>NC_064907.1:0-659000 GCF_929443795.1 Astur gentilis | reverse complement strand
AGGCAAGAATATGTGTTGACAACCCTGCTTGAGAGTTGTGTCAAGGGTAGCATTAGCAGCATATTCTACCTCGAGCAGGCAAAGATGAGTGGAAGACTTGTCACGGCAGATGGCTAGAGGACATGTCATTACTTTCCTCTTCCCTGTCCAGGCCAGTTGCATATACCAACACATTCCCCCTTGAAGAAAGAGGAGTCATCACAGAAACAAGCCCATAACATCCTCCATTGTTAGCCTGGGTCCCCATTCTGTCTGGGACCCTGACCAATGTCCTTTTGGCAAGGCAGGTCCATGGAATAATAATAGGAATGAGGAGGAGAGTCTGCCTCAATGGCGCTTGTGGCTGAGACGGTGAATGGCAAAAAGCTGCTCTTCTCAACGTTGCTGGAAAATTGTGGCCTTATTCTGCTCTCACAGTTGTCATTTATACAACAGTGTGACTATCCTACCTTCAGTGGCACCCTGGATAGGAACAGCCTTCTTGTCAGCAACGTGAAAAGCATTTAGCTTGTGAAAACATCAGTGGGAATGTGTTGCAGTTTTATCAGCAGTATAGTCTGGAATGGTTTCCCCATGCTATGGATGGTCTCCAGACTGCCTGATCACAGTGGCCCCAGGCCTTTTTGCTGAGTGGAAGGACGTCCCAACCCCTCTTTTATTCCCATTCTCTGTGGGACTTTCCCAGCTCATCTTCCATGATTGGGATTCTGCCCTTGCTTTTATTGAGCTGCAAAAAAGGGCAACAGATCACCCACATGGGAGAAGCAAGGAGGGAGCACAACAAAGGAGTGTTCACTGATGTTATTTGAAATTCCCAGGATGCCAGCTGGGTCTCCTAAGGCTGCAACATGGCAAACACCAGTGCAATGCCTGAAGTACATGTCACAGTCCACCTCGCAACCAGCCTGTCATCCTGGTTGCAGGGACAGGAAATAACAGGGTGCGCTCAGCTCTCAGCAGTGCTGTTGACCAGTTGGAATAAGCCCCGGGGAATGACTCTGGATCTTGACCAGTGACCTGAGAATTTGGAGCAGCAGAGCAGAAGGGGCAAACAGAGACAGGTTGCTGATATAAGGGCTTCAATATGTGATAGGGGCAACAAGTCGTCACATCAAAACCTATCTCAGATCCGTTAGTGAATATTTCTGAAGAAATTACTCACAGAGAGGCAAGGAGGTTTAGAAAACTTTCCCCCAGACAATGCACTGCCTGGGTGCCAAGGTAAGCACCATGTAAATTCTAGGGGTGACCTACAGCACTAATGCAGAGACCATACTCTAATGGCTGTCAGGTGACAATGGGGTAAGGCATAGGAGGGGAGGGTGTCGTAGGTGTGGGATTCAGAGTCACAGGTTTTCCACAAGCTTCGGTGAATAGTGTCATTTTTCCAGGCTTTCTAGGTTTAGCATTTGCTTTTGTGAGGGGTGCATGCAACTGAAGATGCATGGCATGACAGGCATATGAACCTCTCCCTGCCAGTTATTCTCGATACCAGGTTGTGCTATAAACTGCTGCTGCTTTTGTCTCTTCATGCTGTGCTATAGGTTTCCATGGCAGGATTACAAAGCTTGAGAGAGCAGAGGCTGCCCTGGTTAGTCATCCATCAAAGACACGTTAGGAAACACCTCTCAGGAGGATGATCATGATTTTTTATCAAGAGTAACAGCATTGGGCACCATTAATTCAAGGGTCCCAGAAAATTCCCTGTTTCCTTTGCCACTCCAAAAACATCTTTGCTTAATTCAAGCCCTGTGCTGCTTTCCAGCCCTGCTCAGTTTTATTCTGCTGCTTCCAATACTGCCTGTCTCCTGGAGGTCAAGGCAGCTGCAGGAGTTAAAGCAACCAGTTGGCCAGGAGAATTCAGACACGCAGGAGCTGCCTAAAGACACGTAGAGAGGCGGCTGGCTGGCACATGACCCACTGAACAGATCAAACAATGCTGCTAGGAGCCAAGAACAATTTCCAGTACCTGCTGCAGTGTCCATAACTTCCCTGGGTCATCATCCTCCCTCCTTCCTTTTATAGCCAAGTCAGAGTAATATCCTCCAGCTTTAATGAAGTGACATGCACCTGGTTCTGAGCACATGTGCCTCACAAGGTGACAGCTATTCATCATTAGGCAATGTTTACGCCGCCTATGTCCCTGCCGGCATTTGAGTCAACAGATCACTTGGTGTGAGCGCATGTGCATCCACTGAAACCCAAGTGCCAGAGCCACAGGGGTGTAAAACAGTGCTTCATCTTTCATTGGTTATAGATCCCTTTCCCTTTCCCTTTCCCTTTCCCTTTTCCTTTTCCTTTTCCTCTAATCGTAGATATGACTCACAGTAAACATTGTCAATGCAGACAAACACTTAGGGCAGCTGATTTGCAGAGGCAGCAAAATTGCCATAAGCTATTCCCTACCTTGCCAATGCCACAGCAACACCCCCCCCCCCCCCCCCCCAAGACGTTCACTGTTGCTGAGGGTAGATTTGAGATACTGGGGTGGGCAGCTATTGAGAAGAGTTGGGAGAGCATGTATTTCCCCCACTGCAGGTGCAGAAAGCAGCAAGGTGGACTCATCCTACCCATTTTTCCCAGCAGTTTGTTCTAGGGAAACAAAATTCATTTTTCCCTACCATGCTGAGAAGCTTTGAGCTAGTTCTGTGCAGGGATCCTTACAGCCCCTTCATCACCCATTTTCTGAACACCTGAGCAGCATGAGGACATATACAGTTGTTGTCAGAGGAAAGGTGGAATGCTTTGCTGTGCTGAAGGTTTGGGGGGTGGTATTTTTCCTTTCACTTTTTGTTTGTTTCTTTAAAGGATGAAAAAGGTCCTTTGAAGAAATGACCTCACACTTGGAGTAGAAAGACATGTGGTGTCTTCTTGTAGAAGCTCACTCCATGCATGAGCCTGCGACTGTTCCAGCCAGCTGGAAGAAGGTTCATCTTGCAGTTGAGATTTCCCGAATGCTGGAGAAGTCAAGCTGTCAGCCACAACGTTCATCTCAAGTGGTAGCTGGTCCTTCAGTTATCCTGGCTCTTGCAGTGAGGCACCTTGAAGTTGATGACTTTGACCTTGAACTTAGCTGGGTATAGTTTGGGAAGCCAGGCAAGAAAGGCAGAGATCTCAGCTGTCCTAGGGACAGCCTGTCCTGTGGTGGCTTTGCACTGCAAGGAGTTCTTAATGCTTCGAAGGTTTTATGTGCTGCCACATTGCATAGGTTTGATCACTGTGTAATCAAATCACAGTGAGAAATAAGACAGAGCAAGCTCTTGCAGTCCACCCTGTTGTGAGAGCTGGCTCTGCTGGCTGCAATGCGTCTGCTGGCTGCAATACGTCTGCCACTCTACATCAGTCCAATGTCACCGCACACATTGCTTTCTAAAGGTAGTGGAAATCTTTTCAGTGATTTTGGGTAAAGCTCTGAGCTAACTGGAACCTTATAGCTGTAGTAATTATGAGTTGTTCCTTTTCCCCAGGCAGAGACAAGGTACAGTGACATTGAGAAGGAAATCCTGCTGGGGCTGAAGAACATTCTGAAGGGTGATGGGCTGCAGGAGCTAAACTGTGCTCTTAGTTGCCTGCTTTGCTTGTCGCCCCACATGGAAAATGGGAAAAACACAAAATGGCCATTTGTGCATCGCTATCCCCTGCTTGCCCCTTAGCGTCTGGTTCTGGCAGTGTGATGGGTGAAACTGAAGAATCAGCATCAGGTTGCAGGAGGGATTTTGACAGGGGCCAGAGCTGGCTGCTGGGAGACATGGGGCAGCTCCATTTATCTTGGCATTACTGAAGTCAATAGGATTTTGGCCACAGTCTTCTACAGGGCTAGGATTTCGCTGAGCATGCCTAAGAAAGCACTGTATCATACAGTTGTGTTGTCTGCCATGACATTTACTGCTAGTGAAACCAGTGTGCCCCCTGTCCTACTTGTCTCCTTGTCTCTATCTTCATAGCTCTTCACCTGTGGTTTTCCCCCTCACCTACTGTCTTCTATCTATCTATCTATCTATCTATCTATCTATCCTTTCTTCTGTTTCTGTCTGACTGCTGCTGCTTGCTGTTCTCCCTCACTGACTTCTCAGCTTGCTGTCTCACATACTCTGCAAGGAGTGTGCCCACAAGAAGTATTTTTATTTGGCAGCCTGAGTAAACTTTCTGTTATGGCCGCAGGTACTGTGATAAGCAGCCAATGGAGCTGAGATCTCCTGTGTCACGTTTTAGCTCTTTCCATCTGATAGAGAAGATGACTTCACTGGCTGACTGTGTCAGGGATGTCTGACTGCAAGGGCAAAGAAAGTAAGAGTTAACCTTGAAAGAAGCAGCACAATGCCTCACGTATTTTTAGGCTGATTTGCTGTAACGTAGGGGTGTCACAGGGGATTCAGGCATTAGTTCAACACAGAGGGTGTGCAAAGACAAAGAGGAATCCAGATACTGGGGCAGCGAATGATTTTCCCCCTAGTACTTTAGCAATAGGAAGACACTGCCAAAGGGACTTCATCTGCTCCTGAGGAATATGCTCCTTAGAGCAAGTCGTTCTCTGACCAACCTAGAGGTGATACAAGATGCTATATGGCTTTGCTCTCTTCTGTTAAATAAAGTGGGGCTGTTGTGTATCGGGGTACAGCTGACATGCTGTTTTGTGGCATCATATCAGGCCACAGTGGGCCCGGTATAAATCAGGATAACTCAGTTTGAGATTGCTGTGGAGGGGCTGAGGCCTCAGCACAGTGTGCCCACGAGCAAGACAAATTTAATGTCATCCAAGATGAATTTAATGTCATCCTTCTGTACAGAAATGTAGGAAAACACTCCAGGTGCAGGTGTTAAAGCCTCCTCCTGCACTGAGATTTGAAAGGGCAATGCTGGCAACCTGAGAGAACATTTTCAAGACACACTATTTATTGCTGCAAAATCAGTAAAGAACTGAGGGGAAGTTCTGGTCTGAGCTCTCATGAAACCAGGATCCAGGCAGGCTTGGGGAAAGGACGGGTCTGTATTGCTTCAGCAGATGAAGTCTCTGAAAGCCTACCCTCTTATCACACAGCACCAGATAGTATCAAAACTCTGGCTGCAAGTGCAAAAAAGCACCTGGTATTCTGGAGACTTTGCTTTACATACTTTCCTGCCACCCTTCCCAGCTTTCTAACATCTGATGCTGGGAAGCAGCTGCCATCCTCTTCTGAGCAGAACCGTGGTGGCCAACCTATTATAGTTGCACAAGGAGGAGTGATTTCTGTGTATCCTGGGTAATGAAGGTCCATCTCACTTTTTGTCAACTCATCCATCATGCCTTGCGCACGCCCATCTGGAGACATTAACTCACTTTTCCCTCTTGGTGCAACACGAAGGAAACCGTGACGCTTTTCCAATAAGATGTGTGCGTGTGCATACATAAACCAGGCTAATTCTGGTCTTTGTGGGTGCTAGCTCAGGCTGTGCATCCTTGCATGTAGTAGTGATGGAGCAGACAGGGATGTATGCTGAGACAGCCAAACTGCTATGCTCTGACATCTCTGCTGCATGTGTTAAAATAACATCACTCTGGGTTGTTGTCTCTCCTCTTCCACCCTCTCCCCTCACTCAACAAAATCGAAAGGGAACAAGCGCCTGGTATTAAAATAGCTCCCATCTAGCTTGTTCAATCTATTTCAGGAGGCTGGTTCCATTTTGACACAGATAGAATACAGAGATGTTGTGGAAACCACAGCCACAAGAGGCCATCAGCCAAAATGAAATGATTTCCCAGCGTACGCCAAGCGGTTCATTCCCCCCGCCCTCTCCTGGCTTAAAATAACAGAAGGAAGCTGTTTGGCTTTGTTTTGTTGGATTCTTCTGCTCTTTGTGCTCGGTCTAGTGGTGTTGAGAGGGAAAGCTGGAGGCAGATTTGCAGCATCAGGGACTCGTTGCCTTCTGGGATTTTAGGTGAGACCTCCAGACCTACCTGGTCCCACAAATATTTCTGGGATGTATTTTCAAGAAGCAAACAATCAACTGGTGCTACTGCAGTGCTGATGCATTGATTTACCAGCTTAGACCATGGATTTCATCTTCTAGCTTGCCATTAATTGACTAGAAAGGCAGTGGACAACTAGAAAGAGGTTAGGGCAAAGATGGCTCAGGGGTAGCTAAAGTCTGGTTAAGCAATCTGCAGGGAAGGACTAATTTTCTGGTTTCTGTGACCTTTCTGTAGCTAAATCAGGGCTTGTAATATGGAGCTGCACTGCTTAACACCAGCTGAAGGTTTGGCCCAAAATATTCCTCAGCTGAGGATCTGGATGATAATGCTAATATGGAAACACTGAACAAGGCATACATGTTCCTCCTTCATGCATCTCCAATCTTGCATCCATCTGCTTGGAGTGTCAACGCTTTTTGCATTTTCTCACCCTCAGGTTTGTAGGTCTCCTTCCAGTTCCTGCTTCTCCCTGGGGTTATCTGTTTCTCACTAGAGGACAATAAATAACACCAGGCCTATTCCACACACAGCTCAAAATTAGTAGGTTATTTAAACCTCCATATTTCAGTCTAAACTGCACCAGAGTTGGTGACTATTTCCAGATATCTCTTTTGGATTTGAAGGTGCTCTTAACTCTTAATAAGAACAGTCAGATGTAAAAATAGGGACTCTCAAATCTTTACAAAAATACTAGCCCTCCTTCCCCAAGAGATGTCAAATTGTGGGTGTGCAAATTACAGTGGGAAACTGAAAACATGAACTGAGCCTTGGGACCAGATGGCTCAGCACCAGAAGGGTTCGCAGGCAGCTTGGCCTTGGGGATGAACCTTGCTGCTTGGCAAGTGAGCTCCCAGGGCTTGCTGTCAATGGTACTAAACTCCAAAGTTCAATATCATTCTGTCATTCCACAGATCTTATGACCTGAGGTCTTCCGTGTCTCATCCCAGGTGTTTCATTCATTGTAAAGAGAAAATTTGCATTAGCAGCATTCGGTGGGCACTTCTGCCCTTGTAAGCAGAAATAGTGGATGGATGTAATATTCAACCTCATTTAAAGGTAGTCAGCATTGTGTGAGTATGTAAGTCATGAGGTCTCCATGTCAGAGACATAATTTATTTTATGTAACTGCAAATCTGCTCTTTAACTTGAGCTAGGAAAATATTACAGGGGTTTTTTGGTGATTGCTAAAGCAGAATAAAAATCAGAATTTCTATTTAATGAAACAGATGCTTCAGTATTTATTTTATGACACACATGGACTGTACATTTGAAATACAGAGACTTTTTGAATAGAAATTCTAAAATATTTACATCTGTAAATTGCTTTTATTGACACTTCTGAGGGGAATGGACTACATGACATTTCCAGGTGGCAATATTCTGAGTCAGTTCATTCAGTTTACCAGAATGCTTCCTTTTGAGTCTGTTCAGTATTACAAAGAATATTTGTATGGAGGCACACGACCCACATTGAATGGTAGACCCATTTCCTCATGTGAACCAGAAGACTGTTGTATTATGGGAAAGAAATGCAAACTCTTAGGAGACAGTGCATCACAGTATGCAAATGCACTTGTGAGTATTTTAGGCCACGTCAACAACACAACATGTAGTCAGTCACACTGAATTATCTGATTTAAAATATACAGTTGTGATTTTCCTAGTGGCAAACTTTAAGGAAAAAAAAGCCCTTGGGAAACAAAACCTGCTGATGTTTGTAGAAAGTCTGTTACCCTCAGAAAGAGACTACAGCAGAAATTTCCTGACTAGAACTATTTTAACATACATAGAGTTTATCTACATATCTATCTATCTACCTACCTATCTATCTTTCCACCTTTCCATCTTTCTGTCTTTCTATATCTTGGGGTTTAATCGAGGTTTAATAATTTCGCACCTAACAGTCTGTCCTTAGACTTTGGATCAAGTCTGAAGTCACCTGCCTATGTCAAACTTTGAAGTATTTGTCATGTCCCTCTGTATGGACTAATCTACAGACATAACACAGCAGACTATTGGCAGTAGTTGAGTAATTACCTTACTTTGAGCAAAAAGGTCAATGGGACCAAATGTTGCTATAGCCCCGTGGTTGGGGTATTACACACCAACCCACCCACACATGTTATTAGTTGCTCAGTGGTTTTTTTTATTTCTTTCTTCTTTTTTTTTCTGCTGGGCTTCCCACCCCCCTCCCCCCCCCCCCCCCCCAACCCATAAAAATAAAGATGCTGTCTCTGGCTAGAAATGTGAATGGAATAAATTGTAAGTTCCTGAAATGCTACATGTCAAATTAGCCTGTGTAAAAATGCTTTCCACTTACACAGCTTCCAAGCACTGCTAGGACAGGCTGCTCTCATTGAGGCAGACATGTGGATCCCTATTTCAGGAAACATGGCACAGGAGGCATAACCCAGCCAGGGCACAGCAGAGTCAATGAGGCCACCTTGATTTTCTCTAGTGGAGGATCTGCTCCAAGAATTTCTTCCCAGGTGCTCTCTTTGAGCCCCTACTCCACGCCATACCCAGCAGAAGCCCTCACTACCCCACGCACACCAATGGGTTTGCAAATGTGTTTCTCTTTGCTTTGCAGTAATGAAGAAAGGGGTGTCTGGGAGCTGGCAGGTGGGGTGCTCAGGGGTGGAGGGTGCTCAGCTGAAGGCAGGAGAGCCATCTCCACAATTTATAACATGCAGTTTAGCAACTGAGCAGGTGTTTAACCGGACCTGCAGCAGAAAACTAGGATGTCTTGGGGACCCCATCGCTTGGTGCTCTTGATGAGAGAGGCATTCTTTGAGGAGTGTCGGAGAAACAGGAACTTCATAGTGGACTGTTTTATAAGTATATGGAACAAATCTTTCTGGAGTGTTTTTTATCTGGCACACAGGGACGCACAACCCAGCATTTTGAGCCTAGGGGAGAGAAGTCTCAGGTTGGTAGACTGTTCACATTCACCATCAGAAGTGACAAGGGGGTTGAGAGAGTCTCACCTGCATCAGGTAACACCTCTGGCTTCCAGGGTAACTACTGCAACAGGATCTCTCCCAATTGCCACCAGAGAAGCTGCAGGCACCAGCCCACCCATCGCTTCCCTGCTGTACCCACCACTTTCTCGGGCCAGCCCCGGGAGCACTGAGCACAGCGCAGGCTCTGTTTTCATGGAGTTGAGGCTTTTCCAACGCAGCCTGCTTTCTCCTTAGACACTAGCTGCCACAGTGTACTGAGATGTCCCTCTTCTGAGGATTTGATAGCTGGTCCCCATGATGAGAGCACCTGGGCAAGCACCTGAATGCCAGTGGGACTGGTCCTTATGGGAGACAAGTGGAACAGTGAGCACCAGATGATCCCGTTTCCAGAGGGGGCTTTGGAGCACAGGCAGCTGAAATTGTTTCCGATGTGTCACAGAGGAAATATGTGTCTCAGTGTCATACAGGGCCTCTGCGATGGGAATGAAGCACCCATATTCCCAGTACCAGTCTGCTGACTTCTCTGTAAGACACTTCTCCAGCCCCTGCCTGGGCTGTGATACATCTCTCCTGCTTTTCTGCCTTTCTTCCCTCATCACTTGATGCACTGATGTTCTGTTTCTTCAGCTGTGTAAGAGAAAAAAGCAAAGAGTCCTAGTAGTATTAGATTCCTTTTCTAGAAGCCTCTTCAGAAAGCCTTTTATGTGATACCGAACAGGATTTCCCCTTCATTTTAGATGCTAAGGACACCTGGCAGACTTCAGCACAAGTGGGCATAGCAGGCTGTCTGAGCGTGCCTGTTTTCTCAGTGGCTCAGGTGACAGCAGCAGCAGCAAAGACACAACCATGAGGCAGCAAGTGCTCGATGGAGGCCAGGTTCCAACAGGGGAAGGCTGTGTCTGCCAGGGTCCTCGCCAGAATGCAAACACTGCTCTCTATACCAAAATAGGCTGGCCGCAGGCTGCTGCTCTCAGACTTCCTACTGTAGTGTAGGTGCAACCTAAGCCTATGCTTTCTATGCCACCCCTAGGTCTGCCCATACTGCCCCAGCTCAGGTAGGAGATGTTTACCAAGTGCTGATCTCCACTGAAGTCATTGCTCAAATACCTGGGCAGATTTTGCATCTGGATGAGACACTCCCTGAGCCTACGTGGGTACTGGGTGAGATGTTCCTCTTGCATGGCCTTGATTTTTACCATCTTATTATTGACAGTGCAATTGTCAATCCTTTGTTATCTTTTAAAAAAAATACTTCTCTTGGATTTAAGGCTACACTGGAAAGACTGTGTCTTTCCCAGTATGAGGAGGCATCTGACAGCCTTCCCATATGTTGTGAAACTATCTCTTTTCCTATGGCTGCTTCCATGGTTTGAAAGGGGTAAATCTCCTCCTCCATTTCTCAGTCACAGTGCCTGTGTCTAGCACTGGACATTTATTTACACCTGTATGAAATGAAAGGTCTTTTCCCCTACATAGAAATGATGGTGCAAAGCAGGATGGGAAATGGGACTCTACTTCAGAAATAAATCAGTTTACATTGACAGTTTTAACTCTTCGTGGTCACTTCTGCGTTCATCTGAGTCTGCCCGAGGTACAGTTGGACAGAGTACAGATGGGAAAATGCTGGGAGAACTGGAGGTTCCCACTGTGCCCACCTTAGCCCAGGAAAGAAAACCCCACAGTATCTCTCTTTGCTCTGTTTAGCTACACTTTATAAATGTTTCAGCCACAGACTTTCTCTTCGTATGCTCCAGACAGGATTTTCTAAGCTAGGCTTGTTTTAGTGTGTGGCTTCAGTTCCATGCCTTTTCCTACACATAATTATACTTGCAATCACCTGGTATAAAGGTATGGTCACGGACAAAGGGAAAGCAGAGAGACATTCCCTGTGGACAGTCTCAGAGGCTGCTCATGGATGAGTGTTGGTGGTCCGCAAAAATCACAATGTGGCAACAGCAAACAGAGCAGTTGCTATTTTGCAATATACTGACGTGACAGTGATCAGTAACTGGCATTTGCTTGGGCTGTCCACACTGCATTATTGTGTGAGATGTTATCTGGCAATGACATTCATTTGACTACACACACCCTACATGTTCACAAGCTAGCTCCAAAGAAGGAAGGGTTGGTTTATTTTAATATGTCATAGTGAATATTTTATCTCTTGTCCTAGGGGAACCTGGTGCTCATGCTTAAGGATGCCCTCACATGGTTTCTGCTGCCTGACAGATCACAGGAAACACACAGGAAATAGCAGGGACAATATTTGATGTGGCTGTGGTTAATGACCACAAAGTTTATGGCACAAGTGCACCGTCTAGATAATGGTGGTGGAGAAGTCATCCCATGCAGCAGAATCCTTCTGTGGTGACAGAGACATAAATGCCTGTTGCCTTATCTGCATTCAGCAGCCTAAGCAGGAACGTGGTGGGATTGGGCTCTGGGAGTGGAGCTGGTGTAAGGGTAACTGTTTGTTGTGAGCCTGCTGTCCTGGAAGAACATGAGACGCTTCAGCAAAGGACCTTGATGCAGTACTTGAGCAAAGTGACGCTGGTTTCCTTCTTTGTGCCTTAGAAATATGAAAGCCATCCAGGGGAGGCGCCACTCACACTTCCTATTTCTACGCCTGTTCTTCTGCTGGGAGTCTGCAGCAGGAGTCTTGAAGAAAGCAAAAAATACTGTGCAGCATGGTGAGAAAGTCATTGGAACTTGCTGTTCACTGTGCATTATGTCCTGAACCTCCCTCCTGTACTTACCCTGGTATGGGCTACTGGGTGTAGAGGAGCATGACTGTGGGGTTAGTGAAAGGGATGGGAACCTTCCCATGGGCTTTGGCAACACCTGACTGAACTGCTGAGCTACCTAATACAAGCCCATGCTTTCAAGTTTGGGGTTCAGTTACCACTGTTGGGCTTGTCTTCTGTGACTGCTCATGAAAACCTCTCCTCTTCGTCCTTCTGACATGCCCTATTCTTTCCCACAGCACACTTCTCTGAGACTTCTTCATGGCAATGACCCTGTGCTCTCGGTTTTGCTGCAAAGATGCAAGTGTAATTTAGATGGCTTGCCTTTAAGATGTAAAAATCAGTAAGGAAATAAATAAAAGCCAATTCAATATGAACAGGACACAAATATTCTCTCTGGTAGAAACCAGTTGACATAGATAGCACTTTCTTAGGCACCAGCCCTTGGGAGAGGCAGCAAATCTAATGGCAGTCACTAATGCCAAATGTCTGTTCCTCTTTTATCATGCTTAGCATGGGTGATCTACAGATGTCCACCCAGGAGCCTGGTACATCTCCTGCTGATGGGCAAGTGGATGTGGTGCTATCTTCCCCTGCTTCTGCTAACTGAACAGTTGGTTTGCTAGACATCACTCTGCAATGATGTATCCCAGAACTGCTGATTTTCTAATGCAAAGACTTTTATCCCCTCTCTGGGGACAAATCTATACAGGGCTTTAACAACCTGGGGCTACTCGTTTGACATTTCCTTCTTCAGTCTGGAGGCGCGGTCTCTTTACACCCCTCCAAGTGTTACTGGCGAATTCCTCCTCAAGCGTCTTTTTATGGCAATTTTGCAATCTCTCTGTAAAGGAGACGATGTTGGCAGTTCTGCAGTGAGGTCCCCCCTCTCTGTTTTGTATTTCAGAGTTGTACTTTGCTGTTTAGTTTTACACAAAAATCATCTTCTTGACATGAAGGATGTTCAGTCTGAGAACGGTCATGTATGCATGTACTATGTGATCCATGGAGCATCATAGTGCACATTGATTATGCTTACAGACCACTGCTACTTTTTTATTTTTTTATTTTCCACACAGGTGACTGACCCTTGGATAGATAGTCCTGTGACTAATCTGTGCCAGGAACATCTTGATGGACTTCCCGATCTTGTGTGCTCTGTAAACTACCTGGGCTTCCTGACTGACCAGGAAGTACAGCCCTCGTAAGATACAACACTCAATGCTATAGCACTTTCTTATTTGCACCATAATTTTATCAGGCAACATCTGAAGTCCTTACTCAATATTTTTCTTAGCCTTTATTGAAGCAAAACTCCCACTAAGTTGGTACTAGCATGACCACGTTGATAAATTTGACAGGAGGGATACTGCTGTTATGCGAATGCCATCTGTATATTATGGGCAGCCATCAATAAAATTAGCCAGCGCTTTGTCTTATTCTGCTTTTTTTTCCCCTTGTAGTTGCTCGTAACATTGCCAGTCACTGTTTTGCTTAAAATTTTCCATGCTAGGTCTCTTGCTTCAGCATGATTAATTTTTAAATTAATATTTAAAAAGTTTTGGCTAAAATGATTCATTGGTTTCTGAGAATAAGTTTAGGAAAATTACATTGCTTTTCCCTGTAATAATCTTTCTTTTTTTATGGTATTTTCACTGAGTACTTTGGCGTAGGGCCTTGACATCTTCCCAGGAAGGGGTCAATGGTTGCTATCTTTGTTAAAAAACAATCCAGGGCTAACCAGGCTTTAAGCTCCAAAAAGCTGTGGTGTGCACCTGCTTGGCAAAGGTTTGTAAGAGTTTGGCTGCTAAATTCTCCCAGGCTTCTGCCTCTATCGCCTCTGCGCCAGTCCCTCCCAGGGCTTTGGTCAGCCCTGGGGCGCAGGAGAGCCTGCGCTGCTGTCTCAGGTATCCGTCCTCGCTGAGCAAGGTTTTCTTTGCAGTTGCACCACTGGCACTGAGCCTCGTGCATGTGGAAACTTGTGGTGAGTCTCTTTTCCATGTCTTCACAGCTAGGTGTGACTTAAGACAATGTAGGGGAGAAGCATCCTGAGTGTTAATGTAGAAAGATAGGAAGTAGGAGGAGAGGAGAAGAATTAGGGGGCTGGTTGGTGGAGGCTGCAGGAAGGACAGTAAGAAGGGGTGAGGGAAAGAAGTCAGAAGCTGATGATAAGGAAGGTGGGAAGAAAGGGAAGATCACAGACAGGGACTAGGGATGACAAGCAGGACAGAACAGTGAAAATGAGGAGCTGGTGGAGGTGAGGGAGGCACAAGAGGAAAAACTGTGCAGAACAGCAATTTATAGTCCTAGAGCAAGAGACTGTTCCCCAGCCTCAAGCACAGAGGGAGATGCCCGAGCTCTTCTGTCCCAGTTAGCTGGGAAAGCCAGTGGCAAAGTAGGTGCGTTGGTGGTGTCCTAGAAGGGTCCTCCTGGTCACCAGCCCCATCCTCTTGTCCCAAGACAAGGCCAGCACTGCTTAAATCAGATATGATCAACATGTGTTTCACAACGTTCCTCAGCATCCCCATGCAGTGTAGGCCACAGCTTCCCAATGAGGAAGTCTAGCCCCAACTGTCTAGCACCAACTTACTAAAACTTCATTGCATTTCTCTTGTCCTGTCCACGAGGGCAGTGAGAACAATTTATTTCCTTCCTCTCTGTGGCAGACTTTTGCACATGTAAGGAGCATAACCTTGTCTCCCATCAGTTCTGTCTCCTAAAGGCTAAACAACTCATCTCTTCTGGATGTGTATCTTCTAATCTTCCTTTCCCCTCATGTTTCCCTTCATTTTCTGACATGTGGGCCTCCCTTCCCCATTGACCAGATACCAGTGCAGGCTGTCCAGGAGCTGAGGGGATAAAAGAGATCACCTGGAGTCATCCTGCTTCTCCATCACACTCCATGCAAAATTTTCGCTTTAAGGGAATAGTAGGACATTGTTGGCTTGCAATTAGACACGCATTACCACAGTTACCAAGTGATCAGGTAGCATCTGAGTCATGTTAGTTCTGTGTGAGGTAATATGAGCAGGTTAAAGTTTCTGACTCACTGGCAGGAAGGGATTACCCTAGAAGAGCTTGTGCCCCTGCTTGCTGTTGTGCTGCTTTCCCACCCTCACCAGAGGGACAGCTCTGGTACACTGCTGGTGAATTACTGCTGTGTACAGCCTGTGACACTTCATCTTTCTGCACAGGGCTGGAGGCTGAACGTGCTACCTGAGTTCCTGGGCAATGCCTGCTCAGAAAGGGAAACCACTGCCAGGTGGCAAGAAACCACCAATGGATGGCAATGAGCAGCCATCCCAAAATAGGCTCAAAAAGGAGAGTCTTTACCTGTGGCCAACAAGGTGATTGGAGTCACCCACTGATGGGTTTCTAACTCTGCCCACTACAGATACAGGTGCCACCAGGCAGTCAGTTTCCCAGTGTAGGGACCCCAGGTGACACAGGGGGAATCCAGATTGAGCAGAAATCCAAACTGGTGGATGACCCAAAAGTCTGAGGCTTAATCTCATCATGTTAGCCTTAATCTCATTAATGTTTGTGAAGAAGCAGGTACAATGGGAAAAATACCACAGCAGGAAATTAATAATAGCGTGTTCAGGGCAGAGTCTGGATAGAGAGTGGTAAATAAACATGGGTAAAGCAGGAGGGAATGATGAACCTGTGCAGATTGCATATTATATTTTGTTCTGTGCAGACAGGAAACCTGTGGGGTAAAACTAGACTGCCTTTTGCATGCAAAGTCTGTATCATAGTGTTTGTACCTGGGGGGAGGAAAAGTAGGGTTATACAGAGAAGTCTAACTTATGCTCTTCCTAACCTGGTGGTCCTTGAATTTGCAAACTTACCTGTGTCTGAGCAGAGTTCTTTGTGCAAAAAAAGTGGGCTGAGGGAGTGCTCTGTTGTAAGGAGCTGGAGCTCCCTCACACATAAAAGTCAGAGTAGGTAGTAGCATCCTTGAGCAAGGAAGCACTGGCAGCAGTGACATGGGGTCTGCTTTAGGGAGACCTTGTCTGTGTTTCTTTCTTCCCCCAGACCATGGAAAGAACTGCATTGGAGAGCTTTGTGGGGTGAGAGCGCATGGAGAAGCAGGAGGCACAGTAGGATGCCATCTTCAATGCTGCCTTGGGGTGTATCTGTGGTCCCTTCCCAAGCCCTGATGGTTTGGCCTCATGCAACGAAAGTCACCCTTGTGCAGCAGGTCCACAGAAGGCCTGTGTCCTGATGGTGTCTAAAACTGATGCAGCTAGGCTGATGGATCCCTTTCCATCTTTCCCCCTCGGACATCTCCCTGGGACAAGGGTGGTGTGTGGGAAGGGACAAGCAGGCAGTTTCACAGCACTGCTCATTAATAGAATTATTGTAGTGTTACCCTTTATGGAAAATACTACTTTGAGGGGTGAGTCTTCAGGGGATACACTAGATGAAGATGCATGTGTCAGCCCAGTCAGACAACTTGAGGTTCAACAAGTTCTCAGGCTACTTGTCCCCAGGTGCCCAAGTCCTTATGAGGAGCCACTCTATCCGGGTTTTCTCTATAAGCAAACTGGAAGGAGGCCAAGGAAATTAGTGCAGCGAAAACACTTACCAGGAAGCCAAAGATAAATATTCATGTCTGGATTAGTTTCCCGTTGACTTTTTTAATTACATAAAGAAGAGATGATGTCTGCAAAAGAATTCCCCTTCTCCTCCCACAGGATATATAGTATTTTGATGCATGTCCTTTTCAGCAACAGGAATCCTCCTGAAGTCAGTTCCTAGAAAGTCCCTGAGGAAGACATCTTCGTATTTTCTGTGGCTCAGCTGCCAGCTCTGAAGAATGGAATGGCTGAGATTCCCCCTGTGCAGCAGTAGAGCCAAAGATGTGTTCATCATCTGTGTGACGCATAGCCCTCTGGTCTGAACTGGCACACGGGAGGACAGGGTCCGGCTCTGTCATGAGGTGGCATTCACTTTTTTATTACTGTATTCATAATTGCCCTCGCATTTCTTGTACAACCTGCAAAAAACCTCTCTTTGGCCCTGTCTGCACAAGAATATTTTAGGTGAGGGTTAACATCAGTGTTTTGGGGGACAAAACTGCCCTACCGTCTCGCACACGAGTAGTTGCCTCCCTCCCCTACCTACTCTCAGGTATGTGGCATCTCAGTCTCCTTTCACTATTTTGTTTGGGAGGGAATTGACTCTCTTTTGGCATTGCATCCTTCATCCTTCAGATCGCAGCCCTTTTTTGTGATGAGGCCAGGTTTGCACACTGACAGCTATGGCTTGCCTCTGCTTTGATGGGAAGTCCAGTATTTTTGGGCTTCTGCAGACAGAAATGTGTCTGAGTATAACATAACAGCAGCTGCTGGATCGCTGAGGCCTGCAGGGTCTGTCAGGTAAAATGAAGCAGAGGAACTCAAGATATCCAGCAAAGTCCTGTGGAGAGCTAGGGTGCAAGTTTGCCAGATGGGCAGCCACATGCTGGACATGGTGGCCAATAGACCATGGACCTTGCCAGGTGGAGAGTCTTTGGTACATTTAGGTTTCACTGACATGCCACATGCAAAAAGAACCATGGAAGTGGCCCTCAAACCCAGCCAGAGACAACCTGCCCATGCCAAGAGCAATCCTCTTCCTAGAAAGATGCTGTGCTATGTTGCACCACAGCTGCTACCTGGGTGGTGAGAAGACTCGGCTTCTGCACCATGCTGATGCTTCTCTTACTCTGCTGCTAGCTCCATGGAGAAACTATTTTATTTTACTTCCATTAGGCATCAAATCATATAACCACTGGCCTGTAATACCACTTCCATTCCTCTCGTTCTCCCCCCCTTTCTCTTCAGCCACCCATTCCCACTTCTCCCCACCTGATGCTCATGCCCTGCTGTGGTTTGGTAGAGCCTTAAACAGGAAAAGCAAATACTGGTTCCCTGTTTGATCAGTGCCCTCATTTTCAGTTGATATTTAGCTGCTGCAAGGTAAATTGCCCAAATCAAATTGACAGAGGTATCTTCAGCTTTGGAAAAACATTCCTGCTTATTTTAATTGCTTTTAATGAGAACACTGACTGCAAAAATACTTTGCAGTGCAATTTGTACTTGTGTGCAGGCAAATACGGGAGAGTTTCTGATAGACATATTTGTTTGGTTTTGTCATGCACACCGTGAAGCAATATAATCCTGCTGGGGCCATCAAATAGGCAATAGCTTATTTCTTTCTTTCACTTCTTACTATTTTAAAAAGCAGTATGAGTAACAAACTCCTCTCTGACTTTGAAGGGCCAGCCTGCTGAATCCTCAGATAGTTGGTTAAGTGGATTCCTGTTGCCCTTCCTAACTTAACTTCCTTCCCAGCCAGCTGAAAACTGGACTAAGGTCTTCTACAGGAGAGGGAGAAAAATATGGTAAATCTCTTACTGTTGCTAAGCTCACAGCAGTCTGGCATGAGCAGATGGAGGAAAAAGAACTATTTTCCTGCAGCTGGCCTAAAGACTGGTATTGAGACAGTACAGGTTGAGCTGTGTCTTTGTTGCCCTATTTCTTGATGTACCATGGTCCCATATATGCGAGTGTTATTCTTGTATGAGTATCTGGAACATGCCTATTACAAGATGTGGAAGGTAGGGAGGACTCAACCGCATCCCAGAAGAGTCAGAAAGGCAATGGGGACGGCTGGGAATAGCCTAAGACATCTTCAAGTAATTAATGAACAAAGCAATGGCCAGGCAGTGCAGTGCAAGAGATGAAGTGGAGACAGACTCTCCTGCTAGAGGTTATTTGCTGTTTCTGCTGTCCTGGGAGCATGGGTGTAGTCTTCTCCTTGGCTAAGGTGTATACAACTGCTCTCTGCCCCTCACCCCAGGAGAAGGACATGAGCTCTGGGGAGACCCACAGCTATGGGGAACAGGGTCCACCTTCATGCCTTTTTCCATCAAGACACCAAGACTCACCACAGCCTTCCCACCATTGATGACCTCAGATGAAGCCAAAGCTTATGGGGATATCCCAGAATGGCTGGAGCAAGGGCAGCGGTGGTGGTGCTCACAGCCCTCCACAAAGCAGAAGTGGGACTGCTGGATGCAGCGGGCTCGAGCATGCTGGCACCATGGGCTTTTCCAGAGTCTCCCCCATCAAGATGGAAAAAGCTGTATGATGATCAACGAGAATTCTCAGAGCTGCTCCTGTGTCTGGGTCAACACTGAAGCTTGAGGTGGAGAGCAAAAAGGCAGTTGAGTCCCATGGATGGTGACAATTGAAATCAGGAACCTCAGTCATGTAAATATATCAATAACTGCTTTGCTTATGTTGGCTGAAGTACTTGCCTCTCTGAATTGTTGCATTCACCCAGTATTGTGCTTTTCTCAAAACAAACACCCCACTTTCTGGGTAGATAACCCATGGTACAATGCTTTGCTGCCATGCTTTGAGCATACTGGCAATGTCATACTGTTGCTATGTCAACAGGTGACAAAATGGAGCTCTTTCCTCAGCTTTGGCTTGCTATTCCCATCCGCTTTCCCTACTTGAGGTGTGCTTAGCGTGGGGGTAGACCATATCCCACACCGCATGGAATTGCTGCCTACGCAGACACTGCTGCCATGGGCGCAAGCATCCCACCATCCACTGACTAGTAAAAACACACCATAGATCCTGCCACTGCCCATGTGCCTACTTCCCTAGCTAATTACCATCTAACTGGGGTGGTCAGGGGCAGCCAGAGCCTGGGTGGCAGTGGCCATATTTGCTGTTCCAGCCCGCTGGGCTTCAGCTGTTGTAGGGCTAAAGTGAATACCCCATGGGTTTCTAGGAGAGGGACATTTGTTCTGCTCAAGCTCTCCTTATGGTCCTACCAGATGCATGTTGTGCTCTGCCAGTCCAACCACACTGTAGAAGCAGTGGTCCATCAGAGAAGTCCGTTCCTGGAAACTTCACTCTCTGACTTGAGTTGATTCCCCTTCCCCACCACCCCAGTGCTGGCAGGACTGGCAGTCAGACCCATTGGTGAGAACAGCACTTTGCATGGGGAAGTGTGTTTTTGATGGCTGCAAGGATCATGACAGGTCTCTCCTTATGAGAAGCACATGCTTTGGCAACAGCTGAAACTTGAGTCTTGGAAAGGTGAAAGAAACTTAGCAAATCCAAAAGGTTGTCCTAGGCAGACAAGCCATCAAATTCAGCTGGAGGCAGTAGCTAGTCATTCAGCCTGCAGTACCTGTGGTCATGGAGCAGAGAGGGCTGAACTGGGAGCAGGACAGTGCATCTGGCCCCTGTCCTGCTGAGAGGTGGTGTTTACAGTAGCTTTCCTGCTTGCCACCTGACCTTTCGAGCCTCATCCCTGCTCCCTTCTGGTTGACTTTTGAGTGTCCTCAGTTAATCTCTTGCCATGCCCTTTCCTTTCCCCTTTCTAGCATATTTGCTATTCAGCAGGTTCACACAGTAGTAAATGATTAACCAGCAGATATGTTGCACAGTCCCTTATTGGAATGCAGCCAAGATCTCCACTAACTTTGTACATAAGGTGTAACAGAGAGGCAGGGTTTTTGCCACAGCATCAAACAAGCCTTGGCCTATGCATTATATGCAAGTAATAATAATAGGAAAACACTTTAAAAAAACTCACATTGACTTGAGTAGGGATCCAGCCAACCCCAGCCACGCTAGGGACAGCATTATGCATATGCCACCCTCACATGGATAGCAGGGACATGCTGAATAGCCAGGAAAACTTCAGACCACTGCCACTGAGACTAGCAACCACATTTCTCCCAGGGAGGGCTGGGAGGAGGCAACCACATCTCTGCGCCAGCCCCACATGAACCAGCCATGTGGAAGGTCTTGGCTTGGCTCACTCAGAAGGTGAGACTGTGGGGCTCTAGCTGGCACAGCAGCTGGCTGAGCACCACTGATGCAGGAAGATGAAGCAGGTGCCACATAGGTGGGGGAAGATCTGGCAATGCAGAGAGAAAACCCTCTCCAAGGTGATCTCCCCTGCTTCAGAGGCAGCCGGAAAGCAGCTGGTGGGAAGTGGAAGGTACCAAGCTGCTGATGCCATCACACCCCAGCAGGCAAGGAAGAGCTGGGAAAACAGAAAACTTCCCATTGCAGGGTGCTTTCCTCCCTCTAACAAGGTAAGCCAGCAAATGACTCAATTATATACTTGAAGAACAATGAAATAAATGTTTACAAGGTGCCTTTTTAAAAGCCAAGAGTTAAAAAACAGTGAGTGGAAGAAAGCAGGACTCAAGATTCCCTGGTGCCCAATTCAGGCAATGCTTAACTACTAGACTGTGAGGTATTGGAAGGGCTCCAGTTCCTCTTCTGGCAGATCTCCCAAATCACAAGCACAATTTTTCTTTTTCATTCAAAGAAATAAATAAATACCATCCTTAATTATGTTCTGTGTAAGTGCCTTGAATGGAGAAGAGAAAGGAAAGGAGTAATAGCAGTTTTGCATATCATGCCTGTCTTTCCAGGCTTTTCCAGGTGCTGGCACATACATAGGCCTTTCCCTGGTTACAGGCCTATATATAATTAGCACAGCACATTACGCATTGCCTTCCTATTTGCCAGCACGTTCACCTCTGTGCAGGACAGCACAATGCCTGCATGCCACTTAAGTGCTATCGCCAGCCTCAGCTGTCCCATGTCCCTGGGTCAGATTCCTGGAGGTTTGCCTTAAAGAGCACAGTCACTGAGAAGAAAGGTAATTGGGGCAGGGGGATTTATTTGCCTTTCAATTTTCAAGCCATTACCTTTCACATTGTCAAGTTTTTCTAATCAGCATATGTGTCTGGAAACCAGCAAAGTTAAAATTGCTGCATATAGTAGGACTTCTGGACCTGGAGTTGGCAGGAAACCTATCTCCCTTCCACGCAGATAGGGGAGCACAGGTCCCTCCTCAGCTGCTCCCTGACACATTTATCTGTGACTGTAGGGGGGAGATGAAAGCAGAAAGAGATCCCCTGGGCAGCAGTGGGCAAAGCTGTGCAGCTGCATGACCTCGTTGCCTGCCTGGGTGTGTAATTCCTGATCAGGGTAGTGTGAACTGGAGGGGTCCTGCCCCCTTACCCTTCTGTGCCTGGAACAGTGTGTCAGGTCATAGTCCCACCAGGTGCTCCTGGTGGGTGTGTGGGGTCCATGCTGAAATGCATCAGAAGATCAACACATTTTTCCAAGGGGGTTTCATGAGCCAGATGACTTTAGCAGGGACAGGCAGTATGAGAGGTTTAAACATCAGCACACAAGCACCTGTAATCCAAATAACGAGGAATGAAAGCACAACTCAAGAGGCAAAGAGGGAAGAGAAGAGGAGACGAACACATTATCAGGCTCTTTGAATGGCTTAGAAACCCCAACAGCTCCTTTTCGGACATGGACTCTCCTATTCAAGCTTAGCTGAGCACCCCTTCAGGGATTTCCTAACTGGGGACTATCATGGCTCAACAAATAGTGGAAGACACAGATGTGCTCTGTGTAGGGTAGGGCATTTGGTGCCCCTCTCTTCCGCTCCCTCTAGTCACCGGCCATGTATCAGCGGAGCAGCTCGAGAAGGTTTTACTACTGATATAGGCAGGTGATGTATGCAGGCTATTTCTTCCCCAGTCACCAAAACTCTTAGGTTAGTGCAAGAGCTTGTACCTGCTCTGCCAGGGTAGTGCATCAGCTTTGAAACTATTCGAAATTCAGGACAGCAGATAAGCCTGAGCTCTGGAGATAGAGGGGACAGCACTGGAGCTTCTGGACACGTCTGCTACTGTATTGCCAACTCTGAACCTAGTAACTTAGACTCTGCTCACTGGCCGACTTTGCTGTAATAACTTAGAAGTGACATGCAAAGAGCAGGGCACAAAGGCTGCTACAGGTGCCTAGCGGGACCACAGTGCCAGAATAGCTCTGTGGAGGAACGGGAGTAGGGTATGAACATGGAGATAGGAGTGGGAACTTCTGCAGCTTTGAAAAGGGGGCATTAGAGTGTTTAAACACTTAATAGGTTTAAAACTTTGAGGACCCAAGACTTATTTTCAAAACCTGATGGGCCTTAGAAACCTCTCCTGCTGAAAGCCCTCCCCCTAATCCACTTCTGAAATGCAGGTTTAGTGTTCTAAGTCACTTTGTCACCCCTGGAAATGGCTTCTTTTTCATGGTTGCTTGCCCTCTCTGTGGGAAGGAAGGACTTTAAGAAAGTTCTCAAATGCCCCACATATAGACCCAAGCTTTTTGTACCATCCCTCTTTTTCCTGAGTTTCCTCCCTAATGCAGGGATTCCACCAGTCCCCTTGCAAAACAAAATGTTTATCCTCATTTCCGGGTCTCTCAGCATTAGATGTGTCTCCTAATGCATAGATTGTGGTTGTAGGTAATAATTCTTACTTACTCTGCTGCAGCTCTATTATTCGAAAAGGAGTAAAGAGCGCCAGCCATGCAGTGGCAGATAATTAGAGACTTTGGAACAGTTTTATTGGCATGTCTATCCCCTTGTGCAGTTCCCACCACAAACTGTAGATCTTCCCTGCCTCCCCTTCCTATACTTGGGTGAGCTGGCTTGGCTTTGCATGTGATGAAGCACTAAGCAAAAATAACTGCATACCTTTGCATGGCAGAGGTTCCTTCTATCAGGGTGACTCAGCAGGAGAGCCATACATTCCTGTGCAATGTCCTGGAACAGACCACCTCTTCTTTAGACTGCATTGGGTTTGGGGTGGGACTTGCACCTCCAGAGCAAGATTGGTGCCAGAGAACAGCTTATCCTTAATTACAATTCCACGATAGGATTCAGCTGCAGAAGAACAAACAGCAGTGAATTCAAGGTGATAGAGCTGGCTTCCAAGCGAGGTGAATCAGAGAACTGGGAACCTGAAACTGAGCATAAGTTCTGCAGAGATAGAGATTTCATCATCTCAGAAATAGCCCTGGCAAAGCCCCAGTAGACAATGTAGCTAAGTTATTCTGTGGCTTTTATGTTCTTTCATGTGGCTCCTGGATAGCTAAAGCCTAACCACAATTATAGTCATTTTATTTTAAGGAATCACACAATGGCATGGCAATCTACTCAGACATTTTGGGTGGCCCCTAAGGGGGACATATTGGTGGCATTTTTGGTCATTGGCATCGCGGGATGGTAAGTTTCCTGCAGAACTATTGAGTGCAAAGCCAATACTTTTTTAAAATGCTTATAGTCAAACCTCTGGCTTCTTTTTTTTTTTTTTTTTAAATAAACTTTCTATATTCATTATTTATATCCTTTTGCAGATGCTGGGGCAATGCTTTGAGGTCCTGGAGGCTAGACAGCATTTGGAATGCAGGAGCATTTGTTAAAAGCATATCTGGAGGGTTTATGGGTGCCAGGCAGAAAGCGGGAAGTGTCCAGGAGTTCATTTTTCGGAATTGCTCTCCAATGGCGCCAGTCTGCCTGTTTGCAACATTTCACCCAGTTTTGCAAATCTGACAGCCCTCTGGCCAGTGTTACGTGTTCTGCCACAAAGTTTTGCGAAACATCCTCTGTCTCTTATCAAAACAACAGGGTAGAGTTCTGCTTGTGGTAAAAGTTCACAACACTGAACCAGCCAAAAAAAAAAAAAAATTGGGGACAGATCATCATCTAACTGTTTAGTGAAGCTGCACTAATTTGCACCACCTGAGGATATCTTACCTTGGTAATGCCATTGTGCAGACTTCCCTGGCCCACTAACTTCAGTGCTTTCAGGGGATGTGCCCCCTCACCGCAATCTGATGAACTGAAGAGCTGATGATCTCCCGTCTGTCTTGCTGTGGCCATCAGGGCGCTGCTGCATTCCTAATGACTAGCTAACTCCTAATAGCTCAGCCTGAGCTCTCATCCTTACAGACCTCCCTGTGCTTTTTTTTTTTTAACCATCTCTCAACTTGCCAGACCAATTTCTTCAACATGTGTTTGCACACATTGGCAGTTGTCCTCCTAACCATTGGTTAGGACATTGACATAGATGTGGACACGGTAAGCCGTAAACACCCATGTCCTAGTTTCTCTGTCCCCTTGATCTTAGCATGATCTGAGTTTCACTTCCAGTAGGTGTCATGGTGAGAGGCGAAGAAAGGAGAAGACAACGGAGGTGAAGCTTGGCTGTTATTCATAGGGACAGCTCACACATGAGTTATGCACCATCAGAGACAAACTGTGCCCTTGAGACCAATGTGCCAACTCTTTTATCATCCAACCACTCTGACCAACCTGATTCTCCCCCTTCCATCCTCAGTCCCCATGCTGTTATTTGTGCCCTTGCTCCATTGTGTCTGTCTGTTCTTTGGGACAGTTTTGTAGAGCTGATGCAGAGTTTATTACAACTAGGACTTAATCTTCACCTCATGTTTGCAAAGTGCTCATGAAAAGTAATAATGATCATGTTAATAAACTTCATAGCACTTAGGAGGATGTAGAGGTAGATAGGTCCTTGTAGTGTATAAACCCACCCTAGAGAGGAGGGTCATGGTTATGGAAGAAGTCATGCTCTCCATTGTCAGGTCCCTCACTGACACCTCTTATCCATCGCACTGCTTGCTTGAGATTCCCCAGTGCTCCAAGAAGACAGAGAGCCTCCTTAGAGCTCCCACACTACAGCCCCCCCTCCTTGAACAAACCTCTAAAGAAGTATCAGGCCATAATCTGACAGGGAAGCTGAGGGCCCTGGAGGTTTCTGGCTTACCCAACCATGGCTCATGTTTGCAGTGCACAAGCATGCCCTTGATGCCCTTGGGCAGAGGAAGGCTGGGCCCTCCATGAGCAATCCCATTCATGTTAACTGATTTCTGCTTCGCCACAGAACTGTAGCATTAGTGCAGGAGAACAGGTGATGTTTCACTCCCTGGCTAAATCTAGAAGTCTGTCTTCAGCAAAACCCAAAGGCTTTTAATGAGCAAGAGAAACACGGACTTTTTTTTCCCCAGCAAAGCCAGCTGCTTTCTCGGTGCCTGGAGCTGCTGGTTTGACTTTACCCTTGTATGGCGTGCTTTAGAGGGGTTTGTGTACAGGGCCACATCAGAGACAGGTCTCCTGCAGAGGTGGTCTCAGAGGCCCTCTGTGGCGTGCTGGGACTTTAAGATGGACCTGTGTTCTGTATTAAGCTCCTGAAATGGAGACAGAGTATTTAAATAGCATTTATTCAATTTCTTTGTGGTTGTTTTTTCTTGAAATAAAGTGCTTTTCTCTTTTGTTTTATTGGAAACACACCCACAGCAGGGTGTCCGAAATCAGGCAGGGCTGTGCTTGGCAGGCACCCATGGGGAAGCAGCATGCAGTCCAACAGCATTGCTCCTCGGGTGCATTCTGTGGTTCTCCATCCGCCCTTTGACTAGTCAATGTTTCACATTCACCAGGTAGCAAATGACACTTGGACCCCCCCTGACTAACTCTGCCCTTCTCTGTCATGCCAGCTGCCATGAGATGGGTGTAGGTCTAATTCCACCCTCTAACCATGTGCTAACAGGACACTCCAGATCACCATCCCCTCAAGCTTCTTTGAACACATTAAATTTCCACTGAGCAGGATTCACTGAAGTGGTCTCCCTCTCTGCAGGGCCACAGGAGGTGCCAAGTTACTGTAAAACGGTGCCTGAGATAGTGCTTATAACCATGTTGTACCCAGAGGGTCCTCATCTGAGTGAGATCAGTCCCTCTCACACTGGGCTTTAGTTATATTTTTTATATATATTTATATATATAAAAGGCAATCCTTGACACCTGTGTGAGCAGCTGATGGGAAATCTTCTAAATAGTATACATCTTCTGTACTATCTAGTTATATGTAGTAGGGAAACACAGAGAACTGGTGCAGTGTCCAGTCACATCCCATCCTCCCCCTGCTCCAGGGACAGACTTTGGAGGTTCCTCTCCTTTCATTCCTGTATCTTGGTCTTTGCAAGTCGTCTGGTGACGAAAAGCTGTCAGTGGGAGAGGGAAGCAGCTCTGCTAGGACATCGTGCATTTGCCTACAGACAAGGAACCATTCCTCTCCTGCTGCATGAGGAACTGAAAGCATGTGCTCATCTAGCATGATCATCCCTTGAAAATTCAGTTTGTGTCAAATAGCAAACCTCAGAGCAAGCCAGCATGGGCAAGGCCCCCAAACAATGATAGATGGCATTCTTTTGCCATGCAAACAACAAGAAAGCAGCAGCCAAAAGCCATCAAGTCTCTGCTGAATCATTGATGAATATCATTCAGGCTTAACACAATGTCTGGAGCAAGACAAGTTGGCTTTTCAGAGCTGGTACAGGAACTGTCTCTGTATGTCAGCACAGTGGATGGCCCACTAGCTCCATACCTCTAATTCAGGTGGTGAATGCAATGCAATGCAATTGAGTAAGGTTCTGCAGGGCATCAAAAAGGGGATGGATGCAAAAGTCATGTTTGTTCTTTATGGTGGTCAGCTTTGCAGCAATTTAATTCTGTGGACGCTGGCTGGAAAGGTAGGCCCTCCTCTTTTTATGAATGTTTGGGAAGAACTCATAGCTGGAGCAGGATGTGGGACCCTGGAGCTTCAGTGCTTTTGTGCAATGAGTGAGATGGATCTGTGCGGCTCCTGCTGCCATGAATTAGCACCAAGTAGTCGCCGTTCTGGGAAATTATTCAGATGTACTGAGGTGTAAACAATCTCTTCCTGAAGGAGGAGTCAAGGAAAGAAGCTAGGTGTCTTGTCTTGTTCTTCCTTCAGAATTAGGACTGGCCCATCCAGGGTTCTGAAAGCAAACTGAGGGTGGCTCAGTTGAGATACGGTATTTGTGAGGCTTATTGGAAAGAAGAGCATTAGAAGGACACAGCAAGCCCTGTCTGTTGTGGATACGTGTCTGGCTTCTGCATAAATAGGTGTGTTTATTTAGATATGTTAATATCCATGGCTGTAGGGAAAGCAACTAAATTGGAATGCTCAGTCATTACCTGCTGCAGGAAAAGGGTACATGCAAGAGGAATTTGAAGGGAGTTCTTGCTCCCAAGAAAAGATGAAAGGATTTTAGAAATGGAGGTTGTGAAAACAAGTAGTACTGGAGAGCTTATAAATGAGATGGAGCCTGAAGTGACAGAGAGTCCCCACTGCTTCCTTAAAAACACAAGGACAAAACAAAAAGCGTGGCTGAACAGGATGTAAGGTAGAAAACAAGATCTCAAAAAAACCTGCTAGCAGTCAGGGATGGAAGGAAAAATGTCAATGTAAGCAAATCAACTTTGATTTGATGCTCACCCCAATGTCCTGCTAGAGAGGGATAAGCTTTTAACCCTCCCCCCCCCCCCCCCAAAAAAAAAATGGAGCATACTCCCAGCTCTCTGGGTCCATGCCAGACTGGGAAGTTCACTTTCAAAGGCAAAGCTGACGCAGAGACATTTGACAGGACTCATGCCTCTGAATCACGTGGATGCTTTTGTAAACATTATTTCTGGGTGTACTTAATATCTCCAGTATTAATCAGGTTGCGGGGAGTTAAAAGCCCATTAATGGCATTAACAAATGCTATTTAACTGGGCTGAATTGCAAATGCAAGTTTAGGCAGAGAACAAATACAGTGTGACTTTGGAGGAGCAGAAAGCCAGCCAAAAGAAAACCCATTTAAACTTGAAAAAAACCCCACAAAACAAACATCTATTAATCAACCCAAAATACACTGCCTATGAGAAGGGAGGAAAAACCTTGGCAGATGTGATATTGAAAGAACTTGCAAGTGTGTTGGTTAAAGCCAGATGTGGGGCTCAACAAATGGAAGGTGATAGGCGAGTCAATACATGGAGTAGATTTGATAAGATCTTGGCATGCAGTGTGACCACAAGGACGGTCAGTGGAGTTTGGTCTTGCTGGCACAAAGAGCATACAAAACAGGACCAAGAAGTTATGATCTTGCTCTGAAATCAGCAGCCTACCAAAGAAGGGAGATGGTGATAACCTGGATGGTCCACAAAGCAAAGCAACAGCAGGGACTGAGGGTCTGGATAAATCATCCAAGCCTGTTTGGGTTTTTGAAGAGTGCACTGGGAGAACAACCCAAATCTGCTTGGTTTGGTTATGTATTGGCTGGCTGTGTTTGTAGGGGCATGTTAATACCTGTTTACACTTACTGGTTTCTGAGCAGTCAGGACAATGAGTCTTTAACATGGTGCTTCCTTGTATGTAAAAGTATAAAAAGGGGAGGAAACTGGGTTAAGGGAAAATGTAACCTGAATATTGTGGGGAAAAATTAAACAGTGAAATGCACAAGAATATGATATCTCCCCAGGCTCTTTGCCTGGAGCTTTCAAAAGCAGGTAGTGGCATGTATCCTATAAAGTCCAGTTCTACATTATTGCAGAGGACAAATGGATAACCAAGTAATTCTTTTCTAAATGTGTTAACTGCATAGTTTTTCAGCTAGATGGGCACTTATTTTTATGTTATCAGTGTCCTTATTACCTCTTAATACTAACATTAAAACACCACTGAGGTTGGAAACATGACATGCTCAGAAATAAGAAATGCTAAAGTAATGATTGCTCTTCATGCCTTAATTTAAACTTCTATATGCATCTGCATTGTGTTGCAGTCACACAATCATCACTGTATAGGACAGATCATCACTGTACTCGCTGGGTAACTGCTCAGAATTTCTTCTTACCCTCATCACTTGACCTCAGACCTTATTTACTAAACACCACTTAAGCTCTGCCTATAAGACAAACTGATTACATTTCCTCATGGGCTTTTCTGTGACACTTTAACTCTAAACCTGAGCAGTTCACAAACATGAACAGATTTCCCCTTACAACAGCCCTTATGAAAAGAGGAAGGAGCTAGTACCGCTTCCATTTTACCAAAGTGGAACGAGGATAAAGACACTAGAGTGGCACCACTAACTCTGGCTGTTCACATTACAGTTACACAAGTTTGCTTTTGGGGGATTTTTTGTGTGTGTGTGCTGTATATGTTTAGATGTTGGCATGTTACTTAAATCTGCGGAGAATTTACCCTCCAAGTCGTTATTGTGAAAGACAAATTTGCAGATATATAACAAAACCAATTGTTTTCTGTGAATGTGGGAGCTGGGCACTTAATGAGAGAAAAGAAAAAGAAAAAGAAAGTTTTGAGAGGATCAGGGAGGAGAGCAGGGAGGGAGAATGGTGTGTGGACAAGAAAATCTAATATTGTGGAAGGTTTGTGAATAAATAAAATGAGCACTTGAGAACGTCTTTGGGCAGGACATAGAGCTGAGGCAACAGAGGAAAGGTGAGCTAAGCATCCCCTGGAATATCCTTGTTAGCAGGTTTTGATACTGAAGCCACCTAAAGGGAATCACTGACAAACCTATGATGGCCTGCTATGAACTACCTCTAGGGGCAAAACACATCTTCAGCTGAAGAGTGGCAGTGTGGGGCAGGAAATTTCTAAGAGTGGCCAGGATTTCTTGAACCTTTAGTGCCAGGGACTCCCATAATTTCATGTTGAAGGCACAGCTCCCAGCAACTTTGCTTGCAATGCAGAACACTCGGCACTTTTGCCAGTCTGGCCCCAGGTGTCCTTAGCTTGGCAAACAGAACAGGAGGTCGTGGCCAACTTAGAAAACACTTATTTAAGTGACTTGCCAGTAGCACACAAGGACTCATTGGTAGGAGCAGGGCTAGGCAGTGTTCAGCTGCATTAATGACCAGATCATCTCTTCTCCACCTCCAATCCCCTTCCTCATTTCCTACACCCTGCTCCAGCTTGGCAATAAAGATGCAGGGGTGCTGTGGGAAAAACCCAACAAAACGCTATGTGATCATGTAATTAAAGGCTGTACTATAACACACAGGCACAAAGCAGTTGAATTAATGCTGTATGGATAGCCTCCGGACCAGCATTTCCTCACTCTGCTGTGCAGTCATAATGTTCCTTTAACATAGTTCTCCATGTGCTATTGCATAGGCTTCTAGGCAGGGGACCACAACAAAGTTTCAGAGCTTTCTCTCTTACCCCTTAGACAGTGTGCAGCGTGGAGACGGACTGACCCGGGCACAGGTCACCAGGGAATAGGAAGCTGGAGATCTGCAGCCCTCTGCCACCTGAGGTGATGGGAGGGTAGCAGCCCATAGCCCCTGCAGACTGCAGGGACAGGAGCACACTGGGCTTGGGGTTGGAGCATGGGCTGCCAACACAGCACATTTGAGGTGCACAGGCGCAGACCCTCCAAAGGAGAACTTTCCATAGCTTTAATGCTCCTGCTCTGTCACTTAGATCCTGAGTGATGTACCCCCATGTACCATGGTACTCCTTGCCTCCATCTTGCTCCTTCTCTCACTCATACCCTGTGTCTTCTCAGCTCTGGCTGGTGCCTCGTGGTTTTTTTCATTCCTACTCTCCAACTCCTTCCAGTTTGTGTCTGCTCTTATCTCTGCCTTTGAACGCAGAGTGGGTACAGTCCTCTCACAGCCAGAGATCTCAGCAGGAGTGGTGGCAGAGGCAATCTTCCTTGATCCCCGTGTCTCCATGCAGGGACACACGTGTGCACCTACATCTCCTGCATGGTGCCACAGAGGAGCTGGAAGAGATAGGGCACAAACCCAGGAGAGATATCCAGGAAACCTTCAGTGAAAACAAATGCTTGGCTTGCCTCTTCTGCAGACAAAATGCAAATGCTCACTTTTTGGAGGCTTATAAGGTGGCCAAACAAGAGTAGATTGTAACAAGGCTGCCAAGAGCACATCCTTGGTATGAGGGCAGCCCTGTACTTGGGTGCCTGCTCTGAAGCATGGGAGTCACAGACCAGTAAGAATGTTTCACCATGAGGAAAACAATGCATTTTTCTTCTCCTTGTTCTCTGAAACAGCCACACCACTTAAGCAGAAATGCAAAAACAAATGAACAAAACAAATTCAGCTTGAGGCAGACACCCAGCATGGGGAATTGCAGGCCAGATGGTTAGTGTGACAAAGTTATAAGTAACTGAAAACAGCCTTTTAATAAGAAGTATTAGGCAACTTCAGCATTAGGTGGTACCACCTCTACTGAAACCCTCTCTCCTTCTTTCTCTTTTTAAAGATGGCTTTTCTAAATTCAGCGCACCAGCAAATTCGCTGAAGAAGCACAACAATGGAGCAAGAAAAGCCCCGTGGTGTAGCTGTTGCCGTTACATCACGAATGTGTCGGAGAACAGCCGATGCCTTTCCGCCACTCATCCTGCTGCTAGATCCTGTTCCCTTCTCCTCTTGGCCCCATCCCCTGGGCCTGCTGCCTTCTCACCCACCCACAGCCAGTCCCCCTGTGTCTGTCTCTTCCCCCTTGTGGCAGCTGTCTACTCAGCCTTCCAAGCCACCTCCTCCTTGCCTGTCCCACTGCTGGCTCTGGCAGCATCAGCTTGGAGCCCACACTAATAAGCCCAGCAAAGCTCCTTACCTTGGCTTCCTGCCTCCCCTTACCCTCCCCTCTGCTGTCAGTGCTCCTCACTGGTCTTTTGCAGAAATCTCCGTCTTCCTAATCTACTGTAAAACAAAAGAGAGGGGGCCAAAATCTCAGCTCCTGACAATTGCTGCTGCTCTGTTGACTTTCTCTGGAACTGAGGGTGGGTTATCAGTCTACTGACTTTAGTGGGATGACACTGCTTCACATCACCCAAGGATGAGACTTGCTTTTGACAGTGGGCCAATGCCAACTTGCACCAGCAGAAAAATCTGTCTTGTTGCCTTAGGTTTCAGTGTGGCTGGGCTGATCAGTGTCAGAGGGTGAGCTGACCCCTGACTCCAAATGAATGCAGAAATAGCTAGACACAGCTATGTATGGCCTCCTCATCCGCTTCACCTGCTTTCTGCTTCTTTCATCCCAGAAACACATACACATAGAGGAAGTAAGCATGTACATGAGTTTTTAGTTGTGTGCACTGATGCTTGCTCTGTTGCATTCTTGTAGGATTCCCCTGTCTCAGGAGATGCAGCACATGATGCTTTTACTGTGTTTGCATGAGCTGTTCCTGCTCGTTACACATCATCAGGTTATGTGCTGACAAGTGGAGCATATGCTCTCAACAGCATGTCTGCTGTGACTAAATCATATCCTGGGTCATCAATTCAAGGCTCATAGTGTGCTCTTCCAGTTTCAGAGGGAACTGTTGTGTGCTTGTGTTGTTTATAACCCTTGGGAGACTTGGGCAAATCAGGACAGCCATGTGCAAGAGCTAGCATTGTTTTCTTAAGCTGAGCAGCATTTGCTTTCTTACCCTCATTCTTCTCTGCATGCCCTACAGGCATCTACTCTGTCATGCAACATGTTGGGTGAAGTAGAGCTCCTGAGTCAGCACTTGAAGCATCTGTGTAGAACTTGGTTGCTTTTAATAGGCCTCCCAAAATGCAACCCCGATTAATATCAATACATACTTCAAACGGTTAAACTTTCTGTGTTGTCACTCTGCCTTGGCAGTGTTTGAGAAATCATTTCACACAGGTTGTGAAAATCTTGTCATGAACTTACGGACACAACATATATGAGAGCCAGAACTTTAAATTTATCATTTTAAGGACAGCATCTGTAATAATTAGGAGATTTTTTTTTCTTTCTCTTTCTTCTTTCTTTTTTTTTCCAACTGAAACTTCTTTTTGTTTAATTGAAACCTTTCCCCACTTGCAACTTCAGTAAGCACATGCTGAAATAATTCTTGATACTCAGTGACAGCTCTGTCCCAGACAATTGTATCATCTGTAGACACTTCAATTTTTACAGGGTTTGTAGCATCTCTGCAGTGAAACGTTTTGGAACCTGCCCAATAAATATATCAAAGGTGTTCAACACTGGGCTTTCCATGCCAAAGGAGATCTGAAAAACCTTGTCAGTCTATGTAATCTGCTGAAGAATTTGGCTTCCACCAACTGAGTCAATATTTCAGTCCAAGTGGAAATTTTCTCTTTGCATGTTCCTGTTCCTGGGGCCATTTAAGGCTGAATCAGCTAGATAACTAGAAAGAAGCAAGCTTACTTGCATCCCCTTCTGTTTTGCAAATACTGCCACTTACTGTTATGCAGTATCTCCACAGCCTTCCACTACAAGGCTGGAGGAATGTTTTGGATTGTCTGGATCCAAGTTTCCATGACATCTTCATCTTCACTTGGATTCCAGAAGTGTTTTGCCATGACTGAGGTTTCACTCTCCCAGACACTGTCCAAAAGCATAACGAAAGACCATCTTGACTTCCATTACATTACAGATAAACAAAGAGAAATGAACTATTCCTGTTCCTGTTTCTGTGGAAGGAGCAAGTGTTGGCTCACTGTCTCCTGAGTTGTGCTGTAACCATAAAGTCATCTTTCCACCCTGTTTGATTGAGCTTACTTTACCAGAAAACTGTTCTTTCTTTCTTTGAGCCAATCAGCATCAGCATTTCATGGCTCAGGGTTGTCAGAAAGGTCATCCACTCTTTTTCTTTCTTTCTTTCTTTCTTTCCTTCTTTCCTTCTTTCCTTCTTTCCTTCTTTCTTTCTTTTCTTTTTCTTTCTTTCTTCCTTCTTCTTTTCTTTTCTTTTCTTTTCTTTTCTTTTCTTTTCTTTTCTTTTCTTTTCTTTTCTTTTCTTTTCTTTTCTTTTCTTTTCTTTTCTTTTCTTTTCTTTTCTTTTCTTTTCTTTCTTATGAAAACAAGATTAAAAGGCAAAGCATGACTGCAGGCATCACACCCACCCTACTGAAGGACCCTCTGTTTTCTGCTTTCAGCTCAATGCACAGCTTGCAATCATTACAAAACGATGGGGTATCTTCTGGGTGATTGTTAGAGGGAATTACATTCTGGCAGCTTGTGAAAGGCATGTGGATGCTCTGAGATTTTACATTCTTTTCCTTTCTGTTTGCTATAGTCATTTCCCTTCTGTTTGCAGGGCATTTCTTTCTTTACAACAGTGTTTGTGCCTATGCCCTACTGAGTTCCCAGTCTAAGATCATCTCTTGTAGTTGTTGAAACTCCTGGTGGAAGCTGATGGAGTTACTGCAGACTGACACTGCTGTTGCTACAAACAACATTTGAGTCAAAACCCTGTCCTGTGTAATCCATATCTCAACATGACATCCTTGTTCTTTTTTTTCTTCTTTCATTTCACTAGATTATAGGACAAGATTCCCAAGTGATGTAAATAAGTGTGACTTCACCAGAGTCAATGGATGTAAATGAGTTTATACCATCCAAAAATCTAAGGTCTTCAGGGAAGGAATCTGTCACATATTGAACTCAAAACACTGCTTTTTGAAATGTGTAAAATTCCTCTTTGTTTCTTTTTAGGTGTTTTGTTTGTCTTCCTATATCGTCTTCTCTCCTCTCCTCTCCTCTCCTCCCCTCTCCTCTCTTTTATGTAACTAGGGGGAAAAAAAAGTAAAAATCAGTGGCTTGCTGTGTCTCTTTTTTCCCACTCAGTGCAATTTGCTGGCTTAATCATTTCCCAAACCTTCCTGTGTCACTCCTAAGTTTCAGAGCCACTGCTGGAGCTTCCTGTCATGGTTATGCCAGTCCGATGACAGCTATTTAAATTGTGTGGCTTCTTGCTCCATACCATTAGACAGACTCATCAAATCCTGAAACACAATTTTTCACTCTGCAACGTTGTGCACAGTAACTATGTTCAATGAAAAACTGATTTGGGGATAACTCATTTCGGAGAAGAGAAGTAAATGGCATCTTCCTTCAGTTAGGCTGACCACTCCTCCCCTTTCCTGAGCCCAGGAAACCCCGAAAGAACGCTGGGGCTGCAGAGCCTGCGTCTCCAGCAGGTCCCTCTTCACCTCTCTGGCTGTGCTTGTACGGATAGGAGTGCGGGTGCGGCTCAGAGAAGCAGAAGGACTTTGTCAGGACCAAAACAAAGTGGCCCACTGAATCAATACCTTTCTTTACCCTCTCGCCCAGGATGTGGCAAATCTGTCTATTCATGTTGGAAATGGATGTATGGTCAGGGCATGGAGGGTCTGCATGGAAGGGGGTGCAGAGAGACTCCTCGTAGGAAAAGGTACCTCTGGGACTTAACAAAACATTCACAAGATGCTAATTTGTTATACTCCCAGGTCACACAGTGAATGAAAAACATCCTTCACAGGGGAACAGTGTGAAGACAGATGACCAAAATGCTACACAGCATGCAAATGAATTGTCACCCTCGTGCTGAGGCTCTCCTGCCGCCTCCTGCATACAGCAAGCTGAGGAGGTAGAAGGATAGGCTGGCATTAAAGTAGAACAGAGAATTTGATATTGCCTCCTACCACTACCTATTTACCATTCTCTGAATCAACATCCCCCTTCCTTGGCTCCAAAATTAAGCCACAACTTTAAACTTGGAATGTTTAAAGAAACAAGGTGGGGAAATGTGTCTGGGCCATTCTTCAAAAGCCCCGTGTAAACACTGGGTGACCCATTCCTTGTTCTTTTCCTAACCTGGCTGAACTCTGGAAGCAAGCAATAAACAGCAAAGGTTAATTAAATCCATTTCTAAGTTTAACACCCCTGGCTCCTCACCCTGTCCTAACCAGGCTTTCGGGACTGTGTGTTATGGGCAAATATAACCTGGTTTGAATTCCAAAACATGATTTCAAGCTTCCTTTAGAGACAAAGAAAACTGATTTCTATATGCTGAAATAAGTCATTCAAGACAGAGAACCTAATTAGGGTTGCAGCAGCAGCTAATTTCCCTACCAAAAAGAAATTTTGTGCACTAAAGAATGAAGTGCTAGTTCCGGGCAGCAGCACCAGGCACTCAGTGTAATTATAATTTATATGGCCCTCACTGCTGTAGTAGTTAAGTGCTTGACAAGAACCAAGGGATTTACTCTGAGGTAGGGAAAAGTTTTCTTCTCTTTTACAACCAGGGAACCAGAGATGAAATGACCTGCCCCAGACTATTCAGTGGATTTGGCCAAGTTGAACTCAGGTCTTCATAAGTCCCTCACTAATGCTTTCAGCAGGAGCTTCAGACCCTGCTTTTACCCTTGCCCCTCTCCTGCCTGCAGCCTTGAGAAATTTTGATCCTCCATTCAAGTAGGGCAGTGAAGGGAATGAACGGCCTTCCCCTCTGCAGCAGGGCCAGGTCTCCCCAGTTCGAGCCACCAAATTCCCAATGAGTCATAGGAAAATATTTCCCATATTTCAGAAGGTGAAGGGCTCAGCCTCCAGGGATACCACGCTGATTTAGCTGTATCACACCCCTTTTCTGCAGAAGCCACACTTGACCCATACCTGTCACCATTCACATGCATGACCAAGAAGCCAGGTACCCAAGCAGGATTATATTTGAGTATACCTGACTTGCAGCACTGCGTCATGGGCTGCCCTCTCTCCTTTTTTGGCTCTCCAGTAATTGTATAATTCGAAATGTCTCTGTAAGTCCAAGAGGAACATTAGTCTTTGCAAAAGAAGAAGCACAGAGCTGGATTATCTTTGGGAGTGGGTTAGAAATGCTGCTTTGCTTGAATAAAAGTCTCTCATTTAGGAAAGCAAAAGCCAGGCTGCAAACCTACAGAAGAAAGTCTCTTCTTTCTGAAACCAAGACACTTGCGGTCTATGCTGTGGTGCCAGTACTGGCCAGAATTCCTTTGAGGCTGGCAGAGGCTGCAGAATTCACCACTGGCCCTGAACTACATTTTAAGCGGAGTGGGAAAAGTTCAGATCTGTTTAGCAGTGGGGCTGAAATGCCTGTGAATCCAGCCTCAGGGCTTCAGTCACTCACGCCAGTGTGAGAGAGCTGGGAAGCTTGCGGCAGGGCTGGGAGCTTGTTTCCAGCAGCTCTGGTCTAGCTGGGGAATGTATGGCTGCTTGGTGCGTTGGCATAGCACCCACCAAGGCTTCTTTCAGCCAAAGAGCTTAGTGCTGCCTTAGGCTTTCCTCTGGGCCCCAAATCCTCCTTCTTTCTTGGGGGCTTTGTTCAGTTTTGGAGGTCAGCCTAGAGCAGCTATGTACAGTTTCACTTTTGCCTTCAGAGGATATCTGTGTTGCAGGAAGCTCTTACAATAATTCTGTAGACATGAAAGAACATGTTTCCCTGATAATGTCAAGTGAAAAATCCCATATTTTTTCTTCCTTAATGAGCAATTCTTGCCCTTCAGTGTCTCTGACCTGGAGCACATGTTATTACTGTTGGGTGACAGTGCTGTAATCCCATTCTTATACTTGATTTATGAAGGCAAGGGCCTGGGGCTGCACAGGGTCAAGACCCCATTATGCTAGACACTGTACGGGCTCTTAATGAGGGAAAGAGTCCATACCTCCAAGAGGATGGACAGAAGGTGGGAGTGAAAATGAAGGCATGGCGGCTGAACCTGGAAGGGAGCTGATGTCTCCTGAATCTTGGGGTAACAGCCCAGCTGCTGATTTTGTTGCCCCTATAAATATTCCTGACTTTCCAGCAGCTCTGCTGTGGTTCTAGCTCTGGTGCCAGAAGAGCCTAGTATTTTGCAGTTGTTTCACCTAATGGATCAAGCAGCAGTTACTGGATGCAGAGACACAATAGTGGATTTAAGCAATACACATGAACTTGATTATGGTTTCCTAGGGGGAGAGAACCATGTCTTCTGCTGTGCTTCAGGCATCATTCAGGGATGCTTTTTTCCAGCTCCTCAGGTTGGGAGTGCCTGTGTGAATATAACCACAGTGACGCACAGAGCCAAAGGATGGATGGGTCCAGTAATTAAATAGAAAAATATGCTTAATTAAATGAAAAAAAAAAAAAAAAAAGAAAGTATGCCTTATTAATGACCTCAGGACAGATGCTGATGAGCTCTGCATAGGGCCCCAAAGGTTAACACCAGCTGCCTCTTACAGCACTCATGTGGACAGGAAACTGGGGCAGATGACAGAGCACAGCTTTCACATTTAATGGGATCTCTCTTCTCTCCAACAGGAACAACACAAAGCAAATGGACTGTCCAGCACTGGCTGCAGCTTATGTGTGGTCTGTGAGTGCAGCGATGTGTGGATCCCATAAGGACTCCTACTCAAGGTCTGGTTTCTGTGAAGCATTTCAGTGGAGATTAGAGCAGCCATGCTAAGTGTCAGTGGAGAGCTGCTTCCTGCCACGCTGCAGCGGGCAGGGCAACATTGGACTGCAAGTATTTCTTGTTACACTGTGGGGACTGTGGTGCAGAGAGAGAGATAGGGTTAATTGCCCATCCCCAAACAAGAGCTGGAGATTGCTGTCTTTCCCCCGACCCTTTGCCAAGAGCAACCCTAACGTCCACCCAATCCCCTTGGAAAATCTTCCCTGTGTTCTAACAACAGCAGAGTACAGATAACCCATGCCAGTCTTTTCCATTCCTGCCCAGCCTGCTTCACATTTCTGTTATCTAGGTTTTGCCTACAGCAGCTGCCTGGGCTGGACAAACCCTGTTCCAATAGCCTTTTTCTGAACTTTCTTCCTACATCCATCACCAACAGCAAAATTTGGGAGAACTTTGGGGTGACCATGCAGAAGCCTGTCTCCTCTCTGCTCTGAAAGTAGACTAAATTTTGGGAAGGGGAGAGGGCAGAGGGAGGCAGTAATAGCAAGTCCTCTTTCACCCCATGATGTGCACACGTTTTCTGCTTAATCACTTATTCTAAGATCTCCCACTTCACTCCTTTCCCAGGTCCTTAATAATTCCAATAAATGTCAGGTCCAATCTCACTTAATGAAATGTACACCTATTAAATGAATGAAGTGGAAAAATGGCCCACCCTGACGTCCTGCCTTGCAACTGAGCTGCAACACATGCTTTTTACCATGCAATCAGATTTTTTTTACCAGGTCCCTAGGAAGTTTCCTATAAAATAAACAAACATTAAAAATCCTATGAGATTCCCAGCTCACTTCAAGAAGGAACCCAGAAATGTTATTCAATCCTTGGAGCCATTCATTCCACGTGTGATCCCAAACACTAACCACAGGCAACATAATATGATAGGTATTTACAACATATCCATTATCTTATCAGAGCTTCAGGTACAGCTGTAAATAGCCTGTTACAGCTGTGCAATCTGCTGAGTTAAATGGGTTCTACTTTTAGAAGCAGGAACTGGAGAACATGTCCCATTTAAGCTCAGATTCACTTGCACCCGAGGGATGGAAACTCAAACAGCAGAACTCAGCTACAGAGGAGGTCCATATTCCATGAAACGTGGCTCCCTCCACCTGATGCAAAAGGCTGGGCTCATAAAGATCATGCTGCTCATACAGGTGCTTTGTTGACAGAGCCCTGTTAGCAGCTCACCAAGCATAGAGAATTGCTGTTCCCTGGATGGGATGTAATTTTGCACAGTCAGCCAAAGAATAAAAGAAATGCAAGGCTGAGGGTGGAAAGAAAAGAGACCACATTGAAAGCTGTGAGAAGGAAGGAGGGGGCAGAGAGCTGGTGGATGGAGGAAAGAGGAAAACATGAAAAACAAGACCAGAGAAAGAGTAATTGTTAGAGAAAAAGGTTTTCCACTGCTTCCCTGGCTACGACAAGTCTGACTGGGACATGGTGTTTCTTTGCATGCTGTCACACACCATGTAACAGGTGAGAACTACTGGTCTTCCACTGCAGGACCCCTGGCAGCAGCATCTCTCTTGTACGGTGTCAGAAGTAAACAAATCTGTTAAAACTAGATTCAATCCATATGCTTAAAAAGATCCTGGTGAAGAGTCAGAAGAATTGGGTGGCATTAAGTCTGAGCTTGTCTAGAAGCAAATGGTATTTCAAAGAAACAGAAGAAGGCTTTATCTCTGAGGCATGAGAAATCAGGAGCTCATTCCAGCATGATGGAGATTACTCACTGGTCTTCCAGAAACATCCCAGAGGCAACTGTACAAGAGACCTCCTGTCAGGAGATGCTGTTGACTGTTTTTATTGGCTTGCTGGCTAAAACTAAACCTTGCTCATTAATGGCTGTTTGGCAGCTGATCTGAGAGCAGGTGATTCATGGTGACTGACCACAAGTGGAGGTTACTGCTAGAAGTGGACTTGAGTTGACAAGTAGCACCAGAGATTTGTGAATCTAGTGAAACCAGCACTTGGAAGTGTTTACAAGCAGTGCACCAGCGGTAGTGAATCTACTTAAAGATGCATATCAGGGCACAAAAACCAGTGCCAGGATAAACAGAAAGCATAGAACAGATTAGTCTGCAGTAAACATGGAAGCAATTGTAACAGAAAACAATGAGTCTGACAAAGGAGATTTAGTCACAAACTTTCAATAAAAGCATCCCATTTAACAAAAGTATGCCGCTTTTGGCAAACGGCAAAGACATACAAAACCAAAGTGCATTTAGGCACATATCGTTGAGAGGACAAAGCCTTGGAACTGATAGGTTTGATGATGAGACAAAAAACTGTGGTTCTTCAGGTTTCCGTTTACATGTACCCAGTCAGGCTGGAGAGGAGGCTGCTTTGTGACATTGGGGTTAGATGGACACCCTCGAATTCTGAAATACTGTTGGTACCAAAGGAGAATTTCTACTTTTATAATTAAGACAAAATGGCAATGTACTCATAAGCGGTCACACAAGACACAAAGAGTCCATGTTGCCAAGCTACATGGGATGTTTACAGAAGGGCAGATGCTAATCAGGACACAGAGAGTGGAGGAAGCCTAAGTCACAGGAGTATCTGGGTTGAATCAAAGTTTACAAATGCAGATCTATACCTTGTTCATTGAACAGATGCAGCATCTCTTTTTAAAGAGCTGGTGGGTGGCCTTTAATGCTTTGAGGTGGATTAAAAACAACATAAATATACTCACTGATGGGAACACCCAAATGACTGACAAACTGTGCAAAAATTGTCCTACAGGGACAGAGAGAGATGGTAAAGTTTACCTTAATTTGGGGTATTTGCTGAGTGAATAAGAGACCAGCTGAGCAAAGTGAAACCTGCAAAAACCAAACCAAACATCTCTTCCCCAGTCTGAGATGATCAGGGTAGTGTCAGAATTTGATGATGGGTTGAAAACGGCCCATTGCTGTATGCGGTGGTCTAATGCCTAGCAAGTAGCTGAGGAAAAGGAATGGCAGAGAACCTCAATGAGAAACGCAGGCAGAGCTGCTCCCCAGGAGCAGTAAGCATCCTATGAAGTAAGATTATTGTGCAAAGGGAGGTTGCAAAGATCTTTCTGGAAGGGGAAATGTGTCACCTTTGAAATGCAGGCATGTGGGAGGAAGGCATTTTAGGAGCACAGGTGCCATGGGAGGTGACCTTTTGCTGTTCATTTTGCTTCTTATGTAAGATAAAATGGCATCACTGCAGGGACAAATGGCTGTTGTACTATGTGGCAATGTCACTTAAGTAACCAGTGCCTGCTGCCCACAGCAGACACTTGGGATTTGAGCTCATGGTTGCTGGTGAATGGGCTTCATTGAGGTCACCAGTTTTCCACAACACTCGCTAACAGCAGGTACAAAGCTGGATCCCTCCCACGACAGATATTCTGAGTGAGGGGTTTTCCCTCGGCAATGGCTCGAGCCTCTAAGGTCAGCCACAGGGCAGAGTGGGTGGTCAGATGGGGAAAACAGGAGACTGAGCTGTCGTATTTCACCTCCCTCATCTGCTTCCTGGGGCTGACAGCGTCATCACCTGTCCTCAGCCCTGCAGCATGCCACCAACCTTAAGCTTGTCCTTTGCGAGAGGGTTTGAGGGGGCTCCTTGGAGGCTGCATGGCTTAAACAGGACAGTGCAGCATGTGGGGTGGGACTGACATGAATATACAGCTGTCAGGACTGTGTCTGAGTGAGGATATTTTGGGGGTGATGGTATGGCCTTGATCTAGAGTTGTGTCTGGAGTGGGAGGACCTTTTGCTCCTCTCTCAGAAGAGGAAGAAAGTCTGTGCATGCAGGGCATAGCAGGGAGAGGCACGAAAGTAATTTGCAAAGGGTGGCCAAAGCATGAAAAGGGAACTGTGTGGTGGAGCCCAGATGACGTGTGCCTAAATAGCAGACGTCAGCAGGTAACACAGTCAGGTCCTTCACAGGGTAACACAGGGAGCTCTTTTAAACACACACATACATGCACGCACAGAAAGAACAATTTATGGTTGTGTCAGACGCATGTCTGGGCTTCTCATTAAAATTAATGAGGTAACGTCTCTGAGGCATTCTGAAACGGATGCTGCCCAGAGAGTGCGGGAAAGACCTTTGAAATAGCTGCTTAGCAAAATCAATTGCAATTTTTATTTTCCACAACTGTGCATCAAACTCACGCCAAGAGTATCAGCTACTGTTTAAACTGACATACAACTGACCTTTCTTCAGATACTTTTGTTACCATGACCAAGATTCAATGGCCAGACTCACATTGAAAATATATATAATGTGATCTATCTAGGAGAGATACTGGACTGTTCCTATTTCTTATCATTTATGGATTTATATGGAGGTGGGACTTGATTGTTAAAAATACTTTCTGTATTTTCTTTTGTCTACAGAAGCAAAGGAGTGAGGGAAGATGTAACAGCAGAATACTGTGCAACTGCTCATCCTGATGACAACCTGGACCCTGGAACTGAACCCACTAGACCTCAGTCTTCCTATTTGTCTGTTGTCTGCAAATAGCCAAAATGGGTGTTCTACTCCCTCTGCTCCTTTCTATGAAGAAGAGAGCAACTTGTTTAACGCAGCAAATCTGCAGTGCAGACCTTTACTATTTGACTGAAATAATAACTCTTCCATGGCAGCCAAAATGGGTGATCAATACAAATCCATGTGACAATATTTTTTCCATGTTTTATCTAAAAGACTCATATTTTTTGTTGCAATGCCTTGTGTTAATATCGGAGAGTTGATCACTCGGTTAGGAGATGCCAAGCATGAGGAACATCTCTGCCTTGTGCTCAAGAGACATTCTGCTGCTCTCTGGTTACATGCGCACATACTGTATTTTGGTATGACCTCTGCCTGCTTCAGCACGCAGGGCTGGCTGATCTGGGAAGAAATCAGGCTGTGGAGAAGAAAGCTGCTCTGGGTCAACTGCCCTGAGTGCCACCAATGTCACTGGTGTTGCTGTCATGACAGGAACAGCAAGGAGTGTCTGATAGGTGAGGCAAAGGGATGCTGTGCTGGAGAAACAGACGCTCTCCTCCCTGTCTGAGCAGCAGTGGCATCCACTCAGACTTTCTCTGTCACTAACTATGTGCTGTGTTTTTTCCTGTAGACAGTCTTTGTGGCAGTGCTGAGCACGCACACCTGGAGGGGAAATCAGTGGGAGCTGCACACTGAATGTCTAAAATGCTGTAGGCTTGCCAACAGCTTTGGGAAATTAAGCCCTGAGTGCCTTCATTTTGGCACCCACAATTAGCGAAAAACTTCTGGCAACTTTGATCTCCCTCTTTTATTATTGGGCAGCACCATCACCTCTCCCATGCATCCTATGAAGAAACATGCATCAATTTTTTGAAGCTTTCTGACTTGAGGGTAAGACCACGAGGAAATTCAATAATGATATTTACAGGGCTGCTTGTGGAAAACAGACCTGCAGGCTACACACTGGGTAGCAAGGGCAAATAGCTGAGCTGAATAACCATACATACAGTTAAAGCAGCAGAAGCCCTATGGAAAAAGAGTATGTGTTCATGAAATTAAGTGCTGCATGGTGCCATATGCTCAAGGCTGTGAATGTAGACTGTAGAGGCAACACGAAATCTGTAGACCCCAACATTTGACTGGCAGGCTCCACTGGATGCATGTTTGTTTACTGCAGTTTTTTGTATGCAAAGCTCTAAGTGGACATGGGGTAGACTTCAGAGCTGAAATGACATTGCCTCTCCCACCAGCTGAACATCTTCCCAATGTCTCCTCCCTATCTCACATGCTACATGATTTATTGTTACTTAAATCACAGAAAAATAAATGGCTTCATAATGAAAGTCCTTAATCAAGATGCTCTGTTCTGTTCTGTATTTAATAATTGGTCCTAACCCTCCTTGTGTCTGTAGATTGGCTTGTTGGCTACTTGCTGTTTTGTTTTTTCTGTCTCAGTCTGTCTGTTTTACTGCATGAAAGAAACAGACTCTGAAGTTTATGCTGACTTTTTCAATCCATATATTTCAGGAAATGGAAGATGCTAGTCTCTTTCTGCTAGTCTCTTTTCCAAGACAGCACAGAGCCTCTTCAACATGATATATCAGTAATTTCATTTAAGCTGGAGAATTATCTTCCAATATATATAATCAGTATATTTGAACTTCATTTTGTATCAAACAGTTTGATAAAATTAAACTGGACCTGCTTTCTGCAAGTGTCCTGGATATTTTCCATTCCTGTTGTAATTGTAACATCTATCTATTGTACATTAAAAAAGAGGCAAGGGAGAAATCTCTGCTACTGCCTGTAGTCTGAGCATCACTGAACCTTGTCCTGCTTCTCCAAGCTTATGAAGAGTTTAATAGTATCAGACACATGGGAGCCTGACAGTCATTTCATTAATAACTCGTAAAAATGCAATAACGCTTGAAAAAAAGAAGCATTTCCTGATTTCCTAACCCAAGTTAATACAAATAAAATTGCTAGATAATAGAAAATGATGAAGAGCTAAAAGTGGTCCATCTTCCCAATAAGTCAGCTGGTTCTTGTCCTGGCTCTGGTCCTTGCACCACCAGAGGGTTTGTGTCCCTTTCTGTTGCCATTGCTTCTGTTCTTGTGTGAGCAGCTGGTCAAGTCCTCTGTACCCACCTGCCCTGTGGCAAACTTGTTCTTCCTCTGCCTCTGCCTAGTGTTTTCCTCAGTCTCTTCTTTACTTGTCCTTCACCCTCCTCATCCAAAGATCTGTCTATCAAACAATCTTGATGCATATGTCTGTAAATCTTCTTTTTTCTGTAGAGCACCTTCGTTCCCTTCCCCATCAGATCCATGTACTGGTTGTATGAATTCCTAGCTGACAGCTCTCCCCTGAGCTGTGAAATGTGGTATTTCATGGCAGCAGCCATGCTGTTTTGTCAGGTTTGAGAATAACATTATCTCCATGGCAGCTCATGGTGTCATCCTGATTGTCACTGAACCTCTTTGGGTCTTCTCACTGCTGCTGTCTTCAATTTCTCTTCTCCATCCTTGAAGTAAAGAGAAGCCCATTCTTCCTTGGTCCATCCTCTGGGCTCAGCAGTTCCCTGTCTGTTAGCTGTGACCAAAGGCAGGAGGTGTCTGTCCACAGTTTCTGACCATCTCACAGCACACGGTGTCCACCTGCTGCAGCAAGATTGCATGACATGCAGGTGACAGACTGCTCTCAGACCCCCTGCGCAGCCATAGGTGAGCACGTGGGATTGCTTGCCTACCTTGAATATAGACTTGCTCTTCAGAAGCAATCTTCAAATGGGGAATTACCAGCATTGCTGCATGGCTCCTGCTCAAGCCTGGTGAAATGCTGAGCACAGCTAGCCTGGCCATGCTCATCCCTCAGCCCTGCCGCCTGCTTTGGGACTGGGCTTGCTTGTTCTTCCCCCTTTTTTCCATCCTCGGAGATATCCCCTAGCACAGAGTGCTGCCTTGTCCTGGACTATTTATTTGGTTTTATGAAAGAATCAGCCCTGTTGTTTTCAGAGCCAGAGGGAGTGAGGAGGAAAGACAAGTAGACCAGTACTCAAGAGTTTCATTCCTGTGCAGCTGAGTTTAAGGGAAACCCTCAGGCCCTGTCTGTAGAGTGGCAGACCTGTGCCTCGGCAGCAGCCCAGGACTCATGCTTGATTATTTCCTATTTGAATAAATGCTCTGGCATAAGGGTGTGGATGCTGGCAAGACATCTGGGGAAGGATCTTGGATACATCAGCAGCCCAGATTCCCAGGGAGAAAAAGCATGTGGACTGTTGTGTGGCAGAGCTGCAGGCTACAAAGAGCGCTTGTGGCTTTGAGTCCAAGGCAAACAGACCCTAAAAAGCATTCTGGCTGATGTGTCCACATTGCTAAGCCAGCTCAGCTGGCAGGGGAGCCAAAGAGGAGAAATCATGTCTCGGTTGTATTGTCACTGCCCTCACCATGGTACCAAGGCACATCATGTCTTCAGAGGTAGAGGACTGCAGGCAGCATGGGGAATAAACACTGCTTGCCCCGAGAAGAGGACGATTTGCCTGTCAGCAAGCTCCTGCTAGCGTGCTCCCATGGCTCTAGTTCCCCAAGCAATCCTCTCCAAATTGCTCATACTAGGGGTCAAACCCTGTTAAGACTGCCTACCATCCCTCTCCTCGCTCCTGGGAGAAGGTATTAGTGGGAGTGATGATGACATGCTGTGGCTGGAAATACTCATCCAGCTGCACTGTATCTCGGGTTTCTGGTGGTGGGTGCTAGAGACCAGTGCCTTCCACAGAGACCTATTGATCTGCTCAGCTGTTTCTGGGATAACCTGCATACGCAGTGGTCAGTAGAGATCACGAGACACCCTCTGGACTGAGACACCCTGCCAGAACAATGAAGCATACTAAGGTTAGTGACTTTCTCAAGCCAGCGGCTGGGAGATATCCAAGGAATGCAATGGGAATATGACTCTGCTGGGATACTGCCAGCAATTTAGGATCACATGCCTACATGATGCTTAATATGCCATGCAGTGCCTCTGGGCATCTGATGCCAAGCAAGGCCCTCAACCCGGGGGCTGGGTACTGCACAGTGCAGAAATCAGAGCAGGGAGCTGGAGTGGGGCAAGCAGCCTCTAAGGGGCTGTGGCTAGCTGCCCTGGCCTCATCCTCTCCTCCACCTCCCCCCTCCTCCACCTCCCCTCTCCAAGGGTTTCCTGCTATGCCTTGTCTGTGGGCTCCTCTGTGCACCCTGGCAAGGTCCTCCATGAAGCTGTGGGGTCAGCTCTGGCCTTTAAACATCATGCAGGACTGTTGGTGATTGTGCCCAGGGACCACAATTTCCTTTGTCTCAAAATATTTAAAATGAGATATGGATCTCTCGGGGAAGTAGCATGACCGTGGAGCTAGAGCTAAGTCACTGTAGGCAGATATTGGAAGAAATCTTTCTGCCTTACTACCTGCTTGGGGCTGAACTGACTTTTGTTCTGCTTCCTTTCCTCCAACCCTTAAGAGAGATTTTGTCCACAGAGGGTCTGGCCTATTATCAGCTTTGTTAAACACATCTTACCTGAGGCTGACAGCACCCTTTTCCGTCCCTCCAGCAGCTCCTTTTATATCATAAGGGCAACAGGTGTATTATCAGGCAATGATTTTGCTAAATCATGAGATTACCTCAATTTAAATGCATGTTTCTAGTGCTGGATGCTCCAGAAGAAAGTTTAATACATTGAACATGATGTGCCTGGATGTTTGATATAAGCATCAGAACAAAAAAAAAATTCTTCCCTTCCAAACATATTTTTGAAATTTTGTGATTTCTGCCCAGACTTATGTTCCTGAGTGCCTGAGCTGTGTTTTTTGGATGTTTCTGGGTGGCAGGAGCATAGATTCCCAGGAAAAAATTCTCAATAGACAGAGAATAAACTTCTCCATTATGTGATTGTCCTGGAAAATGCTTGTAAACACAGAATATCATTTAATACAGGGTAGGAGGAGCAGTTGCTTCCTTTTGTTAGGCTGTGAATGACAGATTGTTCTTCTGAGAGCCCCAAGATTTTCAGGAGTATGAAACCATGCTCTTTAACAAAGACAGAGACAGGAGGTACCCAGAGAAATGCCTCTAGTGGAAGCTTTTGGTCTGGTTGCTGTAATTTAATTTTTTTAAGTAATGTCAAGGCATTAAAACATAACATGAGCCAAAAAAAGATTTGTTAGCTATCTTGGATCAGGGACTGCTGTTCCAGACTGTTTGTATGCACCACGGGGTCCAAACTCCTAAGGTTCTTTTCACAGCAATAATACAGATAAGAAACCCTGCCTAACGGGCTGAGAGTATAATATCCAGGAAAGCTGGTGGCCATGGGAAAGACATCAGTGGCAAAACCACGGCTGCAGTGAAGAAGGATTAGAACAGCAAGTTTTATAAGATCATAGGTGTGTGGTAGATGTCTTTCTAGATCTGTGGTAAGGAAAGTCTTCAAAGTAGAGATTAATTACCACAGAAAGAGTTAAATAAGCTCCGCCAGAGGCAACAGAGAAGGAGAAAACCATGACAAAGTGTTGTTGTTAGCTTCGACAGTCAACATGTCATAAAAAGGGTGAAGTATTTGTAAAATTCTGAATGACAGAAGTCCACAAGGTGTGTCATTTTAAAATAGACACAGGAGTACAAACAGAGCCCTGCACAATGTTAACAGAGTTCACGGAAAGTAAATGGAGTAAAATCCCATTGCACAACAGAAGGATACCCAGAGTGCGCAGTCCTGTCAGCCTGCCAACAGTGTGAGACCTGCGTATGTTACAGACAAAGAAATCATGCCCTATAGACATTTGTACTGGGGATGCTCCTGCTGCGTGGGTAGCCAGGTCTAAAATAAGGTAAGGACTGGGCACAATTAAAGGAAAAAAGGAAAACAGGCTTGACAAAACCCTTATTGTAACAGACCACAGGCAAGTTCTCTCAGGTCCAGGGGGATTATTTCACTCAGTTGCAAAAGAACATCCATGCATTAATACCTAGAAAAGCTCCACTGATGGTCCCCAGCTGGACTATGGGGTGAAACAGAGCTTAGGCAAGAGGGAGAAATCAGAAAAACTCCAGAGACTTGGGAATTTATGGAAAGGCAGTTTTCCCAAAGGACTTCAAGAGAACTGAGCCTTTGCTTAAATCTGAGATAACTGAATGCAATAACATCATGGCACTGTATCCCCATGGTGCAGCTCCTGCGAAGCCAGCCCAGCAGGCATATCCTCAGGCCGGGCACAGTTGTGTTTGCTTCAGTGATGTGAGTGCTTCTCTGCATGGGGTCACAATGAAGCTCCAGGAGGGACATGCCAGCTCATAGATCCCATCTGTCCAAAACTGGGTACCTCCTATTGCTAAAATCATAATCTGTCTGCTAGTGGAGAAGCCCTGTGAATAAGCAAGTACTTGGTTATCTCCTTCAGGCTGTTCACTCCTTGCATTTGGCAGGACCTTGCACATATTACTGTCATCGTTTTGGATGCAGACTTTCTCCCTTTTGGCAAGTTTTGCTGTGAACTCAAGAGGAAAGCAGGAAAGCCGTTCTCAGATTCTGCTTAAAAGAATTTTTAAAAGCCAGGTCAAGATGCTAGAGGGAAAATCTGTCAGAATGTTGGTTTTAAGAAAATCAGTCAATGTCAAAATTCAATGCATGAGGACAGATGCTTTGATATTGGTAAACCAATTCTTGGTCCTTAGATGGATGAAACTACAGTAATACAAAGCATTATTATTAAACAAAGCACTGAGTTATTCAGGGGCATAAAACAATGAATTACAAAGGGGAGGCCTCAAACCTGCCTTGCAATAGCACACCAAGGCATCACTTTCAAATGTGCTGGTAAGGCTGATGACCTTCCCAGACAGGAGAATGCTGATGCAGTTCACATTAGTATTCCTGAGCTCTCAGGCCATTTATCCAAAATGCTGAATTTACAAGCCACTTTCCAATGAAAAGAATAGGACCTGTGTGAGGTTCCTTAGTTGAGAAAACAAACAAAACAAAGAGGAAAGAAGAAGAAAGAGACCAGCCCTCTGACTTCTTTATCACATTCTGCCTTAGGACATGTGCTGTGGTCTTTAAAAGGATGTGGCAAACCTCTGTGCACCTCTGGGCTGTCTTAGCACTCCCATGCATCTGCCGGGACTCCAGTGAAAATGAAATAATGCCAGGAGCCCCCTTCATGACCTTCTGCCCCCTCCATCTACCCCGCTCTTCTGCTCGATGGCTCCCCTTTGGATGCGGCAGTAACAGGGAGCCTACGCCTGGATCCTCAGTGCAAATCCAGGGAAATCCATGCACCAGCGTCACCCTCAGGTTTGTGAATTGGCGGGGTCTCAGTTGTTTCACTGACAGCTCACAGTCCTCTGGGAGCCTTTCCAGGAGGTTCCTGACAGGGCCCAGAGGACCTGTCGCCAGAAAGCCCTTCCCAGTCTACACCTGAGGTAAATGGAGGTTTTTTCCTGCCTGCACTGTGGTGGTCACAGTCCAATTTACAAGGCCCTCTGAGTTAGTAGTAGTACAGTTGATAAGCCAGGAAACATTACAGAAGCTGCCCCCTGCATCTGTGATTTATGTTCCTTGCTAAATATAAAGCTCCCAAGGCTCAGCACATCAATATTTTGGAATGGAGCACATGGAAATATTTAATGGATTGGGGAGAACAGATCTCTGTGGCCAGTCACTCACACTTGCCCTTTTGTGAGCAATCTGTCTTTCCCTGCCACAGACAGTGGAATTTGGGCACAACAGCTGGAGTTTCAGTATCTCCGCATGCTTTATTCGTGAGGGAGCCTGGATCCAAGCCATCTAGGCACTGACCATCTGCAGATGCAACTGTAACATCAGTGCTGCAAAGGCCTCTCTGAGCTCCAAGGGGCTGTGTGGGGCACGTACCTCCCATCCCAGACCGCACATTCTGCGCCGTAGCCTCAATGGCATCTCTGTAAAGCGCATTGGGAAACAAGTCATGCTACAGGGACTCCACATCTTCTTCTGGCTGTGCACTGGGATGGTGTCTGCTTAGCTGAGAGGCTGGTGTTCCTGGTCTGGGCTCTTTGGGCTGCATCTCTGTAAGAGTAATAACAATCACCACTCAAGCTCAGTAATTCCCAGTCATCTTATAATGGTGTAAATCTGGGACATGGAACAGTGAAACATACCAGTTCAGAGAAAGGAAGAGTGGCCAGTGAGTAACTGCCAGGGAGCAATGACTCCTTGGATTGCACAGGGCAAGCAGAGCATCCAATGTGTACACACACCGTTTTGTGTGCTGTAGGTTTATATCCCCAGCTGCTGTAAATCATTTTAGCTCTGCTGCAGTAAAGGGATTTTTTCCAGCTGGGAATCTGGTCTTGGGTGGAGCTATGCCAGATCTGCATCCCCCTGGATATGGATCTAACAAGCAATATTTCAGATCTACCACAGAGGTATCCAATATTTTGGACAAATGTCTCAATGTAGTGCTTGTTTTATCAGCCCATGGTACGTTGTTTTCATCAGAGGAGGAATGTAGCAGAGGAAAAGCATGTGGCATTTTTAATGTATCAGGTCTGTCTGTGTGGCAGATGTCCTCTGACCTGTCAGATGGTCAGGCTGAGCCATAGTTTAGGAACCTCAGTGGAACAAAGTAAAGTGCAGTGTGGAAAACACACAAAACCTCTCAAAATTAGGAAAAAAACCCAAAACAGCAACTCTTTTAACAAATCCTTTCACAGTTCCCTTTTGTGCACTCTTTAGCATCTAACATTTATTTTGGAGTGGGGCAGAGAGGTGGATTGGCTGCTTGCCTGTCTTCTGGGGTGGAGAGCTTTGCATGAAAGGAAGGAGAAAGAGAACATCAAAACCAGATTGAGGGGAAAACAAAGTCACCTCCTTGCAGAATGAGCTTACAGTTTTGTGCAAATTTGAGATATAATGGCTATTTTCCAGCTATTACTGTTCTGAATTTGTCCTGCTGAATAGCCTAGTGGAGTGGTCACGACAGAGTAAGAATGCATATGCTTGTTCTTATAGAAGGAAGATTGAATTTTAACATGAAGTGGGAAATAAAAGGTGTGTGTAGCTAGTCCTGTTGTGTGTAAACCACTGGGTACTGGTTTCCTTGCATGATCCTCCATAATATTGTGCATGAATCACTGCTTCCCAAAACACAGGTTCGAGCTAGCAATGCGAACCTATTGTTCTAGCTGATCAAATTTCTCTGATATATTTGATTCTGCAGCATACCAGAGTGTCTGTGAGATAAGGGCTGGTTCAGCAACTGTCCCAGCAGGGGAAAGTCAGATTGCAGCTTGGAATGCCAGCCGTGGGAAGGGCGGGGGGAATCACCAGAGTGCTGGAGAGTAATAGCGTCTTTCTGGTCATTCAGCCTACCATTCAACAACTAGACAACTGTTGCCTTCTCCAGCAGGAACACATGTACTCTGTGCACCACCAGACATAAGATGTAGTATGACTATGGGACACCTCTTAGTGTCCTAAAAATAGTCCTTTAGAAAAGGATCTATAACTAATCCTGTAAAACACCACAAGTACAAAGTACAAAAAAGCAAGACTGATGTGTGTAAGCTATGGCTCATTCTGTATTCTCTTGCAGTAGGCATGGGACTTGTTAAGCAAAATTCCAGTAATTCTCAACCTTTCTCTTGGAGAATTGTACCAAATCCCTGCAGTGAGCCTTCACTGGAAGAGCTCTTAGAGCCACCTGTTTATTGAGTGGGAAGCACAAGGCCAGACAATCAATTAGCAGAGCTGTAAACTTCCATATAAAATGCCCAGCTTCCTCCTACCATGCCTACAGCCTGCATTTTGGCCTGAGTGCTTGTTGCTCTACAGTTTGATTTGATGAAGCCTGCAATTCCCCTTTCCCAGACAGCAATCTGCCAGCCAAAGCAGGCACAAATTAGTCTCAAAAATGTTAAACAGAAAATCATACTACGGGCAATGTCAAACTGTTGTGTTTATATGGCCATCTCTGCTCCTAGTCACTATCACCAGACAAAAAGATGCCCTCTTCAGAGCCATCATGAGTTAACATTGCTTGCCAGATCATGAGAAACAGCCAAGCAGTTACACACTTATCCCTTCAATAAAAACTGCAGCAGAAGGAGACCCCTTCCAAAGCTAAGAACTGAAGAGTGTGCAGGTATGGCATAGAAAGACTCATAGGTTTTAAGGTCAGAACAGGATCATTTAGTTTTAACTCACACATACAACAAGCTACTAGAACAACTTTGAATTTGCACTTGCTTGGATTACACAGGAGCTTTTAGAAAGCACACAGCCTTGATTGAAATTTTTTCCATGGCGGAGAATTCATCACAACCCTCAGTGCATTGCCCCAGTAGTTAGCTGACTGCTGCCTCGCTTCTGGTTCGCCTCGTTCTTTGCCAGATATAAGATTTTGCTTTGTCTTCACAGGCTTTTCAGTCTAGTAGGTAATTGTCAAATTGATTTTCCCCTAAAGATGTTGATCAGAACATCCCCCTTTTTTTTTTTTTCATAGAGTTCACCATAAGTGTCAACTCATGTCTAAGCGTGGGATCCATCTAGACTAAGCAGCTATCTTAAATTACACCTCTGGTCTGAGCTAGTTTTCTGGCCTCCCTCTAAGCTGTAGAGAAGTATAAGCTTTTTTAGAGGGCAATTTGTCATGCCTACCACATATGTCACACCTTTCTAAGGACTGATGAGGTTTTATTATTAATGGAGTTATGTCTTCTTCCAGGCCATCAATAAAAATGTTAAATAGCAGAGAGTCTAGAGCTGGTATCTTGGGGAATTCTGCAAGACATAGGTGAGAAACAGCTCCCCATTTAGAATGACACTTGACACCCTACCTATTAGTTGACTGTTAATCATTTCAAGGGTGCCTTGTATTACATATTTCCTTAATAAAAATATTGTGTGATACTAAGCCAAATGCGTCACAGAAGCTTAGGTAAATCACATCAACTCTTCCTTCCACTGACTGAGTCTGTAAATCTCCTAAATCTGAGATTACAGTCTAACCTGACACAGATTCCCTTCATGGCCCTGTGGGTGAGCAACACGGTACAGTGCTCCTTTCAGGAAGTTGTCTCCTGAGGCCTGAATATGCCACTTCAACCTTTTAAATAAAGAGTAATGGTGTTCAGAATCTCTGTGCAAAGCATACCACTGTGTACTTACTTCTATTATATAACCCTGAAAAGACAAACTGTGTCAATCACACACTTCTTCTTACAGAAGATAGTCTAGAAGTCCAATGAGTGTCCAACCAGGGAAAACTCAATCAGGGATATTCACTATTACAAACTTCTTTTTTCCTATCCAATAGATAGGATATTTGGGTTCTTTGCTTATTTTATTTCTCCCATGAGTTAGTCTGGGCTTTTTGTGAATTTACAGCGGTTTGGACCTTGAATGCACTATTCCAAAAACAATTAATAATTTGGAGGCTGTTGGGTCCTGCAGTCCACATATCATCAACTCACAATTTCACGTCTTATTAGCCTTGCCTTAAGCCCAGGCAAGATAGTGCTGTTAGGTAGAAGTTTAATGTCCAGATGAGCATCTGGCCTTGATTTGAAGTCATCAAGAGATAGAGAATCCAGCACCTGCAATGGCTGCTTAGTAGCTAAGCACCTGCGCTGTAATCCAATTTATCTGGCTTCAGCTTTCAGTTGTAGATCCTTGATCTTCCTTTCCTTCTGGTTTACAGAGGACTCATGTCTTTAAATCTTCTCTCACTCTGGCTTTAGACAGCCAAAACAAATGGAGGTCTATAAGAAAGATATTGGTAAACTGGTGAGTCCAGCAGAGGACCACTAAAACAGCTGGCAGCTGGGACATATACAGTGTGTGAGGGGAGGTTGAGGGAACTGGGATTGCTCAGCCTGGAGAGGTGAAGACTAAGGGGGAGCTGCTTTCTATTTTCTACTGCCTAATGGGTGGTGGAGACAGAGTTCTCATGAAGGGTCACTGTGGAAGAATGAGAAGAAAAGGCTGCAAGTTGCAGCAAGGGCATTTTCTGACTGGACATAAAGTCTTCACTGTGAAGAGTGGTAAAGCACTGGAGATTGCCAGAGATTTTCAAAACTTTGGCAGATAAGGCCTTGAGCAACCTGCTAGCTTTGAAGTTGATCCTGTTTTGAGTGGCCTGAAAAAGTCCCTTGCAGCCTAGTCTTTTTTCTTTTCTAAGTCATACTCTATAAGAAAATTTTCTACATCCATAGAGACTTCTATGTGGCTCTTTCATGAGCACCGTCCCTCAAAGTTCAAACATCTTCTAAAAACTGCAAGCAGAATTGACTGCAGCATTCTGGCACTTTTTCAGCAGTGCCACAAAATGATCACCACCTTCTATGAGCCTTTTCATATCTCAAGGGATTGTATTAGCCCTAAGAGAGCCCTAGACTTGGTAAGTTCGGTGGTCTTCTTCTCCCCCTTAATCATTTTCAGAATCATGCCTTTCCAGAATGTCATCCCTGGGCTGTATGAATGGCTTGCATTACCTGTTCCTAGGTGCATATGTTAGCATTTGCTTCATTAAATATGTATTGTTTGAAGGGCCTAATTTATCAAGTAATACCGTCGGGCAGTGTGGTTGCCATGCTTTCGACACTGTTTACCCATCTGCCAATCTTTGTGTCATCAACAAATGATTACCAGTGGTAATTTCAAACTTCCAGCTCATTGATGAAAATGTTGACTAGCACAGAGCCTACTACCACTCTCACCAGTGACATATCCTCCTTCAGCAAGAGCTCTCTGTTGACAGTTGCTTTAAATCTGTCAGTCACTTTGTTCTTCATGCAATTTCACCTGCACTTTCCTGATGTTTTCTTATGCTAATTTGTAATCAGGGTGTTATGCGGTGCTAAGGGAGACACTTCATCAAGGACTATCACATAACAGTTGACTAGCGAATTTACCGGCCATTCCTGTAAACTCATCAAAAGAGTGCTATTATATTTATTCAATGAGACGTACTTTCCATAATGCCATGTTATGGGAATTAACTGCTTTTTTTTGGCCTTTTATTCTTTATCAGTTGGATCCAATGTCATTTTTTTCCATTTTTCTTGGACTGGGGTTCGGGTAAGTGATCTACAGTTACCTTGCTCATCCAGCTTGCCCTGTTTGAACTGGCATTGTGCTAATATTCCTTCCGTTTTCTGGAATCTCTCATTTCACAAGATACTTTCAAAATTAATCCCAACAGGCCTCAACTAACAATTTTATGATTCCTGAATGCAGGTTATTTGGGTCTGCTGGTTTAGAAATGCTTTGTCTTTAGTAGACGTTTAACTTCCGAAGATGTTTAATGCTAAAGCAGGAATATTTAGGGAACTGCTTCTGCCTCTTCATGTTATCATTCCTGCTTTTACTATCTTCATCCAGTAATGAGCCTGAGTGATTACTGCAGTTTCCTTTGTTCTGAATATCCTTTTTAAAATGTCCTTCTAGTTGCCTTCATCCTACTGGACATGTATTTTCCCCTAGATACCTTTATCATTTAAAACCTTCAGTTTTAAAACTCTGATGTTTTAAAAATCTATTCTTTTCTCATCTGTTTACTGAAGATTCTTTTTTTTTGTTCCTTATTACTACTCTCAACTTTACCACAAAGCTTTTGTCTGATGTTGTGCTAGTTCTTTTTTGTAGGTTTGTGGCTATTTGCCATCTAATAACATTTTCCTGGACATTCCTACTTTCATTCACATTTTTTCCTGTCTCAGTTTTTCCTCACAATCATGTTAATTCCTCATTTTCTTTGGGTTTGAGAAATTAGTCCTTTTTAAGTACTGGTGCACATATAACTGTTAGGGACAGACTTCTGTTTGCCCATATTGAATGTAATCAGGTCATCCTCACTGTTCCCTTGACAACTGTCAACTCTCAGCCCAGTAATTAATTCATCTTTGTCAGAACAAAGTCCAGAAGAATTACCACATGATGGCTCCTTGTGTTAGAAAACAGCCTATAGTTTTCTCCAAATCAGGATGCTTTCTCAGTGGCTGCCTGGAGTTTCCAGTGTGCAGAAGTCCCCTGCAACACCATATTTCTTTCCATGCATTTCTCATGGAGGCTGTGGATTAATTCCTACTCTGTGGTCTGATTTTATGGCATGATTCACACAGTCCATTTTCACCAACTCCAGTCATGCAAATTGAAACCAGGAGATTTGAGTAATGCTGATTACATCACATTTCTTCTCACTAATGAGAATTTCCAATTCCTTTTGCCTGCTACCCAAACGTCTAATGGCTACATAAAAGCAAATGGAAAACGTCTTCTCTTCACATTCTTTGTCATACGATTAAATCATTTTGCAACATGACAAGCTTGTATGTAGTTCCTTAACCCATAGTTCTTGCATTGTGTAATGCCTTGATTGCTGCTAGACCCAGGCTAGGAAGATTAGTTCTCCCTCCTCACCAGCAATACGCCTCTCATCCTGTTTATACAGGGGATGTGAACTAGTGCCCTGCAAACCCCAGACCTTCAATGTCACCTCCCTCAGCTAACCAGTAGTTAGTTCATCCTTGTGTTCTGTCTCTGACAGGGCTAAAGGGATTGTCAGTAGGTTATTTGAACCTTGCTCTTCTTTGGCTTCTTTACAAGGGTCCGTCAAATCTTTTGCTATCTGTGCTGCTCCACATGATGTTGAATCAGAAATTTCCCCATTTATCATCACCAATGAGACTTGCTAGAAGAATGCACAATCCAGTACCTATTGTGCAGTTATCCCTGTTATTTTCTCCAGGGATACGACTTCCCACCCCATTTTCTTCATGCCAATGTCCTCATCCATTTCGCAATTTGATTTCCTTGGTGAGTTCAAGAATCCCTCTTAGTTAATTTCACAGAATTACCATCAGCATGTCCCTGAACAAGTTTCTGACTATTATTTTTTTCTGTTTGAAATTCTTTCCTCTAACCAGCCTCAGGTTCATGGAACTTGTCCTAAGTATCCACATGCAGTACCTCATGCCAACCACATCTTGTAATGAGTTTTGATTTAATTTGTGTAAACGTAGCAAGTTAAGTAAAATTGTGATTATTTGGATATAAGCAACCACTAATCTGGTCACCAAACAGTTCCTCCTCTCTGCCAAGATCAGGTGATACATGAAAATACCATATAAGGGGTGCAACTCTTTCTGAATTGAGAGACTGTTACTTGTAGTTCTGAACAGTGCAGGGATGGCTGTATATTAAGACTAGCACCCTATGTACTCTGATTGAAGTACCCCGAAGTGTTTACTGGGATCGTTGGTTACTGTTACGAAAACCTCACATCTCAAAAGAAAGTTTAGCTAAGTTCATTTTCAGGTAAGTGGCTCCAATTGCCTTTAAGGATGTGTGATTTCCAGAGCACAGTATTGCCAGACTGTGTGGGAAGCAGTTCTGTCTGGTCTGGCTGGAGCACTTGTTTAAAATCAGAATTGTTTCCTGAACTATTTGTTAAAAGCTGTATCATCACACTCTTCACCAGGCTGCTGCCTCTCGTGGGAGCCGTAGTGTCCATGCCCAGTTTGACTTAACGGTGACCCCTCCTCTCTACCTACCCAGCGCCAGACATGGGGCTGGGTACCTGCTGAATCCGTTCACTCTCGGCCAGAGGGGTTGGTTTCTTGTCTCCATCTCCCTTCATTCTCTGACCCAGACTCAGATGTCCCCAGACTAAGTAGGAGGAAAATCCTTGCCCTCAGCCCCACTCCATTCTTGGCGTAAACAATTAGATGGCTTGGGGCAGCTGCTGCCTGTCTCAAGGAGGCAGAGGGGGATAGTTCAGAGCTTTCTTTGAAGTCTCAGCACAAGAGACCCTATACTTGTCTTCTGTGGGGCAGCTTTGCTATCCATAGTGGAGCAAAGCCAGTGATGCTCATCGTGTATGCACATTACATTTCTGCATCCTCTCCTTGCAGAATCTAATCCTTCCATGTGATGGGAAGGTAGTAAACCATGCTAAGAATGGGTCACTAAAACACCTGAGGAAGGTCTTGGGAGAGAATCTCAGCTCACGCATTTAAATGACTGTGATATGAAGGGCCCATTCATACAGCTTAAGAATCTGGTCCCTCAGACAGTGGGAGCAAGATCATAGCATGAGGTAATTTTCTCTGTCCCATTCTGGCTCTCCTATTCAGAATGTAACATGACAGTAACTCCCTCATATCAGGAAGCCCCTCATGCAGATTTTCTTTCACTGTCCTGCTGAGTTAGTGGCATGTGAGGATGTGATCTGAAAAAAAAAAACCAAACAGATTTGAAGTTGCGTTTGTTTCAACTGGACATTTGCTGGTGAATCTAGAGGCCATGTAAGACTGGGCTAACCTCAGGTGTGGAGTGATACTATGGAAATATAATTGCACTTCCAAGACTCGAATAGGTCTTCCAGGCCATTGTCTTCAAGCTGCAACACATGTGCACAGTGACCCTAGAAGGACCTGGATCCTGGCTGTTGATAAATGGCAGTATTTAATTAATTTATTTATTTTCTGCCTGTTACAACATTGTCCAGGGAAACCTGCCCCACCAGTTTTGCCATTCCAATTCACCCATTTGTTTCTGGCTTCCAGCTGCACTATAAAGTCAATAATAGTCAATGAAACAATAATGGGAGAGGAGGACCAGGATTAGAGACAGAGCCCATCTCTCACCAGTAGACATGTGACTCCAAGGCTAAGTCTTGGCTTATAATTATTATTAACAAAAGGAACCTGGGAAGGAAATGTGATCTTCCCTTTGTGCAGTGTGCATGGTCTACTCTTGAATATGCTTCCTGGGAAAAAAGAAATAACCCTTTGCACAGTGAAGAAAGCCAGGGTCCCTCTGCTGAACCTGTGGTTTTCATTTGTCTGGTTTCTGGATGACTGCATTACGTTATGGAAAGTTTTTTGCAGTTTCTAAGTCCGTTTGTGAGGATCAGATATGTAAGCTGGGCAAAAATAAATAAATCAAAGTTGTTGCCATTATCCCTTCCCCAACCTCACAGTTTGCTCTAGCAAGAATGCGATTTATGAGAAATTCCCTGGCTTTATTATGGAAAGTATCAAATGGAAGAGTACATCCATTTCCTTCAGCATGGATTATATAGTATGGAAGTTCTATACTTCCAGCCACAGTATAGCTGGAAGTTGACTGAGCTGAAATCCCAGGGTATATACTGCCAGAACTGAAGTGGCCTAAAAATACACACAGTGATTTCCTGATGTCCTCCACACCCACCAGTAGAGTGCTAATGTGCTGGTCCTGGCAGGAGATGCTGCATACACCAGTCTGCTAGGAAAAAAAACCAAACACATTAGGGTTATTTTTTTTAATGTAAGATCTGCTTCAGTGCAGTTTGAGTGCTCTAAATGATGTGTGGCAGGAGGGGTTTTGCCACAGTCCTGAGAAAACACCTCTTTCTCAGGTACCACTACAACATTCGACCAGATGACTCATTCCTGTATGCTTGAATGTCTGGGGTGAGGCTTTTTTGCAAAGAATCTTTTCTTCCCTCATGGAAAACCTTCAGGGCAAGGATTATCTTTTGTTATGCTGTGTTTGTACAGCGCCACACACAATCTTGCATGGCCCTATATAGCACAACCCTTCACAGTCCTCTGAAGGGCTGCTGTTCCTGGTTACAGCTGACTGTGAAGCTTGAGTTTCCTTAGATGTTCCTGACAGAACAGCTACCTTCTTACAGATCTGAGGTGAGATATGGATGCCCTGAAAGTTGTGCCCCACATTAAAATGCCACCTCATTCTGGCTAGTAGCTTTTGTCCCTAAGAAGTGCAAATCTGCACAGCTACATGGTTCTTTGATGGGGCCTAAGTGGTTTTTGGCAGCTGATGCCTGCACCCAGGAGGTTTAGCCTTCCACCTTCCTTGCAGATGAGGAAGCCTGGATGGAGAGGACATGGGGGACACCTCCCATTTGCCACAAAACCCACTTTCTCCACCATACCTTTCCTGGGATTCTTACCATGGGCCAAAGTTTTCAGGAGCAGGACATTAAGTAGAGAAAAACATGATCTAGGAGTATATTAAAAATTTGAGAGCTGCCCTTCTTAAGTGATGTCTTGGGCTGTGCTGTTTGGTGGGATGGTAGCTACTGGGCATGCAAAAGCCTCTTTCAAAGATAAATCTTCCTGAGACAAACACAGAGTAATTACAAAAGTTACCAGCACAGACATGAGCATGGCAATATATATAAAGATGGGATTGGAGGTGGTGTATAGGTAGGAGAATGACAGAAGGCATCAGACGAAGGTGTTAGCAGTCTTTTGGTTACATGCTCAGTTTAGTGGAAATGAGAAGGAAAACTCTTCTGCTTTTCCTCATAGCATGCTATATTTGTCATCCAGGACTTGAACAGCAGAGAAAAAAATTGCATTGCAGTAAAAATAAACTGGCCTTTTTGTTATTGACTATTTTTATCAAATGTTTAAAATGAAGCATTGCAAAAAAATGAAAATCATACCCATTCTTTTGCCAATTTCAATACAGATAGAGATGGGCTGAGCTATTTTTAACAAAAATAAATACCCCTCTTTGAGGTCTTCCTCTGAATTTCATACCAGGACCCTTTGTGTTCCCTGGCATGAGTGTTTGATCCAAAAATACACAAAGATCTGCCAAACCACTAACTACAACCAAGACAAAGTTGAGTAAAAATGGAGCCAGAAAAAAAGTTGTGTGTGTGGCTTCTCTTGAGAGGTTAGATCACTTTTATGTTTTTGAAATATGTAAATAAATAAATATATGAAAGTAATTTATAAATGGCTTAATGTTGCATGTCAGGGGAAACTGCACAGGTAAAAAGGATATAGAGACCAACAAAAAAGGCATGGGAGAGAGATTCGAGGATGGAGAATGGGACAAAGAAATTAAACCTAGCCATTCCATCTTCATACTAAGAAAAAGTAATGGTTTTCTGATTCTTGGTGGGATTACCCTGTAAAACCCCATGACACAATACGTGAGCAAACCACAAATTTTGGAGAATTACTAAAAGGAGGTGACAGTTCTGCTGCTGGTGTGAACTACAAGACCTGAGATGGGAAGGACTGGAAAATTATGTATTGGGAGGGGGTATAAACCCTATGGCATCTAACATAGCTGTTCCTAAACCAGAGGTCTTGACCTCAAGGTGGTTTGCAAGAGTGCATCCACTTGGCAAAAATTCAATTGCAGAAGTAAGGCTTTCAAGCAGAAATGGGGCTGCAGGCTGGGAGGAGAGACTGGCACTTGGGAATGGGTACTCCTAATGCTGGAAGTAGGAAGGTATTGCTCAGCAGCTGAGGCCGCTGCATTTTGTTCTGTCCCCAGATGGAAAAAAAGGAGGCTGACCAAGGAGTACCACAGCTCTGAGGATTTATGACTGCCGTATACTACCAGTACACTTAGCTTCTGGGAGGGGTCCCAAAAGGAGAATCACAAAACTTTCATAGAGAGTGGGCTATTGACAGAAATAGGGCATTACCTTAAGCAACAGCAAAACCCACTTGTGAGTGATGTAGCCATGTGGATTTAAACCATCTAAGGATGTAAGCTCAGTATCCAGGATGAAATACACCTTAAATTTCATACATGTCTTCGGTGTGCACATCTTTGACTTTTAATTATGTGGCATGGAATAAGTGAAAGGAATCTTTCTTCTTTGTGGCACACCAGAAGGTCCTGAAAGGCACCAGAAGAGGTGACTGCCAGATGACATTTCCAGAGTGTGGTACTTTTATTTCATCCTTTTACCTGAATGCCACTTTTACTTAAACTGAGAGTTTTGTGTTATGTTCCCTCTCAATGACCCAAATACTGCTTTGTATCACAGTTTGGACCTGACACTCCATGAACTATATTCACCCATACAGCTTCAACGGTGCCTGGTCCTCATTCAGCCAGCAAAAAGCTAGAGGAAGACTCTTTCACATGAAAGTAACACAAAGGATGTCTTACTAGTCATAGCAAGGAAAGCTTTTAAGCACAAAAACTTTGTGTTAGCTAGATAACTTGCACAGTCTTTCACGGGGAATTGCTGTCCTGTCTTCTGTTTTCATTTGAAAATGTGTCCTGACACAAACATATTCACCTGGAGCATTTCAAATGGAGAAAAAAAAAAAAAATCAAGATGGGGAGGCAGGCTTATTTTCTGGTACACCATGAACGCCAGCTTTATCTGGATGAAACAAGCCAGAGATTAAATTTAGTCCCTCAAAAGGATGGTGAGTATCAAACATTTCTGCAAGGTTTGGATAAGCCTTGTTTACTTGGATTCATATCTGTTCTGCATGGAAAAATCATTTTCTCTCCACATCAGAAATGTTCCCAAACCCGGTCCCTCTTTACTAAACCTAGGTGTTAGACCTAGAGATGGCAGACCTTCCCCAGCCTCTCCTTGTCCTCCACAAGGCTTCCCTATCAGCCCCAAAATCTGAGCTCTCCCCAGCTTCCTGTTTTCCACAGTTGCATTCTTACATTCATGGTATTTTCTGAAGCATATCCCACCACAGCTGGTGTAGCTTCTACTTGAGAAAATATTATTTTCCTATTCTGCTGCTGGATCCCCAGAAAAGCTCTGCAAAGACACCTTAACCTGCATGGAGAACTCCTCTGGGAAGTCTACCATGGTCAGTCAGTCCTCCAAATACAGTTATCAAGGCAAGACACTCAGTCTTCAAAGGCTGGGAAGTGTCTGATATTCCTGAAGAAAGTGATTTCAAATTGCTCCACAACTCCCTTGTCCAGCTGTGGAAAAAAACATAGCACAGGGGGGAGTTAAAAATGGTCCTTGTTTGTCCCATTCCCCTGCTTGCAAGTAGCTTAATCCTGAAAGCAGATTTAACTGCTATGCTGCCATTGTAGTGGGCAACATCTATTTTCACAATCATATTTTTCCCCACACCTCAAAAAAAAAAAAAAAAAAAAAGCCAAAACCTGTAATAAAAAATGGCTTTTTAATCTGAATGAAAAAATGCTTGCAGAAATTGTCTGCTGTGGTAAGTCATGTTCTGGGTTTCTTCTGCTTTTCAAATGCTGCCTTTTCAGAACAAGGGACCTGACGGGACACTGGTGGGTGGCAGGCCCATGGATGCACTAACAGTGGGATTTACCAAACACTGACTGACACTTTTGCCTACAAATAGATACTTTATGATTGGGCCTTTACTAGCAGGTTATGGCAGGAATGGTAGATTCCTGGGATTTTTTTACAAGGGCCAGATCCCTCTGACCCAGTTTTTGCACAGTGGAAAAAAAGGCCTTTCCTCTAAGCTGGGCTCCCAATTCCTCCATGGGGAAAAAAGACACTTTCATGTGGTGGCTCCTCCTGCTCCATCTCTGGTCAATGGATGATAGAGGCTTGAGGGAGCTTCTGGAAAAACCTGGGACAGAGAAGGACATAGGAGTGCTATCAGATAAAGCCCGGTCAGTGGGGACGTGGGGTGCTCCTGGATAAGCCCCAGTCAAAGGAGATGACTCCAGGTTGTTGTTTCCACCTCTGGGCTGCTGAGGCTGCTGTGTCTGGGCTTGGGTGTTTGCATCTCTCTCCTCTCCCCAGCTCCTGCCTTCCTGTCTGTCTCTCTTTCCCTTTGTTTACTCACCTGTGAGATATATTGTCTCAAGGCCAGACTGCCCGCTTCCTAGAGCAGGCAGCACTGCCTGGGTTATGGGTGAGTACAATGATGTGCTAATCCTTGTTTGGGGTAGCTGCACATGAATGCAGGGCTAATGATAATCCTCTCCTTCCACCGCCAAATACAATGGCTGGCACCCTGACAACAGGCTGATTGCTGTGTTAAGTTTTGGAATAAAAACAAAAAAAAACCCACAGCGGTGAGCAAGGACATGGCAGATGGTGCTCTGGGAGAGCAGCAAGGACCTCGGAGCAAAGAGCCCTGGAGGGAAATGATAGGCAGCCCTGTCCCCTTGTTCCCTCCCCTCTGCCACCCTACCCCAGCCCTTCAGTTAGGCTGCTGGAACAGGAGGACAAGGAGGTGAAGGAAAAGTGGCACCTCACCACCTGAGAAGATCCCAAGTGGGCAGCCAGGAAGGATGCAGGGACAACTTCTGCTCTCCCTCCTGCTTCCAACGCCACTTCCTGTCCCTCCTGACCACCAAGGCATTGACCAAGTGCTGGCTGGGGTCTCATTTCTGATGCACGTGTGAAAAGAGGACAGTTCAATTCAAACGGTGCAGATGTGATATTCACCTGCCCTTCTGCTTCTTTAGATCCCTAAAGGAGTAACTGGCTGGGTGCTACGATCATCTGTACTGCAGCTAGGCGTGTGGAGGTCTGGTTTGAATGGAGACATGTGTGAGAAGATGTACAGAGAAGTCAATAATGACTGCTTCATTCTGGCTGAGAGAGCGAGAGGAGAGTGCAGTCCCAGGAGCCAGGGATGGCGATAATATTGTGCCATTTGGGGCATAAAATGGAGCTTTCAGACATCAGCTCTGAGTTTTTATGTATTTGGTTTGCATGGTTTGGCCCATCACTGTGGCAAGGGCTTCCCAGATTCAGCCTGTGCACTGTGCCGCAGCTGATCTGTCCTCTGGTGAATGTCTTGTGGAAAGGTCCCATCATGTAGCTGATGATTTCGGAGGGGGTCTGTGGGGACCAGACAATGACATTGTTCTGTCTTGGCCTGCCTGGGAGCCATTCCACTGCACAGGTACTGTATATAACATATGGGATGTTAATTCAATTTTCATGTACATTTTGGAGGAGCTGAATGTGGCCTTTGTCTAACGCTTTGGCTCACAAGGGCTTTTTCATAAGAAATTCTATTTAAAGGAAATATAAAACTTTCAGATAGTTACCAAACACCACAAGACAATGGCAGACTATATCTGTTCATCATCATCAGCCATTCATTTATCCTAGGAAGGAATTTCTTGGTGATAATCCTGAGTGAAGGCTTGCTCGTTCGCATGACTAGATGAGATCCAGCATCGATAGCACCTTGCTGAACCCTTTTGAGTGTCAAGCTGAAATTACAGCAGAGACATAATGAAGCTGGGGAAGCACTAGCAAGTGACCCAATCACAGCTGCACCACAAGCATCTTCTCATATGAGGATATCAAGAAGAAGAATAGATGGGCTAAACACAGATACAACTTCAGCAAGAGGTACCGCAAAGACCAACCCACGTAACTTTGGAAGGGAGGAACAGGAATTTATCAGAAGGGATAATGGGAAGAAATGAGCTAGTGAAAAGTGTTTGTGGTAAGAGTGGATTGCAGGAGGGAAGCACCACAGCAAACCAGGGGCAGAAGGAACCTGAGAGCCCACCTAGTGCTGCCAGGCCCTGTGGCTTGGTCTCACCTGCCCTGTACAAGTGTGTGCATCACCTCCTCTTAAACATCCCCTGTGGCCTTCCCAGGCACCCTGTGCCACTGTGTCACACCCTCAGCATTAGAAAGCATTCCCCAGTCTCTAACCTGGCTCTCCCTCACTCTACTTAAGCTCATTAATTATTATCCTGCTCCTGGAGATGTGACAGTTAGCTTGTTAGGGGATGCTTTTGCCTGCATACAAACCAATGGTCCCAGCCACCCTCAGGAGAGAGGAGGGTGGCTCTGTGCAGCCATCTCAGTCAGATGGAGTCCAGGTTTCAGGTGAAATTCTGCCTAAAAGAATGGACAGAAGATGGAAAGTTTTTTCTTAATGCTGTTGGACATATTCCAGGACTGTGTAGAAAAACCCTGAGTTAAATCCTGAAGGAATTAATGCATCAGTCAACTCCAACAAAACCTTCTAGGGAAGTGATAAGAAGGCGTAGTAATTATTTTACCAAGGGATAGGGAGAAATATCTGAACCACTCTGGGGCAAATTAGTGGCTGAGCTCCTATCGAGCACCTAGCAGACCACCAGTCCAAGGACGATGCACAACCTTGTTTAACCCCAAGGAGGTGTCAGTGCTTCTGTGGCAAGTGTCCATCCTGCCGCAGGCAAGCAGCTAGGGATGGTCCAAGACTGCTTGTGCTTTCCTTTGCTGGTGCCACAATGAACAGCATTGCCCTCTCCCATGTTCATCCGGGCTTCCAGAACAGCTCATGCTCTCCTCTTGGATGTTAGGTGGTTTTGAAAATGTGAGCACTTTGTCACCTCTTGATGGGAACTGAGACCTCTAAGTCCCTATGTGGGGACCTGGCTGGAGAACAAGGGGGCTGAAAACATGTAAATGCCTGTACCTGCTGCTTTCAAGCAACAGTGGGGGACTGTCAGGCTAGGAACAGTGGGAACCAGACAATCATGTCATGCATAAAGGGGATGGGATCAACTGACAATTAATTAAAACCAGAACTATTAATTGCCTAAGTAATTGCAACAGGGTGGGTTCCAAAGAATGCAGTCTTCACACGGAGAAGCTGGGCCTTGTTGGTCTGCCAGAATGCATCTAAATGAGGCAGCAAACTGGTAGCCAAACTGATTGAAATGATTCATTAAGGGATTGTTAAAGCTTACTGACAAAAAGCCGAAAAGCCGTCAAGGAAAAAAACTTAAGTGTAAAGGAGTTAGGTGAATGATTACTTTCATACCTGGGGCTATGGGCATGCCTGCAAGGTATTTTGCAGCCAGATACAGATATACTGTCTGAACTCTGAACTGATCAGATGCCATAGGATATCACTGACCCTACAGTAACCTGAGCTTGGGTTTTTCAAGGTGATAACTCCTTTAAAGCAGCTTCCATTTAACTGTGCGCACAGACAGGTCTTGATCATGTTTGCTCAGTGCCTAGGCAGAAAGCAAAGTCATGGATGGATGCAGCCAGAGAGAGAAGCTTAATTAATAGATACAAACAGGGTCTAGTAAGCTTTGTGCTGAATCAGAACACAGGGAAAAGGGCATACTTGAGGAATGTGAAAACAAAAAAAAATATGTAGAGAAATGTCAGTACACGGTTACTTGTGGCAGTGAGTCCCAGGGGTCACCCTTGCTTAGCAGAGTGAATTGCCAGATGGCGGTGTAATTAATGTGAATGGCCGAAGATACAGTGGCAACGGTTAAATCCAAAAAAGTAGGAATGCTGTTGAAAGGTACATGAAAACTTGCTTCGTGGCCTGAGACTGTCTGCATTAGAGATTAAATGGCAGATATCTCACTGCTGCCTACAGTCAGGGTTGCTGCACTGTCCTTTGGGGCACGAAGGACACCAGTACCTGGGGCACTTGGTCCATATTTGGAACCAAATGAAGTTTGATACTGGGTATTGCTCCCTGCACTCAGTTTGTGTCCAAGGAGGGTCAGGTTCCCCACCTTGCTGGACTCTGGTAGGCAGCTGCCCACAGTGATACAAACTCTGCCACTGACTCTGTCTGGTGTTGATGCTGGCAGAGAGACTCCAGGGCAAACAGCCACTTGGATGGGCTCCCTCTGGGCTGGCCTAGGGAAGGCAGAGCCTGAGGCCACTGCCATAGTGAGCAAGGGGGAAAAAGAGCCGCTGCATCCTCTCTACCTGTCTGAGGGCTTAAATTTAACTCTCGGGTCAAGCAGAGCTGCCAGCACGGCACCTACCGCCAGCAGAAAATGGCCTTTAAAGTGGGAAGGGAAATGAGTATATAATGCAAACAAACAAAGATTGGTTGACCAAGAATTCAGGGAGCGCAGTATAACTGCACACAAAACTGAGTTTTGCCTCAACCACCAATTTACCTTGTCTTGAGGGCACTGGAATATGTTAAGAGGCATCCAGTGGCCACAGACTTCAGCCACTCACAGCCAGGGCCTGCTGAGCGGCGCCAGCACTTGCTCCTCCTCGAGCCCTTCCCAGCTGGTGGAGGTGCTACCCTTCAGTTCTGCATCCCAGCCCTAAATGTGGCCCCGACAGCCCCTGGGCTGTCCCTCCCCACCCTCTTCCCTTGCTGAACATCTCACAGGTATGCCTGGTGATGGGTCCTGGGGCTCCCAGCAGCAGCCCCACTGGAGGGCTTGTGGATGCGAGGAATTGGGGATACATGTCCAGAAAGCAGCAGTGGCCACAGAGTATGGCCCTTGCAAAGTATGGCAAGAAAGCAGGACATGAGGGTTGTCAGGTAGAGTAATATATATAACTCCCCCACCCGGAGGCAATGTTTTGTGGTGGCTACACTGCAGGCTAAACAGTTGTGAGACCGACCATAAGGGAAGAAATGCTTTTGTTTTGCAGTGGCAAGTACCAGACAGAGGACTAGGGCTGCTCTGCCGTGCTTAGCCATCTGGAAATGAGTTGATCTCTTTAGCGATGTTAAGTACAGATGCATTTAGAGGGCAAAATGTCAGGGCTGAGCTTTGGCTTTTGGTTGTGGGGTTTGTGCTATTTTTTTTTTTTGCTTCCTTTATTTGTATACCATTGCATCATTTTCCCTTTTGCTGTCTTCCACCAGTGCTGCCCCAAGGAGCAGGCTGACCCACGTGAAGCTCCCTAGACCCTGCTGCACACCCAGCACAATGCAGCACTGCTAAACAGAAGATGAGGGGGCCCGAGGGAGCTGTGAACCCCCGCAGCAGGGTTGGTGGTATTCTCCAAACCCTGCTTCTGCAGAAAGCTCAGTGCTCATGATGTCCTCTCCTCTGCATACAGGGAGATCTCTGCTGTCCTGAGAGCTAATTTTAGGGGCTTTGTCAGTGGCTGCCAAGCTGACTATGAACAAGGGCTTGGAGGTGTTCAGGGAGTTTGGCAGAGGTCTGGAATTTTTAACCCTATTTCCAAGTGGTTCAGGCTGGAACCCTTTAAAGACACAGCTGTCCCCAAAAACAGTGGGGAAAATGTTGCTAACACTCTGTGGCTGAATTGCAGAAGCTATGGGTCATTGCAGCCCCCAGCTACAGATGGTTAGCTTTTTAACCCAAGCTATCTTATCTCATGCATTAGACTTTGGAGAGCCCAGGTTCAACTCCTGGCGCCTCAGCCAGGAAGCTGGCTGCCTTGGATGCTCTCCAGCACTTATTTACAACACACATATGCAGCATGGCCATTGATTTATACTCCAGGCAGCCTCCGCCCCAAAGAGGCAGATTTAGAAGCAGCGCCTCTTCAAAGAGAGACCGCGGTCCGCTTTGTTCTGCTCTCAGCTGAGTCTGCTCACATCTGGATGCTCAAACCCAGGTAGTGGTGCTGGGATTTTTGGCAGAGCCCCCCAGCAGGGGGTCCAGATCAGAGTAGAAGTTCCCGCTCTCTTAAATCAGTGGCTTGGTGCTTCACAAACACTGAGACTCTGCAGGCTTCAGCAGGGAGTCTAACAGTGCTCCTGGACAGATATAAGTTCCTAACTTTAGATCCCCACTTTGAAAAAGTTGGCCTTTATGTTCTGCGCCCAAAGTATTTCTGAACGGTGACACACTGTCATCCCTTCTATTCTGGCATCCTACCACCTATTCAAACACACCAGCCATGTTAAACTAGCCAAATCAAAGAATTTGTCTTTTCTTCCCCCTCTTTCCATCTTTTATGTATGGACTATTTCTGTCCTGAGACATTTGGTCTCCCATCAAAATGAGGCTTGCAAACCTCAAGTGAAAAACGTCCTGCTTATGTTATGAAGGGGAAAGCCAGTGCTGAGGCTGAGCAAGTTTAGGCTAGCTGATCTCTGCCCTCACGGCAGGAGCTGAGCATCTCACTCTGCTGGGCTTTTCTACCAGCACCCCCACCCTTGTGGCTCTGCTCCACTGGCACAAAGCCTGGGTAGAAGCAGCCTCACACCTGCTTTTCTTCAGCAGATCTCCCTTTTCTTGGGCACATGAATCACTCTGTGACATTTTCAAGGATCTGCCTGGTGCTTGGGATCAAAGGCTCAGCACCTTCCTTGCGTGTGAACTCATGCCAGCATTTTCATAAAAAAATAATTGTGTGCCCTGTTCAACAGACCTGGCTAATGGCAGGTTCTGAGAAGCACCTAAGTACCTGGTAGCAGAGATGTAATAAAGCCTGCTATACTTAGGCCCTTGCAGGCACTTCCAATTATAAAAATCTATTTTCAGACCTTCAGAACTGTCCTTTTTTAAAATTGTTCTTAGCAAAGAGCCTCAGCCTTGGGTTATTTTTTTTTTCTTACATTAAAAACCCCATGCATTATTTTTTCTTATTTTGAGCTGGGCATTTGAAAAAAAAAACCAAACAGGTTTGCTCGTGGGAGAGTTATTTTTTGTGTTTGTGCAAGTAAAGAAAGGTGTGATTTATAAAAATGAAAGTCCACAGAGGATGCAAAGTTTCCCTTTCCAAAAGATGATTCTAAGCATGTTTTCTGAGGTGTTTTTGGGAGGAGGCTGCAGGGCTTGAGGTCTTGCTTACAGACAGAAAGTGCTCTCTGAGGTGGAAAACATTCTCAGGAGAATCACTGAAGACTTCCTATGCCCTGTCTGGCCCCATGCTCACTTCAAGGCAATGCAAGGGACAATTGCTGGTGGGGAACTTCTTCCTCCTCACTTGATGATTTGGGAGTATGATCTATAAAAGACCAGACAGAGCAACGCCTTCTGACTTGAGGAGGAGAATGGATACATAAAGTTTGGAGCATTTTAGCTGCCTTCTAAATAAAAAGGCAGAGGAATTTAAATATCTTTTTTTATTTTTAATAATCTAAGCAGTGGAAACTGGGAAATACATAGCCAAAGACCAGCTTTACACTGAGAGTTGCTGAGCCCATTCTGTATTAAAAGTGCAATTCAGGCATAAATGTCAAATGTAAATTTAAATTTCTTTTACATTGGTCATTGCCTCCTCGTCTGCATTATAATTTAGTGGGAAGGATGCTGTATTTGGGATGGACATGAATGAGTGTGATGTGCAGCCTGATGTACAGGCTGGGATGCAGCTCATGGGGGCCCAGCGCCTCTTCTCCTGGCTGCCCTCTTCTCTGCAGGGGCCGCAGGAGACCTGAATAGCAGTGGTGCTGGCGTGTCTCACCTGTGCAGGGGGCCCGGAGCCCACTTGATACACAGAGCTATACGCAGCAAAGTTGGTTTTAGCATGGGCTTGGTTTGCAGTGAGGTAGAGGTGTCATGGCTGTACAGGCAGCTCCCTGCCTCGACAGGCAGTGATGGCCAGGCACTCTTGGGTGAGCAGTGGTGGAGGGGTGGCTGAGTCAGCAGGGGTGGCTAGGATGTCTCCAGGCAGTGAGGAGACAAGGGTGGTATGTTTCTGCCTGCTTGGTGCAACACACCACTCTGAGTGACCTGTGAGCCCAGGGCCAGATGCAGAGCAGCCTGTTGGCTTTCCCACCATGTCCGTGCTCACATGCCCTGCCCCATGGGCTTCTGGAGTCTGTATGGACAGGCTCAGCTCCAAACTGTCTTTGCTTGCCAGCGTGGGCATGTTTGAGCCACTGTTGTGTCTTGGTGTAGAAACAAGCAGCTGGCAAAAGAGAGGGTCATGGCTTAGTGAACTAGCCCTGGGAAGGCACTGCTGCCCATGCAGATGGGAGGCTGGGCTGGCACAGGGTGCTTATGGGGGCAGGAGAATAGAGAACAGTGTACCTTGGGGTGCAAAGGGTTTTTAGGGGTAGCTCCAAGAGTTGTGGTTGATTTAACCAAGAGGTGGTGATTGATTCAGCACAGATGGGTGGAGAGGCCACTGGCAGATCTTTGTCCCATCATCCTTCATTCCTCAGCTGCTGACCTTTCAACAGCATGCCCAGGAGTCAGGGGCAGACTAGTCCAGGTGGCTCTACCCAGTCTTTGCATGCTATGGGGCTGCTCGTGGGTTCCCCACAGACCACCAAACCAGGAAAGACACCAAGCAAAAGCAAGACCATTGCCAAAGGCAGAGGTAACCACGTGTGCTTTTAGATGCTCTGCAGCAGCCCTGGGCAGGGAAGAGCAGCATCAGTGCACAGCCCTTGAGGTGGCTTGATTCCCTGTGTGCATGAGGTGGATGTGGGCTCCTGGCTTATCGCTTTTTCTCCAAGTGCTCCTCTGTCCTGGGAAACCTCTCCCCAGGCCAGCTGTGAGGCTGTGTGCAAGGAGTCCTGCTGAAACCCATGTCAGACCCTGCAGTGCTGCAAAAGGGTAAGGAACTTGCTCCGGCACTGCAGACTTTGGGTATCTCTCAGGAGCTGGGAGCTGTCATGGTGTGGTGGGTTTTGGATGTAACTGAGGGAGGAGACGTAGGGAGAATGACAGCTTTTACTGGATCAGATGTTATGGGTGGAGAAAAACAAGTGAACTTTTGTCCATATATGTCCTCCTTCAGGGTGTCTGAAAGCTCGCCTGTTTTTTCTGCCTATATCTGTTGGCCCAATAAAAGCTATTACTGGCCCCTCCAAACCTTGCTGTGGGAGCCGAAAGGCAGCTTGAAAAAAACAAACCAAAGCAACAATGTGTAATTGTCTGTAATCAGAGACAATATTCTCTTAGCTCAGTTTTTCACAGTGAAGCAGGATAAATGCTGACATGTTACCCACAGCTGAATTCAACTTTTGGCACCAAAATGTGGCAAAGCAAAGAGCACCTTATAGTGTCTATGACCGGTATTGCTAAAGCTGCTCATGCGCTGGTCTTCTCGTTGGCTCTGCTTGTCTGAGTACACGGTGGCACATTGTAAAGTACTGCTTCCATGGGAAAGCAGCAGAGAGTGCCTCCAGACTGCAGCTCTGGGTTTATATTTGACCGACAGTGATATCACCTTCTGCTGTTCCTAGGCAGACTAGGGGGCATCTTGGCTGGAGGAAGAGAGGAGGAAGGAGACCAGAAACGAGAGACGCTGGAGGAATCCAGACAGATACAGTCCAGCTCGGTTGGGCTAAGATCTTCTTGGCTCGGCAGATGCCTGACCTGCCAGGGGATGGTCAGCATGCCCAGAATGAGGAGGATGGCTGCAAGCACTCACACTGTCTGGCCTGGCAGTGGGGAGGTGACCTTGACAGACTGCTCCAAGTGCCAGGGCAGCCGGAGGCGGGAGGGCAATTGGACCCAAGTCAAAGAACATGGATGACTCCAGAGGGAGAAGGAGGCTATGAGCCTTAGCAACTGAACTTGTTTATAACTTGTGCTTCTTGGTGTGCGAATGACAGGAAGGCAGGAGGTGTCTGAGGTAAGGAGCTCCTGCCTGCACATGGAGTATCTGGTTTAGCAAATTAGCCTCCTTGTTGCCTAAAATACCCTAATGTGTATGTGCTTCACTGTCCTCTCTAGTCATTGTAAATACATTCATATATATACATACATATATACAAGTTGGTCAGTTCCACTATGAGATGGGCTGCATCCAGTCACATTTCTGCTCCAATAACCCAGACAAGTGAGGGACACTTTGCTGCTTACTCTTTGGTGTTCTCAGTGCTCTGCAGCCAGTCCTTATTGCATGGATGCCTGCATCTACTTTCCCAGGGAATAACATGTTGAAAGTGCAGGCGCTACAGACTCTAATTTCCATCCAAAAGACTGTGATGAAAACCTGGAAGGGAGTAAACCTCTTTCCAGGCATACAACAAGTTCTATGTTGTAAAGGCAATTTAAAGCATGTCTCACTTCCTGGGAAAAAGGTGCTCAAAGATAAACTATTCCTTAAAACCTGAGCTAAGGAATTCTAGAAGCAAAAATACTATCTAAGTTTTATTTTAGTATAGCTGGATGTGCAGCTTGTTCCAACCACCAGGATGCTTTTGAGTGCATTCATGAGTAAAACCCACTTCCTTCATCCCTGGGACAATAGGGCAATGAATGGGAACATCTCTCCAGGGCCCTGTGTGGTCTGGAGCAGCATTACTCAACCTGCAAGCCAGACAGCAGCCAGGCCAAACAACATGCAGAAAAGCAAAAAATGGAGGGAAATAAATAGATAAAATAAAATGCATAGCTTTTGGCCTGAATTTCCGTCAGTGGGAATATGAATATTATGGCTACACTGCAGGAAAACAGTTGACGTTGTTCAAAGAGGGTAGGTAACTGGGGGAGAAGGATACCCTTACCACCAACAGTTAATCTGCAGTTCACACAACTGAGAGCAGCTGCATGTGACATACCAGGGAAGATCAGCTTGAAGAGCAACCTGAGACCATTGCTCCCATTTCTGCTCAGGGTTCAACAATACCATTACAAAGTGCCTAACTCAAAGTCCTCTGAAGCCAGAAAAAATGTCTCCTACCTACCTGCTTGGACAAATGTTTGTTGTGGATCAATCCTGAAGGACTGAATCTGAGGCATTTTCCTTGGCTCACCTGTGGCAGGCCTGTACAAGCTTTTAGTAATACAGTGCTTTTTAAGAGTAATTCAGTCTGATGGAGGAGGGTTATGGTAAAACTGCCTCCTGCTCCTAAAATTTTCTCCATTATATTACTCATACTCTTTAAAATATTGTACCTATTAATTTTTTCTACTCTTTTTTTTTTCTCTGAGTGCTTGACAGTGCTGCCACAGGCTGTTCCCTCCACAGTGGAAATTAAGAGACATACCAGCCCTATGCCTTGCAAGCCAGCAATTGAGCTGTGCTTGAAGTAGGCTGGAGTGGGTGGCACCAGTCATGCCAGGAACCACCAGCCAGGAGGCTGCTGTGGGACAACATCTGGTACCCCTGCAAGGAGCTAGGGGATGGAAAAGCCAGGGGTTTGTGCACATTGTCTCATTCTCTTTTTTTATGTATTTTATTGTGCAGAGCACATGAGGCATCAGAAACAAAGCACAGCGAACAAACAAACAAAAAAAACCCTAAGTGCTGGAAAACAGTACTCCTAATGGAAATCACATCTCAAATATTGAGGTTGGGTGGGGATGGATGGCTGGTCTCTCAGAGCTGGAGAAAGGAAATGAACAGGTGAGGAGCCCATGTCCTCCACCCCAGCTCTCCTGCTGCAGCAATGCAAGGGGAATGAAGGCAGCAAGGAAGGGTGCTCTCCGCACAGGGAGGTGACACTGTGATGGCACCACAGGAATCGGCAGGGTCCCACAAGTTTCTGTAGGGCAGAACTGTGCAGTCCTCAGCACTCTACTTGGACGCTGCAAGAGTCCTCTGTCTGAGATGGAGCTTGCTGTGGGGAATCAGAGTGCGAAAGGTTCAGAGAATGTCAGGAGGCACTTTGGGGTAGACACCACAGGACACTTGCTGCATTGTCCAGCTCAGGAAATCCCTTTGGTGCTATTTGCTGAAAGCTGGAAGAATATTTGAATGGAAAGATGACTCTTTTCTCGTCTATGTCTAATATGCTTTCCCTAAGCATTTCCTACCAGGCAGAAAATTATTACTGGGGTAAATGAGCCTCCAGCCTGATCTGATGTACCTAATAACTTTTGACAACCATAGAAAATAGCGAGGGATGACAAGAAGGCATCCAGTCCCTTTCTGACCTGCAAAGCAGATCACATCATTTCCATACATCTATCCCAGAGACCTTTGATGACCTACCATGAAGGAGGACTGGCCTCTGGCACTACCAGCCAGAAAATGACATCTGGCAATGGGATGTTGCTGCCAGAGGAATTCAGCCAACCTACACCCTCTTCCTGAGTTGCTCCCAGTAAATCAGGTGACCAGGAATAGGCTACACCCCAAGGGATTATATTTGGCAGGTTGTAAAATGTTCTTCAGAGTGTAGACAGGGCAGCCCTGATTTCTTTCTTTTAGGACACCCTTCTAGTAAGGCAAGGAGCACAATCTCTACAGCCAAACTGATGCTCCAAAAGAGTACAAGTGGCCAACAGAGCCAGGAAAAATGGCAATCACTTGGAAGTGATTTTTCTTTTCCCATGGGGAACTTGCTGGTCTTGGAAGTCCTTGGATTTCAGTCAATGTCCTTGGCAGATGGCAAAGCTCTTCCAGCATGCTTTCCTGTCTCTTCCAGTCTTTTGACTCCCCTTGTTAAGATATTCCTTCTTAAAAGCAGATTTTGCTTGTTGCTTGTCTTGTGCTGGATTCTCACGTTATCCATTTCCATATGGAAGAGCTATCAAGAGTCAATGGCTGTGCTAGAAACAATCCTGCATCCTCACCAGCATAGAGCTCTTCTAAATCTGTCTCCACTTTGTGGTGTGTTCCTGTTTTCCAGATATTGTCTTAGAAAGGGCAGTCCTAATCCATTCCAAGACATATAATCATAAATGCTGTTATTAAGTTGGTAAGGCAGAATTGCCCAAAGACTCACAGTCATGTAACAGCTTCCCCACATACAGGTATCATCTTTGCTCATGCTCAAGGGCGTCTCTGGTAATTGCAGCTTTTTCCTGCCTCAGTTGCAAGGTGAAATGGGATATATCTGGAGGACAATTACCCCAGTCCTTCCTTAAAACTCATCCTTTACTGTGTTTTCTAGAGTGAATAAGACATTGTTTCTGGTACTTCAGAGTCATACTGTCTGCTGAGAACCTTGTTCAACACATACTGTAATTCTTGCAGTCGAACACCTCTCCTGATGTTTTCTGTATTTCATTCACCTGTTAGTCTTGCCCACTTACTGTAGAACACCTCTGCCATGTAACAAGTTCACAGGCAACAGAGACTTCAACTTTTTATGCTGTTGCAGGCTGCATGATGGTCAAAGTCATGACACTGTAAATTGTTTTAAACCACCTGCTTTTTACAACAAGTCTGCACAGGTCTTTGCACAAGAACGGGGCATCGAGATGTCTCTGCCACCCAGGCAACAGCAGTGGTGCCAGTAAGAGCAAACTCCACGGCTGTGTGGGAGAGGAACGGTTATTAGCAGGGGTCTGAATCAGCAGGTTCTGGTGTTCTCTATTTCAGTTCTCCTTGCAGCCCTGTAGTGATTCTAGGGGCTATCTTTTCTCAGCAAAGAAGAGCTGACAGACCTTTGGGAGAAGTTTCTATCAGTAGGTCTGGCCTCTGACAGATTTTCCCTAAAGAAAATACAAGTATCTTGGATTGTCACAGAAGAGGAGGTGAGCTAGGCCCTGCCCAAGCTTTACTGCCCCACTTAAAGCTCTTCTGAGATGCATCTCTATCTTGGGTGTGAAAAGCAAGGGCTACGCATATGATGTATCTCTGGGGAATGCATGTCCTGGGAGGAGGCAGAGACTGGCAAGAAGCGTGGCTCCACTGCTTTCATTCCCTGTGGAGCTGCTGGAGCTATGTGCCAGTTAGACCTGGTTATTGTTGGCCATCTAGTGCCCCTCCATGGGAAAGTGTGCTTCAGTACCCTGGGTATGGTCTGCGGGAAGGTGTCTGTTCTCACAGTATTTTCAGAGAAGGTACAAGTCTTTCCAGCTTATTGAAACATTTGTTTTGACTTTTGTAACACAGTATAAAAGTCTTAAGGTTTTGTCTATTAAATTGCCATGCTGTAATATTATGACAGGTCATGGCATAATAATCTTACTGTTTTGACTCTAAAGCATGCTGTGGCATGGGTCGAGCTGATGAAATCAATATGGAATTAATGTTTTATTTTGACAAGATTGTGTTTCTGTTTCATTTGTTTGATAAAGTCAAAACAAAAATGTCAGCAGGATCTTTCCAAAATGCAGTCTCAAAATTACATTTTCTCATTCAGGTGTGGATTTTGAATGGGCACCATAACCTTGTTTTGCACTCAGATCATAGTGGGAATGTCATACATGGATAGCACCTCAGAGTAACAGTTCAGTCCCTGATTTGCTGAGGACTCTACTCGTCTCTTTATCAGCTTTAGCAAAGAGCTTTTTGCAAAAGTACCGTCTTGGCCTGTGGGTCCAGCATCATACTTTGAACTATGCCACCTTCTGCTGTTGTAGTTCCCAGTCACTCATCCCTTCTGTTTAGCTAGCAGGAACCTGCTCCAGAAACAGGCTCAGAAGGAAGAGGTCCTGAAAAACTAAGGCTTGTGACCTGCTGGTTCAGAGAACCTCCAAAATATGGAATAAAACTGTCCTAGAACAGCAAGGTCTCTGTAAGAGGTCAGTGGTGCAGACGTGGTCTGTGTGTCTGCAAGCCTGATCCATCCCTTATTCATGTGGCACCCAGAACTCAAAATCTCTTAATCCTATTCCTAGCCCTTGCTGTTCACACATGATGTTAGGCAAGTGTCTGTGCCTGCTTTCCCCTCCCCATCTTTGTCTAGTTGGACTGAAGTGTCTCCAAGACTGAGATCTAATTACTTTGTGTACAAAGCACCTGGAGCATTGTGGGGGTCTTGATCTCTGCTTCTGGTGACTAGTAATGTATCTTCTCTATTATGCAGTTTTCTACTCTGAATATTGGCTTTCATGATAAGATATTTATTTCTCTTGTTTATTCCATCTCCCCCTCCCCCCCCCCCGGGTTTCCCTTTGTTTGCTTGGTTATGCTCTGATGCACAGGTATTTATCTAAGTGGGGTCTGCTGTATTTGTACCAGCCCAGGTGGCATGTAAGATGCAAACATCAGACACCTCTTTACACATCTCCAGGTTTCCTGGATGATTGATTAACAGCTTTCTCCCTTATCAGCTTTTCTTTCTCATAACTGGGGGTCAGCTTGCATGGGCTAACACCTTCAGGGAGGCTCTATTTCCTATACACATCAGCTTTACTGACTTCTTATTATCTCAGCCCTATCTGAACCTTTGTTCAATTCAAGAGGTAATTAAACTCAAAGCCAAAGCAAATGTCAGGGTGATAATGAGACAGATAACATTAAAAAACTTTTTTTTTTTAAGACCTGACACATACCTGAAGTGCCTGTTGGCTCGGAGCCAGTGGAAAGTTTCCTTTCTCACCTGGATATAGTCAGAAAAGTGACCATGTAAAAAATGGCAGCACCTCCCTCCAGGTGTGTGCTGCTGACAACAGCACCTACCTGGCAAAGCACTCAAGTATGTAAGTATTTGCCTGAAATTGTTTGCTCATGTGCTTAAATCTAAGCACGTGCTTAAGTGTTTTGTTCAACCAGGGCCTCAATCCAATGCAGCTTGAGTGGATGTAATTCAGTGGGTGCAATTCCATTCATTTCAGTAATGCCAGTGGGAGCCCTGGCCCAGAGTGACTCCGGGCTGTAGCCATTGCCTTTACTCTGCTACTCCTGCCTTAAATCCAAGCTGAGTGCTGGGGCCTTGTTGTGCTGCCTGGTTTGCAGGAGAGTTCAGAAATTACACAGTAGCTCCTTCAGGCTGCAAATGCTGTGCATCACCTGCTAGCCTTCCCCTTTCTCTGCGTCCTTTGGGGCTGGAAGGATGGACATGCTCTGCTGATCCCTGGTCTGGGCTAAATTTTTCTCAGCAAGAACCCCCAGTGCGCAGGAACCTGCTGAGGTTTGGGGGAGATTGTGCAGGGAACATCATGGAGTCTTTCTGCATCACAGGCTGTCCACGCTGCTGAAGTTTGGGGGAGATTGTGCAGGAGACGTCGTAGGCTCTTTCTGCATCATGGACTGTCCATGATCCCTTTTGCCTTTCTGCATTGAACGAGTTTATAATCTGAAGCAGACCTATGGTGTAATTGTCAGGGGTTGGGGTGGAGAAGCCACTAATCAAAAAGAGCTGCAGTTTTCCTAGGGAGCTTCAAAGCTCTCCGCAAGCAGGAGAGCCTGTGAAGGATACACATGTTGCTGGCTAGGCAGCCTCTGATGGTTAAAGTTTTACTTAAGCCCATGTGTTTTTCCACTGAGTATTTTTATCCTCTGAAGTCTACTGTACTTGGCTACGTACAGTAAACACATCCCTGTTGTTCTCTCACACGTGTTTACTTTGCAGATGGGGGAGTACAGCTCACCATGCTAGCTGTTGGCTGGGTAAGTGAAAATGAAGCACCAAAGCACCCCAGAAGCACCAGTGTCTTCTACCTCTCCTTGCTGGCCCATGTCCTCCTGTGGCCTCCCTGCCTTTGAACCCTGCTTACTGCCTCCCTCCCAGGGTGGGGGGCAGGCGCACCTGAGACCCATGCTCTCCTCAGCATCCCTTTTGCAGTCTGGCTCCCATTCTGCTCTGTAGCCTCACCAGCAGCATTTAGCTCTTCTCACCTGCTCCCAAACCTGCCAAGAAAAAGCAGTTGTCCTGATAAGCCTCTTATGGGTTGGGTGAGAAGCAGATTTCTTGTCTCATATCTGACTGCTGGGGAGCAGAGGCAGGAAGAGATATGTCTCTGTGCTGAGGTGATGCAAAGAGCCTGTGAAGTCGGGAGCTGAAGACAAGTGTCCTCTGCATCAGTGCAGGATGTGCATGTGGCCTTTTGGCAGCTCTTCCACCTCGAGTGTTTTGAGGTGGGTGCTAGCCACCAACAGGGTGATTCCACAGGGCTCTGCAAATTGAAGAAAGACATTGAAAGTGATAACAGCAAGGTCAAGTAATTATGTGAGCAGCAGAATTTATTAGTTTTTCTCCCATGGCTCTGTCCATTGTGATATTTAACAATATTTATTTAACAATATGTCCAAGCTCCTCCCAGAACCTTTAGTCTGAGAAAGATGAGCAATTTTATTCTCTCTCCTGTAACTAGATGCCAATTTTTACAAAGCAGGCAGAACTTCAAGATCTCTTGAAGTTCCTGTTCCTTTGCTTATGTGTTCAGAAGCTGGGAAGGTGTGGGGTTGCTGGGTACCATAGTTGCATGAACCTTGCTCTGTCAGGATACCAAGCTAAAAATTAATTTCATGAAGCTCTGAAAATAAGCAAAATAATAGCAAGCAAGTGAAGGAACTGGTTGGGAGAGGTCAAGTTCAGCATGAAGTGCTACCGTTACAGCCACACTTCACCCTGTGAGCAGGCTTTGTGCTTTGAGTGAAGCTTTGGTCTACCTAAATAACTGGCTGTATCCTCCCCAATGTTTTGGGGAGTTTTTGACTGGAAACTGGTATGTTATAGCTGCAGATGCTTCTCTCCTGCTGTAATGTGTATTATAATAATTTTTTAAATGCTCTAAAAATAATATCTTATGCCTTCAGCCATCTATTATTTATTCACTGACTCACTTTGGAAAACAGAAGAGAAAAGAAGAGTTTAATGAAGAAAGATCAATGTCGTTTTGACTACACATTGCAAATACATATTTGATTGTATTAGATTATACATATTAGGTTGAATAGACAAAGGTTATATAAAGCACCTATCAGAAGGGGCACAGATCCCAGACTGAAGTCTTTTGAAGCTGTTATCACATATTTCTTATTCATAAGGATAAGCTCTTTTTAAAAACATTTTTTAAAAAAGAACTGTGGTCAAATAGAAGAGAATCACTTCTTCAGATAAACAACTAAGCCCACACATTTAGCAGATGTGGTTCTCATCATGTCTGGGACAGTACTAGAGAAGCAAAACAAAATTTGCCCTGACGTTTGCTGCTTGCAACCTTCTCCCTGCACGTGGGATGAAAGGCAAGCAAGCTTCACCCATAGAGGTGGGCAAGCCCTTTAAGTTCCTGCAGCCTGCCTTTGGATGGGTTGATCAAGGGTTGGCTCTTATGGGTGTGCTGATAGGCGGTGTGTCCTACCTGAAGGAAGCCTGCTGTGTAGAGAAGAAGGTAAGAGGTCTTTTCCCCACTCCCCTTGTCTTGATCCCACCCAGAGCAGATCCTGGAGCTCCTGAGGTCAGGGCACAAACCGCAGCCTCCCTGGGGTGGTGACTCACTGCGAGATTTTACATGCTAAGAGGGAAAGCCAACAAATGCCACCCTGGAAAAGGCTCACGGATGCGGGGTGGGTGCCAGACTGCAAGCAGACCACCTTGCTCTGGAGGCAAGAGTGGGGGACTGGGGCGGCTGCACGGCTTCCAATACCACAAGGACATTTGGATGGTGCCGAGGGCAAAGGTGCCCGCTCACTGCCACAACCAGGGGCTCTGCAGAGATGGGTAAAACGTCTCTGTGGGGTCAGGACTTGCCTTTCACCAAACGCCAAAGCCCAGACAGGAAAACTTCATTATTCTTCTATGAACATATTTCATGACTGCTGCCGCAGCTAGGGAGGTTCCTGAGCAGTGGGCGTATCACTGCAAAGTTCTCCTCCTTCTAGCTCCAGGTTTTATCCTGCTTCCAGCCTCTGTGCAGTGAGTCGAAAACAATGAACCAGCCTGAAGTAATGTCTGTTTGGTTCATTCCCTTGCTCCTAGACTCTGTCCAGTGTGCTGCTGGGAGGGTGCCCCCCAGGATGGCTGGACTGAGTTCATTCTTGGCGTCAGGTCTGTCTGTCCCCAACAGAGGCTGTGGAAACAGGGGAGCTGAAGGCTGTGGAGAACTGAGTAACATGAAGGCGAAAACCTAAAACTTAGTGTAGCTCCTCCTCCCTGTTGCTGCTTTTCTCAGTCATAAAAACTCAGCAGGGGATGTTTAAAATGCCAGTCATATAATTACTCGTTCAGTTTGTGATGCCTGATACAAGATTTCAGCAGAGTAATGGGATCCAGCTCATACTGTTGCAGTGTGTGCACATATCTCAGGGGAAAGGGAGTTAGTTGCACCTCTGTTCATAAAAGATCAGGGCACTCAGACCAAGATGAGCTGGCAGGGTCCCACAAACATGGGTGACTCTTCCACTGCAGTCCTTGCACAGAGGCCATAGAAGTACAAGAAATTATTTGCTTGCTGAGGAATCAGGAACTGAAGAGAGAGGCAACCAGCTGCTTGTACCTGGTATTGCAAAATTGCAGGTAGTAGACTGCTGCTGGGTTTTGTGGAGTATCTCATGGCCACATACACAGCTTTTTCAGCATGGGACTACCTATTTTTTAGGTAAAGGGCAAGATGCTGAAGATGAGGTTGTGAAAGGTGCCCTTGCCTTTTCCTGGTGGTATAGAAATTTGTGTGTATGTATAGGGGAGGTTAGCCACGAGCACCAGGAGATCTGGTCACATAGCTGGTGATACATGCAGGCAAAAATGAAGATGTAAATTTCTGCAGCAAAAATGGTGGGATCAACATGCAGCTGAAAAACTGAGACAGGCAGCATGCCCGTAACATCCATGGCTTGGAAGTTATAAGCAGAATGAGACGCTGCATGGAATCTGCCATTCACCTGATGTGCTGCCAAAATTAGTATTAAAAAATACCATAGGCTCAAACATGCTATGGGGCTTGGGATCATATTTTCTAGGTTCTAATGGAAAATCAAACTAGCATTAGTTTGATTTTCCAGTCCATCTAGGATTTGGTTAAGGAACCATTTTCCATGGCTCTGTTCTCTGGCCAGGAGCAGAATGACAGATGTGCAAAGCTGCAGAGTGGCTTCCAAGGTATCTCCCAAACACAGTATCCTCCTGTCAGCCCTTAGCAGAGACATTGCTTCTTTTCCCTCTCCTCGCTGGACTCTGGAATGAGTCTCATTTCCCTTCAGGCCTCTTTCTAGGACTGCAGAAAAGAGCTTGAGTAAAGAAGCAGGCAGTACATAAACCCCTGCATTTTACTTCTGTTGTTACATCAAGCCAAATCTCAGCTCTTCAGAAATAAAAGGTTGTCCCTTATGGTGGAAAGGGTAAGGTGGGGGGAGGAAGACTGTTGAGAAAGGACTGATTTAAGGGAATGTAAGAAGTTTTTCAGCTCGTCTTCCCTCATCTTGCTTAGATGCCCTTATTCTTCTTGTAATGGGACACATCTCTTGCAGAGTCTCAAGTACTCCAAAGTCTGGCACATTATCTCCATGCTGCTCTCACTTTAACAGGGGGCACTTTGCAGTTTCAGTTTCACTTTACTTCTCTTTGGGTGAGTCAGCCCCTTTCACCAAGATCTTTTATTTATGATCACCCTGTCAAAGAGACAGAAAATAGAAATCTGTTTCAGTAACTGCAGAGAACTTTCCTTCCTGAGAGCTCTGAGCCTGGAAACCTGGGGGAGGCTGCACTGACAAAAGTTGTCTTTTCCAAGGCTGAGCTCTGGAGTCAGCTGCTGTTGCTTATGGGCTTTGGCTCACCCTTCTGCTCCCATAGCTCGGTATCCTTGCAACTTTTTTGGTTTTCATTTTTTAACAGTGGTGAAAGCTATCAATCTCAGGCTGAATTGGTAGGATTGGTTCATTTGTGCATCCATTGTCTCAGCAGAGACATTAGGCTTGGGCCCCTTGAGAAAATGAGGAATGGAACTCATTTCCTCTCTGTGGCAGCAAGAAAGAGCACAGAGAAGACATGGTGGAACTCATGGCAGTGCATTAGTGATCTCTTGCGTGCTGGAGTGTTGCATGCATGGACCAGGAAGTGCCGGGACTGCCACAGAAAAGTATGAGGAGGGAGGTTCCCCAGTCTCCTTTAACCTGGAGTGTGAGGGGACACTGGAAACCTCAAAATATTTTCTTCCTTTAAAGTCATACCAGGACCTACTATAGTGGCTCAGTACACTATCCATGTGCGGGTCTCTGTTGCTGTCCAAGATGATAGTTTCCTGTAAGGGAAACAAATCTTGCTCTTAAACCCCTGGGGGTGAAGTGGGCAGCCACACTCTTCCTGGACCATGAACTGTTAATACAGCCTCCGAACCCACCTTAGTCAGTGCCAGAAGATGTCACTTCTGGCTCAAGCCTACAGGGATGTTGCTGAAGCCAGTGTTATTGTGCCAGATTTTTTCTTTTGTCTGTTATTTTCTCCAATAACAAGAAACTTTTGAGGAAAGTTTTCTTTCTTTTCCACTCCTTGGGAGTTTGTTAAGTTGTCACAATGCCAAGTCAGCAACTATATTTGCACAACCTAACCAGAACCACTGAGATGCTAAATACATTCAAAGAGAGAATTGGGGGGATTTACTTTTGTTCATTCCTAGGATCCTCTCTGCTAGAAGTGTAGGAGTGCCCTCCTAGCTAGACCTACAGTTCTGCCAGCTCAGCATCCCAATAGAGACCAATACAGATGTTTTACAGGAAGAAATTATTTTCTTCAGCAAACACATTAAGACTTTGGCTTGAGCTCTGAAGGTTTTATATCCTTTCTGTGCCTCTTAGGTGCCTATGTTCTTTGCCCAACAAATACAGTGTTGAATCGTGGGGAGAGGTAAACAGAGGAGATAAAGACTCTGAGGCCCAGAGCTTGCTTGTCTGGTGTCTGTTTAAATGCCATACAACAAAGCTTTATTAGCACAAAGCAGCAAGGTCTGCATGTGGCCAGAAGTCTCTCCTGCCTGTTGTCTCTGCATAGCCCATGTACCCACTCCTTATCCCTGGTTTATACAGCTGGTCTGAGGACCACCCCAGGTAACAAAGAAAACATCAGCTCTTGAAAGATCTGCTGGGAATAGGAAGATGTCGTATTATTTACCCGGCTGGATTTATGCATGTGTGTGTGTGTTTAACAAGGAGCCCGGTGCCTGCTGGACTTCTGAGGCTGGAATTTATACAGACCAACATTTGGCTGCTGCAGTTTATCTTGAATGCAAGAATAATAAACTCAGCTGACAGGATGATGTATGCAAAGCATCTTCTCCTGCCACGGCGTGTGGTAGAGGAGTCTGGTTTGCAGGGAGTCCTATTATTAAGTGATTAGCCTTGCAACATTATCAATATCAGATTGCTTAAGGGCTTTGTGGGATCAGCGATACAGTAGGACTTGATGTCCATCCATCATGGTGACAGTCAGATACAGAAGGTGGTATGAGAGCATTACCTGTGTAGGTGAAATAGATGCATGGGTTTGTCATGTGAAGGCTCTGAGACATACTTGCAAAAGAAAACAAAGCTGCACCTTCGTTATCATTAGTTCTGTTATGCAATAACTTCTGCTACATTGTTTTAATGGCCCTCTTTGTCTTGTCCTTGCTCGTCCTATTACTGCCTTTCATTCAGCAAGAACAAAACCAAAAACATCCCAAGCACCACTGAATATGGTATTTTCTTAACTTTTCAGGCAAGGCTGATTTATTCACCCCTAATTAAGTTTCAGCATCCAGGCAGCCTCAATCTCCTCTTTGTGCTTCTGCCAGTTCAGATAGTAACTCTGGGATATTCGGAAGCCCGGGTCTTTAGATTGTTTTTCATCACCTAAAAGGATGCTGAAAAGGCCATAAAAAACCAACAGCTTGCTGTACTGGGTATGTTTCACCCTGAATAATAATTAAGACCCACATCTTCAAAGGTAGATCTGACTGTAACTATTTAAATTGCATCCTGCTCACATCACAAATAATGCTTACGCATTTTATAATGCAAAAAGCTCTTCACAGCCACACCTCACCGTACATGTCTCCTCTTGTCGATTCTTTTTATCTTACCCTAGCTGTGACACCAAAATCCCCTAGCTAAGGGCCTGCTATTGCAGTTTGTTACATAAATTTACAGTGCTGTATACATGAGTGATTACAGTGGATTGTATATCTGTGGGAGTTATTCCTCTCTGAAGTGCAACTGGTCCCCCGACACAGGATGACTGTCAGAAGAGGAAACGTTAGAACAAGTACAATCAGGCCAGGCTGGTGCTTGTAAGAAAATTTGGGTCTAATCCATCATGTCCACATGGAGTGGGCTGGTGCCTAGTTTCTAAAGCCTTTCTAATTTCCTTACCTCCTGCTAAGCCTTTGGTGTCCCATGGGACTAAGATTTGCTCACATGTTCCTGGGAGGTAGAGGTTTTAATCCTGCAATTTGGACATGTAAGCAGACACTTCCCCAATCGCACCATCTCAGAAGTGAAGAGAGAAAAGGTTGCAAAGAATCCAGCCTGCTCCCACCTGAAATGTTCATGTGCTGTCTGTCTGTGCAGCCATGCTCTGCAGGAAAGCTGAAGGCCAAGTCCCTCTAAGCATTGCTTTGGAGCTCAGAGCAGCATTTCAGGTGCTTGCAGAAATTCATAAAGAAGCTGTGGAGGGAGGCAGATGACAGAGTGAACATGGGGGAGACCACAGTCTTACCAAAACTGCTCTGATAGAGAAAGGCTTGAAAACCTGAACACTGACCCACTTCACAAGGGCAGTTTCACCCAAACAGTGACACTGGCTTTCTTCTTACTGGCATCTGACACCCCTGTAAGTGGGCACAGTGGCTTGCTCCTTTATGTGGATCCATTGCTGTCCCTCTAAAGTCAGGGCACTGCTTTGGCTCATCCAGGACTTCATTATCCATAGATACTGTTTGGGCATAGATACTTTGCTGCAGCTACAAGTAGACACTGCTATATAACATAGAATATTACATTGCCTGACAAACTAGGCAGTTCAGGTATCTGAAATACCTTGCTCTCTGCATTTCTTCCCATTTCCCAAACGTGGGAGCTCCTGCAGCATCAGCTTTCCTCTACCTAGGAGAACATATTTTTGGGGAAACAGGACCTGGTCCACTGAGGTCAGTGGAAAGTCACCCATCAGCTCTGATAGGCTCTGAAGTGGATCCCAAAGGGGCATCGTACAACTCAGTACTATGTTACCCAGATCCTTCATTTGCATTTTGCCTTGTCCTCAGTTTCCTGTTATCTGTTTTCTCTCCCAAGTGTGGAGACAGATTTATCCTAGCAATATACAAAACATTTTCTGCTTCTCTTTTGTGAAATCACTTGTATTATTTCTTCATTCCCTGACTTCCTTTGCACAAAACCCACTTTTGCTTTTCCTTCAGCATGTTTCCCCCTAAGCCACCCAAGTTTCAAACCATCATTTTCAAACAACAAGCTCCATAAGCAAGTCACAGTATTGTTTTTTCCATTATAAACTCCGAAGAGCAGAAGTTGGTTGGCAGGGCAGTATCAGCACCACTTCCTTGTTGGTCTGGGTTTTGTGCCATCATGTATCACGTCCAACTGAATGTGGCATCACACCCCCTGCACCTCTCACAAAGCCAGAGAATGGAGCTGAACTCCTGGCAGCAAAGTTTTATCTGAGCTTTCAAATTTTCTTTTGCACTGTAGACAGCTTGGAGCAGATTGGATCCTAATGGACTGTTAGGCCAATTTGGGCTTGCTAACTGCTCTTATAAGCATAAGAAATGAGCCGGGACAGAGAGGAGAAAAATGCTTTGAAATACATATTTAATTCTCTGCTAGTGCTTCTGTGGAAGAGCCAAAACGGATATCGCTGTCAAATTTCCCTCCTGTCGTTTACTTTATCTTCTCTGCCCCACAAGGCCACACTCACAGTCAGTGTGCAAGTGTGCCACTCCGCTGACTTCGGTGGAGATACACTAGTAGGCACCGAGTGGGGCCGGGGACCTCCACTTTCCACAGGGCACGCATCCTGTGTGGCAGCTGGGGATTTGGGCTGATGTTGTTGGCTTCATTCAGTGAAGAGGAGACAGTTCACATAGCCAGTGGGAGATATTGGAAAGCTGTGAGACCTCTGTGGGCCATGGAGGACAGGTGGCAGTGCCCCACAAGCAGGTGGTACAGCAGAGACCACATCCATGGCACAATCTGCACCATGCCTGGTCTCTGCAGGCAGCAAAAATGAACCTTCGCTCCTTGTACCTATACGAAATAATCTATGTGAATAGAGCACAAGGGAGGGCGCTGGGATATAAATGCAGACATTTTGCTCTGTAACCATGGGACTATGTCCACCAAGTGAAAATTTCACTGTAGGGTTAGTCAGTCAAAGGCACCTTATGCCATTAGGACCCCACATCCCACAGCACATGGTCGCCCAAGGGAGCAGGCAGCAGCTGCAGCCAAAATGTGGAGAAAAGTGTAGTGTGTGTGGAGGGGAAAGAGAGGATGAGAAACGTATAAGAGGAGATCTGTGAAGCAGGGTTGATAACTACATTACCCAGGGTCTAGGTGGAGCAGTTGCAGGGAGAAGGAGGAGAAAGGGAATACAGCGTTATGTCCTGGAAAACCCCTCTCACTGCTCCTAGTCTATTCTGTTTTGACTCTCTGGCATTGTACTCAGGGAATGTGATTTTCCTTTGCAAAGGGCCACTATGTTCCTGGTGATGAGGCAGTGATTTTGCACTCTTCTGAATTTTTCTACTCTTTTTCCACCATGACTTTTTCAGCATCTTGATCACCACATCATAGTCAAGGTAAGTGGGACCATGCACATCCAGAAGTGTAACACCTCCTGGCAGCAGGCTGAAGGGCTCCTCTGCTTGCACAAATGGGGCAGGTGGGTGCAGAACAGCGGTCATGGCTCCAGGTCTCAGCCTGGTTGGCCATAAGGTGCATGACTGCAGCAAGAGCACAGGACTAGCATCCTCATTTGCCAGCATTACCCATTCCAATTGTTCTGAGGATTAAGAATAAAAAAATACCTGTAGCTTCCTGTTTCTCCTACCCTAATGGTCATCTTGCATATTTGGAAATACTTTCCCCTTTTGGAGCTGATTTAGCATGCCAGACTGCTCCTGCAAGTGCTAACACAGTGTGGGGAGAAACAGGTAAGCACAAAGGAATGGAAAGATGTTGTCTCCTTTCCTAGCTGGATTCTAATTCTCTCTTGGCCTAAACATCCTTGGTAACATCAAGGTTTTGGAGATCTCCTCTGGAAATCCAGTAGAAGAGATGCAGGATTGCTTTATCCAGACTGATCCACATCCAAATAGCTTACTGAGTGCTAAAAACATCTTGGAAAATGCTATTCTGAGCCCTCTTGATGCATTTAATAGCTCCAGAATATATTTGTAGTGTTCTGGGGTCATGGAAACAACATTCTTTTCTTAAGCTTTTGGGTGTGCTGGATATTGTGGGTCCATGCTGTGTAGATAGCAAGCACAGATGGTGCTAGATATGCCATTGATCTCCACGGAGTGCCAGTTACAACCAGCTGCGCAGTCAGAGAGGAGGAGAACCAGCAGTTGATGGACTCCAATAATTTCTGCTAGTCTGCTGTTTTCTTACAGGTGTCTAGCAGAAACTCAGGGCAGAATCCACCTCTTGGTGCCCATCTTGTTCTTTCAAGGAAACCTCTCTTAAACAGGTGCTTTCCCATCTCCATCACTAAAGAGACAGTCAAAGAATTGCACTTACCTTGCTGAAAGAGTTGAAAATCAGTAACTTGTACTCCTGCTGCTCTTGCCGTCTTTCAGATAGGGGGATGTCTGTGAACAGCCTAGTGCTGAAGATCCCTAATTGTGTCTTGGATTCTGTTCTGTTCTCCTCTTTTCACCTCTGCCTTCTTCACAATAATTATTTAATGCCAGACACATTCCCAGTGATGGAGCAAAGGATGGGGTCCAGGGCTTCCCTTCCTCCAGGCCCAGTCTCCTGTCTACCAGGCAGACTAGCCTAAGGCTTGGTAACTGGGCTGCCAGACATGGGGTTGAACCTTCCCATGGTAGACAGACAACCAAATGCAGCTCTCTTCCTTGCAAACATCACTGTTATAAACATCAGATTATAATATGGGCAGCCTCCCCTCCCAGTTGTTATTTTGAATGAACTGTTTGTGGCATCTGTGCTTTGTGCAGGAGTGAATGACAAGTGCTGGATCCATCTCCTAGGGTGGGACATTTGGAGTCCTTCCTCAGGAGGTGAGCAAATGCATAACTGAGGCAAAAGCTTGCTGACCCACTGTCCTTCTGTCTGAAACCGGGCACACAGGGCAGTGCCATTTCTGCACCTTGCTGCCTCTTCCTCTGGGTCAATCAGTAGCTGGATGCCTCCTCAATGACCTTTTGAAGATGGTCACTTTCCCACTGTCTGTGCAAACACCAGAAGTCCATCTCTCCTCAAAGAGGGGGAAAATGAGTCAGCAGAGGATCCCAAGGAGAAGCTACCCATCCCCCATCTAATGCCAACTGCTCTCCCTACTCTCTACATCATTTCTGCTTAGCTATACACTCTTGCTGAGCATAAGAGGTTTCCCATACATGCAGGGGGGGTGGGGTGAGCTCATTGCCCACTTCCCTTCCTTGGCCAAGGGTGGCCTGTTGCTCCTAGCTGTTTGCTGTACCGTAGCTGATAGGACACCTCCAGCACATTTTCTCCTTGCAAGCCTGAAGCTCCTTTGCTTGGAGGCAAAGGAAGTCACACAGTCATAGTGTGAATGTTTGAAAAACATTTATAGAAAAGGGAGGGAAAAGCAAGTCAGTATTAATAAATTACAGAAGGATAGAACATCTGCACTGAGTTATTGCAAACTCAAGTGAGGGTGGAAAGCTAAATAAATAAAGGGGAAATCGTGTTAAGGAAGAAGATAAGTAATGGAAAAATTGTCCTTCAAAGTGCCACCAGTTAGCCTTTTTGTACAGCACTATATACAAACAAACCTAATGGAGATATAACAGGGGACAGAAAGCTTGATGCAGCTGTCTAACAGCTGTCTGCCCTATTTATTCTACTCCCTTCTGACTCCACATTATCATATAGCCTGGCTAGTGCAGTGCAAAGAGAAGGTCCCTGAGGTTTGGAGTTGCCTTGCCCCATCAAGGCGGCCAGGGAGGGGATGGACTAGCTGAACGCAGAGGTTCTGTGCAGGTAAGGATGATAAGGCAAGTATCCACACATAGCAGGGGATTAGGAATGGTCTTGGAGAAACCATGTGGAAGGCAGGACTTTTGAATGGCCAAGGAGCTCAGCAGTTCCTGGCCTGTGAAAAAAACACTTTTTTGTTGTTCTTCTTCTAGTTCTGTTGCCATGTCTGCTCCCAGTTGGATGTGATGGGGCACAGAGGTGGAGCAGGTGACTTTCAAGGATCCTTCCCAGTCATGTGACTCTGATGTCTCATATATTCCCTTTATTCAGAGATGTGCCTGCACAAGAAGTTCAAGCTGATATAAATACAAATGGGAGAGGGGTTCAAAATGTGATAGAGTGTTTCTCTCTATCTTTAAGCAAGATCAACTGTACCATTCCTGATCAAGGTATCTGTTTATTGGTCCTAAAGACCTTCTGAGATGGCTATTCTGTATATTCCTCAAGCAACCTGTTAATATACCTGCTATTGGAAAACTTTTTTGAATGCCTGAATTTCTTTTCTTATAGCAGTGAAAAAACACAGATTTGCTATGTCTGTACAACCGAAACAGTAGATCCCCTTTTGCATTGCAACAGCCATCTACATGTTGAAAGTATGTTATCATTTCTCCTTCAGTCTTTTCTCCCTTAAACCTGATTCTTTTAGTCTTTTCATAGGCTGCATTTTCTACATTTCTGACAGTTCTTGCACTTCATTCTGTGGAAGTGCATGCCTTAAGCTTAAGGAATAATATTTCAGTGAATTCCTTCCCGCTACTGAGTAGAGCCCAATACCACTTTTCATGGTGTGCAGGCTTGAATTCCTGTTTGTACCCTTCCATGTGATAATTTCCCATTTCCACACCAGCCTGTCATTGTTGTTTCAGGTTTAGCTAACCCACAAATCGTTTTCCTAGAGACTCCCTTCTAACCAAAATGTCCTTCTGCATTTTTAACATCATAAAATTTACTACATGTGCAATCTCCAGAGTCTACCTGAACTTAATCCCTTGATCCTGCTCTGTCATCCCATCCACCTTTTTCAGGCTATTTCTTCAACTTGTTAAGATCATTCTGGACCCAGATGTTTTGCTGAGATGCATGGTAACACAACAACTTTTCCTCTGTGCCTAAATACTCCCAAGGCTGTTCTTTCCCTACTGTAGCCTTAAATCTTTTTCATTGGCATGAACTGTGCTAATTGCATCCTCACATTTGAGCATTTAGATGCAAAAAAAAAGTCATTGAACACTTTGATCTACTCATTGTCATCTCCCCATTGTCTTCTCTCTTCACAGAGTAGTGAGCTGACATTTTCTCCATCTTTGTTTTAGTGAATGATTCAATTCTGTTACCTTTGGTGTCTCTTGCTAATTGAATTTTAATTTTCCTGATCTTGTTTTACATGGCTATGTTCATGCTAATCCTTAGACATCTGGTTTTGTTTCTAGTTATGGTTCTTTTAGTCTTTGAGGTCAATAAGGAGAAGTCAGTGTCTTTTCCATTTCTGGTCTTTCTTCTGCATCTGCACTTCTGCCTTTGGCATTGTTTCTTTGGGGAACTACTAACTCTCTCTAAGTCCTCCTTTTCTTGGCGGTTCCCCACAAGATACTATGTGTCAATTTCCCATGCTTACTGAAGGCTACCTGTCTGAAACCCATTGGGTTAGTTTTTCTTCTCTTCTGATTTGCCTGTCCAAGACCCATGGAACCTGCCTTTTCATGGTAACTCCCATCCACACCTTCCCTTTCTTACACTGCTCCTCCCTTGTGCTGAGACACAAACCCAGGGGACCGGACCTTTTTCTTTACTTCCTTTCTGGGTCTTCTGAATCCAAACAAAAGTTGTGATAAACTTATGCCATAAAGGTGCTGGAGAGTTTGTGTGCTGCTGAATTCTTTTTTTCAACAAATGTCTCTAAATGTAGCTAAAATCTTCCCCTTTCCACAAGACCTTAGCTTCAGCTGTCTCTGTTAGTTACTCCGAAAGAGCATCATACATCTTATCTTCATGGATAGATGACTTTAATAGACTCTAATAAACTCTGACAATGGTATCCTCTTTCCAACTTTGCAGGTGGCAAGGCTAGGTACATCCATCTTCTGGATTTCCGAACAAGCTTATACATACGATACTCACAAAGTGACACCCCTTTTCTCTCTCTGCTGTCTATTCTTCTTGAACAAGCAGCATCCTGTTCTGTTAGCATTCCAGTCATACAAGTGGTTCAACCATGTCTCTATTATTTCATTGAGGCTGTAATCTTGATCCTATATTAAAACTTCCAGTTAGAATATAGAGAATGTTTATGAAATGCTGATTTCACCATGCTTCTTTCATTACCGTGCCAACACTCGAGACTGATGCACTATCCTCTTGTTTCTTCTCTGGTGTTGTGACAAACAGCCTTATCCTTCCTAGTTTTAAGGTCTTCCTCTAGTTTGCTGTGGTGTGTGTGTGAACACACAACAATGTGGTTTTTACTCCTTGCACATTGTCCTCAACCTGAAACATCATCTCATAGGTAAGAAAGGTTTTTTTGTGAGGTTCAAACATATGTTTTTTTCTTTTTTTGTGGGTACCAGTGCATAGGACACTAGTCTGAAGTCTTTAAACCCACTACTTGCTCACAGGAAATAGTGACAGGAGTAGTGACTCTTTCTCTAAACTAAAAGCAGTTGCCTTAAAAAGAGATTTGTCTCAGCTCAAGAATGAGGTTTTAATAATAGGGATGAGTTGAGGACATAAATACACCACTAGGAGTAAGTGAAGACGATGGGGAAAAGTGCCCATCTTACTAAGCAGAATCCAATCTATTTCCTTCAGACTAGAAAGACATACAGCTCTTTCAAGTCCTTAAGTGGGAAGGGGATGTAGCATGCCATGCCAGCAGGAATGCTCACTTCATCTACATGCAAGGGTTTTTCCTAACCTTGGTGACCACACAACCCAGACCCAAAGTTCTCAACAATAACACAAATGGAGGGACTTGTCAGTCATGGGAATGCTTCAACACATTCTGCGTTGCCCAGAAATGTAAAAGACCATCTGGAATTAGTGTTGAATATTTTTGCTAATGACCTCATGATAGAATATTGAGAATGTTTATTAAATTTACAAATGACACCATGCAGAGATTACATGTGATTTTGATAGAGGACAGGATTAGAATTCAAAATGATCTTGCCAAACTGGATGAGTGCTCTGAAAAAAGAATAGAATGCAATTCAATGTGGACACACACAACGCATACAGTTAGGCAGGGATACTCAGCAGCATAAGCCCATAATGAGGAACAATTTTTAGAAAGTTTGCAGAAATGGACAGAGAAGAACTCTGGTGGGTTACAGAAGGAGATGTCAAATGAGTCGGCTGTGTCATACTTCTTGAAAATGTCAACTATTATCCTGGGATATATGAGTGGGAATAGATCTTGGATGACACCTTTTACTCAGCACTGGGAGGGCCTCAGGGGGAATACATGGTCCACTTATGGGCACTGCATTTCTGAAAAGATATGGAGTGTTTGGAGGAAAGCAGGACAGGAGCAACATAATAGCACAGAGGACTGGAAAAACGGAATTGTCGAAGAAGTTTGCATGGAGGCTGTTTAACAGTAGAAGAGGCATGAAATACACTTCAGGTAAATAAAGCTTCTACAGAGAAGAAACAAATTACCTGTTCTCTTATCCTGAGAACTAAAAGACACAAATGCAGCAGGAAATATGCAGATCAGGAATTACTAGGAAAACTTTCCTGATGGTCAGAAGAGTGGCACAGTGGAAGGAGTTTTCTGGGAAAGAGGTCTCCACCCTGGAAAGCCTTTAGACATGCCTCTTCATTTAAGGTGAATTGCAGGTACAGACAGCTTTGGGCAGCCTCTCCAAAAGGTCGGGCTAGCTGAATACACAGCTCTGGCCTAGGAACCACAGAGGTAAAGCCAATATTTAAAACAAAGAATCTTAAGGGAGCTATCCACTTGCGTCCTGTCCCGAATCTAAGCAACCTTTGGGCATGCCGCTTCTTTAAAAAACCCAGACATTGTTCCTACATGCTCAAAATGGCTGTTCCCACTGCACCAGGAACCTATTGTTCTCTGTCATTTGAGGATGTTTGATGATGTCTTGCTTGACAGCTCCTGAATGCCTCAGGTATGCCTGGGTGGAAGACACCCGCTGGGCTGCAGTTGACCAGGGCAGACTGCAGCTTTCCCCTCTCTCCCTGAAATGTGATGTGAGCAGGAAGCAGGGCAGGTGTGAGACACAGGGCAGCATATCAGCACCTGCTTCCATCTGTGTGTACACACATGGGCTCATTGTTCTACCCTCCTGCTGCCTTCCTGTCTCCAGGTGGGCTGAACAAGCAGGAGGTCAGCACAGGGTGCAGAACAGCATGTCCCCGGTGTTGAGGGACCATCTTTTCCTACACCTTACCCAGCATGGGAGACAGCAAGGATAGGTGATGCTACCCTGTCAGCCAGGCACACCACAGGAAAGGTCATGGTCTTTTGTGTTCTTGGAAGTCAAGGGAGCAAGCAGTAGCCTGATCACCATTAATTGGGTAAGACCTTGATTAAGGGCACTGATGATGCAGAGATGGTGCCTTCCCAAAGGGAGTTTAGATTTGCCTTTCTTCCATTTATTAAGTTATCACCTCTGCCTTGGTTCTGTTTGGCTTTCAATGATGTTCCAAGTAAGTAATTTTAAACTCCTATGATTCACATGATCCCTGACTAATGGTGCCCACAATGGAAAATTCTAGGAGTTTCGTGATGAAAACCATATTTAGTGTTAGTGGTATCCATATATAGTAGGGACTGACGGGAATAAAGCAAAGGAAAGCAAGACACTGGTAAAGATAGGAAATGAAGCCTCTAGAGTGAGACTTTTTCATATGACATTTAAAGGACATGCTAGAAATATTTTCTTGGGGGATCAAATTTCACTGTTTTCCAGATTTAGGTTTGATGTTTGATCTTCTTGGTCAGATTCTAGAGAGAAACACCACGCGCACACACAAAACACCTTCTGTTCATCTCCTGGTTTTGTACTTGGGGCTCCTCCTCCCACTTCAGCACCAGCCCCTCCCAGGTTCCACATCACCACGGGTTTATTAATGAGTTGTGATATCCACATGACCTCCAGTTTCAGCTCTCTTTGGTCCCTCTACTCCACTAGCTGAACTATTTCTAATTGGCTAATCAGCTTATCCTGTTTGGCCCTTGATGCAAACCAGGTCTAGACGTGATCTATTCCTGGGAGGCCCCTGGGTTCAGGGGGGCAATCTCACACCCTGTCCATCACTATTGTCAGCAGTGTACCCTATCTCAAAGACATGCCAATGAACATTAGTGAGAGATTAAAATGACAGCTTTGGTTTTCTTACATGCCTTTTAATCATCGTAACATGCAGTCTAATGTTTCACTCTGTCTTCCTTTCCCTGCAAGAGCATGTTCTCAAGGAAGAAACCAGGAGGGACAAGAGCAGGTCAAAGACCACAGCAGGGTGAAAGCGGTGGAAAGGAATTAAAATGGAGGGTGGGGGAGGAGGAGGAGGCAAGACACAAAAACCAAGTCAGAATCTGGCAGCCAGACACAGAGTGACAAGGCTAGAATTTCAATTCCTTCATGTGGCTCCCATAGGCTGACATCTTATAGGTACCACTCACTGCTACACCAGCGTGCCACCAACATGTGCCAACACTGGTGCCTACAGCGGGCTGCCTGACATCTATAGCCAGACACCTGAAAGGTGATTTCCACAAATGGTGCACATTTTGACTTGTCCTGGGAAGAGCTGGGAGGCTTGGTTTCTCTGAAAACCAAGCTGTCTTTATTGAAGTGCCTGCATATGGACTTAGTAGCTGACTTTTAGAACTTTGGGTTTCTGAAAAAGTCTTAACCTGGTCACTTAGCTGTGACTTTATGCAATTATTGGCCATTTAGACAAATGACAATCGGAGGGTTCCATGCAATAGGATCATGTCTGAATTCCTTCTTGGTCTCTCTGGCAGTGAATAGCTGGTGGCTCTTCTTAAACAAAGGCCCATTCTCTGCAAAGATGTATCAGTGTAAAAGGCGGATGCTCCTGTATGAATATCTGCTACACAGGCAGGCATAAAGAAGGTCTCCCTGTGCCCCAGTTGGAGAGCTTTGTGTCTGTGTTAACAGCATGCACAACCAAAGTTAATGACCTCACTTGTCCAAGACTTCCTTGTGCTTGGCCAGCTCTGAATGCAGACAGAGCAAGTTCACACCTGCCTGCAAAATACCATATGGACATCAGCTGTAATAAACTTGCTCAGATGGTTCATTTCTAAGGGTCATTCAAACTTTTCCTAGATGTATGTGTATTTTTTCCTCTCACAGTCATGCTTTTACTGAAAATTTTAGCTAATGTAATATCAACTCCTTAGCTTTTCAACTCCTTGGTCCAAAACTATTTGGCTAGTGGGATGTGTGAATTCCTTTAGCCAACTAGTGGAGCATGTAATTAACTCTATATGCACGAATGAATTACGCATATGTTTTGCTATGTGGCTTCAGCTGGTAACTAAGCATGAGAAGTTTCCAGCTAGAAAAGGAAACTGGTGAGAAAGTTAGGAAAGGCTGTGAAGTGGGCAGTGCACAGAACATCTCTGGTTTTCCTTGCTCCCTTTCTGCTGCATACCTGATTCTGCCTGCATCCTCATTTTTGTGCTGTGCTTTCCATGGGATACATGTTCCTCAGTAGATGCTGGGAGCATCCTGTAGGATGTGCTCTGTTTCCAGTGCCTCACATTCTGCTTTCACACAGCCCCAAGTTTGGGTGATCTTTCCTGATGCAGTAAGGATTAAGTTTGTGCAGTTGCAGAGATTAGCACGAGTCCTGCTCACCCATCCCAGCCTGCCTAAGCAGGAGATGGAAGCAGAGCCTTGCAATCACATCTGGCCAGTTTATGAAGTTACTATCACTTGGTTGAGATGAGGTATCCGGCTCTGTGTGTGTGTGTGTGTGTGTGTGTGTGTCACTGAGGCTGTTACAATACACAGTCAAATGGGTTTGCTTGAACTGCTTCACAGTCCAGCTACATCATGTACTTGCAGAGTTTACTGCAAGGGCAGCTGTCTTACTGAACAGTTGCACCACTTTGCTACTTTTTGTTGTCTATTTAGCATTTCTTTAAGAATGTGAGCCTTAAAGCAGGTCAGAGTTGGGGGGGGGGGGGGGTGCCATATTTGGCAGTCTTTTCTCAGGCTTTTTAAGAGTGCAGAAATCGGCTCATGTTGAGTTGGCCTTCTCTGAACAAGGGGAATGTAACCCTGCTGGTAGCACCATAATATTATTTATATAGCAAGTTAAAGTACAGAGTTCAGACTTCTTTTTTTTTATTTCTGGCTGGAAAAAAAATGATTAGAATGTTTTGCATAAGCAGAATTTACCCTGTCCATTTCAATACTCGATTTTTGTAATGCACCCTGGCATTAGAGCTCTTATTTCTTAATATAAATTATACTCTAGTACACTTTCTTCCTGCTAGAATCCATCCTGCTCTTTAAATCAATACCATGCGCAGATGGAGTAGGATGAATAGAAATTAATATCTTAAAAGAGAGGATCTTTTAGCAGACTATCAGATCTCACCCAATTTCATGGTGAGAGTAAAGCAGAAGTGGATTCAATGTAAATGCTGTTGTCTTTCACCAGTGGTTCGTACCAAACTGCTGCATCCAAGGCCCAAACCAATGCTGCCTGAAGTCAGCAGAAGTTTTTGTGTCATCTCTTTGCTTCTCAGGCATCCAAATAAAAGCTAGGCAGCATGGTTGTTGTCTCTCCCTCTGACCTCCCTCTGATACTGCAGACAAGGCTACATATTTTGCGGACAGGGAAAGGCTGAACAGCAAGCATTTCAGCCTCTTACAGATGTGGTTAAATTATCTTAATGTATTTAAACAAAGTGCAATGTCAAAGTAGCATAAATACCATATTTCAGCAAAATGGCTTCTTCTCCAGTGTTCTGTTTGCCAATGCCAAATGAAATACTTCTCACTGTTTATTCACAAAATTCTTTCTTGCCCACTGAATTTTCATATTTCTGGGCTGGGCCAAATGATCAGTTTCCTTTTAAAATAGAAAAACCATTAGTGCATTCCAATAGGCTTTTCATGTTACATTAGAAACCCTTGGGAGTGCAATGTGATTAGCCTATTTTGTTTTTAATTATTGCTGATTGGAGCCTACCTGTAGGCAAACCCTGGAAGGCATACAAACAGCCAACCGTGCATACTGAGACATTTACAGAGCTGCTAAAGGAGGAAGCTTGAACTGTATCGTAGCCGTTTGGTATATTAGTGGCATTTCTAGCCTTTTTAAACAGGATGCCCTTTGTGTTAAGAAACACACCTGCACCACTTCAGAGATTAATGGGCAATTTCTTGACAGTACTTGTGGACATTTCAGTTGTCCATTAGAATGATATAAGACTAGAGGAGAAATTTTTTTGTTCAGCTTTAATTGAATGGTAATCTCTTCTCCTTAAAGTAACCTAGGTTTCTTGGGAAACTTATAAGCCTCCTTGAATGTCAGGACAAGGACTAAAGAACTGACAGAGGCCCCCAAAAGTATAAATCCTCCATTAGTCAAGTCCCTTCTGTGAATGAGTTAACTTAAAAAAAATCATATTACTAAGTATTTTATCAAAGCAAACATTTAATCAAAGTGAAAGGAAGAGATACTAGTACCCTTCTGGAATGGGATGGAGACTGCCAAGATGTGTTTTAATTTCTTAAGAAAACAAACTATGTCAAACACTGGGTTTTAAGCAAGCAGATGCTCATTTATCATTCGTTTTGTCTGTGCATACGCTTGGGATCTTGCTGAACACAAGTTTTCTGAAATGGAAATGACCATATGGCCAATACCTTAAAAATTAATTCAACATGCCCTGCCTCTCATGTGCAATGCATTCTTTTAATGGTGCTTTTCTTCTTTTTTTACAATGTTGGGCAATGAAAACAGAACTGCCTTCATGGGAGTCTGGTTCATTGCAGAGGCAATCTATGACCAATGTTGTATGCTACCAGCAGAGTTTGGATACTTTGCAAAGGCCATGCTTTCACAGCCCCACTTCTTTTAGAGGTTATCTTACCAAAAAAAGCCTTTCTACTGCTTTAACCCTTGTCTTACTGTAGATTTCCCAATTGGGCCCATAGACCATGCAAGAGGCCCCACAAGAAGTGGCCTGCAGTTGCCCCAGAGCTGTGCTGGAATGCTCTGGGCTGAGAGCTGGGTGTTCTGTGTGCCAGACATGTCCAGGGATGACAGCAGTTCATTCACTGGTCCCAAAATGCAGGTCAGGGTAGGAGGCTGGGAGGGTCCTGAGGAGCCACCAGTCGGACTGGGTCCGGCTGTGCTGATCAGTGAGAGAAGAGTCTCTGCCCTGTAAGTCTGCTGCCTAAAGGAGAGCATGCTTGATTTGCTGTGATAAATCTGGGCATTTTCTGTCTCAAGTGAAGCTAAAGGGGATGTCTCTTGTATCCCTTTCTCCTCTCAGCTTTGCTTCCACTGAGCATGGACAATTCCTTGCCAGGTGTTGTGGGTACTCCTCATACATCACAAAACAGTTAAAGCTTGCTGAATAAGGAAAATGTGAGCAAGCAAAATAGAGTAGCTTTATAAGCCCAAATTGTCCTAATTTGCAGGTACAGTTGCCACAGTCAAGATTTACATGGTAAAGGCCACTTCAATTTCAGACTGGTTGTTAGAGAGCAAAATCAATGCGAGTGCAATTATGACCCCACGTCCTGATGCAGAAAAAAGACACATCCAGTTGAGCCCAACTGATGGCCATGCATATCACTGGAGAATGCAGCTTTCACTTTCCTCATAAAGACTCAAGTGGCAGTCAAGAACCTGAAACATAGCTCAGTGACATCATTTATAGGTACCCACCTTGTCTTAGCCAGGACTGCTCTGCTTTATAGGGGTGTTTCCCTGGTCAGCAGAGTATAAGCTTGTCTACTTGTTGGTATCATCCCTGTCCTGCACCCTCTGCTGCCTTGTTTCTCTGCCTCCCCTCTGCTAGTGATCACAACTCACCCACTCATCAGCAAAGAGCTGTCCTAAAGCTCTACAAGCAAAAAGTGACAGTGGGAGGCATTAGGGCTGAATGGTATCAGCGTGGTGTACTATATATCGTCGCAGTGACTGGCATCTTTGACACCTCATAAAGCCATAGTTGAAACTGTAGCATCCCAGAAGGATCCTTTGCTGACCTATGCTGATGCAAACAGTAACAGCAGAGGTGTGTTAAGTCTGCATACATAGCTAGCAGTTGGGATGCTCTATATTATTAGATGCCACAATAGTAGTTAACTATAAATACCATGCACCTTGCATGTGACACCGCTGCTCACCAGGACTTGAGCCCTGGGTTAAGGGCAGCAGAGATGACAGCAGAGAAAGGCACAGTGGCTGTATTCCAGCTCTCCCTTTGCCTGCTTCCAGAGGAGGTGAGCCTCAGTTTCTGTAGATCCGTGTCTGAAGAAATACTTACTGTCTGGAAAGTTCCCAGTCTAACAGGGAAGTAACCAGATACTTGTCTTCTAAACAGCATTGAAATCCCCCACTGTGGCTGCCCATGAGGAAATTGGTCATAATACTAAGGAACAGGGTAATAGATTATTTCATTTGGAAGGGACCTACAACAATCATCTAGTCCAACTGCCTGACCAATTCAAGGCTGACCAAGTTAAAACACGTTATTAAGGGCATTGTCCAAATGTTTCTTAAACAGCATCAACCACCTCTTTAGGAAGCCTGTTCCAGTGTTGGACCACCCTCTTGGTAACGAAATGATTCCTAATGTCCAGTCTAAACCTCCCCTGCCACAGCTTTGAACCATTCCCACACATCCTACCACTAGATACCAGGGAGAAGAGATCAGCACCTCCCTCTCTGCTTCCCTTCCTCAGGAAGCTGTAGAGAGCAATGAGGTGGTTCCTCAGCCTCCTTTCCTCCAAACTAGACAAACCCAAAGTCCTTAGCCACTCCTCATAGGACATTCCTTCCAGGCCTTTCACCAGCTTTGTTGCCCTCCTCTGGAAGCATACAAGGGCCTTCACATCTTTCTTAAATTGTGGGGCCAGAACCACACACAGTACTCAAGGTGAGGCCACACCAACACTGAATACAGTGGGATAATGACCTCTTTTGACCAGCTGGTTATACTGTGTTTGATGCACCCCAGGATGCAGTTGGCTCTCTTGGCTGTCAGGACACACTGCTGACTCCTATTGAGCCTGCTGTCAACCAGCACCCCCAGATCTTTCTCTGCAGGGCTGCTCTCCAGCCAGTCCTCTCCCAATTTATACTTGTGCTCAGCATTACTCGGTCCTAGGTGCAGAATCCAGCATTTTGACTTGTTAAATTTCATCCCATTAATCATAGCCTAATGCTCCATTCTATCTAGATCCCTCTGCAAAGCTTCTTGTCCCTCAAGAGAGTGAACAGCACCTCCCAGTTTGGTATCATCATCAAACTTGCTAATGGTGCATTCAACTCCTGCATATTGGTCCTGATAGTGTCCTCTGCAAATAAAGGCATACGGATACATGTTACTTTAGTCTGGTTTTCTTCTTTTTTCTTTTTTTTTCGATTTTTTTTTTTTTTTTTTTTAGTGAGTTTTACATTTGATTAATGACTGTAACTTTAGAAAGCAATTCATTTAGGTGTGGCCATATGTCACATCTCAACAAATGCCTTTTGAACTGCAACCTCCTCTAAGGAAATTGGTTTTGTGCTTTGAATTATCTCCAAATCACATTCGTATGTCTGATCTTTTTTATTTTTCTGGTGATATCATCTTTGTGTCAGCACTCAGGAAAGTTAGCTGACTGGTAGGGATGGAAAGTGCAACTCATCATTAGAAACACAGGCTGTCTTTGGTGCAGATTGCTAGGAAACCTTTTCTAATGCCTTCAGGTCTGTCTTCCCTTGCTTTCTGTGATAGTTACCCCAACCAAGGGGGGGATAGACCTGGGAAACAGAGGCTGGAGATGTCAAAGCTGACAGCCAAACCTCACCAACACTTGTAGGAGGAACTCTAGATATACCCAAGCAAGAGTTCATTTGCAGAAGAACCAAGATGGATTTGTGGAGAAATATTTTAATAAGATTAGCAACTAATGTTTGTTTCAAAAGTCAGTAGTAAGTGTCTGGATAGATGGTAAATATTTATTTTAAATAAAAATCTATATTTTAATTTATATTATAAATATTTGTATTAGTAAATAACTGCTCTCAGGGCTCTATGTGGAAAAAATACGGAGGCCACCAAGCTTTGCACTAACATGGTACCACTGGTACAAGGAGACTGTAAAGTTCAGAGGCGTCCCTTTGCCAGTGGAGTGGCACACCTGTTTTGGGAACTTCAGTGCCCTTGCACAGGACAGAACGTCCCTCAGGCACAGTCAAGCACTTGACATCTGATGATCTCAAAGCACTTTGCGAAAGCAAGTGAGTTAATCTTTCACATTGCTTAAATATAGAACTGGTCCATGGAGAAGAGTCCTATTCAACATGTCCATGAGTCAACGACTGAGCTGATAACAGGATCCAGGTCTCCTACTGGCTTCCTATCATCTTTTGTGCATGCCAGACCATTTGGTCCCCCTTGGCAGCTTGCCATTTTTCTCCCAAGAAAAAGGTGACTCCTATCTGCACTACTTTACATAAACAAGTTACCAGAATTCACTGTGAAGGGGACTTCTGTAGGATCATGTTGCCTCCAGCTTCAAGATCACACTCCAACTCTAATCCTCTGATTGCCTATATTGCTTGTAGTCTGGCTCACACCTAGACTGAGCCCACTGGTCTGCAAGCCAGGGACATACAGCTGTGCACAAGAAGAGTACTAGCCAGGACTTGGCTCTTGCCCCCATGGGCACTGTGGGTCCTAGCAGGCTGAGCCATGCCATGCAGTGAATGATCTAGCCCAACAGTGAGTCACTGTAGACCAGCAGTAAGCTGTAGTCTGAGATACAACATGAGGGTTCAGAGAAGACCCAGGAGCAGAACCTGGCTCACCCATTAATTTGTGAAACTTTGGCCATCTTCTGGTGTCATGCCTGGGAGTATTTCCTCAGGAAAATTTATTTTTCCTTATCTCATGATTTGGCATTTGTTTGTTTAAGGTTACTGAAACACAGTCCAAGCAGGTTGAACCCTGTGACTTGTGGCTGACTGAATACTGCTTTGCAAACAAATGTGCCATGACCACAAACTGAAAGCAGCAGGCTTCAGTCCCAGGGAGATATCCCTTTGCTCTCCCTGCAAGCCTAGTGCCTTGCCTAGTGGAGTCCATGTCTGCACACATCCAAAGTCCTCTTCTGGAGAGACAAGCTGACCTTCGATCTGACACCACAGCTGCCTGGTAACTGCCAGCCACTCACAGCCACAACACCATCGCCGCGCCATGAACACTCCCATGCCCCGCGGCTCAGTGAAAAGGCAAACATGAACTATGGGGAAGGATTTACTATTCTGTTTTGGTTGTCCTTTCTGGCAGCTGGTGGCATTCCCACCATGTCCCCTTGAAAGTCCTGACCATTCTTGCCAATCTCCCTCTGCATTGATAATTCAGTACCACAGCAGACCCGTTATCGTGGTCTCCTCCTCCAGCGCTGGCTGCTTTGGGCTTGTACAGTGGCACCTTCTGCCTCTGCCTCCCATTCTGCCTTGCAGGGAGGGCATGGTCGGATGTCTTTGCTGGTTGAGCAGCGCATTCAGCTTACCAGCTCATGCTCCATTCCCTGCACCTTTTCTGTGGCTGCATTTTGGCTCTTTGATCTCTGGGCACTGCCCAGGATGTTTGCAAAGCCTGGAGTCTCCCTCTGCTAAAGGACTGTCTCCAGCTGTGATAAGCCAGGCAGATTGTATAAGCCAGCCGGCCACAGAGACCAGCCTGGTCTCTGTCAGAGACCTTTCTTCTGAGATCTTCTTCTTGTGCTGACCTCTGCCATCAGTGTCCCTGCTCAGAAAGGCCCACGGACCTCCCCGTCTGCACTGCAGTGACATGAATGTATCTAGCTTTTTAGAGGAAATTTCTCTCTCAGAAGTCATACTTATCTCATTTTCCCCTCCTGAATAACTCAGCAACAACTTCTAGCCTTTCAACAAGCAACAGAGGTGAATGTAAATGTGTTTGTGCCTCCCAGTGTGCATGACCTGTTGATGCTGTGCACGGGACCCTGTGTGCACCCCTGACTTGTAGTTACCTTGGAGCAGCAGCAACGGTGAGTGACTGAGCTTGAGCCAATTACTTCAAAGGTACATTTTACCCCCTGAGGATGTTAACACCTTGACAAATCAACAGTGGTAAAGATGTTCCATGTGCACTTTGGCTTCACAGGACATCACTGTTCTTGGAACAGATGATGAGACCCATTTTATATATATATATATTTATTTCTAGTAAATTACGTAAATTCATATATGTTCAGTATAAATCAATTCTTATTATTCTTTTCCTAACACCTCAATCAGCCTATTTTTCAGAAGTCCTTTGGCATTTGTAAGGATGGCTTCTCAGCCCCATCTATCTGATGTATCATCTTCCCTAAAGTGGGGCAATGCAAGTCAGCCCCATGGGAGCTGTAAACTAAATGCTTTAGGGAGCCCAGAAGTCCTTTGCTCTAACATCCACCCTGACAGTAAGTGTCAATGGTCCTGTGAAAGGGTTATGCAGGGTTACCTTGCTCCCAGCTGATTCATTTTCTCACCTGAAGAAGGAAGGTCTGGGGGCAAATATCTGGGGGATTTGTAGTTTCTGGGCTGAAAGGGAATTTGATGGTGTCTTGCATCATGCAGTTTGATGGTTTGGGAAGTTTGTCTTTGCACAGAATACCGACCCTTATTAATGTGATATCGTTACTATGGTCATTGCCCTATCATGCAATGTTTTCTGCTTCTGCTTTTGCTGACAGGGCCTTCAACACTAGTCTAAGGGCAACAAGTAATAACAGAGACGAACAGAGTCATAATGACCGTCCTCTGAGCAAACAATTGATACGCTAATGACGTCAGTGGGAATGCAGCTCATATCTACAAAGAGAGGGACTGGAGAATGGAAACAGGACAGGGCAAAGAACAGAGAGGATTAAAAAAATTATTTGAAGACTCTTGTGGGATTTTTCCAAGGACCTAGAATAAGCTTTGTGGAGGAAAGAGAAGAATCCAGTGTGACTTTCATACTGGGAGCAAGTCTAGTTTATCAGCCGAGAAACTGACCCAAACTCAATATTACCCCAGCATAGAGAGGATATTGAGGGAAAGAAATCTGTGTAGAGCTTTTTTATTTGTACTTTATCTTCTGTGCACTTCTGGTACTGAGTAAAGAGCTAAGTTGTTCCTGAATCCCATCTCAACCCTGAGGCGTGTTACCTTTTCAAACTACCAACCATGTGCTCTAAATGGTTACAGAGGAGCACCAGATCTTCCAGGTACCAGTAGTCCTGAAGAATGGGGTGCTTTCAAAGTGGTGGCTGGAACACAAAGCAGTTGAGTTTGAGGCTCCACCTCTACACAAAACAGCAAGCAAAGCCAGTGCCCTACACATATTTTGAGATAGGTCATAGAGAAAAGGGAGCTGCGGTCTACCAAAGTAGACAACGCAATGGGTTGGGGCCCTGGGAATAGTTATGTGAATGCCTACAGAGGAGATCTGCTCTAGCCAAGTCACGGGCAGTAGCATTTCACACAATTATTCTTTTTTTATTTGCCCCCACAAATAATCTGTGATTGAACCAGCCATATTTTTTAGAAAAAAAATCCACTGTCAACCAAAGACTTCAAATAACGGAAAAACTGGAAGTCTCATGAGAATCTACTCAGTGTTAACACTTTCACTATTAAAGACTTATTTCTGCTCTTAATTTTTCACACTTCAACTTCCACATTTCAGAGTAAAGAACCTCTCTTTCTAGACACTGTCTTGTGCAGACACTTTTTAACCTCAATCAAGTTGTCTCTTAGCTGTCTCTTTGATCAGCTAAACAGCTAGAGTTCCTTAAATCTCTCTGCAGGGTGCAATTTTCTCACCAAGAACAATTTTCATGCAATCTAGGATCTGATCTGAACAAAGCTGAGGGAAGAACTTTGACCAGACCATGATTTGAGAAAAGACTTAGGAGATGGACTTTGTTATCTGATTACATTTGGTGTTAATAAAAACTTGATTATACAGTGATAAATTCTGAAGTTTTTATTGTTTTGCAATGACAAAAACTTGAGTCATCCATTGCACTTCTCTGTGAAATTCTTCCCTTTGAAATGATTATAACAAGCATGATTATATTACATCATTATAAATCAACAGTGAAGTCCTGTCCTGGTTATAATATATTGATGCTCTATTCACAACATCATGAGTTTCTTTTTAGGCATTTTCAAAAGTATAAATCTCCCTTTCAGGGTTCTCAGTAGCAAAATTAGCATTTGCTTTTTGTCCCTGTGCTCACAATTTTTTCATGGTTGTCAGTCCAAGTATTTGGCCTTCGGAGCTGCCTGACGGGAAGCATAAATCAGGTATATAAAATCTAGTATATAAAAATGCGGATTCGTTTATGTGCAAAAAAACCCTTCCTTTTTGCGGGTGTAAAAGTGGAAGTGAATCTCTGTTTAAGTGGTCACTGCTTTTTCACTTCAGAAAAGTTTGCAGCATTATATTACTACAGTGAGAAAATTGTTATTGGTCAGCTAAAGGCCAGTAAACTGTAACACGCTACAGCGCCTCCCATAGAAGAAATCATGATCTCATGATGGAAAAGTTTACTAGGGTATATTATTACTGGAGCATGTCCTCTAAGAACAAGGGCAGAAGCTCGTAATGGATATGCTGCCAGCACAATGGCACATGAGTGTACTCTGTTATCCACATGCCTCCGCACAGCTTCTCCTCCCACAGAAAGGTCAATGACAGAGAGGCAAGAGAATTTACATACCCACCACCCTACTAAGAAATGTTTTAGCTAGGTTGGGTCTGGGCTGTAAACAGCCCCACTTATTTCAGCTAAACATTATTAAGGTCATAAAATGTCTTGAGATTCATGCAAACTTCATGCCAACTTGGCTGCAGCCCAGGTGCATCTGCTGTGAGAGCCTCCTGAGAACAGTTGGGGAGCTGTGGGAGAACATGATGGCAGGCGGCATGCTGAGCCAGAGCCTGAAAGGGGTTTCTTTGGGAGGTTTTGTGTCTGGTTTTGGTGGTCCAGCTTTCTGTGGGATGAAAGCACTGCAAAAAGAAAGCACTGCAAGGAAGGTCTTACAGCCTCTTGAGCCCCTCGGTGCCTGTGAGTAGCACCTCAAAGTCAATGGCTGGGGCATGCTGGTATTTGGGATCATCTGAATGTGCAAGTCTGTTGCTTTGGAAAACAACAGAGACTTTGGCATTGCATCAGAGGTCAGGACGCTGGCTTCCACATTCCCATGTCCAAGGTTTGCCCAGTAATACTCAGAAACAATTTATTGTGCAGGCTTTCTTTTGAGGGCAGTAGCCTTTCATGCTCAGGAAGGTAACAGTTTGTTCCTTTCCCTTCGCAAAACTACAGACTGCCACATTTAACTAGTAGTGGGGCTCAGCGCTCGTCCTCCTTTCCCCCTTCCAGCAGCAGGGCGCAGGTACGGGGGAGGCTCAGCAGTGCAGCCCAGAGGCTGGGGCAGCAGCCTGGGGACGGGTCAGGGATGAGTGGCTGGCTGGTGAGGGGAGCCAGGGCGGGCAGCCCTGCTGCAAGGCACGCAGACGATGCCAGCTGGGATGGAGCTGGAAAGGTGAGGGATGCTGGAGCCCCTGCGCACCCCCAGGGACATCAGCTCTGACCAGAGTGTCCTGTAGCACAGGGGGAGATGGAAAGCCCTCCCAGGCCCACAAAAGGGCTGTGCTCCAACGACAGGAGAGTAATCAGGCTGTGGCAGCCTGGCACTGTCGGTGACATGATGACATGCTTCCAGTTCCATGGGACATCTTCCCGAAAGAGATTTTGTATGCTAATCCCTCCTGCCTCCATCAGTCAGGCCTGTGGCTGCCAAGCTGCCAAGTCCCCAGTGGGAGTAACCTCTGGTGTGCTGATAAGAGGGGATAAAAGCCCCCTTCCCCAGCCTTCCCTGGTTGTGGTGGGCTCTCCCCTGAGCCGCCCGCAGCCAGCCCCACAGCAGATGCTGCTTCCCTCTCTGGGAGGGTGATGCAGTCACCTGGTGAGGAAGGTGGCTGGGTCCATGCTTGCCTGAAGCCCAGCCCACAGGTGGGGTCACCCCAGCCCACCACCCCTGTGCTGGTGACTCTGGCCACATCTGTCCCCTTTGCTGTGCTGGCCAGCCTGTGAAGTGAGACTAGGCATGCCAGTGACAGACAAGGCTCTTCTCCCAGGGATTATCACTGCCTGAAATACAGGCAGCTCTCTGCTACAAAGCTCAGTGAGCAGAAGAGGGTCTGCTCTCCCCCATGGTGGTCTCTGAAGTTACCTTTGCAATGCCTGTGACACCTGGGGCTAGCATAAATATATTGCACTGGTCAGAGCAGCCTCAGGGTTTGCTCAGCCATGCCACAAAAGCCTCCTCTGGCAGCTGGGAACAGCTGGAATAGACCATGGGTCTGGTCATGGATGTTTGGCCAACCTCTCTGCAAAGAGGACTATAAGAGCAGTAATACATAGCTCTTCTGTTGATATTCCTGTCCAATGGGTAATTCACCAGTGACCAAAGAGTCAGGTGTGTGGGCTTCTCTGCTTTACTGCAAAAGATCTGATAAATCTGATAATACAGTCAAGTTTCAGGCCACTGGTGTTTTGATTGGTTTTGTTGTCATATCTTAAGAGATAACTCCCTTAAATTATGTCATCAACCAAGCAGCATCCCACTAAACAAAAAAAAACCACCTTGTTGCAGCAAAATATTCTTTCAGTAACTCCACTAACAGGTTTGTCTCTCCTTCAGAAAGCTGTTTTAAGGAAATGAGTTTGGTTTTGCAGACAAATCATGTCTGTTTAGTAGAGCTGTAGTCTAATCAGGTGAGGTAAATGCCCAGAGACTAGTTTTGGGGGCTGTATAAATACCTCCATAGATAGAGGTATCAAGAGATAAAATGCAAAGATATTTATTATTTTATGAGGCTCATTCCTTTCTCTAGGATCTAAGGAGACAAGCTTCATTGAATGCCAATACAGAGTCTTTGATGTAGAGAAAAATCTATTCGTTTTGATAGGTTTGATCTTTCCCAAAATAACTGTATATTAACGTATTGTCTGTGGTGCTGGTGACCTTTCATGACACATCACTGAGTCTCAAGTGGCCATACATGGCTGTGATACAGCAAGGGCTCTATGTGGCTTACAGAGTCCCGTAACACCAGAGCTATCCAAAAGTATTAAGTATCCAGCACAAAGTCAATGCACTATGGAAATTCTATGCGTGTTTCATACCCAAGTGCTTTCTGCCATTTAGCTTTTTGGTGATTGATTGATACTGTTGCAGGTACCAGGCATATTTTCTGAGCTTATTGATTGTGGAGGATACCGCTGCCTATTTCAGAAGGTGTACATAACTCAGCATTCAAGCCCTTTGGTCTGCTGAGACAGACAATGCTAACACATGGAGCAGATGAGAATTGCATTTGCCAGGGCTGGCCCTGTGAGTGGGCAGCCTCCCAAGGTTTCACTGCCTCAGTGATGTCCTCAGAGCTGTAGGTGAGGGGGTAGCCCCTGTTGCTTATTTTAGGTGGCACACAGACAGTTGCTTTCAGAGAAAGGCGGATAGACAGCTGTTCATCAGCAATCTGTCCTGCTTCCACAGTGGTTTATGAATGGGAGAACAAAAGGACCATGCTGAAAGCACCCATGAGGGGACACAGCTGGCAGGGGAGATGACTGGGGGGGATCTGCAGTTCAGATGGGCAGAAACGTTCTTCCAACAGCCCTTTCTGCAAGAAGTGAGAAGGAGGTGGCAAAACATGCAAGCCCCTCAACAGTGCTTGCTGCTGAAAACGAGCAGAGAAAGTCTGTTCATTCTTCTTGAAGGTGTCAGAGGGAATAGTACATTTTTTTAGTGTAGGAGTGTTATACTCTGATTATAATGTCATGCTGTGGACATTTTTGCCAGTTCAAGGCCATTAGCTACCATTTAGTACTAGCGATTTCTCTAGGAATAGAAATGATTGTGTTTTCAGTTTCTTGCCTCTTCATGGAGGGCATGTCAGAAGGCCAGCAACCAGAGATGAGACATGGTGTGTTACAGGTTTATTTCAGTCATGATCTTCACCCTCCTGCCTATCCTTGGATTAAAGAAAATGCTGATTGTTTTTCGTTGTTAGTTTCATTGCTGATTGCTGTTACTGACTGCAAAGCCCCACCCTTTCTGTTAACGGATCAGTGCCCAAAACATGCCCACTGTTAGTCAGATCTGCATAGTTTAAACAGGTGCTTTTTCTAACATACAGGAAATACGAGCTGACTTTTTAAAGTCAAGTTGTCCTGCTCACAGCTTAGGAGCAGGTCTCGCTTTTGCAAACACTCTCAATGGCTGTGAATTTAAGTTATGCAAATCCCGAACAACTAGTATTTGGGAGATGGTCCCTGGCTGACTCTGAAACAGCTGCTTCTAATGAATGGTCCAGTAAGTTCCCAGCTGATAAAGCTACCTGAATTTAAAGCAGCTAGCAGGAAGAGAAATGGCTGTCTGCCATTGCACAATGCAATATGTGAATGGATTTTTTCATTTCAATCCTTTACCCTAAGGCTGTATTTATAGCAGGAGGGGGGACTATAGCGCCCAGGTACACTGCCCAGTGTGATATGTGCCATCTGGTACTGTGGCAGGTGAGTGGCCATCCCACATGCTCTCCTCCTGAAGGTTGTGGGTGAAATGTGTTCAGCAAGCTCCAACAATATGATGAGGAGTTGATCTTCACATCTGCTCATCACCAAGAGAAGGAGGGAGGCACTCAAGGGACTGGAGGAGGACTCAGGAGATCCACCTTCTTCGGAGGCAGTCTGCTGGTCTCGTTTGGAAACAGCCAAGGTCCCTGGCCCCCAGGGACACTGCTTAGGCCAATGGGAAGAATCATGGGGGGGATGACTTTGGGAGCTAAGGGCATCAGGTGACACACACTTCAACCCCGGCCAGACCCAAAATCCATCACTGCTCTCCAAGATAAAACACATTTGCATTTGCTCTTTTTAGTCACACTGGTGGAGGAGAGGCCACAGCCAGAACACCTCCCTGAGAACCTCTCTGTGGTGGTATTGCTATCTAGACTCTGCCAAGGTGGTGGATGGAGGGACCATGTGCCCTGGCACGCCCAGAAATCCTTTAGGTTACTTACGCCTGTCTGACAAAAGTAGCACAAACTCCCCCAAAGAAGGAAGAACCAGCACTCTGTCCCTTCACAGCTGGCCCCAAATCAAGACAGAAAGCTGTCTGCCCCAGCACTTGGACAGATTATCGAGAGGGATCGGGCATTTCATGGGAGATTAAGTGTTGACCCACACAGATCCAAGCTGAGTTACAGGGTGCTCTTCAGCTCAGGATAGAACAAGCTCCCCCCAGGATGGGGAGGGACAGAGGCCTGTGCTCCTTTGCAGCATCTTTTCTCCTTCATAGCCTGCAAGCACCAGGATATGGGGCTGTAGGCAAGGCAGGGTGAGGAGAGGCTGGAGAAGAGACCAGTGGGCTGTGGGTGCGGACCAGTGTGCATGGAAGACTGCTCCCCTGTTCTCCCAGGCACACCTGCTGAAAAATGGCATGGCCAGACCAGTCCTGCGGAGGAGCAAAACAGCACCAGGTACACACACATGCACAGCACTGTGCAATGTGGCCAGTGACTCCAATGCAGCTGGTTTCTACCCAGGTTTATGCCAGCTAGCAGACCTGGCCTGGCCATGCCAGTGCAGTGGACTTGGGCAAGAGGTCTCAGGCAAGTGAGAGTTAAAGCAAGAGATCTGTAACTCAGCTAGCAGACCCTTTACTAACATTTGCCAGCTCACATCTACCTGCAGGGAAGATGGGCAAGGGAAGCCAGGGCAACATCTGAGCAGAAGGCAAGCAGCAGCATGACAAAGTGTCACACAGCAGCAGGTGTGCAAGGTCTGTGCTTGGGGATTAATGAGGGAGTGGGGCATTTTCCAGAATTCATATTCAGTGTGCTTATCTTAATCCATTGTTTTGCCTTTCAAGCACCACATCCCACCAAATATGAGAACTTTTCAAAGCCCTTTTTGGGGTGAATTCTTTGTTTGTTTCATGGGGTTTTTTCCAAAAATATTGCTGAGCCAATGTAGCATGGCCCGGCCCTGCATACGTGCTGCCCCATTCTGGAAGATGGAAAACAAAAGCTAAAAGAGGATGGTTAACCTTTTCTAATTGTCGCAGCACAGGACTAGTTGCCAGGAGGAACTTGAGTGCTAATCCTACTTTACTCACCATGTGACCTTTGGGTAAATTACCTAATTAACTTGTCCTTCAGTCAGTGGAACCTGTAAAGAGCAGGTGTTTCAGTGAAACCCAGGATTGCTGAGCCAACTTGTGGCCTTAGGAAATAACCAGAGAATAAAACCCGCTGCACTTTTTAAAGGTGGCATTAATACAGAGAATTAAAACATCCTGCAGTAAGTTTGAGCCTGCCCTCTAATCTTTCAGTGGGGCACAGGGTTGAGCCCAGACTATTTAGTTGCATGGAAGATCATTCTGGATGGCATTCAGTATTTCTGGAGGAGTGATATAGAGTGATCTGATCAAATTATAACTGAGTCAATTCTGTTCTGCTGGAATTAATTTCCTCCTGCTGAACATGTGTGGATCCTAGTTTTCCCTGGCCACCCTGTGCTGTTGCTGCCAGGACTGCCCTCTGAATCACACTGTGGCTGCCCTCTAGGAGGAGGTGGGACTACCCCTCTTTATCCTTATGTTTTAAAGGAGCTTTCAGGCTGAATTAAAAACACTTGGTGCAAAGAGGTGTAGTTACCCCTTGATTCCAAGCTTTTTCCCATTCAGTTTCTCCTCTTCTTGCATGTCTTTTTTATTGACTCACTTTAGCCATAGTTGAATCTCTTCCTGAAATTATGCAGTATTAGGCACATAACCACTTCTCCTTTTTGCCAGATTCTTCATGCTGATGTGAAATGAAAAATAGGAGCAATCATCACCAGAGATCACCCTCTCTCTGGTGAAAGATCTTTCACCCTGCATTGGAAAAAGCACTTTACAGAACTATTCACTCCCTCTTTAGCATTTGATGTCAAAGAAAATGCCATTGTATCTCTGCTGTGGATTACAAACACATCATTTATTATTATCTGGCACTCAGGAGGCAAGCCTGCCTCCTGGGGTAGGTACCGCTTGTTTTCCTGGTTTGATCTCTCTTTCACTTAAAGAGAGAGCTTTTCAGGGATATGCTTTGCAAAGAGCCAGTCTACACTATTCTCCTCTTTCAAGCAAGTTTGGTCCTCGCAGCCTGTTGCTACAATGGTCCAGTACAGTGCATATTTAAATCTTCCCTCTTTATAATATGCTGTGGACTGGGCAGCTGAAATGCAGCCTTGGTTTGGATGAACACATTCTGCAACCAGGTTTCCAGAAGCAGGTTTTGATCCCTTCTTATTCAAAAGTGCCCATAACCATGAATGGCCCTAATTGAAACTGGAGGCGCTCGCTGCAGACTAAGGAACAATTCAATGGGATTAAGGCAGTGCTGAATGTGGGCTGTTGTGATTAAATTTTGCAAATATTAACTGAAAAATCTTGGCACAAATCCAAGCCGATATGTATTTGAGCGGTTCCCCAGAAGAGAGTAGAGCTGAGCCTTGCCTGAGGTGTAGCAGTGTGGCTGTTTTAACATGTCCTTCCATTGTCTTTACTTGACAGAAGCTGAGGATTTGGGTTCATGAAGGGCAAGCTCTTTGAGGGATGTTAAGGTTAGAGTTTGGAAAGAGCAATTTCCAGGAAAAAAGTTTGCAACATGACAATGAAACCAGACAGAAATGCTGCTGCCTTGAAAAACAACTCCAGGAGTGAGAACCTTTCCCACAAACTCAGTGAGCTCCTTGGGGCACGTCTGCACCATGTGATGAAGCACGCTGCAAAGATCCCAATGCTGTCCACAGAGCTAATGGTGGGAAGAGGAGCAGAAGAGCTGTGTCAGTGTGGTCCAGTGACCACGCCTGTCTTCCCTGCTCAGAGGGCAATATGCCATGATTTCAAAAGGGACCTTCCTTCAGGCTTTGTACTGTGCTGAATGTACAGACTAGTCTGGGGTTTGCTCTGGGTTTTTGCAAATGCAGTATAGACATACTAGCATATTCCCTCACCCAAAGAATAAGCCTTGGGACATGAAAGGGAAGAAGTTCCTTTTCTGTGACAGCAGGACAATGCCGCTTGTCTCTGAATACATTGCTAACAAACTGTTAGAGGATGCTTTTTTCTTCACATGTTCTTCAGAGCACCTCATCCTAAATCTATCCAGAAACTGAAGCAGAAGCAAATTTAACAGCACATTTATCGGGAAGTGTCTTATGTGGTGAGTCCACTATGCCAGTTCTAGTGGGTTTTTTTGTTTGGGGGGGGTGGCTACAGGTACCTATTAGGTTCCAGGATGAACCTGAGGTGCTGATATTCTCTGTGAGATTACCAGCCTGACCCAGAGTCAAGTTTTACAGAGGTGCCACAGCTGGAGTGACTAGGTCATTTGTGATGAGGATCTCCCAACTTTGAAACTACTCCCCTCTGTCCTTTGGCCTGGAGTAACCTATTGAATCAACCTGCATCCACTTGTGAGCATCAGGCTTCAAGAAGGATGTTGACCAACTGGACAGAGTCCAGCAGGCAGGAACAAGAGTGATCAGAGGGCTAGAAAACATGAGCTATGAGGAAAGACTGGAAGAGTTGGGTTTGTTTAGTCTAGGGAATTGAAGACCGGTAGACATGATAACACCATTCAAGTATGTGAAAGGCTGCTGCAAGGAGGAAGGATAAACTGTTCTTCATACCTGCTGGGAACGGGAAAGGAAGTAGCAGGCTTAAAGTGCAGCAAAGGGAATTCAGGTGAGATATTAAGAGACATTTTCCAGTTGTGAGACTTGTGAACTGCTGGGATGGTTTATTGTGTGAGAGTGCTCTTGTGGGAAGGCTTTAGCAGCAGCTCAGATAGTTATCTCAACTCCAACACCTTCAGCATGGCTGATTCTATCTGAAGGCTGGTGGAAGGACAATATGACCTTTAAAAGTGTCTTCCAGCTCCATTTTATATGATTCCTGTTATCAGCGGAGAAAGTCACAAAGCTGATTCTTAATTCTCTGGTGGGTGTTTTGCACCGGGCCACTATCTGTTTTTACAGACTGTTGTCTGATGGGAGAGGCGATTTAGGGGAGTTGTCCATCCTGAAATTGTCCAGAAGAAAATCCCAGAGACACCACAGGGACTCCCTTTCAAGGGAGTTACAGATGCAAACAAACAAGCGTGAAGGGCAGGTCTCTCAGCTGATCTAAAAAATAAGGCTCCCTGTTGGACCAGCTGCCCTAAGCAACATCCTAGACCATCCTTCCAGTGCTGTCCAGCACTGAGGTACCCCTTGATGCACCAGCAGACAGAATCAGACAGACATCTGAGCACTTGGGAGCAGCCTGGAGTTGCTGAGTTTCTTTATGAAACTCAATAAAAGGGATAGAAACAAAACAAAAGCAAAACCTGATGCACACAACAATCCCTCCTTCTCTGGTTTCACAGGGAAGCAAGTTCTAACACTGTCAAGTCAAAGATTAAATAAAAAGAAAAAAGCCAAGGGCACACTGTCATGCATATATTAGACCTGTGTAAAACAGTGGCGCGCATGCTCTCACAGATATAAACACTAGGAGATGCACAGGGGTTTAAGACCCAACAAAGAAGCTGTCTTTTCAGCAGGTTCATCAGGCCTGTATTTTTAGCTCTCCCTTTTCTGTAATCCTGTCCATTTTTAATGAGGGAGCGTTATGCAGCCAGCATTAGCCCAGAGGAGTGCCCTGCTGTGGGTCAGCGCAGGAGGAGGGGGAGACTGGATGGCAGCAGTGGCCTGGGGCTCCCCAGGCTGCAGCCACCTGTGATGCTGCTCCCCAGGAAGGTCGGAGCTTGGCTTCACTGCAACAAGCTGGGGACTGATGGATGGAAATCACCCATGCAGCTAAGCCGGTGCAAGCACCACAGGCTAGCTTAGAATTAAAAGGCATTTCAGACATCCCCACAGAAAGCAGCTCTCCCCTGTTTGTGAGTTCAGCTCCTTTCTGTTGCTCTTCTGTGTCCTTTCGTCCTCTTTTGTGACTTTTCTGGAATTTAGCTTTGAGATGCACACACCAGCCAAGGGGCAGTGAGCTCCTTTGACCTTCCACTTAATCTGCAACAGTCCCATTTTAAAGTAGGAATAATGATAAATTATGATGAGGTGCAAGTTTTGACATTCATCTGGAAGTGCAGAGGCATGCAATTTCTAATTTCACCAAATTCTAGAAATGGGTGGGTATTTTTCTGTTTCATCTACAAAGATTTGAAGGTCAGCAATGCATCTGAATTTCTGCAGCTTTCAAAAGTGCTTATTTTTCCATTGATTGACTAGTTGCACAGATTCTTAAATCCATCTTTCTTTTCTTGAAAGAACAGGAATGTGAAACTCTTAATTTCAAATTAAACATTTTCTTTCAAGCAAAATTTTCTTTTTTATTACTACCTTTGAAAAATTCATCATGTGGTTGTGCTGATCAAGGGAAATGGCAATTAAAAAGTCTAGAATAAATGCCAGAAATGAAGGCTGTGGAAAAAAATGGAAATACTTTAAAAAATACTTTCAGAGGAACAGCAATATCTTTCTTATTTGACAAATGCTAGCCAGCTTAATGTAAATGATGCACACCCTTGGTTCTGTCATTGTAGCTAAAGGTAACTTTCCTCTAAGTAGAAAGTTTCCATTGCAGAGGGAGGGGTTTTGGGGTTTATATACCAGGCCTCTTGAAAATTAGGAAATCAAACATGCATCATTTTCAAATGATGCACATCAATCCTCATATCCTTCCTTTCGCACATCTGCAAACATACAGGTCTGGTAGAACAATGCTTGCTCTCAAGATGGCAACTCCTGGGGAATTTTTTCTCCCTCCACTCCCCTCCCCAGGCAGCTGGAGGGCTTTCTGTCCTCAGAGGACCTGTGCTTGGTGCTCTCAGTCAGTAGCCCAATACTTGGGATATGCATGTGGTTTCTGAACATACCTAATGACATGCACTGAGGGAGGAGAAAGTTTTCCTGCTGACTAGTCTAGTGCTGGCACCAAGTCAGTGCTAGGATAACAAAGCCATCAGATGCTTTAGAAATATTTAGTGAGACAGAGAGGTGTGTACCCTGGGCAGCAGGATTGCGACCTTCATGTGTTGTCCAATGAAATAAGTCAAATAATTTTGCCTATCACATTATGTTTCGTTTTCTTGTGCGATTGAGATTCTGGGAGATCTTTGAGGGGGTGATAAAGCATTCAATTATTTTGGTAATGGAGGGTATTCCTCCCAATGAGAGCCGGACACCTAACTCCTTTGTGTTCTCTCACAAATGCAACCAATGTGACTACAGGTCACGTTGTGTGTGCCCATCTTGTCTCTGGGAGCACAGGTCACCTGGATGCCGGATGGCCAGGAACCATGAACGCAGCGCAGGGCCGGGGCCGGCACAGGGTACATCTGGTGCATCCAGGGCTCAGGCACTGCATAAACGCTTGGTTGTTCTTCCCACCGCTGCTTAGGGCAAAGGTTAACGAGTTCAGCTTCGCCCTCTGCTACATGTATGCAGGATGTACTAATGCTTTAAAATGCTGCTGAACGAAAGGTGTTTTATGAATATAGGGTATTAAGCCTTTGTACAGCACTGTGGCTCACGTGTTTACTTTGGGTCCTGAACACCCAGCCCGAGTTACTGGAGCAAGTAATCTCTCAGTGCCTGTTGCTGCATGCAGCGCAAACTGCTGCTACCCACGCAGCTGCCTCAGGAATCCAGCTCGGGGTTTTAGCCTCATTGCACCGCTTCAGACACCAGTTGGAGGGGCCTCTTCTTCTCTTACACAACCATGTTTGGGTAAGGTTCTTTGTCTGGAGAAAATCCTGTAGGGGAATCCCAAGCTTGATCTTTCCCTGACTGCCATTCCTGCCAGCTGCACACCTAGTACTGCAGATCTTGCTGAGGCAAAATACCTTTTAAGGTTGTTGCGGAATTCTGCCCCAATTAATGTAGCCAAATCTGCAAACCTTGGCAGGAAGCACTGTTCACCCGGGACAGTGATGGGGGATTGTAGCACTTAATGCGCTACGGAGCAACCTGTGGGGCTGATACAAGACTGAAGCATTCTGGCTGCTCATATCCCACAGGGACCAGTCAAACTGAAATACCCCAGTACAGAGCCCTTGACTTTACGTAAATGACAGGGCTGCAGTCCTCCAGGAGACTAAATTGTCATATGTCTCTGTCAGAGGTCAAGACAAAGTGAGGCCAGCCCAGGCAGTAATATCTAAGGTACCTGAAATGGAAGAAAAACTTCATTAAACTGATTAAATGAGTCACGCCTACCTGATCCTGTGCTGCAGAGGTAGGCAGAAAAGCCCACCCCTACCACTCTGAGCTACGGATAGCAGCATCTGGCAAAACGCTGCTTATTGTAGGTACCAAGATACTGGTAGCTGTGCTATTTCCTGGAAAAAGGGTGGCATTTCTGCTTCACTGAAGCATGACAAAGCAAGAGGTCAGTATTTGGCCTGTACCTAAAGTGTCAGGGTGTCGTATAACTGTGATGCACATGATGACTGCATTTTCATGGAACTCCTGAAATGGAGGAAGCATGAGGAAACCAGCAGGATTAGGCCAGTAGACATACACTTAATTTGTGCATATTTCTACAGGCAAGTAGCTGCAGCTCCTTTTGGAACAGCCACAGAAAGATGGGATAACTGCACTTCTGAAAAAGATAAACTGCCTTAAAGTGGGTTTGACAGTGCTGCTGGAGGACCTGTGGATCGGCTTATGAGGCTGCAAGAGCTTGATGTGTCATGACATCCTCAGACTATTTACGTGGAAGTGGAGACTGACGTCAGCTAAAGACAAGTATTTCAAGGGCCACCAGGCTAGACTCAGTGGCCTCACAAATACAACACCAACTGGGACTGTTTGAGCTCCGGTTTTGTGGTCCGGGTGTGTGACATGGGACAAGTCCTATCACTCTCATGTGCTCTCTTTTCCCCATTTATCCTTTCTCTTCCTTGCTTACACTTGCTGTAACACTTCAGGCCAGGTACAGGCGATTACTAAGTGTTTGTATGAGTGTCCATGTGCCTTTTGATGCCTCCAAGTATGCAGTTACCGGTTTAGCTTCCAAATATTTTTAAATCCTTATTATATACAGAGCTGTTTCTTTCCACTCTCTCTTATTATGCAGTAATGAAAAGTCTGTTCTCCTCCCCTGAAGATGAATGGGCAGCCACTTCCAACACAGTCATCTTTTCAGCTGACAGAGGGACAGGACATCTCCCCAAGGCTGATCCAGGGATTTCATCTCCCTAAAACTGTGGGGGTGAACACAAAGACTGTGTTCGTCACTAGCTCTTACATCACTTTTCTAAATGTGACATAATCAGAGAAGGCTGCTTCTTTGGAGCAAGAGGGATTTAAGGCAGGAGACCACTAGCTCAGCTAACAGACCATTTACTAATATTTGCCAGCTTACATCTGCTTACAAGGCAGATGGGCAAGGGAAACCAGGCTGACGTCTTAAATGGCTTCCTTCAGGCCATGCATTTGCTTCAGCCAGAGAGGAGACTGCAGTCCTGAGAGATCCAGCTTTCTTTGGCTAGCTGGTGCATGCATGTGCCATGAGCAAAACAAGCCTAGTTAAAGTCCCCTGAGTATAAATAGGCAGCCCAGGACATCTATGAGGACTCCAAGCAGCTAGATGACAGCTATCTCAGGTATGTCTACCCATGCTGCTTTTGCATGTCCTGGCTGCAGCCTGCATAGCCGTAGAGCTAACGCAGGCAGAGAATCCAGCTTCCTTTCTCCCAAGTGTCCAAGGAATGACCCAGCCATCTGTAGGAATCATTACCGTCCTCCACGAGAGGGGACAAGGTCAAACCAATTGAATGTTGTCTAAAGAGGATCTTGGGGAGGGAATGTTTTCATTACAACAGTTCATCTTTCTTTTCACAGTTCATCAAAAGCAGGCCTTCTGCATACACATGCAAGACAAATAGGACTGAGGGGTGATGACAGATACTGTAGGCCCTCAGTGATTGGGATGACCCTCCACTCACACCGTTGATCAAAGGCAAGTAAAACAATCAGCCAGCCATCAGCAACGATGTAATATTAAACTCCCCAAACACCTCATTTAATTAAGTCGTTATGTTCAAAATCTCCATACCAGATCTTTTAAGTTTATACACTCTTAGACCTTGCCCTAAGATAGCAGAAAAGGACTTCCGGAGGGAAAATGGCTGTAAAAAATTATTAATAAAATAATGTTTTTTCCCTCTACGCTCCCAAATCAATTGGTCTCTGGAAGAGTACACTTCTGATTTGCCCAGGCAGAGCTCGTGGGGTGCCTCATGCCCAGCACTTGTCCCTGCTTAGTCTGCTGCAGACAGAAAGCAGGGAACAACAAAGCTGGTGTTTATGATGTCATCTTCTTGTTGAGGCGATCGTTATGATGTCACAAACCCTACTTCTGTGAACCCACTGCTGCCCTTACAAATATGAGCCAAAGCTCACTGAAGAAATGTTAGGCCCATGCAGGTGCAGTATCAGCACAGGAGGGGAGGAGAGATGAAGGGGAACAGGCATTCACCAGGAATACATCAATGTGGAAGGTGCTTCCACCATTCAGCCTGGTCTCCAGAGAGTAAAGATTTCTGAGCCATACTCCAGTCAAGAACAAGATGGGATGTGAAATGCAGATGTCCTGGAGGTGGAGCTGGAATTTACTCTATAGTCAAGAGCATCTGACCTGTTAAAGTGGGTCCAGAGGAGGGTAATGAAAATGATCAAAGGGCTGGGACACCTCTTCTATGAAGAAAGGCTGAGAGAGTTGTTCAGCCTGGAGAAGAGGCTCCAGGGAGACCTTATTGTGGCCTTTCAATACTTAAAGGAAGCTTATAAGAAAGATGGAGAAATACTTACCAGGGCCTGTAGTGACAGGACAAAGGGTAAGTTTTAAACTGAAAGAGGATAGATCTAGATTGGATATAAGGAAGAAATTCTTTATGATGAGGGTGGTGGGACATTGGAACAGGTTGCCCAGAGAAGTTGTGGATGCCCCACCACTGGAAGTGCTCATGGTCAGGTTGGACAGGGCTTTGAGCAACCTGAGCTAGTGAAAGCTGTCCCTGTCTGTGGCAGGGTGGTTGGACTAGATGATCTTTAAAGGTCCCTTCCAACCCAAACCATTCTATGATTCTTTGATCTGCAGAAGATGTCTCAGTCCTCTTAAACACCCATCTTTGTATGACATGCATCCTCCTCTGGAAGCTTTTCTCTCCATTGATTAAAGAAACTAGCTTAAACTAGCTGGATAAATGAGCAGAGATGAGCCCCATCCTTTGTAGTAATTATTGTAAAGACATCAGACACGAATGGATAGACTTTTAATTCCTAGATGAAAAAGATATTTTTGTTTTCTCTCTGCTTTCATCATTGGCTTAAGGCAATCTAATTCTGTACTACATGTGAAAGGGGTGACTCAGCCCTACATCATGTGTTCCCACCCCACCAGCTGTGCGCCTTGGTGATCGTGTGGTTGAGCAGTCAGATCAGGGCATTCAGACAGATGAGGGAACTCTTCCTTTTTTTCCCATTTTCTGCTGGGTGGAGCATTTAGCTGGATCAGCCTGATGTGCTCAGTTTCCCAGATGCATGAGCCCTACAGCTGGCACAAGGGAAGGGATGGGAACTCATGGACAGGGGCAGAACAATGCTACATGTTTTGGCAAAAGCTGGGCTTAGATTGGCACAGGGTGGTCATGAAACCACACCTTACTCACATGTGATCTGGTAACCCAGTGATGAGAGATTCTCCATATCATTACCAGTTTCCTGAGTCACCTGAGCAATGGTAATTGCCCTGCTATTGTTTTCCACTTCATTATAGAAAGGCATGACATTTAAGCAGAGTAAAGCTTGCCATGCCTGAGTTCATCAAGCACCTGAAATAAAACCTGTCAAGGTGTTGTAGCATTAAGCAGCCAACTTCAGCACTTGCAGTAGCATAGTCTCATTTGTCAGCACTAAACAGGGAAGAAGGCTGCAGGGAAGGAGTGAGGATCTTTTCCCTGGAAGCTTTGAGACAAAGGAGAACCAGAATTCCTGGAGCAGACTGCAGCTAGTGTAAAGAAGACCTTTTAGACAGGCCAAGGACATGAGCCTGTCCCTTCTGTTTGTGTACCTTGGCAAATGGAGTTGCATCCAGAACCGTAGAGGTTGCTCATCCTGGAAATAGAATATTTTACTGTCTGAAAACAATATGTGAATATTTACCCAAATGTCATACCCCAAATGCTGGCACCCTTAGAGAATCCAGATGCATTTTCCAAGTGTCATAACTAAAGAAAAAAAAAACAGAGAGAGGAGAAGAGGTATAGCAATTCAGGAGGAGCTCCAAAGAGGAACCTCAAAACCTGTGGTTATGTTTTGCTGTATTAAAACATATTAGTTAGTTTAATTGTCCAGGGCTGAGTTCCAAATCCGTCACAGCATGTTTGGTAAAAGTAACAGTAGTCTAAAGCCTGGGTCACTAAAAATAAACCACCTTTATCTACTCTATACCTCTATCCACTTATTTACACCTCTATCCACTTTAATAAACCACCAGGTGACTTAACTGCTTTGACAGGTTTATACAGTTAGGTCATTCCTAAAACTAGTTTCTTTAGACACTGTGCAGCACTATTTTTTTGTTTTCCAGCTTCCCTGAATTGCTACACTAAGCACAGATCTGCTGCCTTGGGCAGTACACACACTAGACATAGACCCTTGCTACCAGATCAGCTGTACATGGAGGTTTTTTAATGTGTGTATTACCATGGCAGCCAAGTCATGCAGAGCCACCAAAAGCAGAATTGTTTATAGCTAGAATGGGACTCACGAGACAGAGCAAAGCTTGAGGTTGCAACTACATCTGATGAACTAAACTCCTGGTGGTGCCAATGGAAGAGCTTTCTTTCATGAGCATTTGGTGGGGATCTGTTGCCATGTAGTTGGATTCGGTGACTACCTTGGCTGTGTTCCCTGCCTTTACACTGACCAACATAATGTTATTCCAGAGCAAAGCAATGTGGAGAGGAGGAGCTGAAGTTCAAAAGAAAAGAGGCCTCTAAACCTTATCATTAAGTGTTCCTCAGGGACTTAGGTTTCAAGCAGACTCTCTGAGAGTTGCGTAAGTAAGACCAAAGAAACCCTGGACTGTGTATGCAAAAAATAACACAATGAAAGCCTGAAGGCCGACAACAGGATGGAGGACACAAATCATCCTCCACCAGCTTCTGGAGTGGTGAAATCTTTCCTGTGAATAGCTCACTGCTGAGGAAACAGGCTGTCCTAGAGGATCAGGCAACAGTGAAGTGCGTTCTTGTAAAGTAGCCATAGAGCTAAGGAGTATCCAAGATGGCATTTCTGCTTTAACTCTTGTGGAGCAGTTCAAGCTTTTCTAATATAGCAAGGCAGGAGGGCCTACTTTTCTGGCTTGGTGGCTAGAACATGCCGGGATAGGGGGGGCAGTTGCCTGAGGTATAAGCATTGCTCCAGGGAGGAGCTCATTATTTTTGCAAATTTGAACCCCATTAGTAGAAGTCCTAGAGAGCCATTCACGTCTGGGGTGAGTGCATGGGAGTGCGAGCCCAGATCTGGGAGGCGGCCAAGATGTCAGCTTAAGACAGCACTCACTCATCACCATGCTACACTTTCAGTTGGCTTTCCAGTGACTGGAGTAAATTTCTAAAAATGTTTTAGCAACAGAACAAAGACACCAAAGAAGAGACTTGTTTCTAACCAAACCAAAACATTTAGTGATGATTTTTTCTTTCTTTTCATTTGGCTGCTGAACCGGTAACTTCTGCACTATTAAAGGCAGTGAACTACGTCTCCTGTGGTAACGTAATCCCCCCTCTCCCTTTTGGTTGCATCGGTTCAGGAAGGGCAGCAAAGACTCTGACCCCATAGTTCTGCAGAAACCAAAGTTGATGTTCTCCAGAACAACTACTGAGTACACTGCCTTGGGCTTGGCTTGGTTTTATCCAAGGTGTTTGGGTTGTCTCCCACTTCCTGAAAAATCCCACTTACAGAAGGTAGGTATCTGCAGCCACTTTTTGGCACAAAAAAATTGACTGATGAGTCAGGGTTCTGGTAAAGGGAATGATGTCTCCTCTCCATGGACAGGGATAAATGGGGATAGTGGCAGCAAGGGATGCTTTCAGCTACCTGCCTTCTCCTGATTGCTGAGGCAGTCTCCAACAGGATCATGCATTTTTATTTGTTCACTCTTCTGTCATCCATCTTGTCTCATTTGCAGGACAGAGGAGCCTAAGAAGACCTAAAGCTCAGTCCTCAACAAAAATATTATTAATATCATTCACCTTCCAGAGCTCTGCTCCAGCTGCTCCACACCATATCCTTTATTAGATACTTGTATGAATAATAATATCTGCAGTTAGACCAGCTAGGATTGCAACAGAAAAGGAAGTTAACCATCCTGCTTTAGGTCACAAACTGATTCAGAGAAGGCATGTTTGCCAGCCCTGGGGGAAGGAGTTCATACACCCTTCTCCACAGCATCCAGCACCACCTGCATCCCTTCCATCCACTCCTTCTTCCTGGCCTCTTTTCTTGACCTCTTGTGCTGTCTTTTGGGATTTTTGCTTGCTGCCAGCTTTCACCCCTGCCTGGAGAGGCAGGCTGTTCACCCTGTTGCATGCCCTTTCCCCACCTGCAGCTGGTTCCAGGTCTCCCCTGTTCATCCTGGTTTTTGTCAGTTGTCCCTTGATACCAGTTGCAGTGAAAATTTCTGGCTCTCCTGCCTCAGCGCTGCCGTTCCTTTCTCCCCATCTTCAGCCATCCCCACTTTCCTTGCTGCCTTTCCTTCTCCCTTTCTCCCTCTCCCCAAGCACAGGGTTTACAAGCCAGGCAATGGGTAATTGCAGAAGCCAGGTGACTTCCAGTCCTGCTGAGCATGTAGACTTGGGGCTGGACCTACTGGAGTTGAGCCCACACATACCTGCAGAGGCACCTCCACCCGGCAGCACTCGCTGCTGGTAGGAAGGAGGTGGGGGTCTCCCTACCTGCCTCGGGCTCCTCTTCCTGCATCCTGAAATGGACAAGTGCGACACTGAGGATCTCCCCAGCCCCCTGGTCCCACCAACAAGACCCTGCAGAGTTCTTCTGCCTGCCCACAGTGCCATGCTGAAGTGTGGCCCATGGTGCTGATATCGGTTCCCTTATTATCAGGCTGCCTCCTTCCTGCCTACTGATGTTGGGTTATGAATGGTGTCCCCATTTGCCTCAAAACACTGAGTTACAGAGGTGTAAAGATTTTTGCAGCATGCCTATCTCTGCTTTTTCATTGGTGTGTGGTAAGATGAGCAGGGAAAATACTCCTTATTACCTCCTTCAGATCAATCATACAAACCCCCCTTTGCCTACAGGATGCTGGATAGAGATAAGAGCTATTGTCTAGTGTGCTGACCAAAACAGTCTCACTTTTTACACATTGTCCCCAAACCACTGCCTTTTATTTATATTTGGATTGTAATTTGCCTGGAGCTGGGACCATCCTTCCATTCTGTTTGTACAGCACCAAGTGCAAGGATCTTACTGGGTTAGTAGGGTTCTTAGGCACTGCCCAAGTACTGTTGAGGCTGACTTTACTGGCTGGTTATATCAGTGTATATCAGTAAGCCAAGGCTGGAAGAGGAGTGACAGAACAGCCCATCACCCAGTCCTCCAAGATGGGACATTTTCCCTGTCCCTCCTTCCTGCTGCTACAGAAAGCATAATGTAATCTGTTGAAAGAGTTTTGCTGAAGGAAGTTTACACAGCCTAATTTTGCTGGTATATGTGCCGTGCGGAAGGACTGAGAGTAGATGCCCTCTCAGGACTTGCTGTAGCCATTTTGAGGTAGGAAACACGATAACAAATACTATGCAAAGAAAATAGACTTGCCCAGTGCATCTCAATGCAAACAGACTTCAAGCCACCGAGCTTGGTGCATCCCACGAGATATCTCCTAACCTGCTCTCACCTTGCCCTCTTTCTTTCATTTTTCTGTCTAATCTTTCCCCTATCATAGGCAGGAAAATGTACCAAAGCAGAAGATGGACTCTTTCCAACTCTTGTCCCTGTCTGCTTTCATTCTGTGTTTTTCTTCTCCTCTCTCCCATTGAGATCATTTACCCACAGCTAGAAAGTGCAGTAGGTCCAAATGGAAACCTATTACAGACCATGGTTCGCCATGCACATTGTGATAGGCCTGGAAAAGCATGGTTACATACCCTAGAGGTGAGGAGTTTATAATGGCCTGATCCAAAGCCGTGTAAGGTAAACGGCATACTTTCTACTGGCTTCAAGGGGCTTTGGATCATGCTATAAATAGTCCAGCAAGATACTGTATGTGGATATGACAACTATTTATAGGACTTATGATAGATAAGATGTGTACTCACCATCTAAATCTAGCCACTGTGTCATCTGGGGAGAAACAAATCAGGACTGATGCTTAGTGGAATGAGAGATATCAGTGACGATGAGGGACCATTGACTGATGTATCACCTGCTTCCCCAAAGCAGAAGCAGCTGAGATCCTTCACCATCTACTGCAAGTGCCCTTTGTAACTGATAGCTTTGTTCTAAAGGAAAGTTGTCAAATATGGCAAAGTGATAACCTCAGATTTATGATGTTTTTCTGCAGCAAACACTCCTAGAGCCTCTCATGGTGATCTGAGCCCTCTCAGAGGCATGTAGTCTTATATCTTCCTTTGACTGGATCTGTCTAACTGTAGTCAATGACCCCATGATCACTGAAAACCCATGCTTGGTTGTGTCAGTGCAAGTTAACATGGATGACCTTGGAACCCAGGATTATGTGTGTAATACAGGCTTGATTGCTATCATTAGTACCCAAGGTTACCAGATCTGACAACATCAGAGTTACCTGCATAGCACAGCCTATTCATATTCACATCTGTAAGCAAGCTCCTCACCAGCTTTCATAAACATGTTTCTCCCTCTGAGCAGAACACAGTGTGCAGATGTTATCATGCAAATGATTTTTTTCAGACAAAGGTGTTCTAACTTTTGACGTTGGAGGAGGGTGTTGTTTCATGTTATAGAGGGATTGCCTGCAGCTATCTGGTACTTTACAAATCTTCACACCAAAGCAGGTGGGAGCAGGTTGTCCATACTGTTGTCATTAGATTTGTTATGGTGGTGCCTAATGATAAATCAAGAATAGCCCCATTGTCTTCAGCACTCTATAAACACATAAAGAGAAATAGACAATCCCTGACAAAGAGTTTACAGTTCAAACAAAAAAAAGCCTTGGGTTGGTTGAAATGCTAAAGGTTTTAGCACAAAAACCTCAGAAGTGATACAGCTAGTGCTCATGAATGGATGGAGAGACCTGCAGTAAAATTTTCAATGGATCATAAATCTACAGTCCTGTTTCTCTATCATGAGGGAGGAGAGCAAAGGGGAAGGAAAGGCGGGTAAGAGAGAGGAGGAGGTCTACAACTGTGAATAGTTGGTGTTGGGTTTACTCCCTCAAAAATGACACTGGCAGACATTCACTTTGGTTACAATCAGCATGGATTTTAAAGGCTATTTGCACACGTGAAACTCTAGAGCCTTATTTAGTGAGATCCCATGCAGTAACAAGAAGAGAAGTAAATTTAGCTTGTTCAAGACTTAGCATTGATCCCAAGATGTAGGAATGGCATGGACATTATGCTAGGCTTTGAGGAAAGGCATATGCAATTCCTCAGCCTCTGGCACAGAAACAAGCAACATCTGCAGGGCATAGAAAAGCATCTCCTTTCCTTGAAATTCCAACTGGAATTAGTAAGACTCAGCCAGTGCTTAAATGGATCTTCCATCCTACCTATCTGCCTGGCAGGCAGGCAGTGTTGGCTGTTGTTGCTCAAGTCCTGGATAGCAAGTCCCAGATATCAATACCCAGGGGTCCGCGTCAGTGTGGATCCTTTTGACTGATGGCTGCAGTCTCATTTCTGCAAAGCATCTTCTTAATTTCAGGGATGTGCTCCCATCCATTGGTGTTCATGAAAATACTGGAGGGCATACTTGTTGTTAATCTTCAGTAAGACTCATATGCAAGTGCTCTGCTGAACAGAAGTTTCCAGTCCGTGGACAAGAGAGCCATGCGGGGGACTGTAGAAAAGGAGGCTGTACAGAAGACAGCTGTCTCACACAGATGGTGGCACTGGCATACGTGCATTTGGGGTTCTTATGTCCTGAAGTAAGTCACTACTGTCTGTGTGCGCACTGTCATGGAGTGGTAGGGTAGATTTGTTTGTTCATTTTATCCTTGATCCTTTGAGGCTTTCCAGTCTTTCTGCACTTGTATTTTTTCTGTTGACTTAGTTATATAAACTTCCTCTAATAGAAGAGTAAGTATGTCTTTTATGCTGTAACCCTCAGATCCTCTGCAAGGGATTCTGCATTGACTGCAAATGATCTCAGACATAATGACCCCGTAGTGACCACCCAGCTACAGTTGTCTGAAGAGCTCTCAGTCCTTGAGAACAGCCACATGAATTGCAACCTCAACTGGTCATTGTTTCTGCAAGTTCAGTCTGACAAAGTTCATACTGAAGCTTTTACTTGAAAGTTTTTCAGGTTTTTGTTGGCGTGCCTGAAGAAAAATTACTTTGATTGCAAAGCAAAGTTTTCCAGGGTTGGGTTGCAATTTTCAGTGCCCAGCTCCTAAAAAAATGTAATTGTGTTTGGCTTTCAGCAACTGGAAACATAAAAAATATTTTTGTTTGACATAATTACCCAAAATCTAACATGGATTTCTTCTGGAAATGTTAGTTCTGCCCACAAAAATGTGACAGTTTTGATATCTTTTGTTGCTGTTGTCATTTAATTAAAATCCTGGACTAGCTTTACTCACTATTTTCTGATGATCCTTCCTCTGGCTAAATTTTTCTTTTCTGCAGTAAGAATGCATGCATCCAGTTAAGTTCCGAACTCCTCTGCAGTGACAGACCATGTAGAAGAATCAAGTATGTTCCTCTCCACAAGTGGGACAGGGGATCCCTTCTCCTCCAGTCACCTGTGCAGAAACAGACACTGCCTGTCATTTCTTCCATTGGGTAAAAGTTATTCACAGTTTCCAAAGCTTCTGTAAGGATTAGTTGATTGTGAATACTCACGTTCCACATGTCTCTACAAGGGGGAGTGTTTTCTTGATGAGTTCCCACGTGTCTTTTTTACTATGAGACCAAGAGCATTCATCTATTTGGGTAGCTCATTATGAAAATATCATATGCCACCAGTGCATCTGGTTTAGATATTGACTTAGCACCAAGCTGGAAAATGACAACATATGATTTGTACCTCCCAGACGCATAATACTTGTGACAGGTATTTGTAGTTGGTTACACTCTTTTTATTGATTAATTTTCTGTTAGTCAATTAGAAACTGTCCAGTAACCTAAGCACATTTGAAATGCTAAGCCAGTGTGGATTTTCCATCAGTGTCATTCCCTAGAAGGTTGTAAGAATTTCAGGTTACAGTGGCCTGAAGTTGGGGCACTTCCAAAACCTAAAAGAAAAAGAGGCCGGGCAAGTTCTGAACCTCTTGAGCTGTTTCTCAGCCTGTGTCTCACACCTTCCTTGATTGTAGATAAATTCTTGTGTCTTATCTGCTTTCTAGAAACTTTCCCTGACATGAAAAGCCATGGAGTGTTAGCAAACACTGATTTATGGTGCATTAGCACATGCAGCATATGTTTCTTTAGCTCCAGAGAAAGTCTGGCTCTGCAGTACTTAGAAATAGTCTTTAAAAGCCCAAGGCAGAGTGTTGCACACATCTGCATGTGCTCTCTGTGGGTAAGATTCAGCTCTGTGTAGCAAGATACTACAATGCTGAGGTAGTTGTTAAATTCTGTTCTAATGCCAGAATGCATTTCATCCTATAGCCTTTATTGATATATTTGAGAGTAGATCAGAAGCCATGTACCTTGGCATTGATTTGGTATTGGTACTAAATCAACATCAGCTTTGATTGCTCCATATCAGTCTCTATATTACCCTGCTCTGAACGCTCTGCCAGGGGATTAATCACTGACAACAAAGAATTAACTACATGTCAAACTTACAAAAGGAGGAGTTTTAAGAAGCCATTTCTTTATCCACCTTTGTGAAAACAAAGCAATGCGCAATGGGAGACATACAAATAATCAGAACACCCAAAGGGGGGTGGAGAAGTGGAGAACAAGCTTCCATCAAGACAACCTGCCAAAAAGGTTACCTTAAAAGCTTCTTGATGATGGAGGTTGCTGCGTTTATGAAGGATGTGACAGGCCCCATTCACCTGTAACAGTATGGGATTGGAATTGTCAACCAGGGACAGCCCTTCTGGCCCTTTTCCTATCGTGAGCTGGCTGAGGCATTGCAATTAAACTCAGCACAACATCTGTAAGTAGAGAGAGCTGTGAAAATACAGTCAGGCGCAACTCTGTCAATGAAATAATAACAGCAGCCAGTGTAGTGTGAAGAAAGCAGGGAGCAGAATAGAGAATTGCTACACAATAAGAGAGAGGAAGCCAGCAGGCCAGTTTCTGGACACAGACCAGTATGTTGTGATGCATTGTGTTGGAAAATCAATTGTTCCATGAAGCTTAATTCTTGTGTCAAAGAAAAAGAAAAAGATCATTTTGAGTTCAAATGTCTGTCATCTTAGCTAGGTTTGCAATGCCTTTCCAAGAGCTGAAATGATCTCAGCTGAAAGGGCTGATCTACATACATGATCAAATAAAAGATAAAAGGACAGATTTGTCTCCAGTGAAAGGTCAGTGAAATTTGTCACACAATTAAAACTTCTTTATTTCTTTAGAAATCCTTTGAAACCAGCCTAACTCCATGTTATTTCCAGCCTGCTCACCACTTCCTCTAATCTTTATATTACAAGAATGACCCTCCTGCCTTCCAGACTTGCCTTTGCTGAAGTTTATATTCATCTAATTAAATACTGCATCGTGCAGCTCTTAGCAATAAAAAAAAATTAAAAATCACCCCATCTGGTTTTTTTCTATCTCAATGAGAAGTGTCCTCAGGGAAGATCGCATGTCTATGTTGTGAAGGGTGGGGGCAGGCAGTAAATCCCATCCATGATGAAAACCATGTTCTGTATTTCCTCTTTTTGTTCTTGATAATAGCTGTACGCACACTTGCCTTTTGTTACTCTCCCTTCTTGGGCACTCTCCAGACCTTAGAAACATCACGGTCAGGGCTGAAGACATTATTCTGGAGTTTGATGGCAAATTTGTGGGGATCGAACTTGCTACCTGACTTGTGACTAGCTCATCACTACCACTGAGGACATCACATGTTGCCTTTTCCTTAGGTCCTTTTCCATCATTTGTCTTTCCCTCCTGTGGTCTCAGTGCAAATTAAGCCAACAGAGGGGCTGGGCTCTGGCTGCCTCCTGGTTTGTGAGCTGCTGTGTCACTGTCACCCAGCGCTGGAAGCAGTGGCTGCTGTCTTCTACTAACACCTTGACTCTGCACCATGGTCATTGAAGTGCAAACTTTGCCTGGAATAGCTCAGCAGAATGTGGAGTGACATGAAATGGGCTCCTGAGGCCTACACCACTGGCAGATCTGGTCCATCAGTTAGAGGGAAGAGCTGAGGGCAAGATGGGTACAGGTAGATGGAGAGCTCCAGCTAGGAGCCAGGTTAGGGGGAAGCCTGCCCACATCTCCAGCGGTAGCTGGGGTAACAGGGAGGAGAGTTTGCAAGCATCACTTTAAATAGTCAGTTGAGGATCTAGCTGATTCTGCAGAGCCACTCCCAGGGTGATTGGTCCATGGCAGACTGCAGGCATCTAATACTTCTTGAGACCTTCTATGGCAACAAAAAGAGCAGAGTAGTTCCCCGCTCCTGGGTGAAATAACAGCCAGTGTTTGGGTGATGCAGACATGGTTTCCCTCATGTGCGTAGAAGCATGAGAAAGAGAGGGGCCAGATGAGTTACAAGTGAGCTGGGGAGTGAGAACAAAATGCCAAGGAAGGGGGACAAACCCACAGTGGACAACCAGATCTCAGGACAGAATGCTACCTTCCATTTAATGAGGTGTATCTCTGATTTGTATGATCAACACTCATGGACTAATAAGCAGAGGAATTCACTTGTCAGTGCGTTCAGAGAGCAATGTCCCCTCCTCAAGAAACTACAACAAAAGGAAGATCTTGCACATTGAGATGACCTGTCCATCAGGCTGACTTGATTTCTGACCGGGCCGGTAAGAAAAAGGCTTTTTTTTTTCTGTGATTTGTCCTCTGCTAACATTTGTTTTAGGTTCTTGTCAGAACAAGACCAGCCTCTTGAAGTGCAACACACACTCTGTCCTGTTTAGTTTGCAATGTTTTGTTTGGCTGCTAGCAACTTGATCATCAGAAGAAACAATATTTCCTTAGTCCATGCTCTAAGAAATCCTCTTCTGTAAAAACAGAGGTCTAACAAAGCCCATCCTGCCCACCAGACACCGATAGAAAGAAAATAGCCAAACACACCACCCTTCTGACAAAATGTTATCAGAAACCCATTTGGGAGAAGCTGTGCAGGAAGTTCCTGGGATAGGTTTATTGGGGAACAAGAGGCAGAAAAGGTCTGCTGCATTAGGAAAAAGTAATTGTCCACAAGGTCCAATACCAAACCTACAGCTAACGATAGTGGATGCTTGAAGGGAAGGTGCAAAACCCTTCTTAATTCACCTAAATACCATGCCAATAGGGAAAACTTACTCTGCCTCTTTCATGGCTGATTATATGGTGCTCTGAAGCTGGGCATTGATAATGCTTGTGATTTCATCCTAGCTTGCCTGGGTTTGAAGCCACATGTATTGCTAGTGTTATGTATTGTAACTTCAGATGCTATTATTCATGCTTTATTAAGACATGGTCCATTCCCTGAGTTACAGCAAGGATGAATTTAATCCCATGTCTATCACACGTTCAGTCTAAACTGTCTCAGTAGCATTCTGCAACATAGACCCCTCTACAATTACCTCATGCATTGCCAGAAAAAGTATTTCCTTTTATCCTTTAAAGTCTATCTTATAATAAAGACATTCTCTTGGTCTTGTTTTATTGCAAAGGGAAGTAGCAGTGCAGGTTGGAGTCACCTGCTCTCCTCGTGCTCTCATCCAAGTTTATTTGCCCTGACAGTATTTTCTCTTTATATCAAAGCTATTCTTCCCTTCATGCCTCCCGCATTTTTGTGGCTCTCTGGATAGGCATGTTCTACTACCACAGCTCAGTTCTCTTAGGAGCAAGGTGATTTGTGGTCCAGACACATCCAAGCCTTTCATATTGGAGGTTGTCTGAGGTCCCTGCACTGACCTAGCTGCTGCATCGTATGTCATCATGAACTGCCTGTTTGTCTCTCTGCCACCTGCTGCAGCTGGTTCTAACTTTGCTTGGGAGCTCTTTGAGGACAGAGCCTGTCCTTTATCAAGCAGGTGTCCCATGCGTAGCTCCATGGAGCACCTCATGGATCCCACGGCACAGGCTGAGTGGGTTCCCTTACCAATATAACACAGGCAAAGACAGCTCTATAATAGGCAGCGCATTATCTTCACATAAGCAAAACCACTGGCAAATACAATAGGATTAGAAAGAATGATTGCTGAATGAAGTTTCATTTTACTTAATATCAATGATGCTGGCATCAGTGTGAATAACATTTTCTTCATTAAGTTCTAAGCACTTCCAGTTGTGTCTCATCCTATTTTCCTGGTCATTTTTTTATAACCAACAATTGCTCTGTTTCGAAAGAGAAATTGAAATGATTCCTTCCCAGATATATGGAACTAATTCTGCAAGTGTGTGTTCATGAATAGACCTGAACAATTATTGTTTTTCCAGAGAATAATACATTCTCTGGAAATGTGGGTTTAGTTGTCCTGAAACTATTCACACATTATTAATACTGCATTTCCTGAGTGATGCTAGCTGGGAAGAAAAAAAAAAAATGGGATTAGCTTCACAAACCTGCAAGAAGAGGTAGTGCTCTTCAAATTGTACCACTATATCTAGTCTCAAGAGTGTAGGATACCCAGGTTAAACTCCCACCCAGCAAGGGAAGATGCAGCCCTGCCTCTCAGCTGCCTGGAGCATGGCAGTGGGCAGGCAGTCACAGATGAACCCCCCCCCCCCCCAGGGTGTGAGAGTAGCTCTGTCTTCCCTCTCCTGTTGAGTTCTTGTGACATAAAGCTCATAGTCCCTCCCACAAGGAAGGGAACATGTGCATCCCATCTCCTGGGACAGTACCCTATTCCAGCAGGATGGAGAGGGATCCCTTGTGGCCCAATCAGTATTTAAACAAGAGTATCTTCAGCAGGAAAGGTAGAGAGCAGCCTGGCCCAGACTTCCTTGGAGACTGGGTCTCCTGGGTGAGGAGGTATCAGAAACCCATGCTCAGGGCAGCTGCTTGACTCCAGGCAGGGACCACAGCCTAACCTAGCCTTGCACCAGGTTGCAGGGCCTTTGGAGATGGGTATCTCTTATGGCCCTCTCAATAACAGATAAAGGGCTATGATGGCAATAACTGCTCCTTCCTTATGCAGTTGCATAACCCATCCCCTCTTTGCCTTTGTTTGCATGTGTCCATAGCTAAGCATTTCATTTTAGATCACATGGAACATTTTGTGTCAACTGAAAACAATAAGACTGATCCCCTTCCTCGCCTATGAGTTAAACCCCCAGAAATTTACATTTGTTTTTCTCTGAATTGAAATTATTTTCCAGTGAGGCTGCCAAGCTAAAAATAATTCCTCCATGCAGCTCCAGAGATGAAACAAATGCATCCTCTCCCATATCTACCTGATTCCCAATGAGAAACAAGGCAAGATGCCCACAAAAAAGCACAGCCTGGCTTAGCAGGAAAAGCTGTTGTTGATGTCTGCACAATAGGCACGAAGCAGAATTTCAGGTATGCTGGAGAAAAAAATGCGTGGCCTTTTGGAGCAGGATTTTGCTGCAGAATCCAAGATGCCTGACTGATTTTGTAGTCAGTACAGCTGGGAAAGATGGAGATGAAAAATGTTGAAAAATGAGGATTTACAGGAAGGGCAGCACCTCTTTCCTCTTGCTCTGCTGACCTGCAATAGGAGATCCCAATGCTATCTCCAGTTTCTTCTTCCACCATGGTGACATAAGATCCCTAAAGAGCCACTTCTGAGTGTAATTCATTAAGTTTACTCCCCAGTTCTTTTGATCAGGCATGCAAGGGATGCTGCATCCCTTCATGAAGCTGCTGGACTATGCCATCCTGAGGTTTTTGTTATACCTTTTGGCTAGCAGATGCAATCTTTGAAACCAGAAGCCATTTTTACTTTTCAGGGCAGGGCTGCACTTTGCAGAGGAGGACTGTAAAAGCAATGCATTAAGCTCACTGAGGGGATAAATAACACTAAACCAAAGGGCAGCTGCAATTACTTTCACTGTTCTAAACAACGCCCCCAACATGGGACATCAAAGCAGGGCAAACTGAGCACAGAATTCAAGGTGTCCCTGAACTCAAGGCTTAATGACAGGGACAGCATAGAAATGTCCTGATTATATTTCACAAGCTGGCAATTCTCAGACCTGCCCTCAGAGGATGACTGGCCCTGAAGGCAGGAAGATGCGGTGGGACACGCTGTTCTGCATGACTCCAAAGGGAGTCAGTGATATTCCTGTTTTCATATGGCACACTCTCATGTGAAATCTCCACTGAAGAAGATAAAAGCTTTGAGAGTGGGACACAGCTTGTTTGGGTGGGCTTCCCATGGGTGAGCCGAAAGCTGATGGCAGGAGGTGCTGGGGAGTAAGGATGAGTGGGAATAGTCTTCCTTGACAGTGTTGGTGGAACTCTCATCCCACCACTCAATGGGAGAGCTTGGAAATAAGCTTGTTCCATTGACATGGCTCAGAGGTATTATCTCCTCCTTGACCTTACAACCCTATGGCTGATGAGCTTACCAGGTGCTTTTATCTAGTGCCAGCTGACACTGCCAAGGGGTTTTGTCAGATCTGTCATTGTTAAGCAGAATACCATCAGATGGATTCTCCATGCCCATTCTGTTTTATAAATGACTTGGACAATAAGGCTTTCACACCAGGCAATGGGGCTTTAAGGCTGAGAGTCAGGGCAGGAGGACTGAATGAATCCACACTCCCAGTCCAATTTGGTGTCCAACAGGAGCATGGATCTCAGCAGCTAAAAGGAGAGCTGAACCTTCCAACTTAGGCACAAATGTCTACTATAATACATATAAGGGGTCTAAACATGAGCAAATGTAACAGCCATTCAGCTTTAAATGCAGTGCTCATGAACAGAGATGTGGCTGTAGTCAATCTAGCTCTAACATACACCATAAGTGCTTCCAAAGCAAAGGATGGGCTGTCAGAGCAGCTGAAAAATGAGTACTGTCCACACTAAACCACCTACCATGCTGCCTTAAGAAACCTTCCTGAATTTCCCAGGTGTACAGCACTGAAAATGCATTTTCCTGTGTCCATGTGGTCAGCAGAAACTATGTCTAGGCCAAAGAAAAGGTAGACGTGATTACACACTAGCTAACTTCTTGGACCCCAGTGTAGTTCAGGCAAGCCATTGTCTTAACCTCATGTACACATCAATAATAACAGTAAATAACTGTGATATAACCATTCTTGCCAAACCACAGGCAATCTGCTTCCTTGTAATGCATCATGGCAACAAGTCCATTCTCCTTCCCATATTACACTCACAGTGGAGAAAAGAACTATATTCCCTGGCCAGAACGGGTTTAGTCCATAATTCAAGATACATCCAGAGCCTGTTGCTGTTTGGGAGTGACACATGCTTATATGTATTGCATCTGCATAGCCAGCATTTCCCTTTGAACCCCATGGGCATAATTTAATCCTGATGGGTTAGTTCAGTCTTTTAAGGCACCCTTCAGCCATACAGGCAGCTCCTAACCCTGCTAGTGAATCCTGACAAAAGTGGGTGTTTAACACAGACAGGGTTGCATGGTTATTGCTTCATTACAGTACATGTAGTGCTGGCAGCATGTTGCACTGAAAAGACAGCCCTGGAGCCTTAAGCCCTCTTTATCTCCAGGAGTGCTACAGCACGAGGAGGGGCAGCGTTTGCTTCCACTACAGCGACCTGTCAAGTTGCCTCAGCCTTGGCTCAGCAGGGTGACTTCCAGGAACAAGGAGATAATTCAGCCATTATGACCCCATCCAGCTCTCCCATTCTTTGATAAGCCTCCTAACAAGGGTACCAATTAGTGCCAAGTGTGATGGAGGATTTTGCAAGGCAGGCACCTGGGAGCTGAGCGGAGATGGGAGTGCCAGTGACTGCCAGCATTGCATCAGGAGGTGCTTCCCCTCAGTGCTCGCAGGCACAGGGGTTAGGGGTGATTTCTGGGGAAAACCCCACTGCGGCAGGAGGTGCAGGGAGGGCTCCAATTGCAGGCAATTTTCCTCCAGGCTGGTACTGAGTTCTCACTCTCTTATTGTGTCTGAGACACTTCATTTTGGATAAAAATCAGGCTCAGAGCACTTTGCTGTCACAAAGGGTCCCACAGAATGTTTATGGCCTATTTCAGAAAAGAATAAGAAGGTAGCTCTTATGTTCTCGCCACATGTCCCTCTCATCTCTCTAACTCTCCTCTGTGCTGTTTTATTTGGATAACGCGGCACTCACAATGTACTTTCCATTATTATATGCTGCTGTCCAGCTGTTCTGTGTCAGGCTTTGCTTCAGGCTTTTTTTCTCTCCAGGCATGTGTCTTTCTTTGCACATTGGATTCACTGATGTGCAGCATATGCTCCGGGGCAGCTCTCTTTCATGGGCAAGCACCAGACTAATAGATGATCTCAGGAATGATCAGATCAATTCATTAACCTGAATAAAGTTCTCTATTGATACAGCCCCTCTTATCAGGGAATCCTTGGGTATTATTTATTCCACAAAGTGGAAACGCTGGTCTCCCACTCTACCACCCTGCCAAGGTTACGGCCTTACGTCAGCCCCTGCTGCAGTGACCTTGAGGGTACTAACCCTTTGGAAGCACTGGGCTTTTTCCCTGTTGGGGCATGCATGGGCATGATTCCCACATTGCATGGTGATCTGCACGTCTCGCTGCACCTTACATAGACAGGGCTTTTAGCATATATTTGCATGTGGATTATTGATCTTCTCCTGCATCAGCAAGATGTTTGGCATCAGAGCAACCTTAGTACAGTGATTATAGGTAAGTGGGCTTGCAAGCCTGGGGCTGAAAAAGTTTGGATTTGCCAGTAAGGGAGAGCTGGAAACAGGTTTCCCAAAGAGGTTATAGAGCTTCCATCCATCACAGGACGTATTTAAGAAACAACTGGACATGGCCCTGAACAACCTGCTCGAGCTGACCCTGCTGTGAGCAGGTAGGTTGGACTAGACGATCTCCATGGGTGCCTGCCCAATTCAACCACAGTGTAGATGTGTGATTCTGCGACCTTGCTGAGTGTGTTTTCAGTGAGGAGAATTAGAGACAGCAGGGCAAAGGGAATTTAGGGGGTTAGAAAGGGCAAAGCAGCCCCAGTTCAGGAGTGAATCTCCCACTGTTTCCTCCAGAAAGGACATCCTCTGGAGGAATAGACTATAGCACAAAGCCAGAAAGCCTAGGGACATGTTCTTGTGAGGCCTGGAGACTCATACATTTGCAAGCCAGCCCTGTCTGCCCACCTCTCCTCTTCAAATCTGTCAGCTTAATACCTCATAAAAGGCTACAGATTTCTCCCTGCCCTTACTGTAATTACTTGAATTAGCACTGAATCATCTTTTTCACCTGTAATATGTGAGCAGCACACAAGGTTTTGTTCTGTGCCTGTTTGTTCTTCTATTTATTCAGCACATGAACCCCATTAGCTAGATCATCATCCACTATGGTCTTTCTTCTTCCTATTACTCTAATGATCTCCAAATGTCATTTTGAACATTTTGGTCATAGTTGCCAGTTGTAAGGTTCCTGGAAAGTTGTTGGCACTTTTCAGCTAGCAAAAGCTAGCAGTGTCCCAGATTCCCCTTTTGAATAAAGAAGAGTGTTTCACAACTCTCTTTTCCTGACAGGTTTGCTTCCCCACTCCTGAGGTCTATGTGGTTGTTGGGGGAGGGAAAGCCCATTCTCATTGCTGCCCTTCTGGGGTATGAATGAGGACAACTGTATTTTTCAGTGGTATTTTCATAAAGCAGAATCTTTCTCTGTTTGTTTGTTTTGCTTTCTTTGGTGTTTTTTTTATGTAACATTTCTGGTAACATTAGCCAGTTTTATCTGCTACATTTTCGTGGAAATTTCCTCAGGAAATTACATTTCCACCAGAATTACATTTCCCCAGTTTGTTTTGCTATGGAAAGTTACTGGTAGCAGCTGTCAAAGAAAATTGCAACTACCCACAAATATTGTCATTTTCAAAGGCAAATATTGCAGAGCATAAAGTAAATGCATGGAGTGAAGCCATCCCTTTGGAAGAGTTGCCATTGGCTAAGGCACTGCTGCTAGTGATGTGCCACTACTCACACCTTTTCTTTATATTGTGGCAACCTATTTTTCCTTCCTTCACATTATCGTTACGATAGTAATTGCAGTCCTCAAACAAGTGCAGGGCCCTACCTGCTACACATTGTACTTGTGGGTAAACTCACTTTTTATCAACTCTCATACTTCTATTCGCTTCCCCTTGGATTATCATGTGGGGTATGTTTGAGGTCATGTTTCATTTCTGCTCTGAGGTTTTTATCTTTGAAATAACAAGTTATAACCCACCCACCCCTAAACCAGAAGTATTTGCCTTGAGGTTTCAGTGTTCATCAGCTGCCAGTTGAGGTAGAGCAGCCTTCTCCCTTTCACAAACACCCATCCCCCTGCACCTTTAAATAAAAGAAGTGATCCTTGAGCAAGCACCTGTTTTCAGCACCTACAAATAGGAAATATTGTGGAAGGCGACAATATGTTGTTGTGAGCTGATCACCCAAACACCAGGCATTGTCGGTGTACTTCAGGAGCTCAGCACACTGACATCCCAGAACACGTCCGAATCCCCTGGTACCTCAGTCCTCCATCCCATGTGAACACAGCCTCCAAAGCAAAGTAGCAAAGTTAGCAGGAATTTTCTCAGTTGCTTTAAGAGCTATACAGTCTATACCATGATGGATTCAAGCAGCTGGTGGATGTAGACTCACCAAAGGCCCACCATAAAGTCCCTCACAAGTGTCCATAACTTGAAATTTATGATCTTGGTGTAAGAAGACAAAGATCCATCTTGTATCAAGGCTTGTGTGAATGCGGGAGAGAGAGGCATTCGGGGAGGTGGGAGGAGAGAGGCCTCTGTGTCCGGGTCCTGTAGGACAGCTGTGTAATATCCCCTCTGAGAAGCTGCAAAATTCCTTAATGAGCCTGCCTGCTTTCTCCTGGGCAGCCATCAGGTCCCTACCAAGACAGAAGAACACAGGCTGTGTGTCTTGGATCTGAGGGATGATTTTTTTAAATCCAGCTACTATGGTCTTATGTGTTTTTACTGTGGTACAGTGTAAGTACACAGGCTCTGGGCAGGAATTAGTCCAGGAACACAAGGTGGAAAAACCTCAGTGTTCCTAAGATATGCAGGGGTTATCATTATATGAGGGACACTCCCTTCAGTGTTGTCATGGTAAGGATAACATATGACTGTAAACACCATAGGCTAAACATTTCTGCATGAAATTAAAGGGCTGTGCATTATCTGGTGAAGAACAGCTGAGAAATTCAGCTGGGTTGGCAAAGAAAGGCGTTCAAATTCTGAGCTCCAGCCTTAATCCTCCCTTCTGTATGGGCAGCTGAAGTCTTTCAGGATGGTACTGGAATCCAAAAACATAAGAAAGATAGAACTGTGCCTGAGGAGAGAGCAATTTCTGGCTGCTGCATGCTTGTGAACTCCCACCCACAACACAGGTAGGGACCACAGAACTGATGGAGCACCTGGAGGTGATGGTGTCATGGTTTCAAGGGTACTATTAACATACACAGATGAAGATGCTTTGCATAGGAGAGAGGTTGCCAGAAGTGGGGTCAGAGAAAGGTAGACTCCTTACACCCTGAAGGGCATTTGGAAGACAGTGTCACCAGCTGGCCTGAAATAACTATACCCCATGGCGGTCTCCAAGGGAGGAGCATCACAGGGCTACAAAGGAGACTTGGGGTAGGATGGTCTCTGTTTATTAAGTAGATGGGAGGCCACATCTTCAGAAGCCCAGTCCCACTGAGGTCTGAGCTGAAGCTGGGGCCAGTGGTGACTGCTAACTCTCCAGCTTACTACCCGTGCAGACACTTCAGAATATGTTAACACTTTCAACCCTTTCACCAGCACCATAACAAGCAATGCCGTCTTTGCAGAGCAGGAACATGCAGCAACTCCAGCCACTCTGGGAAGAATTGTTCAACTTCTCCATTAGAAATACATTTACCTTTCCTCTTGCTAGTGTGGGAAAGGGACACCTTTGTCCTAAGACTTCTGGGAAAAACCTAGTAAACAACAACACTTTAATAAGAGTAAGAGAAAACACTTTTGGCAGTGCTGGGGCATTTGCTATAGCAGGATTTATTATTAGCTTAGTAAGATTAAAAGGGATCAGACGTGTTATGTGAGTAAGAACTCAACATAAACTTTAAAGTTCTTAAGTGCTTTAGTCCTCCTGCCTCAGGTGCAAGTCTGCTGGGGTCCACAAAGACACCTTCTCGTTACTCCTGTCACTCGTCCTACATATTGCAGTGACATCCAAGTGTGGGCAGGGAGGAACAGAGCTAGTGATACATCTGGGCTGGCTGCTGCCAGGCACAGGGATGCCAGCCAACAGCTGCATAGACTGTGGGCTTCCTCCAGGCTAGTCATGCCTGTGATTTCCAAGAGGACTGAGTTTGAGAGGATCCCCCATGAGTCCATGCAGGGAGACATCATTCCTCCTCCCCTCTGTGAGCTGACTGCAGGCACGTCTGTCCTGCTGTGATATGCACATTTCAGATTGTCTGACCTTCTGCAGTGTAGTTGTTTTGGCTGTGCAGCCTTGGTTTATATTTGGTCTGGGCTGGCTTTTGCTTTACAGATCAGGTGGGAGGGTATAACATTGTGTTTCAGGGGATTTGAGGATTTCTTCTCACTTGCTCTCCCTCTCTCTCTTATTTCTCAATGATTTCTCTGGCTGGGTCAGGTTGATCTGTGTGGGATCCTGGCAGCGCACCAGGATGTAGCATAAGCAGTGCTTGTAATATTGATTGTTTTGTATACTCAGTCAGTATACAGGGCTGCTTGGGAGCTGGAAAACCTTTTACAAAAGTGTAGATCTGTCCCCACTGAGCACAACTGCAGCAAGTTAAATGAATACAAAGCTCATTGCAGGCAAACCTCCAGGTATCTCTTAGTCAGAAAATATACCAGGATATATCCAGCCACACTGCAGCCTTCTCACACTCATGGGAGATCAACACCAATTGTGTTACGTTATGCTGCTTCTTTCCACAGGTTATTTTGCCTTAGCTGAACTTTGTAGACATGAATCCATCCTCAGTCACACACAGAGATCGAAGTGATCTTTGCAAAGTCCTCCCAGCCCTGATTTTCCCCCTGCTTTCTAGCAGTTCTGGTTTGCTGGGTTATGGCCTCTTCTGGATGCAATGCCAGGTGATCCAGCAGAGTAGCAGGGCAGGTGGGCAATTGTGTGAAGACTTGTCAGTTCCTCTTGGCCACTTTCCAGGGCTGTCCTTAGGAGCAGGCTTCACAGGGGGAGCCTTCAAGTTGAGAAATGCTTTTCCTTGGGACCATCCTGTCAATTCCTGTGTGCCATTGCCTGCTCCCTTTCTCAATGGGAAGGGCAGCATGAGTGCTCTGCTCCTGTAGATCCCCTGGGACCTTCTCCAAAGCGTCCATGAGGTATCCAAGGCAGCAACATAGATAGTCTCTGCAAAGACCAAGGTCAGCAGAGAAGCGGCTCTGTGCCTTGCAGCAAGAAGTTTCCCAGGTTAACCTTGTGCTGGTGCCTGAGGAGAGCCAGAGGGTGCCAGGGGGTAGGATGCCACGGCTGCCTTTCCTAAAGGTTAAGCAGATGTAGGACAGAGCTTGCCAGGTGCTCCACACACCCGAAAAGCCAGTTTCTAATCTGAGATATTTTCTAATGCCCACTGTATCTGGGGAATGTAGTCCCTGCAGAAGGCATGAGACAAGTGTGGAGTGCTTCCGCCATGCAAGCCATGCAACTCCGTACCTTCGTCCCCGGCAGAGAACAGAGACATTGTGCCAGCTGGGAGCACCATGCCACAGAGGAAGCAGCCTGGCCAGGGCACAGCAGGCAGTCTGCAGGCAGTGGCATGCACTCTCCAGGGCACCCATGAATGTGATTGTAAGGGAATAGCACAGTGGGGAGCTCTCTGCACACCTCTGTGATAGCTTCCACCTTGTATGTCAGCCTTTCTCCCTACATCCTTAATGTGCAAGAAGACAGTGTGCAGGAAATGGGGTCCCAGCAGCCCCCAGGGACAGGTGGCATTACATCAGGCTGGCTGCAGCGACATTGTTGGACAGGTAACAGCATCATGTGGCTTTCGCAGTCCCACGGGCTTAGAGCTCTTCCGGTTTAGAAGCAAACGCTCTAAGCTGGGCTACGCTTTCCTGTTGCTCTGACACCTGAAACCCAGCATTAGATTTATCAAGCTTGCAAGGCAGCCTTGTGAGATGTTTGCCAGGACATGAGGCTAATAATTTAATCAGGTGAATTCAGACGGTGTCCTGCGACAGCTCGGGTTGCATTATATAATTGGATCTACAGGAGGCTCTGCCAGGTGATAGGCTGGATGCTGCACAGCCTTCTCCAGGATGGCCATTAAAGAGAAAGTCTGCCTCCATTTTGTACCCATCCAATGTCATGAAGTTTCACAAGGGGAGAAATGTGTCTTCCTTTCCATAAAACTGTGGCAAGGCTTTGAAAAATAAAATGGGTTGGTTTTATAACAGAAAATCTTGTGCAGTGGCTGCCCTCTTCTAAAGCAACAGCCAAACACCGGTGCAATTCAGTCCAAGAGACTGCACACAGGTTTCCATCCAGCTTTTGAGCAGGTTTAGCAATCCAGCCAGCTTACCCTGCTGAAGCGCTTCACCCCATAGATCTGCATGGACAGCAAAGTCTATTAGCACATGCTATTGGGGGCCTGGGGCAGATAGGGGGGTGACAACTGCTCCTCACATCAGGTGGAATAAGAGGTCTCCCGGGCCCACTGGCAGATTATATCTCTGTATCACATGCTCACTTGCCTGTCATTCGTCTGTGTGTTTGCACAGCACTCAGTGCGTTCATACCCTGCTGCTGCACGGCACTGACCATGTAACTGAAGTGATTGCTTCAGTGTGACCAAAGGCAACACAATGCACAGGACAGGAGAATATGAAAGGTTTAAAGACTGTGGGGCAAGATCATGCTTCCAGAGGTAGCACACGGCCTTGCTTTGCAACAGACCAAGCATCAGGCAGAGGGGGACCAGTGTGTGGGAATTGCAGTTTTTTGGACCATTTGGACCCCGCTTATCCTTCCCTTCCTTGCAAGTGCCCCACTAATTGCCCACAGGTCACGTTGATTCACAGACCCAGCAGCCCTCAGAGATGAGTCAATCTCTAGGTGGGAATCCAGGGTTGTGCTTAGGTTCACGCTGTTATTTTAGTTTGTGGTGTTTGCTTCTCATTACGGTAAGCTCCCAGGAATGTCGGCACCAAAATAGCACAGAATCACAAGGTTACCTGCTGAAGAATGAAGTAAACAAGAGGGGTATTCTTTCTCTCTGCTTCTCTCTTTTTCTTTTTTTTTTTTTTTTTCCCCTTAAAGGATGCGTTTTGAGTACCTGGACTGAACTCCAGGGTGGAGATTTCAGGTTTGGAGTTTAAGTGCATCCAGACCCATGAGGTGTTTTGGGCCGGCATGGCCTAACCCCCTCTGGGGAGATGTGCAGCCAAGGTGCTGTGGGTCTGCAGCCAAGGTGCAGTGGCTGTGGAGCTGCCGTTCCAGCCTTGCCGAGCACGGAGGTGAGGCTCTGCCAGGTCTGGAGAGCACCAGTGCCCTGGCAGGCATCAGCCTACCTCTATCTGGTAACTGGGGCTGACACTGCAGGGTGATCCAGCAGAGGACAAGGGCCCTTTGGGGCAAGCCCCACATTAGGGATGCTGGTCTGGCAGCGCTGCTTCTGGTCCCCACTCTCCGGGGGCTCATCCCAGATGAGTGATGAGCAGAAGCAGCTTTGGAGCTTTACCTGCAGCAGAGAGCCCCTGGCCCTCACTCAGAGGCACAAAGGAGCAAATATAGCCTCTTTCCAGAAACACACCAAGGTCTCCCAGGATACCACTGCACAGTCCAGGAGGGACTCAGAGCTCTACTTCTCTGTACTGAGTCCATGAGAAATGAGAGCAGGAAAAAAAATTAGTGCCTGGCAGACAGAGAGGGGCCAGAAGTTACTTCCCTGTTTCTAGGAAGGCAGCACAGAGGTGGGAAATATTTCACCCGTGCAGGGGCAGCAGTGCTAGCCCAGCACGAGGGTGGCCGGGGTCTGGTTCCCTCCTCTCCCCTGGGCTCCCTACATGACCTTGAACGTCGAGCTTGTGCAGAGCCAGCCTTGGTGCCCGAACTGCTAACAGCTTCCACCTGTGTGACTTGAAAAAGAAGCTCCTTGGTCCCAGTTTCAGAAAGGGCACTTGGAAGGGAGGGTTGCACAGAAATCTGTGTGCCTTGCCTCCCCATCTGCAAATTAACAGCTTGGGCTGCCAGGCTGGGGATTGCATTACACTCCCGCTTTGCCTGGAGGACACCTGGGGCAGCAGCGGGGACAAACAACGGGGGCCCCCTCAAGACAAAAACCCATGCACAGCCAAAGGGGGTTGCTGACACAAACAACGCTTTCCAGCATTAGCTGCTCTCTTTGTCTCCCCTTCCACTTTTTCAAAAAGAAACCAAATATACACAAAACGGGGGGGGGGGGGGGGGGGGGGGGGGGACAGGGGGACGGGGGACAACAACAAAAAAACAAAAACAAAAACCAGCTTTCTCACAAAAACCAAATAGCCTGCATATAGCAAAAGTTAAACCAGCAGCTTCAGCTGCTGTACCAGGCTGGGATGCGGTGGTTCTGTGGGATGACCCATATGCCAGATAGTTAAAATAAGCCAGCAGTTTCGGCCCTTTATCCCTGTCTGGTATACTAACAAAATGATAAAAAAAGCCACAGTGGTTTCACTGGCCACCCTACGCATATGGCTCTCAGCTCCATGATGAAATATTACTAACAAAACTGGGGAGACTCCATACGTGAGGATCTGTGATGGCAGCTCTTTCTTTATCAGCAGGGAGGGACAAGCACATGGGGCCCTGCTGTATCATGTGCAACAGGAATTGCCTGTCTGTTCTGAGGGAAGGGGTGAAGCATGGGATGTGGAGAAAGGTAAAGTAGAACACAAAGTCCAGAAATGTATCCTTGGCCTTTCCTCTTCCTAACCCTCAGCACAGAAACCTGTGGGGAGCACAGGCACAACACCTTTGGACATGTTTGTACTGTGCATCACACTAAAATCTTTGATGGAGTTGGAAATAAACCTGCCGCAGGATTGGGCAGGGAGGGGGTCACTGGTGCTTTATTTGGGGCTGCCTGGTGCTGGACTCTTTTCCTCCACCCCTTGCTGTGCTCAGACCTGAATATATTTTGGAAAGAAGACATCTGCTTCAAAACAGTGACAATTACCATACTTGACCAGAAGCAACCGAAAGGTGGAGGCAGCTAACAGATGGGTGGAACACAAGGGAACAGTAAAATGTTCAAGGTTAGCAAAAGCAGCAGCAGCCCCAGCAGGTGTCACCTGCCCAAGCAATTGCCAGCCACGGGCAGGGTTACGTTTTTCTGGTAAATGTTACAGGGACTTCCTGTGGGAGGGGGGTGACGCATATCTCTATGATGCTCATGGGCCCAAACCAGGCAATTCGCAACCCAGGGTTTTTGTGCCTGCAGGAGGATGGAGATGACTCATGAGATACTACAGGGCACAATATAACAGATGTCCTGGCTGAGAGTGCTGCAGGGAGATGGAGCTACTGGCAAAAGCTGGGCAGGAGATTTCAGTGTGACCCAGCTTTGAAAAGAGGAAGGTGTCATTTCAGCTGGAAGGGCTGGGGACCTCACAGCTGGGCAGGGGAGGAAAGGAAAAGCTTGGTGTGGGCTTCAGGGTCTGCTGAAGAAGAACATCCTGTCACACCACCTGACTCCTGGGCTGCTACAGCTGTGCAGTTGTTGGTGCTGCGTTGAACGTGGGCATGAAAATGTGCACTGACCAGGGCAAGGGGCTCCGTCACCTTGGCATGGACAAATCTGATGCTAAAGGGCTGGAGGAGGCAGTGGGTGGAAATGCAAGCTGTCACAAACCATTTACAGGTAGTTGTGGGGCCCTTCAGGAGACATGGTGAGTTCACACCCTGCATAAAGAAATGGCCCTTGTAAAAAAGGTACTTGTAAACTGATGGCTGAACTCTGTGGAGAAACCCCATAAAAATATTGTGTGTGATCCTGAATTGCTTTATAGAGAAGCAGAAACCCAGAGCAGATGGGGCAGGATGGAGAGGTGGTGTGTGCAGGGAAGATGGAGAGGAAACCAGTGACAGTGATGGTGGGAATGGAACAGAGTTGCCTGTTAAAGTTTGTTTTACACAGAGCCTATTGCTCTTTTGAGTTAGTCCATTGCAGCACTGGGATGAAAGCAGAACACAGATGTTCACATCCATTTTAACCTCTTCTTCTCCCTTTCGGCTGAATAGCTATGCTCACAAGATGCCACAAAGGTCTCTCACCAACAGGATACCCACGCAAGTGACATGGAGAGATCTTGTTCCTCTTTTTCAACAGGCCATTCTCCTTCCATGGTGTTTTGTTCCCTTGGTGGCAGGTGGGGGAAGAATTTCAGAGAGGCTGCAGAAGGAGGAGCGAGTGGGTGCTGGTACATGTCACCATGGAGGACTTCCACAGTCCTCTGCCACAAAAAGGTCTGGAGTCTCCTTCCAGTTTTGCTCTGTGAGGAAAAAACACTGCACCAACTCCTCTTTGATGACTCTGTGCTCAGCAGGTCCTTGGCCTTCAGGACACCTGGGAACACAGGCTGCTATCTGCCTGGGGCTTCCTAGTTGGAAGGAAGCTTTGGTGACTTCAGACATTATCTGGTAGCATCTGTTTCCACACCCTTTCCTCCACAGATGGTGCTGCTGCAGGAATCCCAGAGTTCAAACTTACACCCAGCTGCTGGATGTGCCTGTGCAAGGCCAGGGCAGCTGCAGCCAGGCAAAACAGAGTGAGGCCTCCTTTATTACAGTGTATAAAAGCAAGGGATGTGTTTGTGGAGGTCAGGAAGGGCTGCCTCAGAGCTTGAGATATTCTTCAAGGGGACAAGAGCCGGCTGCTGTGGAAAGCAACCTCCATCTTGTTTCCCAGTTGCATGTCAAGTGTAACAGCAACCACTAAACAACAGTTGATAAAGCTCATAGCACTAATAGCCTTGAGACATTGTACAAATGGTCACTCAATTAAGTATTTGCAGTAAAATCTGCCTGGGAGGCATTGTTTTGCCAGGTAGATGATATTTGTTGTATGCTGAAATTTTTCTTTCCTGTTTTTAGGGTCTACTTCTTCCCTCTTTGGCAAGTCACCACGTGATTTCCAGGTGGGCAGGAGAGGGACACTTAATAGAGATATTCATTTTTAGGTCTAAAGTGGTTCTTATCATTGCCAAACACCTGAAGCTCCCCATAGTTTCCATTTTTATCTGAGTCTTGGACAACCTTAGCACAGCTTCATGCTTTTGCCTGGAGTCAGGATTTAAAGGTCAAAGACAACCTCTGCAATAATCTTGAGAGTGAGCCTATGCAACACTGGATTTCACATTAAAATTTCCCTTATTTGCTTCATACACAGATCAGCTTTATATACCTTGTAAGAGTGTAGCACATTCAGAAAGCCCTCCAAGACTCAGAGGAGAACAAAGTGGAGGTATTATTAGCAGAGAGCAAAGAACAGAGCTCTGCAAGCAGGTGTCACACTGAGCAGGAGGTTTTAAATAGTTTCCTCTATGACAACTTTGGCTCCTTCTGTTACACAGTTCTACTCAAGTGTTCAACAAATTATCTCATGAAGGAAGCAAATATTGCAAGAACAATATACCTCGTAAGTCTTGCAGGAGTTGAAAACCACAGCATGGAAAGAGCAGCCTCAGCTCCCTAAACAAGGTAAACAGAAAGGAAAGGCACAGAGAGGGAAATCCTCTCTGACTTTGTTATAGAAATGTGATACAGTTTGACATTTTAATTGCAATTCTCCCCTTATTATCTGGCACACATTCATAGTGCCCAAGATGTTGTTTAGTGAATCCAGCTGCCTCCTCCGTTCCGTTTGAAGTCTGGTGACTCCGCGTGATAGGGGAGTGTGAGAGTCAATGTGATTTGTGTATGAGGAAACATAAATATGTCACAGGAGTTTAGTCTTATAGGTCTGCAGTTTATACTCACAAAATCTGTTGTGCCCTTGTTTACACACCCAGATCCAAAGGCCTGACACACCCTCGCTCTAGCTCAAAACTTTCATCATTTCTGCCTTCTTAATAATGAAGCCATTGCAAAGCATGTGGATGATGTTTGACCACAGTTTAATATATCCAGGAAAATGTGCTCTCAAATATTAAGAAGAGCTTTAATCAAAGTTGATTCTTTGTCATTAACTGAGACCAGCACACGCAAGGTTTTGCTGCCACATGTACAAACTCCTAAGCATGGGCCTCCCCATGCGCAGAAAACTCATCCATGCCAAAAAAAAAAAGGAAGGTTTGCAGATATGTGAACATTTGCACACCCCTGAGCATAGACGCCTGAGTACAGAGATGCAGCTATGCTTAAGTGCCAAACAACACGCCTGCTCTTCCTGCACCTAACTTCTGCCAGCCAGAACTGTTGAGATAAACTCGTCTGTTTGGTGTTCTTCACCTGAACTTCACCACTGCTGCCAGTCACAGGGGAAGACTTGGCATAAAATGGTCATGTGCTTTTATGTAGCAGAGAAGTAGAAAGATTTACTATGGGTCATATTTAAAAACAAACCATAGGAAGCACAGGGGTCTAACTTAAGGCAAGGGACTTACGGGAACATGCTGTTAGAAGCAGGTGTCCTAGTCCCTGAGAGTCTCCTTTAAATCCCAGGTTGCAAAATCTGTGAACCTGAAAATGAGAGATGGTAATAGCATCCCTTTGGGTAGGAGGTTCCTTGAGAAAAGCAACAGTGTGAATAAAAAGATTCAGCCTAACTGACATTTAGAGTTCAGCTGTCTCTCTGAAGGCACTAAGCTTGCACTGTGCCCTCCTTGGAGCTAGAAAAAAATAATTTTGTAATTCATTTTGCTTGAATAAATGACCTAGCTCATCTTTTGGCGACCAAGCCAAAAAGGCTTGGTGACCTTCCTAACCCCAGGTCCAGGCCTTTCTCCAGCACTGGGAGAGCAGGGAAGAGCATTGGCAGGACACACTTGAAAAGTCTGGCTCGAGCTGAGACCTCTGTCACTGGAGCTTTACATAGAGGAGTCATCAGGGGAACATCCAGTTCTGCATCGTCTCACTCTAAATTGGGGGCTGAGCCTTTAAAGCTCTCAAGCTTCTAACCTTTACTTCTGTAGCCCTGATGAGTGAGATAGGGTGATAAGGATCCATGACTGAGTCACAGTTTGAGGAACAGGAGTCAAAGTAACATTCTGTTCTGGATGCTCAGATAGAAACCTTTACAAGTAGTAAGACAATCACTACAAGGGAAGTGTCAGCTGATTGCTAGACCAAATCACTGGAGCTTTGCCTTCTCAGCCACATGAAATACAGCTCTTTGCTACTGAACATCCCAAAATTACTTTTAAACTGTATCCAATTATTGAAGAGTGGATTTAGCACAAAAAGGGGACTTAGATGTGCAGCTCATGATTTCCAGGGGATCTGAACACATGGTTTCACGTAGTGGTCATTCCTGCTCTGTTTCACAAGAAAGTAGGGTTCTTCTCAGAAGGAACCTAGGAATTACACAGCTTGAATATAGTGTCTAACGACACCATATGATCATGTTGTTAGCATTGGGATTGGGTACAAGGGCAGATCACTCTTCTCATTACTTCTTTAACATTCATTCATCAGTTAACTGCAAAGTGACACGACCCCCAGCTACATGAATATAGCCTCCTAGCTGCACAATAATTGCAGTTTAACACAATAGAAATTGCATGCTTTGTGCTAGCAGCTGCCATGTCCTAGTCACCAGTACATGGCATCACATTTCTCCATCCAGCAACCAGCTGAGCTAGGGAGATGGCCATGGTGGGAGGTGGAGAATAAGCAAGTGTGTGTAAAGTAACCCTTAGGGAGCATTTCAGAGAGACTCACAAGGTTTTATTCCATCTGTGGTGGCTTAGTGAGACACAGTAACCTCATTGCACAGCTCTTAAACATTATTTCTTACTTAAGTCCAGAGTCCTGGCACAGGGAGCTGTTCAGTGACCAATGCCAGGCTGAAGCCAGGAGTTTAGTGATAAGGGAACGTGGAAATGAAGCCAATACTTATTTTTGTCTCTAAAGCATGCGCCTGACCCTTTAGCAGAGCTCTGTCAGGGCTTACTTGTCCTCATGCTGAATGCCCAAATCATGTGAAAGTATGAAAGTAGGAGGCTATTTGGGAACTCTTTGCAGAGTGGAAGCTCCTCGGGAGGGCTTCCCTCTCCCCCGCCTTCCCCCTTTTGTTTGAAGAAAGCTGCTCCCTGACATGCCCAGAGCATGAACTCAGTTGGCAGTTGAGCCAGTTAGAAGCCAAGCAGTTTATGAACCTCTCCTCTCCCAGGAGATACTGCTGGGAAATTGCTCTTGTCCCAGGAGCAAGGTCAGGGAACTAAATGCAAAGCTGTGAATTTGCAGCTGCCCTGGGTGGGAAGAGCCCCCATGCATTAGATGGCCTCACAACTATTTCTATCAGCAGAAATATTGCCTCCATAGCCACTGAATCAGTGAGCTTGGGATTAAAATGGAGCAGTGTCCACCTGATAAAGATGGTTTGCTTTTTCCATTTCCTCACTTGCTCTTCTGATTTAATTGTGGGCTCAGAAGTGCAACAGGTTGTAATGGAGCTCTTCATGAGCTCCAAGACATCAGCTGAGCAACAGTACCTAGCCATGCTCAGGCCCCTCACCCACAGCAACTGAGAAGTTAAATGCATTGGGTGGCAGAGGTGAAACCTGCACCCTTCACCTCATATGTGTGAGGTGCTCACACACAAAATCCATTGCTCTGTCCCAGCTGACACACAGCAGTCTCCAATGACAGACCATATGTCTGAGCCTCCAGAGATGATTTAGGCTATTTGAGTGACTGATTTGTTCAGGGGAGAGGTAAACATCCTTTTGTGGTCCTAAACGGAACTGGCAAAGATATTACCCAGCCCAACTGCCAGTCACTGCCTGTTGGCTGATGGTTACTCTGTGAGAGTTGTGCCTCATCTGTTTCAGTGCAGGTTTTAGTGCAAACCAGTTTTAGCAGTAGGTTAAGCTAAAACAGATGACTTTGTCCTTCCTCAGTTGAGGAACACTGCACCAGCGGAGCTGTGAGATGTCGTGTGAACTCCAGCAGAAGCACACTTGCAAGTAGGTGTTGAGGGCAAACATCCTAAAACTTTGCATCTTTTCTCTCAGTGGAAAAGATCATTTAGTCCACTGCATTGACTGAGTCATTTACGTAAACCACAGGATCCTGCCTAGTTATTCGATATGAGAGGCAGACATACTCTGCGTGCATTGGGAGCTGGCTTATGAAGCTATGTTGGGAACACTGCAGGAGAAGAAGGTTTCTCCAGCCAGCTACTGACATTGAATAGCTCTGCTCCATTTTGGAGCCCACTAGTGAGACCCTTTAACCATCCCTTCCTACTTATCCCTGGCTAACATACTAGCTTCGCTGACTCTCTCCCTCTCCTCCTGCCCCCATCTCTCCTTATCTGATCACTTAACCTCTCCAAAATTAGTAGTTCTATGTTTAGCCTGTTCTGGCACTCTGGACACTCCTGCGGGTGCTGGGTCAGTCTCACAGGGAGCCTAAAAATTTCTACTGCTATTGGAGAGAGGAGTGTTTTCAAGACTGCTGACACCAGATCCCAGTGAGTGAACTAAACCAAGAGGCCAGAGCCTGTGAAATGTTCTTAATATAGTCTGGGTGACTAGCTCCCATCTTGTGTTACTGAAGCCCCACAGTCATGTGTCCCAGCAGCCCCATACCCCTGTCAAGCAGGAGGGCAGGACCGTGAGGTCATTTCCAACAGCTCTGCTTCTGCGACGTCATCACAGGAAAGCCAAGCAACTACTCGTTTTAGGTGTGGGAAGTCAGAGGAAAGGGCAGGTGCAGGATTTAAGCCTTCCTTTCTGCTTCCATGTGAGCCAAACATAGTTTTGGAGGTTACAGGGGGGTCATTTCCCTCCCCTTTCCTCCTTCTTGGAGGCCATTGAGGCTGTATCACTGGCAGCTTTTTAGGAGTGCTGGACCGAGGCAGCTTTGCTCCAGCCTTACCGGAGTATGAAAGAGCCATCTACAGGTGATGAGAGATAAGGCGGCACAGCCCTACCTTCTTCCCTGATCAGCGAGAGGGCGAGATGCTAACCCCGGTTTGTGACCTTCTCCCCTGCATTACACCTCCTCCCCAGGGCTGCAGCCACCCCTCTCACAGGGCACGTGTGTGTTATGTGAATGGCCCCAGCCTCTTACAGCTCGCAGTCGCTGACTTCGAGCCAGGGAACCACCAGCAGAGCTTGCTGAGGAGGCTGGCAGTCCCTAGGGTGGTGAACCACATCGAGAAGGCCAGAGGGAACATGCCACTTGCAAGCCACCACAACTGTGAGGGCCCCTTGGAGACACCCCTGTAGCAAGCCTTTCATGCCCCTCCAGTGAGGCAGCAGGAGGCCAGACCTGTGCATCCAGGAGACTGGATTCGGTAGAGCAAGAAAGGGACCATCGCGTCTCAGTCACCAGCCTTCAGCTCCAACTAGACTTGGGCGATGCTCCAGAGAGCTTTGCTGGCTGCTGCAAGGTTCCTGCCTGCGGCAACCTGCGTGACCATGGTGTCAAGGCACTGGAGGAACCAGAGCCCAGCCGGCTGCTGGAGGAAACACAGTGGTCATGCACAGGCTGCTAAGAAGGACCAGCCTTGCATTGGAAAGACAGGGCTCCAGAGAGCAGTGGTTGCAGAATATTTAGAAAAAAATGGGAACTTCTCTGAGTCAGAAAGGCTGGTGTGAATTGCTGTAGCAGTAGGGAGAAGGTCTAGACTGGAAGGCCAGTTCCACTTAGTAGTCCTTGAGAGGTTTCATGTAAATCTATAAACTTCTTATACATCTGCTTTTTCCATCCACTGCTAACATAACAGTTCTTTATTTCTCCCCCTTGGGCATTTCTACATGGACCGATGCTCACAAGAGACATGAGAAGACCTCTGCGCACACTCAGTGCCTAAAATATACTGATCCCAAGAAAGGCACCTGGTGTTTCTTTACCAGATATTTGCCTACCTTCTTTTTTTTTTTGCTTTCTTTTCACCCACTTGCCTCCAAGATCTCCTCTTTCTCTTTGTTTCCATCCAGGATCTCCCTCCTGTCCCTCTGTCCTCTTCCATTTGTTTCCTACATTACTCTGATTGAACCCAGCTCTGGCTTGTGAGTGCTGGAGCCCCCATGGGCTCTGTCTGACTGACACATGACATATTTTAGAGTGTGGACTTAGCCCTGGCGAGGTGAAAGAGCAGTAGTCAGCATGTATGAGCTGTGCAGCATAATAGAAAACACAGCTTTTAATTAAAACTGGTATTTCAGGACCTCTGCTGGTGGCAGCCCTGCTGAAATATGACATCGCTGAAGCCCTGCAGATTGTAGTGTGACCCCATCTCCAGGAGCTGCAACTCCCAATGTCAGCGCCAGCACTTGGAGTGATGGGAATTGCTCTGTGTAATAGCTAAATACCCAGCTTGGGCTGAGAGCACTCCCACAGCAGGATGGCGACTGCTTTGTAGCCTGGACTAAAGGACCCATGTGGCAAAGTACAGGTCACAGCCGTTGTGCTGCTTTGCACATTGTTTCCAAGAACATCCGTTTAAAATTGTGTGAAATTCAAATGCCAAGGGATTGTGTCCCTGTTGTTACCTACATGTGGGACTAGACCCCAGGAGTCTGGGAGCAAGGTCTTCCAACACCTACCCTATTTATTTGACATAGGGCAGCACCTGTTCTTGCATCTTGCTCTGCCAATACTTCATTTCATTTATTCCTTTCATTTATTGCACCTGCTGCTGCCGCCAACTCTCCAAAGCATTCTCCGCAAGGACCGCCCTGTGGCTATCCCAGCAGGATGCAGCACCCTGGTTCTCAGTTCACCCCACAATCTGTTGAAGGTATCACCACGGCTGCAGGGAGGCACAACTGGGGATTATAGCCCCTGCCCCAGGCACAGGCAAGCCTTGGTTTGCTCCTTGCTACACTACTGCCTTCTAGTGATACCTGGGGCAAGTCACTTGGGCCTTGATCTGCAAAGGCAAACATGATTTTCTTGATCTTGGTATCTGTAAACCTGATTAACAGCACATGAGGTACCATGGTGGAAGCGGATGTGCCCTAGGGACAACTCACAGGACCAGGATGGCGTCTCAGAGAGAGAAAGCAGCAGCAGGCTGGGCTTATTATAAATAATTCTCTTAAAATGGAAGCAGTGCTGCCCACCTGTCCCTGAATACCTTACCTCCCTGGAACAAGTGGAAAGGGCAGGGGGGACCTCAGCTCGCCCAATTCTGTTCCTGCACACCCAGTGCCCTCATGCAAGGAAATAGCCAAGCTAGCTTGATATAGCACTTCTCATTTCTTTCTGTCCGACTTCTACCAGACCATGACCCATGTCCAAGGCATGACTCAGAATTGGGTATCTCACAACCCAAACTCACAATGTTACCTTCTTCTAAATTTTCAAACAAAAGAGTAACTGTTCCATGGGTAGGCTGTGAGGTCAAGAAAGGTATTTCCCACCAAAAGGAGGTGAATTGGCCCTCTGTCTCTCAGGCTCCATATGCCAGAGGCCAATCATTGCATTAGTATTCAGACTTCATAGCAAATCAGAGGGAGAAGAAAAACTAGGGTTTAGGATAGAAGAAAATACAGTTTATTGGGCACACCTGAGAGCTGGTGCCCAGAGCCATAGTTCATTTGATAAACAGTAATTTTTTTGAAGTTTATAATACTAGGGTGGGTTATGGGGAACAGCCCCATAATTTTGACTCAGCAACACCTCTACCCACCAGCAGAGGAAACAAACAGCACAGAAGAGCTGCCAGCAACCCTCCTTCACCAGTGCTGACCTCCCTGGGGCCCTGGGGCTCCTCAGTGCCAGGCCCTGGGGTGGGAGCATGGCCCTCCAGATGGGAAGAGGAGCCAGAGGTGAGCAAAGGCAGCCATTCTCCCTCCATAGGGTGCTTTGAAGGGCTGGCAAGGAAAAGGAAGGAGCACCAAATTCCCAGGCTCCTGCTGGCTGCTGACTCAACATGGGACTAAGGTTTCAATGCAGGAGCTGAAGGTCTTGTTTGGATTTGCTGGGGAATTATGTTTTCTACAGCTCTGGAGCTGGAGACATTAATGAATATTGCAGGCATGTAATGGAGGGAAGATCAGGGGACTGCCATTTCACTCCAGAAGACTTCTTGAGTGGAGACCCTCGAGAGCTTCCCCAGGCTACATAAGGAGGAGAACTGCAGATCATGGGGTACTAATTGTCTTCCCACTCTTGCCCTTGCTGAGGCCAGTTTGGGGACAACCATGCCCAGAGGAGGAAGAGGAGCTGCACCTGACATTGTCCTTCAGGACCTGTCCTGCAGGACATGTGCAGGGATATTTTGGCTCACAGCAGAGCTCAGCGAGAAAGCGGGGAGAAACCCAGCCTGAGGGACTCCTGTCCTTTTTATCCACAGGTCTATGCCTTTTGCACACCAGCAAGCATGGAGTTAAGACTGCAGCTGCGATGAAATCCAAACATTTGCAAGTGTGGGAATTCCCAAGGAGAGCAACTAAACTACCTTCAGTCTGCCCTAGAAGCAGTGCTTTTACACAGCCTGCAGCCAAGTCTGCCTCGACCAGCTGCAACAAAGAGTTTAATCTTATCAGTGACCATAAAAACTCAAATTCCTCTTAGCAGAATTGCTGATGGGGATGGTAGTGTCAAGCCTGGCCTCATCACAGTCTTGCACAGTCAACAGGGGGGGGAAATGCTATATCAAAAATTCCTGAATCACAAATTCCTATATCATCCCCCACTCCATGCAGAGAGAAAAAGCCCACTGGTGACCTGGCACCAATCTGAGCGGGATCCAATATGGTTTTTCCCTCTATCACTTAGCGGTAGGATTTTTATGTTACTGAAGTTAAACAGGTAAAATGCTTCCTGCAGGCTCATCTAAAGCGCTGCAGAGGCGCTCTGCCCAGGCAGCAGGTGTGCTTGGCCACAGGTGGATGCCACAGATCCTCAGCATGGCTTTGCTGGGAAGGCGAGGGACGATTGGTTCCCTGTGGACAGGAGCTCTTAGCAAAGCTGTGCTTCTCCCTGTAAGGTGGATTGAGCTCAGCAAAGGTGGTGTATGCCTGTGGGAATGGCTTGACACTTTGGTGCTGAGAAAGCAGTGCCTCAAGTTCTCCTCTCCCATTTGGGCATTCTTGCATGCACATGAGCAGGTGCTGGAGCTGGGGAGGAATAGGTGGGCTCAGGTCTCAGACATGGGGCTGGGACCTGGGTTACACCTCAGTGGCTAATTTTGGTGTTATTGTTGAGCAAAAAGGTATAGAAAAGGTTCTTTTTCTCCCAGTCTGTCACTTGGAGCTGTGAGGCCCATTCCGCAGATGCTTGGACCTCCTGCAGGAGGTGGTGAGGACCACCACCTCCACCAGCACCACAGTAACCATGACTGTCTCCTTTCTGGCATCCCCATCCCTTCTTTTGGCCCTTTCTCTGCCCAAACCTCCCACATGCATGGGCCCACAATGGCAAGAACAGCTTTCCTGGGCTGCACTCAGCTGTGTCCCCCTTGTACACCTGCCACCACCATCATCCTTTCTGCTGTCACGGGTTCATCCCATCACCTCCCTATTTGTCCTCTCTTGAGGTATTTATCTATCACCTGCCATGACCCCACCAGCTATGCCCAGCCCCTCCACACTTTCAGAAGACACAACCATCTTTGTGTTTCCCTTGCCTCTCTCATATGGTACATTTGTTCTCTCCTCTCAGCCCGTTCACCCACACGTGTTTCCCTCCCTATGCGCACAAGTTGTCTTTACACACACAGTTCTCATGCAGGGCTGTGAGACAGTCTGAGCTCTGTTCCAGCTCAGTCTGGTCTCTAGTGGAGATGCCTCACCCAAGAGAGCAGGCTTGCCCTCTGCTCTGGAGCTGATGGCTCCTCTTGCAGCCCACAGGGAAGACCCCCAAGATACCCAAGGACAAAGCACGTGTGTGCCAAAAATCTGGAGTGACCATGCAAAGCAGACACACTTGGACGGTCTCTCAGAACTGGTCTGTATGCTGTGCTCCCAGCTCTTCAAGGTCTCATTCCCGATGCTGATAGGAAGTCACCCTGCTTATACAGGGGAGGCTGGTGGAAATACTTGTCATGCACTTCAACTGTTGATAAGGCTGGACTATCTGCCAATACACATTGTGCCTCTCCCTCTGTCTGACTTGGAGTGGTCTACAGTTCTCATCACCATCGTATGTCAACACCTGTGCCTTCTGGCTCCTTCCCCTTCCCTCACCCTTTGTACATCTTGGATTAGAGCTGCTTGGCACAGGGGTTGGCCAAGACCCCAATGCCCAAGTCCTGTGATATCTGGCTGCTTTGGGAACTGAACCATGGAGAATATCACAGAGGCACACAGTACTGCTTGCAACTGCATTCAGACACGTGGCTTCACTTACAGAAGTGTACATCTAACCCTTGTGTTGGGCAGAGGAAGATAATGGGTGTCCTTCCTCCCACTGTTGCAGGCTCAGGAGGTGACAGACAGCCATCCTAATTAGAGGCTAGAGAGATGACGCTTCCATGGAGAACAAGTTTTATTTATGAGCCAGATTAGGAGGCATTAATTGCTTTCTCTCCTGGTTTCTGCTCAGAAAGGTACAGTAATCACAGGAACATTTTTGACATTGTTGACATAACTTCCCAGCCCTCCTGCTGAGAAACAGGGACTCTTGCATACTTCAAAAGGGCTTAAAGGCTCAGGTTGTGCCACCACAGTAGTAGTGCCGATCTAGGAGTGGGGTGGGGGGAATTTGCATTAGAAGGATTAAATACCAGGGCTATTGTGGAATTTTAAACTGATGTTTTCCGGCTGACCACAGGCCTGGAGCTTGTGTGTGGCATGTTTGAGCCTCAAAAGTGCTCTTGATCCTCTGATCTTTTATTTCATAACATTTCTCCCCACTCCCTCCCTTCAAATGTATTTTGCTTTTCTTTTGGCTGCTGAGCAGACACACATTAGCAAAAGGAACATGTTGAATTCACAGTACCAAGAGCAGTCTGAAGCTCAGGAAAGCTTTCTTTGCATGTATTGGAAACATTAAGCATCCGGATTACTCTTGTAGTGCTGGGCCCCGGAATAGTAACAAAGTTAAGACAAGCTCCATTCTGACACAAACGCTGTGTGAAGCTTTGCCACAGTCCTGCACAACCATTATGGGATGTTCTTACATCAGATTACCTTCTGAGATGTGTCTCTTGCTTGTGGTTCATATAAAACCTTCCTGGCTTTCATAGCATGATGCTAAATGTGACATTTCTTGCAGCTACATCAACATAATGGGGTCTCCGCTGAGACAATCCATTTCCAAAACATCAGTCCATGATATTCCTGGCACTTCTCAAGTACCTTGCTCTGCAGGAAGAGATTGATCCTGTGAGGATGCTCAGCCTCTCACACAACTGGATCAGTCATGTTCCTGTGCTAACCTGCCATCCAGCTGTCATTAGACACAGGCTCAGGCTGCACACAGATTTCCTGCTGTGGTAGCAAATGGCTTCTTATTAGGTCCTGCAGCTGACTCTGGGTTAGCTCTCAGAGTAGCCAGCCCCTGCACGGCATCACGTAAGAAAAACATGGTTCTTGGCAGGGAAAGATGTCTGGGGATTTTTTTATTTATTTTTTTTGCTCTGCACAGAGATGAATACCCAGCCTTCCAACATTAGCCTTGCCACGTGCAGCATCCCAAAGTCGTATGAGACTTGCCTTGGCTTGTCTTTGAGGCAGACATTGGAAGCTGGAAAGGGCCAGTCTTGGCCCTTAGCATGCAGCGTTGTGGCTCAGTGTCTGAGCAGGGTCCAGGAGGGAGGCACATGTCCCTGCAGACTAGGAGCGCTGGGGGAGTCCCACTCCTGCTCCCCCCACATCACAGCCAGCAAGCATCCATCCACCGGGGGGCCATGACAGCTCCATGAAAGCAGGGGCCCACAGCCTGCTCTGAGCTCTCCCTTAAATCTGGGTGCCTCCTCAGAGAACAGCCCTGTGGTTTACAGGGCACAGGCACTCTCTGTAAGCAGAACCAGTCTCTTTCCCCTGCGATGTGGCCCTTTATGGCCTAAGGCCCTAATCAGTGCCAGCTAAAATTGCTGAGGACCTAATATGCAAATATACCTGTTTCTGTTCTTTCTAAAATCACTCTTGCTGGTGTTTCTAGTAGTTATTATAATTCAGTGAGGACTTGGCAACTCATCAAAGCTAGCATTTTCCCTTAGTCTCATGCAGCAAAGTAATAAAGAGCAACCACTAAAGATCTTGGACCAGTTATACAGCAGGGCAGCAAGAGGAGCTCAACATTTTCCCTGCAACCATGACTCAGCTTTACAGCCCATCCCCTACAGGGTAGTTTCCCCAAAGCAATGGTTGTACCGCAGCCAGCAATCCCTCTACCACACCTCCTCACACATCCTGGTGTGACTCCTCCATGGGAAGCTGAGAGCACTACCATGGAAGCAGCAGTAGCTAGAGGCTTCAAGAGCAGGTGTGCTCTCATCTGCATTTGACAGATGCCTGTTAATTATTTATATAGCATGAGAGGTGCACTTGATGCTAGACAAACAGCAAGCAAGACCAGCCTCTTTCCCCAAGGAGCCTTCCATGCAGATTATGCAGATACCAACAGGCAAGGCAGGATCAGGCATGAAGAAGGAACCAACCATGCCACGGAGGAGGATGGTGATGAAAGGAGAGAGAAAAGCTGCAAACCATTTAGAGGAATTCGAAGGAGATTATTTGATGAAGGGAAGAGAAATTGTTTTCCACTTATGGGAAAACAAAACAGAAAGAGGCAGCAGGGATGTCAGAAATACCAGAGAGTAATGAGTAGACATACCAGCTTGGGGTTTAAAACTGGCACAGCTCCTACCCTGGCCACCATATCTTGCTTGTGCAATAAGGCTGTAGGAAGCTGGGAGTGAGCAGTCCTAGAGATGGAGTAGAAGGATCTGCCACAAATTGGCCTTTTGCAATATGCACTGATGTGCAATACGTTCTGGGTGCGCAGCATGAAAGGATAAGCTGGAGCTGGGGAAGTACAGGCATGGCAAGATCTACACTGGGCTGCCTGCACAGACCTATATGGTCCTGTATACTTGAGACCACTTTGTCTCATAGTAGTGTTGATCAGATCCCTGTGACATTCCTCTGTTACAGAAAAGGGAGGCAGGAAAACACCAATGATACTACAAGCGGGGCATAAATTCACTACTACCTCCTCACAGGAGACACAGCCCACAATCCCACCTGCTTCACTCTTGTGGCTGTAAACTGTAGGAAGAACTGCTCACAAAAAGGAGTCCTTTAAATCAATAGGCAACCCAGTGGCTTTTTGATTCACAGTGCCCTGATTCAATATCCTGCTGGAACAAGGATAAGTCTCCATTTGATGGTGTACTTAGTCAGATGCCTTTTTGGAATCCTGCACTGACCACATTAGACCATGCAATTTCTCTCATCCTTGCCAGGATGCACTTACACGTTGGCTGCTTTAATAGTTGAGGTGACACTTTCATTTTAAGCATTTCTTTTCATTGGCTTCTGCAACCTTCTGAAACCATTTGGAGTTGTGTTTTTTTTCCCCCTGGGGCTGAAATTTCTCACGCTTATGCTCAGCCCCGGGTGATGGAAGTTTGATGATAATCTGCTGTTGCTGGTGTCTCAACTCAACAAAGTGGTGATTTGGGGCTGGAACAACTGGAACTCCCTGATACACTGATTGGAGGAAGCACAGAACAAATTGCACCTCCTCATCTACTCCACATGCTCTAATTTGCGGATTCCTGGGTGACTTCACCACTGCCTCAGAACCCTCCCTGCTTCAGTCCATGTTATCTGCTGATCCTACACTCATGTGGTCCTGCTACATGGCTTACCCATGCAGGTCACTTCATTTAAGAGACATTAGCGGAGTGGTTGATATTATTAATTAGAAGCAAAATCAAATAGATCCCGCAGGCTTAGCAAGCCAAGTTATCGCACAGTCATGCTTCTTTTCATTAACCTTTTTTCCTTTGGCACAAACCTTGCTAATGTATAGCCCCTGATTTTGCAGAGTGTCCATCCTCTTCCCAGTGTGTCACCCCTAACTTCTAACACACAGTACACAGAGCTTTGCTTTCAAATCCCGTAGGAAAAATGGGCCTATTCACAGTATTAACCACTGCTGTCCAGTGTGGTTTCTAGAGCCAGCTTGACTGCAGCACAAGATCTGGGGCTCTTGATCTCAGCTAGCCTCCCCTGGGTGTGGGGAAGTGAACTACCTCTGTATGTAGGTTCTTATGGTTCTCCTGCTCTCCTTCATTCCTTTTTTTTAAGGTTCCTTTGCCTCACCTTTTCCACTCCCCTATACATGCTAGTGCCAGGAGACCCCTTCAATAACAGCTTCCCCTCCCTGCAGCTAAGACCATGGCAACATGATCCCCGCTGGGTACTTCATCTGTGTACCGCGGTTGCTCAAGATCAGTCAAGGGTGACATCTGAGCCCACACCCTACCTTACACAGCCCCTGTCTCCCCTGCAACTGTTGGGAAGAGCCCTGCTGGAGAGCTCCATGAAAGGCAACACCAGGCAGTGGCAGAGGTCTTTTCATCGCTTTTCACCCCATGGAGAGCCCAGCTGAGCACATGCCTCAACCCGAACGTCTGTGAAGGGACGGAGGAAGAGATTAAAAGCCTTGAACCCCTTGAAAATCATGAAATAATCTGAAAGCGAAAGCATCTGGCGTTGGCCAAATGCTAAGGGGGCATGGCACGGAAAAGTACCCAAAGCCAGGCTAAAGTCACAAGGCGGCCAGAGCACATCTATGCTGCCCTTAACCCCTCTTGGCACCCTCCACCGCCTGGAGCACCCATTGCAGGGCCTGCTGGGAAGCAAGCCGGTTTTGCAAAGGGCAGGCTATTAACTGTGAATCAAAAGGAGCATTCAGGCGGCCAGCAGGTCTGGTGGGAGGGAGGGCTGGGGGGAGCACGGCTCCCGGTCCTTCCCTGCTATTGGAGGCCAGCCTGTTCAGCTGGGGAAGGGGAGAATAAAACGTCTCCAGTGTTGACCAGTGAGGCTTGCTTTCCCTTTACAGCAGCCCTGACTGCCAGTGAAAGACACCACAGGGAGAGCTGAGGGGGGGGGGGGGGGGGGGGCGCAAATGTTGGCCTGCCAAGTCAATAGTAATTTAATACCCCGCTGACATTTTTGGTTGGCAGCAGGATAGATATTTAAATCATAACCTTCACTCTCCTATACCCCTCCTCCCCACCAAAAATAAATAAATAAACCCAGCAGCCCCTATTTTGGCCTGCCAAGAACTTGGAGCATTTGCTGTGTGCTCCCTGAGCGTCACGTCGGGCACCGTCAGCTGAGTCTTTCCTTGACATCAGGGATGCTCACTCCCCTCCAGCTTTTGGAGGGTTGCTGAGGACCAGGTGGCAGCGGGGACAACCTCGGCAACTGGCTGGGACCCTAGCATGTGTCTCTAGGTTGCTGTGCAACCAGAGGCACAAGGCACAGCACGGTGGTGCATACGTGCTGTTTCGCCCATGCGACAGCCAGCTCATACCAGCCTCTCTGACCCCTGGCATGGCACGCACAGGCCCCAGCTGGGCTGGTAGCTTCTCGGGGGGAGCCAGAGGAGAGGGTGGGAGTTTGGGAAGAAAGTGGGGAAAATGGGGAGGGAGGGGAAAAAAAAGGAATTTTTAAGTCTCAAGCAGTGCCTTTAAAGAGCAGCCAGGATCTGACACCAAAGCCTTTTCCACTTGAAACTGATGCCTGAGAACAGGGGCAAGTCCTACAACCTGCCTTCTCTCTGCAGGTTACAGAGCCATTGCCCCTCAACCCCTCAAGCCTGCAATCTTCTTTTTATGAACTTGTTCAGACCCTAGAAGAAATGGAGCTCATTGCAGAGCCATCTCCTGCTTGGTGGGAATTGCCCCAAATCCCCCAAATGTCATGTTTTGTCCCCCCACCCCACTGTGGAGGACAGAGGATCAGCTCCAGCATATCCCTTACCCCCTTTCTCTCAAAGGAGTGCTTCTACTCGCACATGGTACTGCAAGACAGCTCTTTCCCCAAGGGGCACTCTGTCAGATTTTACAGCTCTGGTTTCTGTTTGCACCCTCTGTCCACGGGTCCTAATCCACAAGGCAATGAATTCAGTGGAAAATTATCCATCAGCTGCAAGGACCATTGAATATGCCTGATATCAATTAGGATCTAATTTGTCTAGTCTTATTATTCACATATGAGTCCTGAGATTGAGACTCCCAGCAGTAAATGGGAATTTTTCTCCCTCCCTGCACCTGGGTTTCAGTGGTTTTGATCAAACTAAATAGCCTGGCTTGCAATTCCATGGCTGCAGCCCCTGCCTGCTGCCATTGGGCTGGATGTAGCAGAGAAAAGCACTGTCTTTGGGAAGGAAGAAGCAAGAAGGGGAGCTAGCTTGGAAGAACACATGTGAGTTATGAATGTGCAGTGGAGATTTATTCCCAGAGCCTTTCCAATGGGATGACCTCCAGGTGAGCAGCAGAAAAAAAGGTACCAACAAAGTTCTCGGCAAGGAACCTTTGCTAACATCTGTGGAAAGGTCTGTGTGCTTTCACAGAGCTGGGAGGGACTGAAGTTCTCCCCATCAGCCTGCTTTCCCTTGGAGTGTGCTGGCCATTTGTCTGAAAAGCTGAGAAGAGAAAAAAGGGAGGTGTAGACAAAGAACTAAGGGATGCCCAGTATAACTAGGGGATCGGCTTCCCCCAGTCTCCTTAGCACATTGGCATGGCTGATGGCAAGCTCAGGGCAGGACTGCAAGTCTAAGAACCTTTAAATTAAGGCTATAGTCCACAAGACGCCTGGAGACTAGCCTGCTGCCAACCTGCCAAATGCAGGTGCTGACTGTGAATATTAGAGCTAAAGCTGCTGCTTTAGAGTAGCTGAGAGCTGGATTCTGCCCTGTTCTCTCCCTTATAGTGCAGCAGCAGGATAGCTGCTTAGTGCAGCCCAGCCTTTCAAATGTTGGTACCTGAAAGTAGGTTCCAAAATGTATGTGGAGCAGCCCTTTTCAGAAGCTCAGTGCATCTGCATGAATCGTGTCGGACATCCTCAGAGCTATGGAAAATGCATTCCAGCTGCCTAACTCTGGTTTTTGGAGCCAAATTTGAGGTGAGGAGGATGGAAAAGTTTGGTTTCACTTGTTAGCAAGTCCTTCATTTCATATCCAGTGGAGAAAAGGGACTAGCAAAATTTAGGACAGCTACAGCAGAAGACAATAGAGACAGACTGTTAGCAGATTTCCACCCATTCTTTTTGTAAGCCCATAAATAAATATCTCTCTAATGCCACTGTTTGTTTTTATTCTTCCTGAAAATGGTCCTCCTATTATTTTTGCCTCATCCCTTGGCTCTCTTTGTAATCCCTCTAGTACATTCTTTTCTTAAAGGAAATCTAGTCTGAACTGAAGAAAGGTCGTGCTCCATGGCCACACAGTAAGACATTCAGGACACCTCTTCTAGGGCCTAGAGTAGAGTGGGGGTAGTGTCACTGAATGGAAACAGGAATGTCTATAGGACTGTGCTTCTTTTTGTCCATCAGACATGTCTTCTTTCAGGAACGGTGGACAACAGGACCTAGGAAATGCTTTTTTTTCCCCCCAGTGACCATTTATAATTGAGCAGTCTTTTCCTCCTGTACCAGCTTTGTACAACTCTTAGTTTATATTCATCTCCATTCAGAGCCAAGGGTATGTTTTGGGGTGCTGAACTTCATATACCATTGGGCTTTGCCTTACCGCCTGAAAGGACTCCAGGCACTGCTGAGTGGACAAACCCAAATGATGGAAGCAGTGGCTCTGAGAGGAGGTAGACTATGAGTGTGCAGGGCTGTACCCTGATGAGTGCCACTCCCAGATCAGCTAATGATCCCAGTTGTTCCCATCAGAGAGAGCCTCCCGCTCCCTGTGTCATTGGGAGCTGGCTTTATGAAGTAAAACCAGCTCAGGATCTTTGCCTGCAGATTCCAAAATACTCCCATTCTTGCCTCTTTCCTTCTAGCTCCCTCCCTATAACCAACACCTCGCCAGGGCCAGTGAGATGGCAGAGCCCCCAAGCTAGTGGTGGTGCCAGGGAAATGCCAGACATCTGGAGATGACCTGCTGTAGGGGAGGGGTTTGAATGCCACCATTCCCATGAGAACCCAGGAGACCTGAGCAGAGAAACCACGCAAACTGTCTAGGGACCAGACTGCTTCTCTCAAGTCCCTTCAAAATTCAAGCGAATGTTGCCCAAGGACCCCAGTGAGCTGGGTCTTACAAGACATCCTCATGATGTTCTCCAGTCATGTCTGCTCAACAAAAACATCTCATTTGGCCTAAACAAGAATAAATGAGTTTGTACTTCCCAGGCCTTTAACTCTCTCAGTCCTGGATGGTCAATGTACCAACAGATACTGGTATTTGAACACCCATTTCTTTACAGAGAGTTTCACTGAGAGGGAGGAGACATCCTCATGGCAGAGGACTCTTGTTGGGCTCCACAGTGGCATTCTGAACTTGGTATTTTCGGAGTTATTCTCATGTGAACACACTCTCAGAGGAGAAAGTTACACAAAATCAATTGCGCAGATCAATACCTGTACTGATGTATTTCCTGGTGACAGGCCAGATCGCCAATTGAGGGTAAACAAAGTCTGAACAAAGTCTGGGCACAGCAAGGGGTTCCAGATGGGAACCAGAAGTTCAGAGCTCATCAGAGCCATCTCCATGCACACATTACAGGCACCAACCAAACACTAATAAATGATTAACAGGGCTGTTGTGCATTAGCCTCAGATTTTGGTTCCCTCCCATTATTTCTGGATAATTTTTTTAAAAAAAGGCAGATGATAGGGAATTCTGTACTTGGAGAAATTAATTAGATATTCAAGTCTCTGTGGACCTCATACAATCCTGAGAACCCTGTTTCCTCCTCCCCAAATGCCTCAGATCAGTGCTTTCAGTTGAAGGCTGCTCAAAGGCAGTTCCCTTCCAAGTCCATCCAAAGTCTTAAGCATCCAACTCTTTCCTGAGGCCCTACAAAGTAATGCAGCAACCTTCTTCCTTCTGTGACTTGAATGATCTTTATCTTCAGAGTCCTCAGTTCTTCATACGATGGGAGAGAGGAGACCTGGGGATAGAAGCTTTTTCTTACAATTAAGAGCTGATACAAGGAAATCACTGGGGCTTATTGCCTCCTTCAGACGCTCCTCCCACATTTCCACTTTCCGTTCACTTCCTGTATCTTTCACCTGTAGGTAATCTCGACATCCACCTGCCACTTCTGCCTCTTGGGGTCTATTTTCCGTGCCTGTAGCACTACAGCACTATAGTATCAGAAATATTCTTTCTTTCTTGGGTGCTGCCCACTCTTTTGCACTCCATGGTACAGTTACACTGCGAGGCCTGTAACAGACTGAAGGGGAGGAAGGTTCATCCCTTGGAGAGCCCCCATCTATTTTGTCAGGTACCAACCCTAGCTTTCAATAATGGCCTGAAACTGATAGGACTCTGATATCCAGCTATGACCAGATATAGCACAAGCAGGCAGAATTATCTGGAGCTGAAATTGGTCTTGCTCCTTCTGTTTCAGCTGGGGTCTTCATAGCGTCCCCCTTGAACACGGGCATCTAGATCTAGAGAAGAGCACTGGTCAGGTCCCCAGGAGCAACAGTAAGGAGGGCACCAGAGGGGACTGTCCCCTGGGATCTCTGCAGAGCACAGCAGCTCTGCAGCAGACAGTTTCATTCTCATTTTCTGACCTTCAGTTCCCCCATTCAATAATTTTATTCATTATACAACAGCAGGATTAGATAGTGCCTGCTGGTTGGCACACTCTGATGGGCATTAATACCTGCTGGCACAGAAGCAGGCACATGCCAGTACTCCTGTGTGCTAATGAAAAGGCACCATTTCCACTTCCATTTCAGCACATGCTGAGGTTTCCTGAGAGCCAGCATTGATCTTTGTGTCCAGAACATGTGCCACCATCAGTCCTGCCTTGCAGCTCCAGGAGTCCTGCTGCTTAGGGCAATGGCTACCATCAGAGAGCTGGATGAGGTCAAACTGGACCCCTACTGAATTTTTTGTCAGCACTGTGTCACACAATGGAGACTTCCAGTGGCACATTGCTTTCATGTACACTGGGCCTATCCTGGCATCCCCTGGGGAATGGAATGAAAAGCTGCACCATGACAGGCTGGATGGTGCACCTACTCACTACTGTTGGGTTCTCACTGGGTGGTTGGCTTTAAAATTCATCCCTTTGCCTTCCTCCAAGTTCTACAAGAGCTTCTTTGTCAAAAAAGGCTGGAGCAGTTTATCTGCAGCCCTCTAGGAACTCCTCTATCACCATGACTCCTTTTGGGAGATCTGCCATCCTGTTGAACCCTGGAGAAGTGATGGTGATAGAGAAGTGGGAGGAAGGGTTTCCCTGGCACACTCATATATAGCCCTGCTGCAATGCTCCTACCCAGAGGAAGTGGCCTCTAGGACTAACCTCCAGGCAAAGCGGTGAATAATTTTTGACTTGGAGGGAAGAGAGATGGAAGGACCTGTCATAGAAATGTTGAACAAGCTACACAAGAGAGCAAGAAGACACCGCAGAATGCTGCACGTGACCTTACTGTCATCAGATTAGCTGGAACTCACTGTCTCAGGGTGTTATGGGGCACAAGATCTAAGCAATATTTTTTTTAAGAAGTAGGTAGTATTTATAATTGTATCCAACTGTTGTGTTGGAATAGTAACTATTTAAGACATGTCAGACTTCCAAAAGAAAAATTCTGATGAACTGATTTCAAGGCCATGGGGCTGAGAAGGAATTTGCCCCCAAGCTTGCTTAGTCCAGAACCAACCACTGCAGACTATCTTGCAGGATTTCTCTGGAGGAACTGCTAACAATCACATTTTGGCCCAGAATGGATGACAGCACTATGGAGCCATTAGGCTGATTCAGACATCTGCTATGACCAGAATGGACAGCATTTGTCCACCTGATCTGTGAATATTTATGTTTCTGACCTAGCTGTGATGTATAGGAATACAAAACCTTTGAAAGAGTGGGGTACTAAGTGCAGAAATGGGCATGACAAGTACTAGCATGGAGGGATTCATATCCTGCAGGTGACAAGTCTGATGTTGTACAGTAAACCAAATTTAAAGCAGTGCTCGAAGACTATTAGCAGCATCCTGGCACTGCTGCAGTTCAGTGTGCCAGACAGTAGGTCACTTCAAGACTTTGCGAGTAGGACCATCCACACACACATGCTTGGTGATGACCTCCCACCCCCAGCAAGTTTGAGGGCATGAAGTCCTGCTGCCAAGCTCTTCGAGTGTGGGAATCTTGTTTCAGTTCCACACATGTAGCTCTGCAATTCAGGCCCTGCAAACAATGGTTTAGCCACTCCAAGAGCAGTGATCGTGAAAGGGGTGTGACTAGAGCAGCTCTATTCCCAGAAGCCAGGCCAATTCTCTGATCGGAGCTCAACCAGCATCTCTGCTGAGTGTCCAGGAAAGCAGTTTTGGCAGGCTCTCTGTAGATAGTTCCAGTTCAGGAGAAACTGCTGGTAGATTTGAGACAGACAGCGTGCAGTTCACAGCTGCATGCAGCCAACAGCACAACAAGCCCTCTCTGCCAGAGACACTCCTCCAGCATGCTTGATCTTGACTTTTTATTTGCCATATTGCATTGTTCTTGGGTGTCAGCCTCTTTCATTCCCCTCTGCCTCAGCAGCCCTTCATTGCCAAACCATGCCACATCTCCTCTCTACCCAAATCTTTCTTTGCTTCCCTGCTGTTTCCTCCACAAAAAAGATTCCTCTTTCTGCTCTACTTCAGACTCACATGTCCCCTAGAAAACACGCTAATCTGAGTGTTTCCTAGTAGAAGCACAGTGAATATAGGAAATTTTTTTGCTTAAACAAAAAGCCCTGCTACTAACCTCCATGAGAAAAACATCCTTTCCTGTAAATTCTTTGGGACAGGCACCATTTCATCCTACCTCTCAGAGACATCCCCCAGCACAAAGCCTCTGTGTGCAGCTCAGTTGCAGTTAACAAACAGGAACTATGAACTGAGCTTGCAAGGGATGAAATGGTAAAACTGACCTTACTGGAATAAGTTCATTCCCCTTTGCAATTATCTGGTGACAGACTTCACCTCAGGCTGAATAAATATGAGTAGTTCAGTCTCCAGAGCTCCAGCTACTATTTCATAAATGGTGCTTAGTTGTGACTTGGCCTGGCTTCAAACAGGGATGGGTAGGTTAGCTCTGATTGATTTGTTCTTTAAGTAAAAATTAGAGCTGGTACAATGCCAAGATTGCAATCACCATGTAGAGCATGATGCCTCTGAGACAGGGAACGTGGCTTTGGACCTCGAGCTGCTAGCTGGGCTCTGACACCAACTCAACAGGTGATCTTCAGAAAATCATCATTCTTCAGGTTTCAGTTTCCTGAAGGAAAAGGGGGCATCATAATGCAGTACCACAGGAGCCACAAGAGTTTCTTCCCCTTTCTTGCAACCAGTATAGAGTCTTACTTGTATCGTTACATTTAGAGTCAGCTTCAGGTGGGATTTCTTTCAGTGGAGCACTTCCTTCCTAACAGCACTGTCCTCAAGTGTTCATGAGCACCACTTTGATGGAGGGCACAACAGACATCTAGCTACTAAGCAGTCCTCTGACGGAACAAAGCTTTCCCTGCATAGTGCTATTTGGACCAGACAGGATAGTAAGTATAAAACATGTCAGCAGAGCCCTAGGGATTATAGATATTGTGTTTGAAATAAGTCAGGGATGAGCCTTCATATTTCAGTGAATATCTGTTCCTAAAATATGAGTCAACACTGACACTAACATGGGGTTTTAACCCTACCTTCATTGAGATTCCCAAAAAACAGTGACTAACACCACCTCTGCACAGCAGCCTAAGTCCAGAGCCAGGAGGGACTGAGGACAGCTGAAGGATGTACTGGTGGAACCAGCACTGGAAAAGCTCTGCACCAGCTGAGAGGTCTACTGCTGCTCAAGCAGGAGGCCAGATGTCAGAGCTGTGAAAGGCACAGGGATGGAAGAATGGTGGAGATGTTCTAGATTTAGATAGAGAGACAGCAGCAGCAGAGCTGCATGTGAGGCAAAATGGACTGACATGGGAAGGGATGCTGTCAGGCAGAGCTGCAGGCACAAACACTGCATGCACTGGCCTGCAGCCAGGCAGCAGTGCAATTGGCCTCCCATCACTATCAGCAGCTGGCAAGGCCACAAATGGGAAGACAAGGCAGTGCAGACAAGATTGCAAAACCCACCACAGATACATGCAAGGAGCATGGACACTTAAGTCATTAAGGGAATGAGATATTAAGGTGAGGTTTCACACTCCCAGGCTTCATGCAACAAAGTCACTGCCTCACAGCAGTCCTCAGCATGTACAAAATTGTGCTTGTGTACCATTCGGTCCTGCTGAAGGTAATGCAAGGCTGCAGTGGAGTATTCCTGCAGGCCTTGGAGCTATTCGCAGTTCAGGAGCAGCTCTGGGGAGAGCAGCAGCTCTGCGGCCTCTCCATGAAAGCCTGCTTTGCATAGGACTGGCTGCTTGAGACTCAGGTCACAGCACAGCAGGATGGGGCTGGTGTCTAGCCCCCATTACAGGAAATTGCGTTCTCTGCCTGAAGGGTGGCCAGCCTTCTGCTTCTGCAGAAGGAAGACATGAAATGGATTGTGTGAAGGAGACACAAATGTTACAAATGCTCTTTATAATCCTGTCTGGAGATATTTACTGTAAATACCAAGATGAGTGCACCACACTGCTTTTGGCACAGTTGGCTATTTTTTTTTAAGCACGCTTTTTTTGTTGATAAAAATCCAGAGACACTGACACAATCTCTAAGTTATCCAGAGACAACTCAAAATATCCCATGGCTGGCAAGATGAAACAAAAGCTTTGATGTACCAAGGATGCCTCAACACCAGCAGAGCTGCAATTCCCTGGGTTACAGCATCCCACAGGGCAGCCCTCCCATAATTGCCACTGAGCCTCCATGCTGTCCCAGCAAGTGGGATTTCATGTAGCCCTGGAGGGGAAAGCCTCTGCATGGAGACAGCCACTGCTTGCCCATGGCCCCCAGTACTGGCAGTACCACTGTCCCTGTGGGCCCCTGGGTCCCCTTGCCTGGCAGCACTTGAGCAGGGGACCCTGCTGAGCACCAGGACACGTGCCTGCAGGCCTGGCGCCACGGGCAGCCACTGAAAGGCCTTGGAGGCCAACCTCAGAAACCCTCAGGACTGCATTTGGCTCTCAAGATGCCACTTATCTAACCCTACCCTAGCCAGCTGGCTTACAAGCCAGCTTCTTCTGCAGTTTCAGTTGCTACACAAGGCTCTTCAGAGCAGCCTGGGGGCAGACACTGGCCAGAGCTTGTATAGAGGGGTGGACAGGTAGGGAGACCCTACCAGAAAGCAGAAAAGCCAAAACAAATTAAAAATGTACCCATGCTGGCAAGCAGCAAGAGCCCAAAGTTCATTTTTCTCCAGTTCATCATGGTCAGCTTTGCTTGTCTAGGCCTTGGTCCGGCACAGACCTGGGACTCCAGCTAATCCCATCCTTGGGGTCTCAGGTCGGCAGAGAATATCAGCTCTCAGGGAGAGGACCCATGTTTCTCTCCATAGATTTTTTTGGCCTTGTGGCTTGCAACCTCAATGTAAGATACTTTAAATAGGTCTGAATTGTTTTTTTCAGCCAGTGTTGAAAGCCCAGTCCCTAGATGGGTGGGCACTGAAAATCTCAAGTAAATTTTGAGAATCCCAACATAAATAAATAACCAATTAATGCTTAAGATATCAAGGTACTGCAATGAAGGAGGAGAACCCTGACGGCAATTATGAACACCTGCTCATTGCAATTGCATTGGGAACAAGGTCTGGGAAACCCCATTTCTGAGTGGGGCAGGATCTCTCTCACTCGCACATACGCATGCACACACAGTGCTGGCAGCCATGTCCACCCTAGCTGCAGCACCTCAACCTTGTCCTGGTGTCCTGCACGGAGGTGAGCTTCAGTCACAGCAAATGTGTCTCACAAACTGTCAAACCCAAACACAAGTTGCCTTGCTGCTGGAGGTCAAGGGAGGTGAAGACTTCACGTGAATATGCTGGAAACAGAAAACAAATACACACACAAAAATCCCCAGCAAGAAAGGACAAGCCAATCTTAACAAGCAATTCCATTACCTGTAAATAAAGAGAAGGCAATCACAACATGCCTTAAGCTTGGGGGAGCCAAAAGCCGTCTCTCATCTGTGGGTGACTGATGGCTCGCGGGCTTTCCAGCACAAATTTGCCTGGTGTCATTTGTCACCTACAAGAGGTAAGCCGCTCCTGAAGGCTCCTCTGTGCTGGTGTGTGTGCGTGCGTGCATGCAACTCACGGAATTTCAGCAAAGACGCATAAGAGGATTGTAGTCCTGGTTCAGCTAAAGACTTAGGATTCTGCATAATGTGTTAAGAGGAGCTTAATGCAATCCTACTATTCTGCCACAGAAACCCTGAACAGCAGCCTGTCTGTTCTCACCTTTCCCCATCTGCTAGCCAGCTGTGGAAGAGCTGGCTTGCCCTGGGACTGTTTAAAGGAGCAGGTGCACAGGTTGGGATTCTGCATCTGTCTTCCCATGGGAGAAGATTTCTGTGCTTACTTCAATAAAAAGACATTATGCAGGACACCTGATGCAAAACTCTTATGGTGTGGAGAATTTGCATTTTTGCATAATCTGGAGGCCTCTGGGAGGTATATCACGAGAAAGGAGGCTTCACAGCTCTGAAAGGGGAGTAGAGAGCCAGAAAAGAGCAGTTTCACATCTCAGTGGCAGGAAGTAATCTAAAAGTGAGGAACAGAGCCCTTGGCCAAAATTGTGTCATCCAGGAGGACATGTGCTATTGTGGAATAAGTTGTCATGACAAAGGCAATATAGGTAAGTGTGCACTTGAGATGAGACAATCATTAGAGATTCTCTCTAATGAGAATTAGAGCAAGGATGGCAAAGGGTGGGGAAAAGGGAACAGAAAGGCAAGATACTTACAAATCAAACCTGAATGTCAGGCAATAGTGAGGTCAAAAGGTTGGGTGAGGGTGTTTCCTGCTACAGCCAGAGTCATGCACATCCTTATTCTGAACTTCTCCATATCATTGTGGCCCATCTGCAAAACAAAGCAATTGTGAAATCCTTTTTCCTAGCTTCTGCCTATTTTCTCCCTAGATTCTGCTCAGGTTATAATTGCTCAGTGCCATGGACAGTCTTGTTGCATGCTTAGGTACAGTGCGTAACTCCTCTGGAGCCTCCAGTCACTGCTTTGATATAAAGAAAGAAATAATAATGCAGATTAGAGTTTCCCAAAGTTGACACACTGACCTGGATACTAGCACAATGCAGACTGGGGAAAACATAGAGGAAGAAAATGTATTAAAACCTGGTTGGCTCACAGATAGTGAAAAATAACAGTTTCATCTGAATGTGGGTGAGATGGGGGAAGGAAGTGGACTGGAACGTGGGTTATTCCCTACTGTGGAAGACAGCAGAATGCTAGGACAGCATTTCCATGCTCCATATGCTGGAGAGTATCTGGGTAGAAAACTGGTAAATTAAAATGGCAGTAAGAGCAGATTAGTGATACAAAGTGATCTCTGCTATACATAATTGGGCTACAACCAGGTGATGCATGTTATAATGTCTGTCCTAGATTAATATGGCAGAGTGTAGTCCATATAGATAACCTTTAAGTATTTATGGAAAAGTAGTGACTCTGGGGAGCATTGATGGGTTATGGAGATAATTCACTGGAAACTGGCTCCAGGCAGAGCAAGAAAGCCTGACTTATTCCTCCTGATAGCTAATTAAGGAGATATGGAGTAGCAGAAAGAACATGATTTTCCCACCGGCATGCATTGACAAAACATTTACCAGATGACCACATTCAAGAGAGAAGCAGAATGACTGGGAAAGGTTCAGAAATGAGCTGCAGGAATGATATACAACCTTTAAGATACTCTCTAGCATAAGAAACTCTTTAGGATCCCATATAGTTTATCAGAAGAAAGTTAGGGACACTATGATGTTTTAATGGTCTACTAAGGAAAAATGCATCCAAGAACAGGAAGGTCTATTACCCCACAAACAAAACCCTAATAAAGTCCAATCCAGAGGACGGAACCCATAAAATTCAAACTGGAAGTAAGGTGCAAGGGATTTTTTTTTAAGATTTGAGGAAAGGAATAACTGAAAACATTTCTTTCCAGGGAAGTGGTGAATTTGTCATCACTTGGAGTCTTTACATCCAGTCTGGGATGATTGTTAAAGTACATGGTCTAGTTTACCAGAATGTATTGGATTTGATAAGTAGTGGGAAAGAACAAAGCGTTTGGACTGCCAGCTGGCCAGGCAGAGCTCTGCATGTTGGGTTTTGCAAGTGCTGTGATGAGATCAGCCACTGCGGTCCTTGTGGCTGTAACAGTAAGATCTCGTAATGTATTTTCCGTCTGTGATTCTGAAAACGGCTTTCATAAACAGCCAGTGAGGTGGGCTGTCCCGCTGTGACTGTGACCAAAGAGTGTCCTTCCTCAGTGCTTGATCAAAGCTAAAATCTTTGTTGGCACTGCCTAATGACCACACTCCTTCTGAGGAGACAGATAATGAGAAATGGCCTTGATGGGATTTCTCCACAACATCCAAGCTGCATAAAGTTTGGCATGCAGGCAATGCTAGAGCCAGAACTGGAGACTTAATCGAGTTTTCCTTACATCTGTTGGCACTGAAATGCATTTCTCTAGAAATCTGTGCACAGGGTGAGATGGAAGCACTGATCTTTTGTATCCTCTGAGATGATGACTCAGCTCTTATGCTTCATTTTATTCGAGCCAGCAATAGGAGTAGAGAATAAAATGTATGTACCTATTGAAGAGTCGGGTCCAATCAGGAAATTTCAAGGAGACAAGATCTTGTGGTTAAGCAACAGTTATCGAGAGCACCATACTTGGCTTCTACTCTGAGCTTTGCCATTAATGCTCTTTGATCACGTGCATATCCTCCTCTATTCCTGGACTTCTGTAGCAATGAGAAGAATTGTACTTCCTGTCTCTCACACATTGCTTTACGGATTCCCAAGCTGGGGGCTGTGTCTCTTCATGTATGCTTGTGCAGTGCCTGGCAAAGAAAAGTACATTTTGAGCTTCCATGCTTTTTTTCTAAAAAATGTCTAATAATAACTCCCATGTCTGCTGAGTATAATCACAATTTAGGAAATAAAATGTGTTGCCTTAGGTGATATTTTGGTGGAACCAGAAAGACTGTATAAATGATTGTTAGACTGTTTATATTTCCCTCTATCATCCCTTTCTAATAAGGCCAAAGATAGATAGTTCCCCCAATCTGTTCTGTAGTCTGTTGGCCCATACAGTTTTAAATAAGCTCAGCTCTCAAACCGTTGTCTACTAAACACAACTTCTTTCTCTTCTTTTTGCCCACTTCTCTCTCCCAGCATCCTCTCTTCTTCCCTACATGTGTCATTTCAATATGTGACTCCCTCCTGCTCTAGAGTGATTTCATTTGATTTTGTTCTGTGTTCAAGCAGAAGCTTGCTACAAGGCTATGGAAATCATTGGGAGCTTTTCCGCTCATTTCCTGAGCTCTTGAACCAGGTTCACTCAAATTTTCAGTTTACTTGTCTTATCTTTAGTGCTGAGAGCTGGCTTACTATTCCTGGCAGGTATGGAGACCAGACAGTCATTCCATAATGCAATTGCCTAGGAACTACACATTTTAAAATGTTTGCTTAGAAGCTAGTGGGAGGGAAAAGTAGAAATGGGATGAGGTTGGGGAAGGAGAGTAATATTGGTGTTCAAAACCTCCTTTGTCTAATGTTAATGAAAAAACAGTTCACTAGAACATTTACAGGAGCAAGAAACACCACGTCTCACATGCTGGGATGAGAATGACATAAACTGCTTCTGGAGAAGAGATTGAGGTTCAGTAAAAGATTTTGGGTAGTGAGTCACCATTTGTTAGTGAATTCTTTCACATATCAGAGAGGATGGAAATATTCTGCCTTAAGTCAGTAAAAAGCTACCAAAATATCTACAAAATGCTTAAAGGACCTTGAAGAAACCTAGTACTTGTCACTTCCCAAAGTTGTGCAGTCCTGCATGATGACATGGAGAAAGGAAATACTCTTGTCCCCAGAGCAGAGGTGGACTGCAAGTACTGCAGCAGCATCCTTGGGATGCTGATGGACAAAGAGAATTCAGGAGAGCAGAGGTGAAGTTTCAGGGTGGGAAGGGGAGTTCCAGTCAAGCTGACCTTTTGTTTGGAACCAAGTCAGAAAATTCAGCACAGGCCCCAAGGCACTGTCTGAGTCCATGAGAGACAAATCTGGGCTATGGAGAATGGTCTGTCAGTGCATGGACAAGGGACGCCATTGTTTAACATCTCTTCATAACTCTTAGATCAACTTTACAAATCAGGCAGTGTTCTAGAGCCTTTCAAACAGATGGCGAGTAAAGCAAGTGTTGTTCCCAGGATCTCTAGGAAAAGCTCCTTTATGCCTTCTCGCTCCTTCATGCCTTCTCGCTCTACCTTGAACATCTCAGTGAACTCCAGCAATTCTTAAACATCTAGTCTAGTTACAGAGGGTGGAATGAGAACTATCTTGATTTTGTTTATCAGGAGAAAGCTCTTCCCTCACCTCTGTGCTGAAGCTCTTTGCTGGGGGGGCGGGGGTGGAGAGCAGTTTGCAAATGCACAACAAGGTAGGCTGTTGAGAGCTTGTCTCTCAGCACTCCTGCTCACAGGGTGTTGGGAAGCTGAGCTCTGCAGTGCACAGGTTGCGCTCTGGGTATTACCACCATATTCCAACACAGCCAGCTGATTCTGATTCAGCAGTGGTGGCTTCCAGAAACAGAGGGAGTGCCCATCCATCTCCAGACAAGTGCTGAATAGAAAAATGAAAGTAACTAAATAAAAATCCCTGGAAATGGAGATGGTGACAGCAAAAAAGGGAAAGTAACTTTCTTACTCATCAGGTTATTATTACCTTTGGAAAGGAAACTATGTAATTGAATATTCCTCTGGACCATTCATCTTCATTCTCCTAACTTGATATCCATAGCTGCCAGGTGGTGCCTGCACAGGCCATTCAAATCAGATTATGTTATCATAGTTCTCCAGTCATCGCCAAGAACAGGATCAGGATCATGAGGAGGAAATCTAGTTATTCAGGTGCATGTTACCTTATTAAAAGTTTGAGGAAAGTACATTTAGCTGTTGTAATGGGATTAGAGTTTGAGTTGTGTTCTCAGGTTTGCCATGACTCTGTGATTTTGGGGCTTTGCTGTGCAGCTTGGAGAGCGCAGCTACACTCTGGCCAACCACAAATAATCCAGATCATCATTACAGAGGAGTGGACACCAGCATGGACTGTGGCCAAGAGTGTGAAGCTTGTGGAGATTTTTTTTATCTAGGTACAAATGCCTGAGGCAGGGACTGAAGAAGCCCATACTAGGGTGTGGAAGGATCCTAATGTCTACTTACACTAAGCAAAGCAGCAATCAGGCAGAGCTAGAAGAAATGAAGGCTTTGTTAAACCTTCTAGAGACTCTCTCAAGTCCCAGTCCTAGCCTTTTGTTCCAGTATTAATAGATGTCCCTCCAGGAATATAGTCTTTTCTCTGTAGTCCCACCTGTCCCAATAGAGTATGAAGTGGTCTGAAAGGTTCTTCTCCAACTGACAGGAGTTCGCAGGGGTTGATATCCTCTTCCAGATTCTCAGTGAATAGGAATCCACATTACAATAGGCACTAAAAGGTGTTTCTCAGATACAGACAGTGAAGGACAATAGCTGAGGGAAGCAGGTGGACCAGACTATCATGAACATCAGCTTCCTGAACTGCTTTTACAAAGAAGTTTTTTGCTCCAGAGCCACCAACACAGCTTTTTTTAATGCTACCAAAGTTATTTGAATGAAATTACTATACAGGTGAGTTTCTCTGTCTAGGATCTACTCATTTAATTCAGCAACACACTGGCTTATCCAAGAAATGTTATTAGTGATGACCCATGGACAAAAGGGCCAGATTCTCCCAAAAATCTTGTCTCAGGGGGACCTGCAGGGTGCAGGACTCTTGGTGAGTCCTGAGCATGTTTGAAGCCACGTGCCTTGTATTTTAAACTTTGCACTTTAGTTTTTCAGGTCCCACCAGCCTTCAAATGGTCACTCTTTACCTTTCAGTATTGTGACTAGTGCACAGCTAGCACAGAAGGCATTTCTAGCAACAGGGAAAGCAACATTTCTTCTCCAACTACTCCTGCACCTGGAATAACAGTAACATTTTGGGACCACTTACTAGGTTCCTATTCTTAATCTCCTGACAAGGAGTCAAAAGTACCTTGTCAAAATTGACAAGGTGTAGTTGCTGCCCCCTCAGACAATGGCCAAGGTTGACACATCTCTACACACACTTTCCCAGGAGGGTTTATGGCAGGAGGTTCAGCCCTTTTCTGTCATTACTGCAATTCTAAGCTCGGGTGGCCACACCAGCCCAGATGTGTGCCTTCTGGCCATTCCCAGCTTTTGGTGGTATATACCTCACTGAATGAGTAGGAAAAAAAAGTCTAAACACCTGCCAAAACCCCCACATTTCCATATGTGACTGCAGGGTAAGGAAATGCTGGCAGTACTGCAGTGCTCTGGCAGAGAACAGAACACATCCCTACCATTCCCTGATTCACTAAATACACAGGACATTTTCTCCTAACCTGCCACTCCACAGCAAACAGAAGTGCAACATGCACTGTGGCAGGAGACTGCTCCCCTTCTGCATCAGCACCTGAATGAAGCCAAACTCTTAATGTGTGTCTGCAAAGTGCTCTTGTATCTGGGATTAACTCCTGGAAAACAGTTACACACTTTAAACCTTCAGCTATCATAAAGCCTTTTTCATACACTCCCTCCCTGCATTGTTCTACAAACCTGTCATGTGCTCAGGGATAAATCCCTTGATGCAGAGATTTTACTTTCTCCCCCCCCCCTGCCCCCACATTATTTTAATATATTTTGTGACCATTTGAGTCAGCATTTTTTTTTTTTGGAAATGCAGATTTTAGATCTCAGTGTGCTGAGAGCACCCAGGCATTCATGAAATGCATTAATTTCTCTTGGGGGTTAAATGGGTACAAACATGAAGTGCAGGTTTGCCCTTAGGACAGGATTCCCCCCAGGGACCCAATGACTCAGACAGCAAGAAAGGAGACGAGGAGCCTCCCTGCTCCAGGATCTTGGCGTCAGTCCAGGCTCTGCCCATCCTCTCCCAAGGGCCCCACTCCCAAGAGGTGTGTGGTGGAAGGAGCAGGGCAGTGGTGGACTCCGGTGGAGATGGCTGGAGGATGAAATTCATCCCCTTGTGGGGAAAGCAGGATGCCTTAGTTCTGAAGTGACATGCGGGCCTCCTGCTGGCTCTCTGCACAGGGAGCCAGCCACAGCGAGCTGCTTTGTACAAAATCCTGGCCCTGCTCGCAGACTGCCATGTGTCCAAGAAAATCCTCTTTTTTCTCATCCTCTCTCTCTCCACAAAGAAATTCTTCCACAGAATTTCTTAGAATCTGAGGACATTGGCCATTTAGCTGAGATTTCTGGACACAGCACAATTGTAATTGGTCTCTCATGAACAGGCTCAGTGCAGAGGCCAAAAAACTGCAAGGGTTATTAATGACTGAGTTCCCTTCTACTTCCTAACAGCCAGACAGGCAGGAAAGTTAGAGGGGGAGACTTGGGGCTGAGCCACTCCTCACCTCTCGTACATGCTATCCTGGTGCTCCAGAGCCTTCTTGCAGACTCGGAGCCATCCACAGCCCAGACACCAGACTGCATGGAGAGCTGCAGGAGGCAGATCGGGTGTCCAGAAGCCCTTCTTGTGCTTAGAGACAATTTGCGGGGGCCTTTTCCCTGCAGCCAAAGAGCGTATCAGGGTGAAGTTAGCTGCGGCCTTTTCAGACGCACCTGGTTTGCCACATGCAAGGTTGGAAGGATAAAGAGACCCAGCTGGAGTGGCAGACTGAGACAGGCAGAGTCATAGATCCCTCCCCCTCCTCCCCTCAGATAAAAAGAGCATCTCAGGAGAGGTTTCAACTGAGTGAGAAACATATTATTATGATTATTACATTCCCATTTGACAACAATCACATGGCACGGTGCCAGCTGGCACTGGGAAACCATTGCTGCTTCTCCTTCATTGCTCGATAAACACCGTGACAAGAATACAGCCCTTGTTAGATTGAGAACCAAAGAATGGGAGAGGCCAAAAACACCTCCTTGAACAATCACTATCGAGTAAACAGAGCTGCACTTGGGAAACACATATTTTAAACATATCTTCCCTGAGGTTTTTGGGGAGGGGAGCTCTGTGTATGGGTTGGGAAGGTGAGCATGTTCGCACTTGGGCATATTTCTGTGGTGTCAGACAGGCTAGTAGCAGCTAAGAGGAGAGTCCGTGATGTCCTCGTTTCACAGGGGAAGATAAAAGTCCATGAAGCTGAGAATTTAGGGATGCATGCCAACATAGCAGCCTGGGTAAATTTGGTCTGGCACTCCATGTTGGTCATGGCTGTGCTCAGCCTTTGACAAGGGGTTGTCTCACAAGAGCTCCTAGCAAGCTAGTGTCATTCCAGCAAACCACTCTCTTATCAAAGGTCATGTCAGAAATTTGGAGATGAGAGAGGGAAGCAGACCAAATAAATACAGATGTCATAGGACATAGTTTATTCATGTTAATGTTCCTGAAATCATACCTCCCACTGGCAGAACAACTGTATGGAAGCATTGGGAAAAAATGCTGTTTATTAATCAGTAAAATCTTGCATGTCAACACACTGCTGTCATTGAGTAATTTTGCATTGAGGTTTGTACAGGTGAGCTAGCACTAGAGGTTTGGGAGAAGTGGATTTCAGAAGGACAAGTGCCATATCCAGCTCTCTGAACATGAGCCACTTGTACCCTCAAGACAATCTAAAGAAACCATTACCACAGCACAGTTATTAGGTTTGTCCAAATGTGCATCCTTTTTCTGTCACTCTGTTAGGCCAAGACATTCACTTCTGGTAGCTGAAACACTGACTTTACCCAAGCAACATTTGCACCAACCTACCTGAGTGAGTCAGGACAAGATTTGGCCTCTGCAGTCACTGCCTGGTTTGATAAATGAGACAACAATTGCATTCTTGTTCTGCCCAGGCTTCCCAGGGCTGGCCAAGAAACTCTGTAAGGGGATGTCTCACAAGGGCTTTTTAGGCATCAAGGTTTGGTATCTCCTCCCAAGACCACTTCAGCTTCACTGCCTGAAACAGGCTGGGGCTCAGCTGAAGCTCCATGATTCTACTTGCACAAAGTCCACCAGCTGCTGTCTCCTGAGCAGGCTCATGGCCCTTGTGATACACATGCAATCAAAAAGGCAGAGACCAAGGATGAGTCCAGATCTTTTTTCTAGTCTGCAATTTTGAGTGGGCTAGTACAGCCTCCTGTACAGCTCTGCCTCTCCTCCTGTCCTTCCACATGCTACTGATCCAAGAGAGTACAAAGGCTCTATGAAATAATAAATAAATGGAAGCAAAGAGATCTCTGATGAATACCCAAAAAGATCTGTCAGCAAAACCCTTTTAGTGGCCAGTTCTGCCTCCACCTCTCTCCCCGGGCCAAGCATCCTCTTAAAAGAGGGCTGCAGGAGGGCTATACATATATCAGGCCTAAGATCACAGCATGGCTGCTCCACAAAGCATCAAAGTGAGAGGAAAAGGGGAGGGGAGGATAACAGCTAATGTCCTCCCATGTTTTAGCAAAACTGCCACTGTGATCATATGAGGCAATAAGGGAGGCAGTGTGATCTGCCATCATCAGCCTTGTGCCCCTATGTTAAGATTTAGATTGAGCTGTCAGTGGCCAAAGGCAGCTGGTAAGACAGCTGGAGCTCTCTGCCTTGATCTATTTTGGCTTTACTTGCTCCTCTCTTCCCTATTGCATTTTCCTTATGTAATTTTGAATTATTAAAGATGAAATTTCCTTGGTGATGGGCTTGCATTAATCTTGGGATCTGATTGCATTGATGTTACTCTTAATTTCTTCCTCAGAGAAAAGATGGTTTTGCACATGGATGGGGAATCATTTGTTCTGGCATGACATTCAACCCAGGTCCAGCTGAGCTAAACACGCAATTTTTATTAGGATGCATGTGATGCTAGGTCCTGAGCGAAAGATGACATTGGAGTTGTGAAAGGTTGTCCAAAGCTGGCACATGCTGAAGCCCTTTCTCCAAGCAGCATGATACCCTGCAATGTGTTCCAGTCAGGTGGATTACACAGGGAAAGAGAGGGGCTGGACAAAAGGCCAGTGTGCAAACACGCAATTGTGGCATTCTCCATTTGGAGCAGGAATGGCTGGTATGAACAGCTGGTTATTGTAGGCAATGTCCCAGCTTCCCTGTCTCCAGTCAAGTGTGCTACATGCACTGATGGTGTGGCCCCTGTGACCATGGGAGACAAGCACAGGTTTTTCTGAATGATCAGTGCTTTCTGGGTACCTCGGAGATTTGGAGGGTGTGACCAGAAGATGGAAGTGTAGGACCTTGGCTCATTCAAGCCACAGTTTATCACCTCTCTTGAGCCCACACCAAAGCAACCCCTTCCTGTTCTGCCTATGCCTGTACCTCCTTTCTTGCTCTGCTAAGCTTCTGGCTCTTCCACAAAAAACACTTCGTCCTTGGGACCCCTAGACCCTAATCCCCTCAGCAAAAGCACACCATGCCACCCCATGTTCCCAGAAGTGCCCTCCATCTTGGGGAAAAACTCCTGCATTCAGAATGCCTGTTTGGTGTCTTTGTCTCAGAAGGCCTTTAGACCCAAGGACCTCATCTCCTCTTGCACTACTGGTACCCAATAAATACTCATCAATAACAGTAATTAGTGGTTTGTCACATGTTCTGCCTACTAACCTGAGACAAGAAAATATTTGACCCTGAATAATGTTTTCTTTCTCCCCAACCGTACTTTGTAGTATCAGGCTTCAATCTACGTCCAACTCAAACTTGAGCTAAAGAATGTGTTGTTGCTAATGTATAACCAGGGAGTGTGAAGCTGCGTGTGAGAACAGCACACACTACCAGTGTGAGAACAAGCAGCAAGCACATAAGGCAGCCTCATTGTGCTGCTGCAGAGCGTTGTTTAATGTACTTTTTGCAGAACTGTATCTGCAGAGCTCAAGTTGAAGCTACCTCCATATGCAGCTGCCTGCCCATTCCAGGACCAAGCACATCACAGAGGAACTTAAGACTGGTCCCTTCTAGGTGTTTGGTTTTAATCTGCACTGTTCAAAGTTGCCCAAGATCTGATTAATACCAAATCTGTCTCTTACCCCACACCACACTGTATGGAGTCTGTCTGGGAGGACATTTAACAGAGCTCCCTACGTCTATGGACCTGGCATCAGAACTTGCTTCTCCCTTGGTGGTGGGCTGAAGCTGGATTTGCTAAGCTTGCTGTTGGCCCCATCCCGCTCCTCTTACATGCAAAACTTTTGCTGTGTGATGAGCTGAGAGACACTGGGGCAAGCAGCTTCCAGGATGACTGTAATGGTGTATTATCATGCACACAAAAGGCACTTCCTACATTTAATGATTGCAAAGGCACATGTGTAGTCATTTAGCAGGAAGGATTTCTGCAATCCCACAGAGAGCATGCATGTGAACCCACTGCACTCCCTGGTGCCAGCTAACGTCACCAAGGCTTGACAAACTGGCACCCGCTCGCAGTGGGCGAAGGCGGTTCAGTTAAAATTCCCTTGGATCAGTGGAGGCACTCCAGTTTGGCAACTGGCTCAGTTGTACGAGGCCAGCATGGGTGAGTGGCGTTCACAGCAGCGCTGCTGCAAACAGCACAGAAGATGACCTGGGCAGGAAAGACTCCGTGGGCTAGGCCAGAGCTATCCCTCACAGTGATTACCTCAGATGCACTATGTGCTTCCACCCACCACAGGAACATTTCCTAATACCCTCCAACAAACCCAGCACGCCACTGAAGGAGAACAGAGTTTGCCTGCAGCTAGAGTGCCCAAATCCAAAATACGTGCCACAGCCAGCATGCACGAGGCCAGGCAGAGGCAGGGAGATTTTGCACAGTGTATCCAGAACAACCAGGTGGGACAGTTTTCATGCAGAGCTACCAAAGAGTGATGGCAGGCCAAGGCAGGTGACAGGCAAGCAGGGTCCTTGCACAAGAGGAATGCAACATGAGGAACCAGCTCAGGGCACCATGCGAGGGTCTCAGAAGAAATGAGAATTAATTTTGTGGCTCAAATGGTCCCAGGAGGCATCTCACGAAGTATGCAGACTGGGAGCACTCTCTGCATCCTATCTGCTACTAGTAAAGAGATGTCTTGCTATATACATGTGACCATGGTGAGCTGAGGTAGTCCTGCTGTCTCCGCCAGATTTGACATGGTTATGTACCGTTCAGGGCCAGCTCTGCAGAGACTAGGGCCTGTGACGTGACCCAACCTTTGACAAACTACCCAGGACAGGAGGAGGTCAGCCAGCCCCTCACCTCCCTGTACTGCAGTTTTTGGAGCTCTGCTGCAGGTCAAGCCAAGGAGGGCTCTACCCTGCTGTGCCCAAGGGCCCAGGCAGCAGCCCTGCTGATGACTGTGGTGTCTGCACAGGAGACAGGATTGCTTGGATGAACTCATGTATGTCATGAAATCAGCTATGGTGTTGCAGAATGATAGCACTGGGACTCTTGAGACCTGGCTTCTGTCCCCAGCTCCGCCATGACCTTCACAGGGTGATGCTGGGCAAGTCACATCACTCGTCTGTGCCTCCACCTGGGGAAATGTTGCTTCCTTGAGTTAGAAGGAGGATAATGAGGACAAATCTTTGGGCTCCAGGGCCAGAGGGTCCCTGCAAGCTCAGGCAGACAGTGGATGAGAACACCATCTTTGCCTGCCACACCACCAACATGTGGTGTCAAAAGATGACATCATGGGATATGAACAAGTATTTACCCTCGGAAAGAGAAAATAGCAGAAGCATGTGTAACCATTTGCCTTCCATGCCAACATACTTTCCTAATGTAAAGAGAGGCCCTGGCGGCCCTAAGGAGGCTGAGAGATGCCCGTGCTCCTCTGGGAAGGAGGAACTATCAGGCAAGGATGCTAGCATACCCGCCTGGGTAAATTTGTGCATGCACTTCATGTTATAATAGGCTTTAGTATCTGATAACAGAGACCTGCTGGAGTCTGGCATGAGGACAGAAGGCATCAAAGGTCATGCCATGAATTCCAGTTATGCTGATAGGCATCTACAGCCAGAGGAAGGAGTTCAAGAATAGGAACTGTAAACTGGTAGGGAGAGCTGGAAAACAGAAATTGATTCAGGGATGACAAGTATGGGTCATTTTGGAGCCCAGCTAGACAATTGTGTCCGTATGTTTGTCATGGGACATAGGAAAACATTTTCCCTAATGGAGTTACCCATGAACTCTGCCATTACTAGTTAAGCAAACAGAGTAAATACGCTGCAATAAATTTATTAAATAGCTGGCACATGTCTCTCCAGAGGCCTCTGCCTGATGGAGATGCTGATTCATGACATGGATGGGCTGATCAGCAGATAGGTAGAGATGAAAACATGCAGGATGTACCTTGCACTAGGGGAACTGTCTGCACACAAAACCAGCTAAGAATGTATGTGACATAGCACAAAGTTGCTTGACCACTGCCTGCTTTTGCCTCATCATCCTATCGCACACTGCAAGTCATTCTGTCACTACCACTTGCCTTGTGCCTTACGCTTAGCAGACGCCTGGGTGGCACCATGCTCTGTGGTGCACATCAAGGTCTGAACGAGTTCAGACAAGGAGTGAGACTCTGCAGCTGTGCACAGAGCTGGCTTGGCAATCCCTGAACAGCACAGCTCTGTGCCAGGTTGGCTGCACACTTCTGGAGGCAGGAAGAGGTTAATTCATTTGGTCTTCCCATGGAGCCTAACAGAAATGGAGCTTTAAGGTCCTGTGGTACCCAGATGAATAGGTGGGGTGGAATGGGAAAGGGAAGGGAAGGGAAGGGAAAGGAAGGGAAGGGAAGGGAAGGGAAGGGAAGGGAAGGGAAGGGAAGGGAAGGGAAGGGAAGGGAAGGGAAGGGAAGGGAAGGGGAAAGGAAAGATGGGGAGGCAGAAGAAAAACTCCTAATAAGTGACTTGACACTTCCAGTTGTATTGCAATATATTGTTACGTCATTTATTTCTACTTCTTCTTCAAGGAGATGATTCCACTGTTTTCACATTCTCCTCTAGCCTCAGACTAGATGTGCTCACTCTGCCTTTACTTTTCAAATCACGGGTTTTATTTGGGCTCACCTGCTTCATGGCTATTGTTTTTTTGCCTCTGCACAGGTACTGACAAGGGCTTTGCTGACATTGTCTGAAGCAAATTTTGAGCTAGGAAAGATCTAGTAAACAGGCAGGAGGTTGAAAGAGAGGTACAGCATAGGCAGGGACACTACAAACTACTAGCACATTATCATCAGAGCATCTTGTTTCTTCACTCCTCTGCTGAGAATGTTACAAGCACGCTTGTTAGTGACACACATCAGGCAGCAATAGAAGCTACCTGCGAGGAATTGCACTAGGCATTAGTTTTGAGCAACTGAACAGTCACCAATCTGGACCATTGAAATCTTGCTCCAGACTGCTGGCAAACTGGTGGGGAAAATCTCACTGAATTCAGGGAGGTTTGGCTTTAGCTTCACAGAGAAAGCCTGAAACTGAAACTTCAGATGCATAAAACCCCACCCATGCAGTAACTACAGGGAAACTGGACTAAAATGGATAGATTTGAGCCTCAGTGAACAGATTAAATCACCCATTTAAATTAGCAAGCAGGAGAGCTTAATTTTAAATATTAAATCAAAACTTCTTTTCCATTTATCCTTTTTAATTATTTTCCCTAAAGAAAGGTTGATACTCATCAGGCTGTAACCAGTAAGACTCTGTTGACTTAAAACCACATACAGCCTGTCTACTAATTTTGATACTTACTGTTACCAGCAGACAGTTTTATCTACACGTATTTACTTACAGCTTTACATGCTTTTATTAGGTCTTGACTATTACTTTTTTCTATGCTGGAAAATGTTTAATTCTGCATTTTTAATTTGTTATAGGATGACTGTTTTTCTTTGGAATTGATTCATATCAAGCTGCATTTAGAATGAAATTTGAAACCACTACAAATATCTAAAAACAGTTTTATTAAACTCTTAGTTTATTACTTAAATGAACTACCTTAACTGCAAAACAGAAGAGAAAAAGTAATATTAAATGAAGGAAGTTGTATCAGTGGCTAGTGAGTTAAACAGGTTGTTCCAGGACATCATGTACCCCAACATTGTAGATCTGCTGGATCTTGTCCTCTCATCCTCATTTTTCTCATAGACCAGAGGAGAAAAACAAGCTTGTCTGCTTTTTCCAAACCTCATTCAGTTTCTCAACTTTGAATGAGCAAGTCATTGAATCTAAGTTGTTGAATAAACTGAAATGAAAAAAACTGTCATCTACTACTCACTGAAGAGCAATTGCTCTCAAAAGTGGATTTAGCACTCACCAAGCTTTGGTTCCAGGTGCTTAGGCAGTGGTTTGGTTCAACTTTCTGAAATGTTTTGGCAGGAAGCATGTGTAACTTGATATTTAAAACAAAACAAGACAAAAAGAAGTTTTTATTAAATATACTAAGTTTCATTCCTAATACAGATGGCCATTGTTCCACTTTTTTTTTTAAATAGCCCTACTTCAAAAGAGAGAAAATTAATTTAGCTTAAAATTTTTGAAATTATTAAAAGTCTGTCATTGATATTGTGTGTTGTCTGTGATGGATGTTTGAGAATAGTATGGACCTTACCTTCCCTGCCCAGTGACCAGACTACTTTAATCTGTGGATGGCTTCATCATCACAAATCACTGCCCCAGAGACAAAGTTTCCAGCTGAGAATTATGAGCTCCCCCAGGATGGACAAAGCTGTCAGAATAGGCACGTTCCCCCGTTCCTTTTATCGTCCTCCACCCACCCCTGTTTTTCCCATTACGATCACCAGGGATGTCTTTCCATACAGTTGCATGACTGGAGAAAGAACCTGGAAAATATGAGCAGAGAATAAATCGATGCTGAGATGCCTGCTTGGATTGGCAAGGCACCTGAAACAATAGCTTGAACATCGTCCACCCCTGGCCTCTCTGCCCACCCCAGACAGGAGGTCTAATCCTGTGGAAAAGGGGCTGCCTCTCCCTGAAGGACCCTGTGGAAAAGGTTGACACATGCTGTCTTAAAAGGTCATAATACTGTTCCATTTTATTGCCAGTTGGCATTAATTAGCTTGCTACTGTCTTCTTTCTGAATCATCTCAACCACGAGTCTCTGTTAGTGATTTATACTTGGTGCTTCCCTGATAAAAGCTTTTCCACTCTAATTCAGCTTGAATAAGACTCTTTTCTTCTTCATGCCAACTTCACTGAAGTGTCTCACCTTCCTGCTTCTGCCTCTCTTTATAGTAAATGCCATCGGAGAGGCAAATGGAGGATCTTTGCGCCAGTAGCCTGTCTGCTACACTTCCATCACCAGTGCTCAGTCTGTTGTCTTGCCTGGTGGTGACAAACAGTCACCATTAGGAGGAATTGTGTTGGGGTCAGATCCTCCTAACCTCCAGCTTCACTGGCTCTAGTGAGCTGAATCTGTGTTATGCCAGCTGAGGATCTGTTCCTTCAGGAAAACAAGGCCCATCAGAAAGACTGCACAGGAAGGAAAAACAAGGTTTCATAAAAGGTTAGCTAACACTGCTTTAGCTAAAGTGCACTACAGCCCAATTTCTGGAGGCTTATGGCACATAAATCTTGGATTAACTCAATATTCAGTAGAGCTTTGCAGTCCACTCGTAACACTTTCTAGTTCAATGTGAAGAATTGGGCCTCTCTTGAGCCTCTTTTCAGTGTTTCTCCAAAGCTCTGGATATCCTTCTCCAGTGTGGGATTTGCAGGAGACTCATTATGAGCAGGAGACTAATCTGCTCCTCCACTGCAGTGTGTCAGGAAGGGATTCTCAGACGGCCTCCTACAGCACTTGATCCCCACTTCCTCCCTTGGATAACCTGGTGGAGAAACCAATGTGCAGCCATTTCAGCCCAGACCCCAGTATTTAACCACAAGAAACATTCTTGTGTCAAGTTTTCACAGATGTTTTTCAGTGGAAGAATGTATCCTACCTCCTAAATTAACTCAAGCAGATGAGGCAGTATGGAAAACCACTGCTGTCAGTCATTGCTATCCAGAAGTTTATATCCACATCAGGAACCAATACAGAGAGAAAGCCAGAAGCTCAGTCTGTTAAGGAACCATGGTACCCACATTTTTAGTTTCCATGTTCACTCTTTTCATTTGTTTTAATGCCTGAGAGGTCTTCTGTTTGCAACTCACTGTAGGGTTCTGGCTAGAAGAAACCATTAACCATGTCTGACTGCCTCCAAGTAGGATGGAAACAGAAAGGTATGGAGGAAAGATTAAGATCAAATTCCCAAACATAAAAGGATATTTAAAGCAAAAAATTGAAAAGTGTAATGGCATGCTTCATCTCTATCATTGATAAAATATTTTGCAATCCTGGAAAACTTAATAGCTTCTTTGACATAATCTTTATGACCTTAAAGGGGTGATAAGGAAGGCAATATAAGACTGTTTCTGAAGGGTTATGCGTTTTCCTAGTCAACTCAGTTTTTCCTTCTCACCTCCAAGGCTAACAATCAAAAGGAAGCTTGGCACATATGGGCTGTGTCGGAACTTGGAAGGTGTTTATTTAGCTTCTCCCAAGATACTACCTATGCAACCTTGCAGAGCAGGGCAAGAAAGGGAGCCCTGTGGAGTGGCAACGGTGTCTGAAAAGTGGAGGGTGTATAACTCAAACTGCTCAAGTTTATTAAAACAAAATAGGTCAGTGGAGTTGCCCAGAGGGTTACGTAAGGCGGGAAGTAGCACTCCACGGGAGAGGAGAAGGGAGCCTGTTAAAAGGCAAAGCCACTCCACTTTGTTTATGGAGATAACTGCCTTGTGGTGTGTCTGTTCTCCGTAGCTGACAGAGTAAATCACACTCTTTATCTGCACAGCAGATGAGAATTTGGACTGGGCTGTTGTTTTGTGAGCTGCAGATTAAAGCAAATGGGGCTGTTGTTTATTATTATGACTAGCATTATTATTTTGCTCGTGCAATCCCTGCATTTCAGTCTCTATGTAAGGAATTTCATCACTTGCCAACAGTTTGCCTGCAGGGAATGTTAGGGATCGTAATAACAGTAAGGACAAAAGCTTGAGCCACCTGAAAAGGGTATATAAGAAAAGTGGGTTGGCAGTTGTGTACAGGCAAGGGAAACAGGCAAATGTGCTTTGGGATCCTGCAGAGCAAAGCTGGAAGCTCACACTCTCACCCTGGCCCAGAGGTCAGCAAAAAGGCTGATATGACATCTGGGAACATGGAGGTACCCCGTGGCCTGCCGGCGCACCTGTTCCAGCACCACAACCTTCCTCTGTTCTGCCTGTTCCTCCTATGCCAGAAATCCAACTTCGTATCTTAAACACTGCCCACTCCGTTGCAGCTCCCTGACCCTTGGCATAGATGGGGCAGGGAATGCCTCTCTTACAGAGATGCCAGGCACCCTGCAGCTCTCACATCTCAGTGAGGGCACCCTCAGTTTTGGGTACTGAAATCCCAAGCCACTAATGGCAGTATTCATCTGTCAGAACTGGAAGCCTGTTGTCCCTTTTCATGCCTTCTCCTTGGCTTCTGTGATACATTGCTCCTTCTTTTCTGCAACCTTGGCAGAGCCGCTTGTATTGAGAGGTCTCCCCAAAATCAGGCAGAACCCAGGTCTCACTGAAGATCATATGATCAGAGAACACCTGATACCACAGAAAGCACCAACACTATTTTTCATGTTTTCAGGTCTGTAGGAACAAATGAGAGCTCTTTGCTTGTATTCAGACTGTCTGATCTGATGACACCTGCCACCTACTAAATGGGCCCAACCTAGGAAGCTTCTCAGCAGCTCCAGGAACAGGTCCCTGGGAGGACACACAGACTGCATGCCATTGAGCCATTTGCTGAGAGCTGGTCAGAGAAACAAAGGAGCTTTTTCTCCCATGGGAAAATGCTGAATCATCAAACCCCACATTTTTCATAGGGGCACATCAGTTTTCATGACATTTCCAGGAAAAAGTTTCTCTGATGAAGGATAGAAAGCAGAGGTTATTTTTATTTTGGGGGAGGGCAGAGAGTTGAAGGAAACAGATGGGGAAAAGAGGCTTCAATCCATATTCAATCCACTGGCCAAGCAATGTGAGAGCCAGTTCAAGTTTTGCTCTGCCTGATCCAGAACAAGGGCTGGATCTGCTCAGCTGTGTGCTCTGAGCAAACACCTGCATGCTACAGAACAGCTGGAGAGGACAGGGGGGAAGGTGTCTCTCCCTGCATAATTTTTGCAAGATGTGTTTGAAAAGGCCTGGGTTTGTCCCATGTCAGAATAGCAGCTCCGACACCCTACAAACATCTGTACATGAGGAGTCAGCTCTCCTAGCCAGATCAATGGTTGCATTCTCCTACACCACCTCCTTCCAGCTCACCAGGCAGCAGTGGCATCTGTGCCATACACCAGGGTCACATCCCTACAAGGACAAAATACCCTGGGGTAAGATGTTTGCCCTCTTCTCTGGTCAGAGCACCACTTTCTTTCTTGTGCAGAAACTTTCCTCTTTATGAGGCAAACTCTGCCATGCCGGCATGGAGCAGGCTCTCGGCTGTGAGAGCACTGGTTTCCTACGTGCTACACCAATTGACCCTGCTGGAGGATCTGGGCCTCTGGAACACAGCAAGGATGCTCCTGCCCCAGCACTCAGCCCTTTCTGGAACAAGCCCACAGAAGCACTGCAAGTTCTTATCCTGACCTGTCAGAAACGTGTCAAGCTGCTGCTGCAATATCCACCTGGCACATGAACGCTGCTTTTTAGGGCCACTCTCTTCCCCCGACAGGTCTGGCCCTGTCTTGTAGGCCCTTGCTGCTGGGTGAAATGCATTTTCTGTTGGCACACAGATGCCTTTGTTCAGCTGGCTCTGCTCTTTTCCAGGGGTCATCCACAGCCCTGCAGCTCTCACTCTGAGCATTCTTCTTTTCTGGTGCCCCTGAAAGTGTGGCCTTTTCTGGTTTATGTACACCAAAGCTCAATTCAAAAGGGACCCGATGTGTATTTTTTTCGGTGGGCCAGGCTTTGGCAAAGCAGAAAGCCTCCTCTGGTGTGGCAGCTCTGTTCTCCTAACAGGTAGCCATTTCCATTACTAGTACGGATATTCATTCCTCCTCATGTGTGACTGGGAGCCTTAATTCCTGGGAGCGAAGAGCACAGCGTGACTTGTATGGTCCACAGTGTTACAGGCCTTTGAAACTGCATTTTCTAGTCCTTCAGCTTCTCGCTGTCTCCAACAGGCCAAAATTTAACGCAGGTCTGTGCTCTAGTGAGTAACTGATGTAATTACGTTCACTTGTTACAAGGGGAAGCTTTCACAAGAGGGGGAGGCCATGGCCCCACGCCAGGAGGTGTGTCCCCGATGACAAGCCGCGGAGCCAATCACAGCCCCGAAAGATCATCACATTCATACCAAAAAGAAAAGAAACCGCCCCAGGGTATTTATATTGAGGAAGGGAAGAAAAAAAAAAAAGAGTTGGCAAGGAAAGAGAAAAAGAGACTGAGAACCTGCAACTTTGTTAACTAACTCTGCAGCTGAATTCAAAAAGGCCAGGCTGGACCCCCTACAAATCTTGCTTCCCATCCCCTCCCCTCTCTCAAAGCATCTCTGGAAATCTGTCTGTAAGCTGGAGTGAAAAGTTCAGCTGCTTGGAGTGGTCATTCTCTCCTCCTGGCAGGCAACCTCATCCACTGCCTGCAGGTCTGCCTACCCTTGTCCCAAGCAGAGCTAGTCCTCAGATGGGCCAGGGAGGGTGAGCTCCAGCAGGCAGGGTGGGCAACGGTCCCCTGGCAGCAATCTCTGGATATCAGCAGGGCAGGGAGTGGGACCAGCCAGGAGCCCCAACAATTAATAATTACCTTCACAAGCACCCAACACACCAGCATGGTCTCCAGGATCCCTGTATCTATGTTAAACAGCTGGGGAAAGAGAAGGCAGGTTTAGCTTTAACTAAGGGGTAAATGGTCAGCATTTACAAATGCTGAACTGCCAAAAACCAGCCAGCCGCAGGTTATTTATTCCACTTACACAAGAGGACCATACGGTCCAAAGGATGAGGGGGCCCACAGCAGCCTAGAAAGCCTGTTTTCTGCCACTGGCCTGTTGGATGAACCAGAGGAAAAAAAACGCTTCCTCTCCCTGAGCCACGTTTCTTTCCTGCCCACCCTTTCTGCTGCCTTTTTCTGTTTGGACTGCCTGTTCCCCAGAGTACAGACTGTCTCTGACGGTGTTCGTGTGGAGCCTCGCACAATGGGGCTGTAATCTAACGTCTGTGCAAACATACTGCCATTAATAATAATAAAAATGCCCATCACACCCTACAGCAGTTGTGGACAGGGGAAGAGCAAGACCAGCCCCACTCCAGCCAGGGGCCTGTTGGCCGGGGAGGCCGGTATCCCCTGGGCAGTCCGCAGCCCCCTCTCCTCCGCGGCTCTGGCTGCGGAGGGAAGGCGGCAGCGTCCCTGTGCTTTGCCGGGGCGGGGGGAGGGGGCGAAAGGTCCCTTCCCCGCCCGGGGAAGCTCCCCAGCCGGTCTCCGAGGCCGCGCCACACGGAGCTGAGGCAGCCCTGGGCAGAGCCGCCGCCCGGCGCAGCCAGGCCGGGCCGGGCCCGGGCCGGGGCGAGGCGCGGGGCTGCCCTGCCACCTGCCGGCAGCAGGGGCGCCGTGCGAGGCTCCGGCTGGGGGTGAGGCGCGGCGGGAGCGCCCACGGGCCTGCGTGAGAGACACCTCCCCTACCCGCAGGCCCTGCCAGGGCCGAGGGCCGGGAGCCGGGAGTGGGGGCAGGGGTGGGCCCGCCAGGGAGGAAGGCAGGGCTCAGCGCTGTCCCCTGGGAAGAGGACCCAGCCTGCCTCGCCTGTTATGCCCGGCTTGGCCACCCTGGGTCAGAGCCCAAGGGTTCTTCCTAACCCTAAACCGCAGGGGCTGCCCATGGCTGTCCAACCCACGGGGCTGCAGAGCTGCCCGCCCAGGGCCAAGACACTGGGGTGAGCGGTCGCCTGGAAGGGGCATCGCCCGCCTCATACTGCAGAGGCAGCAGAGGGGAGAAGCCAGAGTTTTCTTCTGCAATGGTTGGTAGTGCTGTGCTGTCAGCCCTGGCTCTTTGTTCCCTCTCCTCCCCACCTACCGTACAATCATCTGACTGTTTCAGGCACACACAGCTCTGGCCGCTCAGCCCCTCCCCTTGCAAAAAACATGAGACCAAAGAAACTCCTCTCCCATCCACATCCAATGAAAGATAGGGAGGAGACTTTTCCCATGCAATACTGGGCTTTCAGTGGTATTTCTCTATGGGGCTGCAGTATCTCTCTGGCTCCAACCCAGGCAACGGGTGTCTGTTGCCAGCTGACCGTTCTCTGGTGACCACACTTGTGTGATCATCTTGGGCTAGGTAACAGGGCTTCTGCTGAAATACTGAAAGACTTGGGGGTGGGGATGGGGGAGAGCAGAATGGGCTCTTCCAGGTGGGGGCTTTCAGTCTAGCCGGAGGCCTCAGTGGCTAATTGCAGTGCCCTCTTTGCCAGGGGCGATGGCCTCAGTGGAAATACGTAGGCTCAGTCCAGAGGTGCCCATGTTGTAGCAGCTCATGAGAGGGCCCATGTTGTGGGCCAGCCATGCCAGGCATCAGGCTTGCTGTCACAGTCACTTGTCCTTTGCCAAAGGTGGTTCTTTGGCCATCCCCTGCTCTGCAGTCCCTTCTCTCCCTTCCCACTAAACTTTCAAGCCGCCTCCTTTTAGCATTGCTCCCCCCCTTCTCCTCACCCTAAGACTATAGCTCACTCCCCTTCTCACTAAAGACCACCCATTGCCATGGTAACATTGCCTCTTACAAAGTTGTCAAGCAGACACAAAGATATGTTTCACCCCTGCTTTACAGCCCTGCTCCCCTCCAACCCAGTTAATAGGCCAGGACTTTGCTTGTAGGGAGGAGGTGGAGGGCTCCTGCATTTCATTCTCATTGTGGAGGGAGAGGTTATTCCAACTCCTTTGCTCCACAAGGGCTGAAGCCTGTGGCCACTGGAGGGAAAGAGCTGTCATTCATGGACTACCTGAAAGCCCTTGAGGGCAATGGTGTCACAGGAGGATACTGGTAGTGCAGATACTGGTAAGACTGGCCCTGCACAAAGGAAAGAACGTCTGCCAGTCAGAAGGGACAGGACCATGGAAGACTTAAAAGAGGGGAATTAAGACCTGCATTTGATCCACAATGAACAGAAAATATCTCTGCGGTGATACTGTTCTGCTGCTGCTTCCCCAAGCAGCTCTGGTTCTCTTCCCCAAATGATTTCTTCAACACATGGAGATGTGGTCAACTGGCCTGTCTCCAGGACTGCTGCCACCCCTTGCTGCCACAGCTACACCATGAGTAGCGTTGGTACTACTTACATGGCAGTACTGGCACTGTCTAATTTAATACTACCCTGGATACACCCATGGTTCACTGCAGCTGTGGCTATGACTGCACCATAGACAATAGATTTTACTTGTCAATCTCTTGCTGACTTTTCTTTCCCTTCCCTTCTCTCTTATATACATCTCCCTCTCCTCTCTTGATGGATCTTCCCCAGGCCTTTGCAACTCTGAAGAAAACCTTTCCTTCATCCTCCTTCTTGTGGCTTTTCTGCTCTTTCACTTTGACCATGATGTTCTTTCTACTTGAAACCAGTGAAGGATCTCCCACATCCCCCTGTATGTCAGTCTGGTCCCTTCCAATTTGTCATTTTTATTGTAGAGTTGCCATACCAGCCTGTCACATCTTCTCTTACCTTCCTTTAAGTACTTCATAAGTCTCCACCAATTCCACAGACTCCCCTCCCCTGAGTTAGTTCCCTTACTACCATCACCACTGAACTTTCTGCCCTGACCAGTCTCTGCTTCACCCCTCCAACATGTTTGTCTAGAGATGGGTTTGCAGTCACAGTGGAAAGCCTTCGGCCACTCTACTGGTGTCAAGTACAGTGACTTGCCACATGCTACTGTAGTGCATCTGTGCCAGGCTTTTGCACCACAGCTGTGCAGTGGAGCTCGGTGTGAACATCAGGAGCTGTTTGCAAATGTGCTGCTGAAACTGCTGACTGCCCCAAAGTGGGACTACATTTACAGCACCTGAGAACTGGCTTTGAACATTCATATTCAAAGCAAAAGTGTTAAAATAAAACAAAATTTTTAAAAGGTAGCTGGCCTAAGGAGAAGAAGGAACTGTATCAATAATGTTTATGCCTTGGCAACCCTGAGAGACAAATTGGCATATAGAGGAAAGGAATTTTATCTCCTAGTATCTTTTGCAGCAAATGGGAGAATCTGACAGGAAACTAGAACTGGTGCCACTAAAAAGAAGCAAAGCAATAGAAACTGTTCCTGATATACACACCTGGACACATCCTAGTATAAGCAACATATTTCAATAAAATAAAAATAAACACATAGGCAATTCCAGGCTTTAATTATCTTTGACAAACTCCACTGTCAAAGTCCCTCTGACCAACTGCAAATTTTGCATCCTCCTGAGCATTAGAATGAGAATTAGGAGGAAAATTACGGTAAATGAGGCTGTAGCAACAATGGACTTCCCCAGAGGCTGAGAAAAGTCCACGGAGAGGAAAATCTGCCAAGCCAGAAGTGTGAAGGCTCCCTTGACCCCGCTGCTCTCATCCCTACATGTTCCTTCTCCAGCGAGGAAAACTGTAAACTCAGCAACACCCATGACAATCAGCAGGGTCAAATCCAAACATGAATTCCGTTTGCAAGTCAGAGCTTGGCCTAAATCCTTCTATGGTCCACCCATGTTCCAGCCATTGTTCTAGTCCAAACATTACCAGCGCTCTGCTCTAGTTGTCTGCATCTCATCATCCTTTTCTCTAACTTTTCTTTCCATTCAAATTTTTCCTGGAGATCTTGCCAACACTCCACCACACTATGTCAGGAGCATCCACTCCATGCTAATTTTACAGTCATGATCCTTTCATTACTGTCTGGTCTTCTTCGCTCTGACATGAAGTCTGGAGCCCTGGCCTTGCTGCAAAACTCAGGCATTGCCATGCCAGTTCACCTCTACCAGGGAGCGCTCCTCCCATGGGATCTTACTGGAATACCATGCCTTATGTGCAGAGTTCTGATAAGCACCTTCTACCCTCCCTGTAGTCACAAGACAAACACATACCTCTAGAAAAAGCAAGACAGGCCTTAGCTGACGTGGATGTTTCTCTGGATGTTCATCTCTCTCCATTGACTATAAAGGAAAGCCAAGGCCTTATGAGCCCCCCATCTTGTTTTAAGTGGGATGAATTCAAGTCTTTCTGGACACTGTTATTTTCCCATTGTAGCTTTTCATCCTCCCTAATAACCGATAGGCCACAATTCCGTGAAAAAAGCCTCCCAAGAAACAGGATACCTTTTCTCCCCATCTATATGCCACTGTTTGACTCTCTAGCCTAGCTAGAGTTCAGATAGATGCTCTTCTCCCAGGGCAGTGAGGTTTGCTGTGTTCCAGCTACTGATTTTTAGGCAAGACATACATATCCTGCATTTAATCTAGGTGGGTTCTGTTCCTCCACTCCCCCAGATATAGATTCCTTGGAGTAATCTATATTGCCCCAAACTCCTAGGATACCTCTCAGGTGCACATAGGACAAGCGTACATCATGCAGTCTCAGCCTGGATGTCACAGGCCTCTTCATCAGCTGGGACAAACAAGCACAGTTCCTCCAGAGAGGCTGTGCTGATTTACACCAGTTAAGGAGTCAGCCCCCTTGAGGCAATGACAGCCCTTATCTACATAGCACAGATCTCCTGGGCTGCTTGGAAGGATCACAGTCCCTCTTGGGCTGCCTTCTTCACTTATGATTCCTTGTGAAATTGTAATAGCTGGAGGAAAGTCACTGTTACGAAAGTCACATACTACCCACAATATTCTTTCTAGCTTTGACAAGCTTACCCCATCCTATGTTGCTCTTCCAAGCTCCCAGCCATGATAAGACATTTTGGCCCCTTCTCTCAGCCTTTTCAGAGCTACCTTGGGAATCGGCAGAGCCACTGGGTAAGCAGCAGCAGCATAAAACTCTCAGCCATTAGTAGGCAAAAAAGTCTGTCATGCTCTGCAGGAGGGAAACCATTCAGCGTGTGTGGTGGCACCCCCAAGCATGGAGAGGCTGCTCATCCAGTACAGGAAAACCTGTTCAGAAGAGCAGTATTTAAAGGCCAGTGACTTCTGATCCTTTTCCCTATCACCTCCTACTATCCTGTATCACTGACTTCCCCAGAGCTGCCTCTCCTCTCTACCTTTCCTTCTTCTCTTATGCACAGACAAACAAAAGGCAGTGGACTGTCCAAGAGTTAATTCAGTAAATTGATCCTCCAGGCTGGGTCAGATCATACCTGTTTCCTGAGAACAATTTTTAATAGCTCATAAAATAATCATTTGGCTTGTTCTGATCTCAGTGGCAGGTTCATCTCTGAGCAGCATGAAAAGATTTCAACATCAGGATGTGATACTGCTTCTTCTATTCTCTTCTTCACACTGAAAGAGGCCAAAAGAACCTATCTGTTCCCAGGCATAATCCTTTCAAATACCTAATTAGAAATTATATAGGAAATGGAAACTTCTCTGGAGATGCACAGCAGAAGAGCAAGGAACAACAGAACAAGTTGTAGCTAGAAAAACTATAATTAGATATTAGGAAGCATTTTTTTACAGTGAGGGTGGTCAAGCCCTGGAACATGCTGTCCACAGACTGTAACATCCAGTCCTGGAGGTCTTCAGAGCTCAACTGGACAAAGCCCTGAGCAACTTGATCTAGCCCTGAAGGTGGATCTAACATAAAGATCGGCCATGCTTTGAGCAAAGGCTTGGCCAGATGACCTCCAGAGGTGCCTTCTAACCTAAACTATTATATGAGTTATGGATCTTTAATTGCAGGAACCAGCTGTGCTTCCCTTTGTCACAGTCCCCTATGCAGCACCCTGAAGCAACTTCAAAATCTCCTCTGCCAGTTCATGCTGTCTCCATCTTGAATCACCTGGGGAGCCTCATTAGAGAAGCCCACACGACTCCCGGCACAGTGGAAGCTCAAGAGACTGCCCTGACAGTCTCTGTTGCACACCCTCAAACTATCTGAACAGCCCAGAGCAGGGAGTGATGGAGCCTGGATTGACAGCATGTCCTGCACAGGGAAGCACCACGTGGTTCATGCTGCCCATGCAGGCATAACTCTTCAAATGCATGACGGTACCATCCCTGGCTCCATGATATTCATTCCCCTGGATGACCATGCTCCCCCCTGCCATAGCAGGAGGCCTGCAGGAGAATGAAATTAACACAATGAAATCTCCATAGCAGGAGAATGAAATTAACACAAATATATAAATTACTGTTCCCCTCCTATGCCAGGACACTTGCAAAGCATTTAGGTAACATCCTCTCCTGGGGAACTCGTGTGGCACTGTAGTGTTGTAGAGGCTCCTCCTCACAGGAAAGAAACAGTTAACACATGGGACACCAGGTCCCAGAGCCACCTCAACTCTCAGGATTATTTTGGAGGGACACTCCCCAATGGTCAGAAAGGAGAGGGAAAAGACAAAGGCTGAGCTCCATAAGTGTCTGCTGGCCATATAGAAAATCCCTCTAGGTTTGCTCTTTGCTGTTGCCTAAATCTACTCCTCTTTTTTCTCCTCCTGCTCTTCAAAAAGGAGCCAGACCACCCCAGAGACATCCCAATGTGGCTAGGTTTTGGAATCCCTTAGGATCACCTTTTGTTTAGGTTGCCATGCTGCAGAAAGAAATTCCTGCCCTCTCCTCAGTGTCTCCAGAGCACATGCCTCTGGTAGCGGTGGTAGAAAAGCCAGGAGAGGCAGGGAGTAGTAGAGGCTTGAGAATTGCCTTTGGTGTGAAAAGCAGCTACCATTTGGGGTTTGGACACAGACCATTCCATGCAGCTGAACACGTATATACGTATTTATATGTACACCCCATTTCCTAGCCATCAGTGTGCAGTATTTTTCCCCACTGCACCCAACATCCTCCTGGAAACTGTGTGCACTGCTGAGCAAGCAGTACAGCCCCAAATGAACTCACACTGGCAACTGGTAGAGAGACAGAAACACCTAGCTGGCTTTCTCCCCAGAAACTGCCATTCAGCCACTGACTTCTCAACCTGATTCCCAGGGAGATTTATAAAATACCTCCAAAGGATGAGCTAGGAGCTAGAATTCATAGTCCCTCTGGATGATAAAACTCATGGACTCAGTAAATACACTGTTTTATGACACAGTACTGCTTATTCCTCACTTCTTGTCATCCCTCACCCTTTCACAGGTGCTAACCATCTTTTTCTCAAACTGCCCAGTTGATTACCAAAACCAAACTAAACTAAAAACATTTGTTCTCAGCCAGTGCTTAGCTAGACCTTGCTGTTTGTGGTTCAAAATTGAAAAGGAGGCTTTTGTGCCTGAAAGTTTTCCCAATTTTTTCAAATTATGTCATTTGATCAAAAGAAATTGTCCCTCTCTACAAGCCTTATCCGCTTCATAGCTCTTAGGGCTTGGTGGTTGCAGCAGTGTTATTGCTAGTGCCATGGAGAAGCTGTGCTCACCAAAGGAGCCAATGTGACGCATCTGCTGAAGAAGGCAGATGAGTGAAGAAAACCCAAAATTCATGATGAGGGCCAAAATTGTAACACAGGCAGAGATGCAGACACACAGTGACAAGGCAGCAGGTGACTAGGGCAAAGGAACCGTGTGCACATCATTTAACTTGAGAAAACACGTACTGTGTGGTGGGAAGTGCTTCAGAAACAAGGGTCCTTAGCCTTTTCCATGCAGCCCTCCCCCAGCTAAACTGATTGTGATGGGAAAAGAAAATGACATGAATGGCCAGAAAAAAGGAAACAGTCTCTTGGATCCTATGAGGATGGAGAATAAAAAAGAATGGATGAAAGTTGTGCCGCAAGAGATAGAGATCTGAAGTAACATTACAGGGCCTGGGTGGGATAAATGACCTGACTGGATTGTTAGTGCTGTGGGATGCAATCTATTTAGATGTGACAGAGATCGGAGCAGGGATGATACTTCCCATTCAGGGCCTTTCCACATGTTGTGGAATACCAGCAGATGCTAATGGGAAGTTCAATGAATGGAGTGAGATGAGCACATACAAGCACATATAATAAAGCAGGAGGAAAATCAGAGTTGGTGTCTGCTGTGAGCATGCACATCTCAAGAAAGAAATCAATAAATTCCTGCCTAGTCACACAACACTAATGGCAAGGTCCCAGTGCTTGGTAGTCATGGAGGATTTTAATTACAGTTCCCACATGTCTGCTGGGAAATGCATAATGCTAAACACCAGCCAGCAGGGACTTTCTCAAAGAGCTTCAATACTACTTTCTGATTCAAAGCGCTGGAGAGACGTGTTAGGCTGATAGCTCAGTAAACCAGTAATGGGATATGGAGCCTTTCACCTCGAGGTCACCTTCTAGTGACCCATGGTTATTACCATCTGATTGCTGTTGCCTGTGTAAAATGAGGTGAGGAGCTTGGACCAGTTCCTCATGGCCAAGTGCCTCTATTGCACAAAACCCACTGCTGCCATTGGTGCTAATTGGCCCTTCTAGTCGCCAGCCTCGACAGAAGGACAGGACGCCCCGACTCCCTGCTCCCTCCTGGGGGGCATCCCTGGAAAGGCATCAGCCCAATGCCCCCAGGGCTGGAGCTTGGATGGTTGGGTGGACTGGAGCTCTGTGAGGGTCCTTTCCTGGTGGGAAAGGCTCTCTGGGAGGAGAGCGATTCCTCGATTCCTCGGAGCAGGGAAGGATTAGGAAGGGCTGTCTCCTTTAAGAAAAGGAGAAGCCCCCCTTTCAGCAGGCTTTCCTAGCTGACGCACAATGGCATGCCACCTCCTTGGCTGCACAGAAATGATAATCAGAGGTTCAGCAAACAGGAGAGAAAGAGAGCTCCCTGCCCTCCCGCCCCCCATCGCATGACTGGTGTCACACGAGATGAGGTGGCAGATGGGTCGTCAGGGCCGCATTGGCTTTTTTAACCCCTTCCTCCCCCTCCCAGCCCACTCCCGGCGGGGGGGGGTGTAGCAGGACCAGCAAAGGGAGGAAGCCCTGGTCCAGAGGCTGGTTTTGCCATTGTGAGGAGTCCAAGCTGTTTGCATGGAGGGCTATGCTGTATCATGTCAGTATCCCAGTGTTACAGTGGGATACAGTATTGCCTATTTAAAAGATCGTATCTGTGCTGAGGTATTTGGATCCATCCCATCTCAGTTAGCAGCTCTTCCAGGCTCCCATGTCCAGACAGGGGAGATGTATCCGAAAGGGATGCGGGGCATCGGCACATCACAGAGGGATGGAAAAAAGCAGGATGAAAGCACTTTCCTGTTCAGAGGCTCTGTCTGCTTTATGTGCATTATTCACACAGGTCGGCAGGGAAAAGCTCCCTCTCTCCTCCTCCACCTCATCACCAGCTGCTAGCATTTTCTTAGCCAAGTAAACTTCACTGGCCCAACCCTTACAAAGTAGTGCTACCCCTGGTGCAGGGGCAAAGCCTGTGTGACTCCTCAGGGTCTTTTGCTACTCGTTTTCTTCCAGGATGCTCTGAACTCCAGCAACTTGAGGAATGGCTGCAGGAGGATACACCTACCTGGTATCTGCCTGTCTTTGGTGGCTTCTTTCTTCCAGCTGTGACATGTGTTGTCAGAAAGAAAAAGCTTGAAATCCAAGCTGAGCTCTGCTGCTGATTACATTGCTTCAGTCCAATCCCATTACCCCTGGTCTACAGGGACCTGGAGTTATGCCACTCCTTATTACCAGGCATTATTAACATTAGAAATAATAGTTCCTGGCACAAAGGTTAGGGGGGGAGTTGGGGCATCTTCAATGAATTCTGTGGCATTTCCAGCATTCTTTGGGAGTGCGGTATTGTTGTTCTGCTGTGTCACATTTATTATGCGCGTGCTGCTTGTACTTGATCCCTTTGGCACATTTTAAAAGGCCACACCATGCAAAGGGGCGCTGCTCAGGAGGACATGTGTGCTTTGTTAATACAACCAGTGCTTTGCTTTTGGAGATGTGTTCAGTATATCACTGCGCACCATGGTTTCACAATGCCAGTGCCATCCAGAACTGCTCAGCTTTACTGTTGCCTTTGCACCTGCCTTGCAGCCTCCCTGCTAGCCTAGCTCTGGTCCCCCAGCCCTGCCCTGTGCCTTGCTCCTGTCCCACAGTCCCTGCTATGCCCTTCTTTCAGCTCTGCCAAAGCCCTTTTCTCTCCATTGCTGTAATTTTATTCAATTGCAAATTCTTAATCTTTACTAAATTAATGCACTGCAGTTGCCCTGTCTCTTGTGCTATTTTCCACAAGAAACACCCAGCTGACACTGAAAAAAACCCCAAACCTATGTCAAGTGTCTGCTTAGAAGCAGAAACTCAGTAGCATAGGGTAGGTGTCAGCAATCTTTGAAAGGCCGCATGCTGCATTGTAGTTTCTTATCCTAAGTTACTGTGAGCATGCAGTTAATCAGAGGCATCTTGCCCTCTCTGAGAAGCAGCGGGTGCCCAGCTCCAGCTAAATGTTGAAATGAGAAGCTGAGAGCCCTGATCTCTCATGGAGGCAAGTTCAGTATGCAGCGGGCAAAATTTGCTGCTCACTGTGTTTGACAGCCTGCCGGCAGGCTGCCCCTGCTACTTCCCACCAGGAAAGGGCTTTCTTGCTCACCCACCCCTCACTTTTCCTTTCCACACCTGATGCTGTCATGAGATGGTGTAGACTGAAAAGCTGCTCCAATCTGGGCAGGAGGGGCTGGCAAGATTTTGCTATGATCCAGGACTCAAAGGCAGTGTCTGCACAGACAAGATGTGTAACTTGTTTTCCTCCTCCATGCCCAGCTTCCCAGAGTTCAACATACAGAATTTAGGAAGGCAGAGGATCTTCTTCATCCTTAAAAAGTTCCTAGATCTAAGCCAGTACAATCCTGATGCAGTGAGCAATGCTATTGAGTTAACAGCCGTGGGTTTTCCAGAACCCCACCCAACCATCTATTTAACATGCCAGTGGCATTCCTTCCCTTGTGAAAACAGACATTGCCAGTGTTCCCAATGCAGAAAAGACCTGTGTATTCAGGGCTCTCACCAGAGCCACCTGACCTCTGCAAGAATCAACATGGACCTCTGAGGCCACAGAACTGTGCTCCGAATGAGCCAGAGTCCTGTACTTAAGGAAAATATGGTGCTCTGTCTGCTCTTCCCCCCTTGCATTCAGGAAAGAGCCCATCTGGGTTGATGAAATCTGCAGACAGTAGCTCCAGATGCCTGTAGGGTTTTCAACCCATTTTCTGCTCATGCAGCTTCTCTGTGAGAACTGCAAGTCCCTGTCAGACCATGCCATGCCTCGAATCAGAGTTGGAGTCAGACTTGGCTACTTCAAGCTGCCAGCACTGCTGCAGGGTGCAAGGCCAGGCTGGAAGGTAGCTCAGTGCCAGGGGGTCAGAAGCAGACCCAGGGGCTTGCCAGAGGAGTGGGGTGCACTGGGCACAACCCATGGCAGTATCAGGCTTGCAGGAGAAAGGAAGGTGCAGAGGCTGTCCCCCGGGTGCAGGTCTGGTTGGTGATGATGTTTCCTGTGCAGCAGCACAGGAAAGCCTTGCTATTGTTCTCTGGTGACAAAAAGAACCCATGAAACAGATGTGCCAAGACTCAGGCTCTTCAGGACACAGATCACTCCATAGGTTTGAGCTGATCAGTGACACTCGCTGTCTCTCACCCTCCTCCCCATCCTGCTGTACATGTGTTTCAAAGGACAATTACATTTGTATTTTACAAAATACACTGCTCATAAGAGGAGAGGAAGCCACCAAGCTCCCTGCCCCCACTCCTCCAGGCCCCCATTAAGTCTATTTGCCTGTGATTCCTTCCAACTGACAGGGCCAGTCTGTTAGCAGTTAAGTTAAACAGAGCTTGTCCTGTAATAACCCCATTCAAGCTGCTAATTGGTACCAGCACCTACTCCCTGCCTCCTCCTTGCTGCTGGTAGGGCTTGGCTCTGCAGTGCTCCTGCAGCAACCCTGCTCAGGTCAGCAAGAGAAGGGATGTCACCTGCTGGCCTTTGCTCTTGCCCCCTGGCATGGGACTTTCCTGTCAGGGCACAGGTGACTGTGGCAGGGGGAGGCAAACAAGGAGGGGAAGGAACTTTGCCAATGACCATGTCCCTGGATGTGCTCTGTTTCCTGCTGCTGTAATTGAAGACAGCAGTTGCTCTGCCTGATCTGGCCACAAAATCATCCTAATCCTCTCCTTATGACATCACAGTGTGTTGCTGTGGAAACAATGATGACATCCCAGCATCACCACAACAACATATAGCTTCACAGCAGGGAAGGCAGACAAGGTACCATGCGAGCTGGACACAGCTATACAGTGTTGTTTGAATGTTAGACCTTCACAAAGTCCCATGAGGTGCCCAGCTTCTCTGGAGATGGAGCTATCACTGCTACCAAAATGCCTCAGGGTCATCTAATAACACACAGCCCTTGTACAGCACCATGCACTATGAACAATTCAAGTTAAGCAGCAGATGAAAAAAAGGTCCTGGAAAGGATTGCATTTGTAGTGCTACCCAGTCCCTTGGAGAACGCAGATGACAGGGCAGTTTCCATAGCCAAAGTCAGAGAAGGTTTGTTGTTTGATGCTCATAGCGCCAAGGTTCAAATCCTTTGGATGACCTGTGGGAGTATGATACTATTTCACTTCCATGAGAAACTGTATTTTACTGCTCAAGATACTTTTAGGCATCACATTTCAGTCCCCTGCACAAAATAGGCAGAATGATTTTTGCAGTCATTTGCCTCTCAAAGAACATACTTGCTCATCTTCTCAGGGATCAGCAACACCCACCATTTGTGAGAAGCCACCCCCACTAACACACACTGAATTTCAAATATTTGCTGTCAAGTCTCAGGACAAAACAAAACACACACACAAAAAAAAAAGCTGAGGGGATTTTTTCATCAATTAAATCAACAAACAAATGGAAGGAGACCGCAACTTCATAATGAGTGCAGTTCAAGGAAAAGAATGAGGAGGCTGAATCTGACAGGCTGCTCATTGCAAAATATCTGTGCCACTCCTATTATTGTTATTAGTCACTTGCACATTTCCAAAGCAGTTAACTCATTAATCGTCACAGTGCCCATGGGAGGTAAGACAGTCATTATCCATTAAGGGAAAGCCCAGGTTGTCAAAGGTGCCAAATGTTTTGGCTGCAGAGAGGCTGTTGGAGAAGAGGATGCTCTGAAATGTTGGGACGTAGGGCTCTGCTGGAGCAGCACAAGATCTTTGAAGTTCTTCTCATTTTGGCTGTATCTAGGGTCAAACCAGTCCCCCTACTGCCCAGAGAGGCCTCCCTGCAGTATGGAAGTGTTTCCAGGCACTGAAGGAACAATCTGTGCCTGCATCCTTCTCTGAAGGCCTTTGATGTGATCCTGAGGGAATGGTCTCAGGCCTCAGACACATACAGGAGTATCTGTCAGGTCTGATGCTGATCCTGGTAACTCCTGTGAATGACAGGAGCACAGGGTCTTTATTCTGAATCCTGCTACATCTTAGTGTTCACTCCCCAGGGGAGCAACTGGAAAAGCATCCTCATGCACAGCATCCCTGCACTGAGGGGACCCTGCACACCCCTTGGCCCCACAAAGCAGAGGAGGAATGCAGCGTGCCTTTCCCCACCAGCATTATTCAAAGGCCAGGCTCCAAGATCCCACCCTGCATGCATTCTTGGGAGGAAAAAAAAAATTCTGTGTTCACTGCCCAAGAGCCAAGGAGTGTGTTTATGCAGTCCCCTCTGCGAGAACAGTGTTTGGTGCTGCTCACCAAGCTGCCCTCGTCCCCATTAGGCAGGGCTCCAAGCTTCCCCAGCTCCCTGTTCCTTGGTCCTGGAGCTATCCATGGTTTGTGCAACACACCCAGTTCTCATAGTCTTGCTCACTGCAAACATCAGACTTCCTACACAGTTCCTGCTCCGGCACTGTAGCATCTAAATCATCCTGTACACGTCACACAATTGTTCAGCTCAGACCAAGCAGCCCCAGCTTTCTCCCAGCCCTGAAAGCATAATAATGATCCCTCTGTGCTGCTTGGTGGTGTGGGGACACAGCCTGGGCTCTCTGAATACAACATGCTGGTGAGCTTTGCAAGACATTAGGTGGGTCCCACCTGAGAGACACTACTCTGGAGATGGCTGCATTTTTGTATCACAGTGCATTTGAGGTGTGTGCTGGGATCCTTAGGAATGACAGACACCACAACTGTGGAGAAGGTAAATTATTTGTTGCAATTACTTAATCAACTTCTTAATTTAAGGAATTTTAGGAATCTCTGCTCAGGGGAGAAAGCTCAGAAATGGGAGATGCACCCTGGAGCTCCAGGGAGTGGGAGAGAAACTTGATGAATTTAGGAGCTGGCAAAGCCCTGCTGGTGTGAGAAACTGTTCAGGAGAGTCCCAGCCAGCTGCAGCATCTCCACACAGAAGTGGCCAATAGCCTCTGTGGTTGGACCAGACAGAAAACAGCAGTCTGGGCTGGCTGTGAAGCCCAAAGCTTTTGGATCTGAGGAGCAGAAGCTATACAACCAGCACTTTCCATGTCTCTGAGCTAGTGGAATAGTTTTAGGCAACCTTGATATGAAAGAGCAGTGAGAACTTTCAAGCCAAATGGTTCTCATTAGTGGTTAATTTTCTTGGTGTGAGGGATAAAAGCACAGAAAGAGCTAAAGCAGCTCCCAGCGTTTGGGTGGAGGGGAGGAGAATGACTACAGAGGATCACCCTTTCCCCAGGCAGTGACTCTAGAGCTTGCATGACCCTGCAGCAGGGAAAGGGGGAACTGCAAGCCCTATGCTGAGCTTGGCAGTAAGTGTAGGAGTCTGCTCCTAACCAAAAAAAGGAGCTTAGAGATGGTGAGGGGGAGAAAGAGAGAGAGCTGGCAAACTGAGAAGAAGGGCTAGGAGAGAGGACTGCTCCAGCAACCTGTAGATGCAGTAGGTTGGGTGCACAGCAGTGTGAGAGCATTAACATGGGCTGGAGAGAGGGGATTTGAAACCAGAGCAAATAAATATGCCAGAGCATCTTTGGTGAGCAAGCCCCTGGCAGCTGGGGAGAAGAGGCTCCAAGGCCAGAAGACCACGTCGTGGTTCTATGGGGTGATGGTGGTGTGGACTTCTCGGGCTGTACTGCATCCCTGCACTGCTGTTCCAGACTGAGTGCCTGGCACCACATCTCCCAGCCTTCAGGAGCTAAACAGGGAGAGACCTGGGCGACAAGGGCATGAATACACTGGCTGTGCTTTGAAAAGCTGCACAAGCAGGGCACTTCTGGAGCTTGTGGGCTTGTAGGGGTCTCCTGGTTTTCTGAAGATTCCTCAGGGAAGCTGATATGCCTAGGCTTAGACCTGAAATAGCAGCAGCTGATGTTCCAGTGCTGTTTGCAGACCTTTTCCTTTAGGTATCTGGTCCAGGATTGAATATAACCAGCTGGGAAGCATAAAAAAAATAAAAATGGAACAACCCTTGCACCCATTTTCTGGCATTTTAAGAGCCATCAGCCTGCCATCAAATCAGTGGAGCACTACTGCAGACCTCAGATCAGTCCTGTAAACTGGCAGCCATTGGCAGGCAATAGTCTGATCTTTTGGTGTTGAAGAACCAGCATTAAAAGACAGTACTCTGGAGAATGGTCCCAGGGCTGAGAAGTGAGCTGATGAAGATTGTGTCTTCTTCCCAATGTCCAAATGGTGATGTAGCAAATCTTTACTGCATCCCTCTTCTCATACGTTTGGAGCAGCTGCGAAACAACTGGCCTTGCTGACCTTCCAAACAATAGTTAAGAGTCCTCTGAAATATCTAAGAAGCAACTCTATGTTTCTTGGTGCCCTTGTATCCAGCTGTTTGCATGCTTAGGGTAGATACACTGCTTTGGGACCCGTCCATTTGAAGATTTTACTGTGTGGTTTTGTTCACTCTTCTGAATGCTCAGATTTTTTGGAAAGCAAGGTAGCAGCCCCCAGAAACGAGGGCTAGTCCTTCCAACCACAGCGGGACAGCCCTGTTCAAGTCCTACTCACAGCTGTGAGCCGTGACAGACTGTAAATCTGAGGACTGGAGTGGGAGAACAGCTGGGTGGCCATCAGAGATGGCTTGGGGGGAGCTGTCAAGGGCACTGCCTGGCTTTCAATCGGTCCTAGGAATTGGCAACGTTCAGCAGAAGCTAATCTGCTCCTTTTGGCAATTCCCAGCAATCAGCTTCCTTCAACAGCTGAAGGAGGAAGAAAAGTTACTTGATCACAAACCTGAAGAAGCTGGTCTGATGGTGTGAAACATATCTTTATCTTGTTTCTGAATTGCTTTAAAGTATAAAAGGGGAAGGTAGGAGAGGGAAGTATAAATAAATACACACCAAATATTCACTCTACACAATAAAAACTCTCCATTAACTCATGTCCTGTTTTCAAACAGATTATTTGCCTTTGGGTTTTCTGCTTTCTACAGTTTGCAATTTTGCATGATTTGGAGAAGGGATTTTAGTCTCTTGAGATCACACAGGCAACCATCAAGACAGTCAGGCATGTGGTCTCACCATGCACTTGTGGCTTCTTCTGCTGGAGGCTCCACCGGGCTGTTAGATAGCTTCACATTTGTTTGCAACCTTCCTGTAAAGAGGGGATGGAGTATTGTTGCCCTTATACAGATGAGGAACCTGAGAGCCTCAGCTCATGCTGAAAAGCTGTAGCTGGGAAGTGGATCCAGACCCAATGATCCCAAATGCTTTAGCTGTAGAAGTTTCATTCTGAAATCCTTTGTCAAGCTGTCTTTTCAGTTGCGTGGTGCTGTTTCTGGATTTGATGGACCACCCTAGAGCACATGTTCTCTCCTCAAGCCAAAAGTGAATCTGTCATTTAATTACTGTCGGGACATGAACCCTATTCACTTGCTGAGGTCACAAAACTTCCTGCAGAAATGCTTGTCAGCTGCAGAGAAAATGATGCCCAATTAAAATTTAATTCACAGTTGGAAAAAAAAATCCTCTGATGATCGACCATTTCTATCACAGCTGTCTTAAGGGTGAGAGAGACTAGGGACTTGCCATCCTGTGTACTTGGAACAGGAGTCAGTCCCTGACTCAAAGACTTATTGCTTAGGCAGGGTCCCACTGAAGAAAGCGCAATGCGCTCCCTGGCCTCTATGATGTGAACAGAGGCACAAGTAAGGTGGCTTTCCCAACATCATGCTTCAAATCCAGCTGATTCAAGAGCAAAACTGAAAACTCCTGAGCCCCATTCCAGCACCTGATCTGTGGGACAGTCCTGCCTCTCTGATTTTTCTAAGGAAACTTTAAATAGGAGAAAGCGTGCAGCATAAGCGAAGAGAGTTCAAGGGAAACCTCTCACTCACAGATAGCCACAACCATGTAGATTCAGACACTAGTGTCACAAGAACACGCAGAAATGTTCTCTACCACCAGAGTACAGATCCCTGTCCTTAATCCTAAACGTACAGGCTGACTTCTAATTAGCAACATATGTCCCAGAAGACTGGCAAGATGTGTCTGAATTTATCTTAATTGCATCAGGAAGTTGCCTTCTGGGGCTGATCAGCTCCGAGCCTCTTGGCACATCTCATGCTAATGGAGCAAGGCTGCAGCTGGCAGTTCCTCCCAGGCGCTCACTGGGCTCTTACTCACTGCATTGTGAGTAGCATGTGCTGCAGGCGACGCCTCGCGGGAGTACCAAACTGGTCCAGCGTTCCTGTGTGGGAGTATAGGATACTGCACTGAGCTGCCTTGGTGCTGGCAAGTGGAGGTGTTACAAAGCAGGTTCGGCTGCAGGGGGATGGAGGTCAGTGGGAAAGGGTGATGGCAGGTTTATACAAGTAGCATCCACAGGGTGAAACTCAGATCAGATTTGCCATCCGGAAATCCCACTCTGTTATTTCAAATTATCTTGATTCCAGTTCAGTTTCTGTGTGGGTGGACATGTATGTAAATGTGAATGTGAGCACGTGTATACACAGAACAAAGCCAGCCAGCCACCCCTACCACAGTCTGGCTTCCACCGCACTTGCTCCTGTCTCCGCTGTGCCAGAGACTGATGCGACCCCACTGATGAGTGGCCATGATTTGTCAGTGCAGGCCATTTTGCCATCCCTCATGCCAACTAGGAATGCGAAACAGGGAGCTGCAGGGCCAGGGCTAAAGCACATTCCTTCCCCACCCACCCCGTTGCTCCAGAAGGGAAAATGGGCTCTACTGAAGTCCTGACTCACACCAGCACCACTCGCCTCTCTGTTTTCAGGGCTTGCTGCATTTCTTCTCCCTGTCTCATTTCCCTGGGCTCTCCCTGGGAGGGAGTATGGCCAGGCTCGCTTCCTCTCATAAAGCAGATGTGAGATTTGGGGCTGCAGCTCCCCGAGAGCTGGGCTATGCTGTCCCATGCCAGAGCTCAGCTCTGTGGTAGCATTGATGTTGCAGGACACAATGAGTTCAAAATGGCAGGGAGGTACTGCTGAAGAGCGCATCTCCCTTGATACACTGGGTGGCCCAAACCTGCTGACAGCTTTAATTTGGGAAGCTGACAGTGTCTTTCTACACACTGCATCTGCCTGTTGATTTGGCTGAGCTATGAGCACATCCCTTTCACTCTGCCTTCCCATGTCATAGCCTATTTGGCGTCACAGAGTGCCTCTGCCACCATGGGAACCATGCACCCCCAAGCTGCCCTCCACTTGCCTTTTTCCGCTCCTTTTGCAGCCTAGAAAGCATCCCACTGAAGCTCCTGAGGGCTGGGAGCCTGGCAGCAGCACGCTGACAGCATCCCTGCCTGCAGGAGCCTCAGAGGCAGAGGGTGACATCCAGGGGCCTTCATCTCCTGTCCATACCCCAGGCAGGTGGGAGCAAGCAGGTCTGCAGCTCTCCAGCCAGTCCTTAGCACATGTGAACAGCCCTACTGCCTTTTCTCTAGCCTGCCTCCTCAGACACAAATGTGCAAGAGGAGCAGAATAGTGTCTGTGTAGGGGAGAGGCTGAGCTGGAACAGGCACTGGAGCTGAGACAGCCTCTGGCTTCCTGGTGATTGCTTTTCTTAATTTAGTATCTACTCCTGGAGATCAGCTTAATCCTAGAACTTACCTTTCTTCCCATTAAATGCCATTACTCAGACTCTACACGTCTAGGTGCTAACACACCAAACAAGGTGAAGGACCAGGGCTGTATAATTCTGATATTAATGTATGTCTCAGCTTACACAGCAGATAACTGCTGTTTGCCAAAAAGGTGCTGGTAAATGGCTCCCAGAGGAGATTTCTCTCTACAAGAGCAGCACTTCACACCACCAGCCACTGTAGTGAGGGGAAAAGCCCACATCCTTACTCCAGGGGGTCCTACCACATGGTGTAGGTGACAGGCTTTGCCTTCCTGCAGCAGGCTTCGAGCACAGCAGTTTGCCTCGCTTGGGAGAGTGGATACACCTCATGCTTCCTCAGCTTGTTTTGACACTCTTCTACAGCCAGACCATATTTAAAGAAAAGAAACTAGTTAGTTCTGCTAAACTGAAGGGTTCAACATTTGTTTGCATGTTTTGGGAAGAGAGATAACATGGGTTTTTTTCTAAGCCAGGGCCAGCTAGGGTTTGGTTCCTACCATGGCAGTGCAGCCTTTCAGAACAGACTGCTTTCTTAAGCCATCTTTTTGTTTTGGTTTGGGTGGGTTTTGGGGTGGGTGTTAGGTTTCCTTGTTAGATTTGGGAGCTGTGTGGTTGCTCTCAAAACTGCCAAGCACGTCTCACAGGCGTTTCCCTGCACACCTAAGTTAGGAGTAGGTTTTTTAGGTATTTTTGTTTTCAGTTGCTCAGGGGCAGACAGAATGCCAGTGAAATAGGGCAGAGCTTCATCAAGAATTAATTTCTCTGGAGGGAAGAGGGAACTGCAGATGCCCGCCCTTCTATTCCTGTTTATCTTTGCTTTCAGGAGGTCATTTGAATTGTGGGCATAAACTTACATTGCGGTTTGCAAACTGATACTCACCAGAAGAGTGTTCTGGCGTCACAGAGCATTTTGTGTTTTGGTTTCTTCTTTCCTAGCTCTTTTATGGCTTGGTAATAACTTGCAACACATGTATCACAGAAACATTATTTACACAACATTTTTACAACATCACAAGTAAAATTACTTGGCAGAATTCCCATGAAGATGTCCCTCACGCAGCAGCAACCAACAACCCATTTCAAATTTGGAATTCCTCATTTTTTTTGGTATGGTATAGCTGCAGGAATTCTTCATAAGCACTGACTGAAAGATTCATGGTCTTCAATTCTGTGTATGTTGAGAAAGCGGTGGGTGGGGTGTGTTTTGCGCAGTGTACATTTGCTTGGCCTCTCTATCCACTCAGTTATGGTCCCCCCTTTCACACAGTAAGTGACCACCCCATGGAACTCACTGCTGCACGATATCATGGAAAACAGCTATCTCAGTGGCTCCAACAAGGCACCAGACAATGAGAAGCCTCTCATTGTCAAATATAATCATCTAGCCAAAGCTCCATCTCTGGACATGTCTGCAGTGCTAGCTGCCAGATGCTATGGGCCCACAAGGGAAAAGATCCCCCTGTTGAGGCCCAGTTTTTATGCTTTAGTTGCTGTCAAAGCCAGGAGGATGAACTAGGTGGACTTTGGATCTGACCCAGTATAGCACTTAGTTCAAATTTACACTGGCTGGAGTCAAGCCCGGTTTGTAACATAGTGTGTTGTGCAATCCTTGCTGTCATTCCCAGTGCTGTCCCCCAGCCATTCCACAGAGGTTAGTGAGTTTGTATCTTGAGGGAAAAGGAGAGTGCTTTCTGATTGCAGTCACATTTGTACTGTCAGGCCTTGCCCAAGCCTGTTTCCGAGATCTTACTCAGACAACTGCTTATGCTTACTTGCAAAAAAAAAAGTGCTTAAATCCATCTGACCTGAACAGATATCTTGGAGTGAGGCTCTACCAGCTCTCTATCCATGGAGTGTGATGGCTTTCTCTTCATTTTCTCATACGTTTTCTGGGTTTTCTTTTATCCACAGTTAAATAGGTACTGGACTCTAACACAGCCTCTCTGACATTCTCCCATCCCACCAGTTCAGTCCTGATACAGAACCAAAGAGCTGCTAACATAGGCCCACAAGTCAGGAGGAGGTTTTCTCTGCTAGGCTGGCCTAGGAGAGAAGAGTCAGTGGACTCAAAAAGAGCTTTCCAGCAAGAAGTAATGGGATATACCCTGTTTTTCAAATCCCCTTTGTAAAGCCCTGAAGTCAAAGGCAGTGGCCAGTGGATTTGATCAGATGGGACCATCTGGGGCTGTAGGGATTTCTGTCTGCCCATCATCCAGGCTCTGCTGCAAATCTGTACTGTTGCATTTGTTGGCAAATTTGTATTTTTAGCATCTTGAGATCCCTTGCATTATACAACATTCCCGAATTTCCCTAATCTGGAGCTTGACACACTCTCACCCAGACACAATAATACTTACCCTTTACTCCACTTTCGTCCCTGGCAAGGCTGCCTCAGCAGTCAGCAGCCCTTCTTCGCTGCCACGTGCTGGTTTCTTTAATGATCTAGAAAGGAAGATGTACAATAATACAAGAAGGATGTGTAATGAGATAAGGAAGTTATATAATAAGATAAAAGTGATGCAAATGCCTGCTGGACAAGAAGGGACTTGAGGAAGCTCAGGGAGACATCCCTCAGTGGCTCAGCAAAGAGGGATCCCCATTGCAGGAGAAAGCCCAGGATGATGAAAACAAATTAAGGCAGCCTGGAACCCTTCTCTGACTTGTGGGCTTTATGGGGCTCTAAGTCATCTGTAGCAATGCTCGGGGAGGAGGCTGGCACTGTGGGCATGGTATAAAAGGGCCTAGGAAAGCATACTGCTGGGGTCCCAACACCTTTATATCATCTCTTCTGCAGCTCCTGCTGCAGGTCTGCTCACCCATCACATGGGAGATAATGCAATGAGAATGACTGTGGGCTAACTCTTGTCTGGCAAGACCCTGAAAGTTCTGGCATGCATTGCCTCAGAAGGGAGAAGAGCAAGGGGGTCGTCAATACAAGTGTGCCAATGGTCTCACAGGGGACAGCTGGGAACACCTGCCCTTTCCCTCATAACCACAAAAGTGGTGGAGGAAAAGAAGTTAAAGGATGGAAAATTCCAGTGGAATAACACACATTTTAACACCAGCCTTGAACTTAGCAGTACTCAGAAGGGGCCTGGGTAGCTAGAAGGCACAGGGCCATTGCAAATAGCAGTAAGTTATGCAATTTTTCTTCCCATTCTTAGAGTTGGCCTGGGGAGTTCAGTGAGTTTCCCTCTCAGGGGCCGGGGGAGTACTGTCTGACTTAAGTTAGCTCTGTACCATCAGGCCAACTTCTATAATTTTGAAGGCAGTCGGCAAGGCTCAGGAACATCGTAAATAATGACCACATGTGTCAGAAGGGGTATGAATTATCCTGCTCCAGGGCCTGTCTTTGGCTGCTCATTGACTGAGCTGCTTAGCTGGAATGGATACCCATGACAGAGGGTGAAGGGCAGAGATGTGCTCACTTGCCCCCTTTGAGCCCTGACCTCTTTTCTAGGAGCACTGGTGCTGGCAAGTGTGGGGCATGGGATGGAAAGAGGTGGCTGGTGAGATTCATCCCACATGCATATTTCCAGCAGTGCCCTTTCTTTTTCTTCTCTGGTGCTGCAAGAACAGTTGGAGGCTTTGGCTAGTACATCCTCCATGAGTTTCCAAGCTTTACTGTCTGCAGCACCTGAAGAGAAACCCAGAGCATCCTGCATTTCATTGCCTGACTACACCAGCTACCAGCCTCGGGGTAACCTGGCTGTCATGGTGACAGTCTGGAGTACCACCTGAACCTTCAGGGTGCAGGAAGTGGGTTTTGTAGTGGCAGAGTGATTTAAAAGAGAGGCAGATGACTGCCTGCTCCAGAATCACCAAGGACTGTGTGTTGAGCCAGCCTGGTGAGGTCAACAGCTATAGGGACTGCTCAGGGTTGTCATACCCCACGTCTCTGGGGACTCCAGCAAGGCTGAAAGCTGGTACTTTGCTTTATTAATGAAGTGTTATTTTCTTGTGGCTTTCTCTTAGCTGTAGTTATAACCTGTCTAGTCATTAGCAGGTCCACGCCATCACACAAGCAGAGGGAAGACTGCTCATCACTCATCAAAGGCTGGGCTTATTTGTGTGTTTTCAGTTTTTATGCAAATTTTTAAAGTGCAAACAGGTGTCACAACATTTTTATCTCCATTACCTTTGTGTGGTTTTTATCCCCATTAAACTTGCAAAGAAAAACTACATGCAACCAAGTTTTTGGTCCAGCAACTGCAAGAAGCCCCATGAGACAGAACAGCCCAAAGCCAGGTAGATTGGTTATATAAAAAGCCTAAATTCTCCAGAACTGAAGTGTACAGACTGGAAGTCTTAACAGCTCAGGCTGATCTAAGCTACAGAAAACTGTCTTCCTCTTTCATATGCTCTTCTTTCATTTACAGCTGAGACCATCTTTATATGAAATTCCTTCCTCTCTCTTCTGGTGATCTGCCTGCCTTCAGTGCATGTTGTGTCTGCCCAAAACATTGTCTCTTCAGAGAAGCCCCTGTGGTTGGAAAGGGCTCTTGTCCATCTGCTATGGGCACATGGACTGGGGCAACAGGAGCTGATGGGCTCCCCGCCAGGCACACAGAGGCATTGGTGAGTCTGGCTGTCCAGGCACCATGTCCTGCCTTTGCTGTCTGGTAGACAGCCCAGAGGTAGGTAGAGGATTTCAAGTGGACTGGAGGGTATTGTAAGATTAAGTATGGGAGACACAGGAAGGGAGTTACAGCATTGCAACCCAGTCATTGAAAGCTAGGCTTCAGTAACTCTGCTGCTCCTGACAGACTTCACTTACCCAACCTCATGTCTCAGACCAGGAGCTGCAGCTTTACAGGAGACCATGCTGGTGTTGCTCTTCCAACGAAAATATCCTCAGGTCTGCTTTGAAGTTGGAATTGAACAAATCTTCCTTTAAGCTGCTTTATATTGCACCTAGTCCAGGCAAGAGCAGGAAATTCTTCTGCATTGCTGCGTTACTGTGCCAGCAACCAGGAACTGCAGCAGCATCCAAAGGTGAGGTCTTATCTCTCTACCCATGTCACCAGCTTGCACAACACCATAAAATAGTACTGTGCCACAACACACAATGGGGCAAAAGAGACAGATCTCTTTGCTGTTCTGCCCAGGTGACTGGCACTATTCATACAACATTGCTCTTTATAGGCTTTGACTGAAACACACAGAGCCTCCTACAAACAAAGGGGACAGGCAGATTCTGCCATGAAGCACTCAGCCTGTAAGGAGACAAAAGAGTGATGGGATGAGAGAGGAAACAAAAAGAAAGCTTTTTTTTTCAAGATCACAGAACAGGTCAGCAGCATTAGGTAACACAATGCTGAACTAAATACCCAAGTGCAGGTGCTTCCTGTGGGACTCCTTCTGTAGATAATCTAGTCTACTTGAGCAGGTTTTGTTAGAGAAATATTTAGGGAGATGTTCACTGCTTTGATTTGGGCTTACAGGCACACCAAACATGTTGCAGCTCTGTATCATTGGAGGTGAAAAAAAGCAACTGACAGTGTAGAATGGACAAATCTGTCAAACTCATAAAATCCTTTTTATGGGACCCATTTCTAGGAATAAAAGAAATATTTGTGCAATCACATAAACTGCTAAACTTTCTTGCATCGTTATGCTGTTAACTCCCTTCTGTACCAGCCAGGAAGGGCCATTAGACCTTTTTCCAATCTGATTTTTGATAAGACTCTTTAAGACCCCTGTAAATCTTGTCAGAAAAAGTATTTGGCATTAAAATAATTGCTTAGGTGAGAAAACTGGAATGCAGGATGGTGTTTTACAGAAAGAGCCTGCCCTCACATCTTGGAGCGTTCAGTCCATGTGCTACTACGTCTGCCAAGGCAATTCCAGAAGAGATCATCCTGTTGCCCAGTTTCCAAAGCAAATGTCAATTAAAACAAAAAAAAAATCCCTTTCTTCTATTTTTCATTCCACTAAAATATTGAGCTGGAATATTGTGAAGGGATGCACGGATTTTGCTCTGGTTATTTGCAGAGCTGTTTCACATCAGGATCGTTGTTTCATCAATAGAAATGGAAATCACAGCTGAGCAGTAGGAAAGGTGAGACAGCTAAGATGGCAGAAATCCATTGTTTCAAGCCATTTTCTCAGAAAGTTTTTTCTATTTCTTTTTCCTGACATTTCATAAGTTGTTTTTTCTATTCTTTTTTTTTCCCAAAAACATAATTAACTTAATCAGATTTTTTTTTCTTTTTTTTTTTTTAATAGGAAGAAGCCCAGAGATAGGCTGCAGCCCCTCCCAAGCGCCTTTCTGTCTCGGAGGAATCCGAGTCCCAAATATTGAATGTTCCAGTCTGGCATGCTGAATGACACACAAATATCAGCTGTGGTACAAGTGAAATGCTTTGGTGAATCACTGGACACTGCCTGAGGCTGCTAACAGTTCAGTTGCATCCTATTGTTACGTTAGCAGCCCTGTAAAAAAAACAGCCTGAAACTTACCCAGTGTAAAAAAAAATGTAATAAACTAATTTAGTGCAGACCTCCTAAGAGTAACAAAACACACCCTAAACCTCCTCTTAAGATCAGCTGCATTATTTTTATAAACAAGTAGTTATAACTGGCCTTTTTAAGGGTTCAGAATTTGCATCCCGGGTAGAGAACCATTTAAAAAAGGAAAACTCACTGGGCTTTCTCTATCTACACTTTATACCCAATTCACTTAGCTGCTTAGGTTTTTCTGTGAGCAGAGGCATGCCCCATCAGATAGCACCACTTTCATCATTTCACTGCAAGGCTCTCTCCACTTTCCAGACATGGAGATTGCTGGGGAGGAGAGAGGCATTTCTGCAGTCATTCGGGGTATCATGCTGGGATGTGGACCTGGCCCTCCTGCTGAGCAGTAGGATCACAGTACCATCTTCTCTAAAATGAGAAAATATCCACTCAGGCAATAAGCAGGTGGACTACACTCCTTCCACAAAGGGGTGCAAAACACACTTGTTCAAAAATCCAGAATGAGTGTTTATCATGGACTACACATGAAAGAGAAGCAAGTTTCTGGTTTAGAGCTTGCTGCCTAAATGACCCAATATGAAATGTAAGAAACTGCCCTTTTCAGAAAGGCAGTGGCAGTGAGTGTGATAAATTTTTGTATTTTAAGACCATGAGGGTTATATAGTTCATAACACAGAACAAAACACCTCCCAACAAAGCAGGGGCTCAGTTATACCCATACATTACAGAACCCTGTGCTGTGTTGGCAGGTAAAATTAATTTAAATAAGGGAGAGACATGGTTGGTGTCTGCTTGAGGCTATAATGCAATGCTTAAATTTGCACATAAGTAAAGAAATATAAGCCTACTGAAGAAAAAGCGAAGCTGACACAGCAAGATTGCTGCAATCTTGGCTCATGTAGCCAGTGGAAGCCGATGTGTAGTAAGAAGGACATCTGCAAAGGAGTGGAGGACCAAGTAAGGTTCAGTGGTACGTGGGTGTTTTTTCATACATGGTTTGTTCAGTCCATTTATTCCATGTTGACTGGTGTCTCATCTCCCAAGAGGTTTCAGGGCTCTTCTCTGCCCCAGGGTTACAAAGTGGTTTCAGCTGCAGAGTCACAGCTGCAGCTGCCAGCCTGCAATCAACTGCAGCATCTGCATCACAGCCAAACTCCTCCAAATCCATGGCCAGTCTCTTCATTAAAGAGCTTCCCCTTTGGACTGACACAACATCAGTTTTCCCATGCCTGTCCTTCCATACCCAGCCAGGAGCCAACCTCCTGCAGCCAGGACAGGGGCTGCCCTAACTGGGATCTGGGTCAACTTCCACAGCTGGCACAACATGGGTAGTGGTTCCAGTGAAGCCAGTGAAAATACTGTGGTTCATACCACGGGGAGAGACCCTGCCCCGTTATTCTTGAGCTCTGTCTCTTGCTTTACCTGCATGCCACCTTCTTTCCCACCTCACCATTTCCTCAAACTCCATCATGGCACAAGCATCCCAGGCTGGCCTTGTGCCCTCACAAACAGCTCACATCAGCAGCACCTTGGCCACAGGCTATATTTTTCATTCAAATTTTTTTTTTGTTTTATTAAAATACTCACAGTAAATACATTAATTAGGAAGATAGAGCAAGTAGGAAACATGAGGTGGAATGGAGAGATTTGACCAGCTATAAATGGCACACAGAATAAACACACAACTGCAAATTATGGGCTGCAAGGCTGGGCTTAGCGTGGAGGCAGCACCTGCTACTGGGAGACTTTCACCTGTTTATTTGTTTGCTTTTAAAATAAAAACTGTTTACAGTTATAAACTCCAGGCTGACAGATTTGCTCTTTTCTGGGAAAACATTACCACTTAATGATCACTTGCAGGTGTTTTTCCTACCTGCTGTGCAGTACTTGCCCCACTCCGCATGCCAGAGGCAAGGTAGGGCTTTTGGCACAGACTCCCCTTACCCCAAACCCTTGCCACATGCTGGCAGCCTGGGCAGCTGCCTGAAGATTAGCAGGAGGGGTCACAGCACATTTGCTGAGCTTACGGGATGCTTAGGGCATTTCCCAGAAATGAAAGTTTTGGGAACACACAGCATGGTTAGACAAGGGGAGCACAAGGAGGACTCTGTCCTTGGGGGCGCACAAGAGGGGACCCCAAAAGGCCCATCGAGGCAAACATGCACAGACACTGTGGATGACCCTTGGAAACATTTCTGAGCAGGGGAAAAAGAAAGGATGCCAAGGCAGAGGCTTGTCCTGAAATGTCCACGGAGTCATCACAGAAAGGCTTCCCATGCAGCAGGGGCGGTTGCTCTGAGCAGCCCCGACATGAGCTGCTGGAAGCACTTATGGGGTGCAGAGGCTCAAGCATTTTGTTTTTCCAGGAGGTCAGGTTGTCACGGACAGGAGAGATCGCCCAGTATGGCTCTCATGGTGGTTGGTGCCAGGTCGATGTGTGTGAGCAGCAGGCATGTTCTGCAGACACCATGATGACTTCTGGCCCCAGGCCTCCAGCCAAAGACCGTTGCCTACAGCTGCTTCCACACAGACTAACCCCACTTTCCCCCAGGCAATAAAAAGATAACCACTTCTCCACCATGCAAACATCACAGCCCGTTTTGAAGGTGACTGTGCTCACCACCACCCTGGGACAGTCCATGTTCACCCTGTTTGGGTGGACAGTGTATTTTTCCATCAAGCCTCTGCCTGAATGAAGAAAAGGCAGGAATTCTTAGCCTGACTAATGCTTTGCCATACATCACCGGCAGCTGAATTTCAGCTATCACTGCAGTTGAGCTCAGTACCTTGCTTTTATCTCCCAGAAAATCAGCCCACCTGGACACAAAGCCGTCAAGAAATGGGGAGCCCCAGACCCCTCCTGCTCTGTTTTGATGTGTGCCAGCACCTCCTGTGCAATGTGCCTCATTTCTTATTTACATTTGCCTGGCTTTAAATTGCAATCCCTGCTGCTTGTTATGCTTCTCTCTGCTAAATTAAAGAGCCCTAAAATGTCATCCATTCACTGTTATCATCTGCCCTCTGCTATTTTTGTCTCACGGTAAACAAAACGGACTTCCCAGTCATTATTTTATACCCCATAATCACAGCACTTTTTCAGATCAATTAGTTTTCACTCCTCTTATCTGCATTCAAGCCTCACCTCCCTTTCAGTGTTTCCATTGCCTGCTCCAGGACCTTTCCTGTGTCTCCTCTGACCTCTGGAAGAGGAGCCAAGCTGACTCAAAAGGGGGGCTTGGTGAGAGGACATCCGATCTGCTTATGGACCAGCCAACCTAATGTTGAACACAGCCAATGCTTTTGTGCATGTCTAAGCTTCTCACTGCACATCCTGGGAAGATAACATGATTGCTTGCTTGCCTGTAAAGTTACATCCCCTTTGGCACGATCAGCTTGTACAAGACATGTCAGTTTGGGTGACTTGGTACTTATCTATAAGGACTTTCATCTTCTACCTTGTGCCCAATTACCTTTCAATAGCATACTCTTAACTAAAACCATTGTATTTTATACACTTTCCCTTTCTTTCCTGGAATACATAAAAACATCAGGGCAAACTGTTCTGCAAACAACTGCAAAAACTAACTTGACTGGGGATGATCATTGGATTTTCTTCCTCTCTCTTCTAAATCAATATTTTTTCATTTTGGCAAGAACCCATCCAATTCCCCAATCACTACTTGATAATACATGGGAAGCAGAAATTAATCTTAAGAGGGTCAGGCCAATTTCATTGTCCATCTTGAGAAAATTTTAAAATCTAAGCTATCAAGAACGCATAGTTAAAAGCACATTGGAAGCCATTGAAGGCCAGTTTGGACTACCCGCCAGCAAAATGTGTTTTAAGGGCTGGTAGGAAACCGTGTTTAGCTTTTAAATATAGCTTTTTAACTCCCTGGTATGGTTTTACAAAGTAGAGGCAGCATCACTGTTCCCCAAAATATCCTAACCACATCATGTTAGAAATGGAGCTTTACTACTTCACTTTGTTTCCTAGCTACCAACAATTTTTTTAGCTTAGTAGTAGAGACGAGCAGTGAAATTTGGCATTCAAACTGCGACTTCATAAAAGCCTTTTAAAAATCTCATACATATATATACACATCTGTAACAATTACAGTTGCTCACATAGTCACTCTTTTCAGAAATGTTTCAGTTACTAACCTTCCTCCTGGATGCCCACTCATTCCTGTCCGGTGGCCCCCACCAGCCCAGCCCCAGGCCCCCCCAGCTCTGCTCCTGCCTCACAGCCCCCTCCATCCCAGCCCCCCCCCCCGCTCTGCCCTCCACCCTTTTCCCATCTGCTGTCGGAGCACTCTCTCTTCTCTCTTCTCACCCTTCCCAGCTCTACCAGTCCCTTTACATTCATCACATTAAAGAAAACATTTCATGGTCATCTCTTTTATCTCCTTCAGTGAACAGTTAATCAGGAAAAATGCTTTCATGTTGCTAAATCAGGGCCAGTGGGCAAAGCCAGGCTGACAAGAGACATTTTCCTCTGCCACTAACCTGGGCTAAACAGTATTAATTACAGAGGCTGGGCTTTGATTGCTGGAGTGTGGTGGGACTGGTGAGAGCTCTCTCCTCCCCCTCCGCTCCCTCCCACCACAAACCTACGCTGCACCTCCCTTACCTGCCTGCCTTTTGCCAGCATCCCCTTCCCATGTCACAGCACAACTGCAAGTGGGATCCCCTAAGTCTTCGGCTGGGCTGCTCAGGCAGCATCTCTGGAGAGTCAGGTCCCTGGACTGGAGGTCAGGGATGGGCCTCCAGCCCAGCTGGGTGGTTGGGGTATCTCTGTCCTTGCCTCCTCCATGCCTATCTGCCCAAGGCGATACTTTTTTCAGGGCAGGGACTGCTTCTTTCTATGTTTCAGAGAACATGAGAGAAGGGCTGGGAGGCAACTGGAGAGACATCACCCCATCCAGTGTTTCTCAGCCTGTGGTCTGTGGGCCGCAAGTGGTCTGTCAGATTTCAAAGGGACTGCAGAATGACTGCAGACAATTTTGGGGGACAGACACATCTATCTTCACACATGCTAGAAAAGCGGCAAAGACAACAGGCAGTGGGAGTAGAAGGCAAAGGAGGGTAACATGCTACAACTCAACCTTCCATGGAGAAGTCCAAAGGTGTTTGTTGCTCTTTCAAAGAAAGAAAGGCCAAGAAACACCAGGCTGGTCTAGCCCTGCAGAGATGAGTGGTCCCCATCTCTGCACATCTCCACGGACATTATGAGGAAATGATGGGAGCTGGACATGGTCTAAAGGCTTCACTCAAGCCTGATGCTGTGCTCCTCTCTGTGTTGGCAATAGCATTCCCCAGGTCTCCCAGGTGTGTGTGTGGGGACAACCTCATATCAGACCAGCAGCATCAGCAAACAGCTGGTTAGCAATTCTGATGAACTGGCTTTCTGCAAATTATCAAAACAGGCCAAGTCCCCAGACGCATGAATCACAGCTGGAACATGGCTGCTCTTTAAAGGCAGAATGCCACTAACTGCTTTCTCCGTCCCTCTCTGAGCTGAGCAGGGGTTTATGAAAGCGACCACAGGAGGTATTTGCATGGCAGTCACTCTGTTTCAGAGACCTTCCCTTGGGGTGGGTGGCACAGCTGGGGGCCTCAGTCAAGATCTAAGGTTTAAGTCAATTAAGGTGACCATCCCTGGTGACCCATGGTGACAAGCTGTGATCCCATGCAGCTGGTGGGCAGCATAGTGGGAGCATAGCACTCCAGGCAACAGGCAAGTCCAGACTCACTACAAAACAGCTGGAGCACCCTAGCTCCAGCCAGCACCCTAGCATGATTATAGCTGCTTTTCTACCACATAAATACCCTTGGTGTGAGCCCAACTCTGTGCCCTTTGCAAGTTGGGGTCCCCTCTTCCCATCCTATGATACTGCAGACCCCCGGTCCTTCCTCCTTCTCTGTGCTGCAGCTGGTTCCCACAGGTTCACCCTGCCTTCTGAGCCAATGCTTTACTCTACTCTGCACAAGCACAGAAAGAAGCAGAAGCAGTAGATCTGCTCCATTTTGCCCCAGTCCACACTTTGATCTTCTATGTGCTCTTCCCAAGGTCTCCCCAGACAGCAACAACAGGTTGGAGTCTCCACCAGAGTAAATCAGCTCAGGGCCTTGGAGGTCTGCTGGCATTGTCTAACTGCTTAGCCTCGTTTGCTCTGAAGAGCAAAGAACTGGAGAATTAGGAAAACACCTAGGATGGTCAGGGCCCAGCAACCAAAGTCAGCTAAACATTGATATACCAGTAGCTTGCATGGACCCAGCTGCTCAAGGCAGGTTTACTCCAAGTTCTGTGGGAATGGGGTCCTTTGGACTATCTGGATCTCTAGGGCAAAAGACCTCAGACTTGTCAATAGCTTCATTCACACCTTCAAATTAAAGTGCAGAACTTACAGGATGAAATATGCAAGTAAGTAACCCAAGAGGTAGTTGTCCCCATGCTATTCTTTTTGATATTCAAATGTATTTTAGGCTGACAGTGCTATATCTACAGAATACAGTATAGCAGTTACATGCAACACCCTGGAAGAGCTGTTGAGGAGGCAGAAATTGGCATTTTGATGGCTAGGAGGGCAGTAAAGAGCCTAGGAAATAAGAACATTCTCAGCTAACATGCAGTAGTGAAGAAAACTAAGGCTTGAGTTGCCATTGCTGAGTTTAGAGTTAACAGCCTCTTGATATGAATGACAGATCAGAGCCTTTGTTGCAGCATACTTCAGACCACAAACAAAGCAGTTGCATCTTTTTGTATTAGCTTCAAATATTTAGGGCTCTCTTCATTGCCAGAAAGACTCAAAACTTTTCTTCTTTCTTTTTTTTTTTCTTTTTTTCACAGTGAAAATGTAGAAGATAAGAATGGCCAGCCTGGATCAAATTAAGCCTCCATCTAGCCCAATTTTTTCTGGTGGGCTGGTTTTTGTTGCTTCTGAGAGAAAGGCAAGAGGCTTTGCAGCAGTGGGATATTGCGCTTGCCAAAAGAGTTTCTCCCTTAGAAGTTGTCTCTCTTGCTTAGAAGTTGTCTTCTGCCTTGAGGCAGGGTGGTTTATGTCCAAAGCTACTTGATTTGACTTTGTTCTTTGTTTGTTTTCAGTTCTTCAGGCTGTCACTGTGAATAATGGGTCTTTGGTGCGGGAACACAATTCTTGGACAAATATTGGCTTCCATGGTAAATTTCAGGGCTGCTGAATTCAAGAATAAATCGTATCTCCATTGAGTGGGTGGCTGGTGTCTTTGGGGAAGGTACAGGGTGCCAGTACAGCATCTCCCTGTCAGTCCACAGAAGGTCATAACTTCCTCGCTGAAGTTCTGCATGTGGAGGGCCAGGCCATCCTCCAGCCTGAGCAATGAGCCTGGCCTGCCTGAAGCTCTCCTGAGCTCCACACTTGGGAATCTGCTGCCACATGGTGGCATCCACTCTCTCTTCCTGGCCCTAGGAATCCCTCCTTGGCTTCCAAGAGGTAGCAAGTGTGGGAGAGCACTTCTGAGCTCTGCATTGCAACTACCCCACCAAGTTTCCAGGGTCCCATTCTGGAGCTGCTAGGAGCTTTTCCAAGAGCATTATTTCCTGTTCAGAGCTACACAAAAGCATCATGGATGCTGGTAAAAATTCTGAGAGGATCTTAGGTGCTTTGGGGTCAGTGGGTAGCATTTGTAAATGAAAGCCCTTTACCAAACCTCATGGCACTAGAAGTATTTTCATGAAGCATACCAAGGTCTGCATCTGCCTGCTTGCATTTCTGGTCTGCAGCAGTTGCAAGAGCATCAGTAGGCAGGAAAGGAAACTATTGAGATCATTCCTGTTCCTGACAGAGACTGAAAAGCAGAAAAGCAGTTGTCACAAGAGCTGGTGGAGAGCATCGGTCTCTCTGGCTGTGTGCAGCACTGTGAGTTTTCAATGCTGTATTTCACTTCCTGAGACCACATGTTGCTTTGTCCGGTCAGGCAGCTGTCTGCTGCTCAGAGAGAGAGCAGTTACAAGGCAGCTACTCAAAACAAGACTAGCTGGTTCCTTCCAAATGGGTGGTGGCACCTGTGGGTGGAAAACCCATGGAAGTGCCCTGGGTCCACCTTTGCTTTGGAGACTGTGAGACAGCATGCTCAGAGCCTGTCGTTCCCACCATGCTGCTGTGTACAGTGCTGGAGATGGCAGCTTTAGTCAGCAGGCTTGCCTGGCTGGGAAATGCAAGGAGCCATCCAGCTGAAGAGGGAGTGTGGCAGGGCAATGGACAGGCCCAACAGATCACCTAGGTAGGGCCACTTGGTTTGCAAAGGACTGTGGGGAACTTGGCCCAAACCAACAATGCCCAGAGTCTGGAAACAGAAGGACTGATGTCTAGAATTGATGGCATTCCTGCTCTCCTCCACATCAAGACAAAGTTGAAGTCCATCCAGCAGCAGCTCCTGGATGCAGGAAAAATACAGATTCTAGGAGGATGGCAAGTTACCATGGACCGTCTTCCCATCCCATGACAACCCATGCCCAATGGTAAAAGCTGCACTTCTTTCCTCTTCCAGCTTCACCCCCGCTGTGGTCCTCTGGCAGTGAGAATAATGCAGGACAGCATGCTAAGCTCTGTCTTGGGGGAGCAACACAAGATGGGCACAGTGACATCGGGAGCAGTAAAGCATGACAATAAGGATGGTGAGGTGTGACCCCCAGGGAGGGAGAGGGACTGTCCAAGAAGCAGGATGGGGAGGGAGAAAGGAATAAGGGTGTTGTGGGCAACATATTAGGAAACTCTGTGCCGTGGTGAGATCTCTGTTTTGGCAGGACGCTGCTGCCCAGAGGCACTTAGTACTCAGGCTTGTAGAACAGGGATTGGAGAGAGCATCTCTCCAGCAGGCCAAGGGGAAATCCTCATGACACATAACAGAGCTGCCCCATCTCGTGCCTCTGGTGCTCCTCAGCTGCCGGAGCTGTAGGGGAGGAAGGGGTGGCCAAGGAAGGGCATTTTGTAAATGTTGGGACAAAATAAGCAACAAAACTGTTGCAAGCTCAGCCACTGTTATTCCATATGGTTTGGTGTCCTGTGGCAGTACGTGCAGATAGGAGGGAGGCTTTGAGATCATCTGTATCCAGCTGTTGAGCGTGCAGGCCCCCAGGAAGAGCCCTGGGTCTGTGCCACAGACTGTGTGGCTGCGAGCAAGCCCACTCATCTTCAGCTGTGCCTCTCTTTCTCTCCTAATGGAGACTGGCTAGCCCTCTGCCCCAGATCCTCTCTCCTCATTGCTGTTCTCTGCCCTTGCTTGCTGCATCTTGTTTCATGGAAAAGGATTCACTGTGTGGGGCAGAGGCCACGTCTGTGCCCTGGGGGGTCCTGTTCTGCCTGGGAGACCTCAGATATTGGGGTAACCGGCCCAGGTAATTAACAGCAGTGGAAGGTGCTGGAGGAGTGCTAGGGTTGATTACATGTACCACAGCAGAGGCTCTGGGCGAGCACATCAAAGGAGGTCTCCCTTTCATCTTGCTGCTCCAAGCAGACGGCTTCTGAAGCATCTCTTCCAAGGACAATATAGGGGAGAACTCTAATAACCTTACAGTGTGGAGCCCTGCCAGTGCTCCCAGCGGCCGCTCTGGCGGCGGCTAAAGGGGCGCCTTCTCTGCTTCCACCCTAATTGCCCTTAATTGGCTCCTGCCTGCTGGCAGCAGAATGGCAAGGGCTCTCCAGGGATCACTGTGCTGGAGTGACAACGTTTGGAGAAGGATTGCCTACCCCTGCATTGCCCCACCTCCCTCCCACTCTTCCCCACCCACAAGAGCAATACAATAACCTTCCAAAGTATGTATTTTTCTGTCCGTGTATGACTTTTTCTTTCCAGGCCCTGCTCCCTGCTTCTCTGGAAGGGGCTTTGCCAGGCAGCCAGAGCAGGGGAGCAGTACAGAGTCTGTGTCCCAAACGCAGAGGAGTGTGTGCACAGTGGCACTAGGCTGAGGGGGATACAAGAGTTGTCCCTTCATATAGCACTGAGACCATCTTGCCCAAGACCCTGTGTCAGTGCAATGAGCCCTGCTGCTCTGCTGCTTGCCAGGGCTGCCTATGCAGGTGGCCAGAGCTTAGAGGTCCCCCATGCAGAACCAGCATCCCGGGTGATTCAGCCCACAAAATCTCACCTTCTCTAGGGAGAGGTACTGCTGTACTGGGGCAGCCAGACAGGAATGGAGTTGCATGCCAGTGTGATCTCCTGGCTATGGCCTGCACTGTTATCCCAGGGGTGTGGAGGGGAGGCAGGGAGGGCTACTCTCTGCCCCCGCTCTGTGTCCCAGCGCTGGGTGAGAGCACATGGAGCTGAGGCCCCCCACTGCCCCCCTTCCCCGGGAAGGGTTCTCCAGGACATGCTGGCCCTCAGCGTATCTGGCTCCAGTTTCGTGCAACAGACCTCCCTGCGATTTCCCCTCTCCGCTTGACACCCTCACAATCCATTCCCTTGTGTCAACAGGAGGGTGGGAAGCTGCAACACGAAAAGCACCTTGTAGCCCCGACCAGGCACATTCCTGCCAGGCTCCCTCCCCGCTCCTGCTCCCGGCCAGGACAAACTCTTGCTGCAGCAGCAAAATATAGCCAAGCATCTTCACAGTCCCTTGTGGTTACCCAAATCCTAGCCAGGGCCAGCCTCCACAGGCAGCAGGCATCACGTGAGCAACAAGCTCAGCAGCGAGCTGGAAGGGGCATGGGAAGGCAAACACCACACAAATCCAATTCTGATGGACGGAGCTGCAATGTCTTTCCTGCTGAGGTTATTTTTAAACTGTTTATCAAAGGCTCGCTGCTCTTGGCAGCAGAGTGGGGGGGCTATTTTTGGACTCCTGCTTCACCTCTCCACAGAGATGGGCTGGCATAGGTTCATCTTTTCTTTTGCCTGGCACCCTCAGACCTCCTGTGGTCTCCGAGGTTTGCCCCGCTAAGGTCACTGCTGTATGCTCACTCACATGCAGAGGGACTTTTTAAGCAGGAGGTCTGAGCTCAGGCACAGCCTCATAATTAGTCCTTATTAGCAAATCTCCTCTCATTCTTTCCTGCTGTCAGTGTCAGCTGCTTGGGTGTGGGCAAAATACATGCTTTTGCCTGCTATTGTCCTTCAGGATGGTGACATTTGTCCTGACCTACACCTGGCACTCTGGAGCTTTGCATTCAAGTGATGTCTCTGCTGCTGGCTTCCCACTTGCTGCTGTCATGTCACTTTGCCCGTCTAGAAGAGCAAGGCTGTATTTCCCTATTCCACGGGGTTGCTGGGACAAGTAATTGGGGCAGGCTGACTGAAAACTCAACGTTGTCCTCACAGGGCCTCTTCTCTGTGCACGGGTAAAGGACATGACAAGTTTCACCGAGGTGTGACGTTGGGAAAGGTGGTCTGGTAAGTTGGAGCTCAAAGCAAGTGCAAGGAGACAATAGGGGTGTGTGGAAGTGCAGCAGCTGTGTGTTGGAGTCAGTGTAAATGCAGACTAAAATGGCAATACAAAGCAAGCTATCAGGCTTTGAGGTTAATAATAAGCTGCCTGAGTCTTGACTGTGCAGAAGAAAATCAGTCCTTAAAAGAAGCTCACTGGCACAATGCTTGGCGCTGACATAGTTATCCACAGAAGCCCAAACAAATGATTGGCCTCATTACCGACCTGCAGCCAGAAGCATGGCTGGAGATACTCTGGATTCACATAAAGAAATCAGCACTGTCCACACTGCCCTTGCAGTACCAAGGGAAAAGTCTTGGAGAAGTCTCCCAAGAACATCAACAAATTCAGAGATTTCCTTTTTCTAAGAAAGCACAAATCTTCTGCTGAAGGAAGATTTTCTACATTCAAATATGGTTTTGGAGAGCCAAAGGTATGTGCAGCATCTCCTCCAGGAATGAGGACAGAAGAAAGGCAGTGCTGGCACATGCGAGATTTTGGACTCAACGAGGATGGACATGTCTTTTCTTACAGGAAGCGATTGGATGAAAAAATGAAAAACACTTTCAAGACTGGCAGGGCTGGCTAGGTATGCTTCAACCTATACAAGCATACACAATTGTGCTCTCAAGTCCTGGGAGTTAATGGGCAGATTTCTCTGAAATGAGAGACTGGTGGGAATCGAAAAGCCCCGTCGGCACACACACAGGAGAAAATGAGGCGGAGCCCATTGTCATCTGTGACAATCAGTCAGTCACCCCTGTGGCCTAGCTGGTCACTATCTCCACGGACAAGATAGTCAGAGGGGCTGATAATGCTGGGGGGGGGTGGATCAACAGCAGAGAGCTCAGGGGGAAAATCCTTAGGGGTAAAGAACCAAGGGGTAAATGCCAAAGGAGAAACATGGGTGAGGGAAAGGAGACACACCTCCACGTTGAGGACTCATAGCTATATCCAACAGCGCCCACAAGTGCTGGCGTGCCAGCACAAGGCAATTTGTCTGGGGAAACACAGTCATTCAGATTTCTAAACAAATTAGGAATAAAATGGGCAGGGTCACTAACCAGCTCCTGCAGACATGCACCAGGGGAGGTGACCACAGCATGTGGCTGGCTGCAGGAGCCAGCACTGTAAGCGTGGCCAGGGCATACCTGCTGGGGAGGACATGCTTGTGGAGTGAGCCCCTTGGGCACACTGATGCTGCTGGCACGAGAAAGTGCTGCTGGCATGAGGTGTCACTGAGGCAAGTTGCCCCCTGACATCTCTGGGCATGTGGATGTTGCAGACATTCTCGCGGTGAGTAAAGGTTATGCCATGTGGCACAGTCAGACAGGCACGTTCACCATGAGAAGGTCCAAAGGAAAAATCATGCCGTTGGCCCTTCCTCTTACTAACAGGGAGGGACTGACTATGAGCAGTAGGATGATTGAGAAGTCTAGGGCAGTGACCACGAGAATCTGGAGCCTGCCTGGATGAGGGATGAGTTCACTGTTCCCAGTCAGAGACCTCAAGAGGACAGACTTTTTGGAAGTGAAAAAAAGGGAAGGGGGGGGGGGGAGAAAAAAGAGAAAAAAATACAGTGCCAAATGTCCTGTTTCTGTGAGCAGGATTCACAGGTCAATGAAAGCAACACTCACCTTGTCACTCTATAGATGCCCCTCAAACTTGGAGTCAGAGCCTACCTGGTTGCCTTCTGCCCTGGGCCACCTACCAAGGAGAGCTGGAGAAAAATGCATCAGAGGGCTTTGCACACCAGTATGGGCAAGAGTCTGCCGTAGGACCTTTGCCTTTCTGGGGGCATGACAATACAGGAGTAGGTTTCCCTGATATCAGTGCAAAGAGCTTAGGCTGGAGAAGCCCTGGGTTAGAAAGCTGGGGGAGAAAGGGCTTGGTGCAAGCTGGAAAAGAGCCAGGGATTTGAAGGAACAGTGGGGAGATGGACATCATCTTGGACGTCACAGGGAACACTGACAAACATGAATGCAAGCAACCCCCCGCACACTGCTAATATCCAGAAGGGTCCTGGTGTGTCACTTTTTATCCTCCATCCATCCTTTAAGCTGTCTCCAGTAGACATCGTAGAGGCCTTGAAAGCTTCATTTGACAGTGTTTCTGCTGTGTTTTTTACAGCTTCCTGATGGGGTCACCACATACTCCAAAGCCTGGGCCAGGCCACCCAACCCTGTGTGTCACAGCAGGTCCCTGAGGTGACACAGGGAAGGAGGGGAAGTGATGGCTTAGTCCATGCTGGGAGAGGCCCAGGGGTCCCAGGACCACCTGGCAGCATTACCCCTCTGCTTTGGGCAGTGGGAGCAGGAACCAAGACACAATCCCAGGCACAGCAGCTGCTTGCCTCCCCATAGGGGACATGCTCCCCACCCGGCACGGAGACTGTCCTCTCCTCCTTTGTGGCATGAAACAAAGAGTGGAGGGAGGGAAGGAAGTGACTTCTCTGGAAGCGATTGTGGCGGCGGGATGAGCACCCATCCCTTTCCAGACAGTCAGAGCAGGCATGGTCCTGGTCCTTCAGGCATCCCCTCTTGCCTCCCGTTCACTTCTAGCATCCCCCTTCTCCCCCCCGGCCTTGCCTTCTGCAACTGGGGGAGAGGAAAAAAAGAAGGAAGAGAGAGAGAGAGGGGGAGGAAGCGGATCTGGGGCACTGGCTGGCAGGCAGACAAGGAGCGCGGCTGGGGCGGCTGGGAGCCCGGGACGCGTGGACGCTGCCAGGGCCTTCTGGGCTGTGGGGCACGTACGTGCGGTCAGCAACGTGCAAGCCGGTGTGTGTGCCGGGGCCGGGAGGCATGCGCTGCTGTGCCAAAAGGCCTGGGCTGGCAGACGGCGCGCCCGTCCGCTGAGGCTCCCTGCATGCAGCCCCCATCAGCTGGCAAGCAGTGGGGCGGGTGATGGGCGACTGACTGCTCATCCCCGGCCCCCCCCCCGCGCCCAGTCAGCTCCAACAGGGACTGCACCTGCCCCAAGGGCAGCACGTGCCACCACGCACACCCCTAGCGGCCCCTCCGGCCCCGCCACCGGCCGGTGCCATCCAGGTGATCACGTTTCCAAGCAGGCGGGTGTGCTTTTCTGTCACACCAGTCCACCTGCCATTTTTGACCCAAGAAAGAGAAATGGTGACCTCCTGTGTCCCTAGGCCACGTGCCTCCTCCCGCTGGCCCACGGGCGATGCCACGCTGGGGATCACGCTGCTGCTGCTCCCTTCTGCCTGTGTCAGCAGTTTTGGAGCGGTTCCCAGCCTGACAAGGCTCCCGTGCCCTTGAGGAGTCTGCAGAGCAGTGAGGCTCCGTCCCTCCGCTCAACCCCCTGCGGCCTGGCCGCGGTCCTGCCCCCCTCTTTGGGAGCATCCTGTCCTGCTCCCACTTCTCACCCACCAACTCGGGAGAAAAAAAGAGGTCTTACTTGCACCCCCCACTCAAAAATGTCTCCCCAAATGCACACAAAATTAATATTCCACACTCAGGCACAATTTCCCCTACATTCATATCAAATTCACACAAAGGGGAAAGGAAGGGAAGGGAAGGGAAGGGAAGGGAAGGGAAGGGAAGGGAAGGGAAGGGAAGAAGACACAGTGGAGCATTTTATAAGACGTGGTTTCTTCATGTGCACCTCTGTGCATTATGTCATGGGCCAGCTGGGAGTTAACTAGGTCTTAGTCTCCTTCTCCTCCTCATCTCCTGAAAATGAACAAGGTTTCCAGCTGTTTTGGAGGCTGGAGAGCAGTCTCCAGAGCCAGAGGTGTGCTGAATCCATGAGTCAGCAGCTGTCAGTAACAGTTACACACATGTGGGTCGCACCGCTGGGGTAGGAAAGTCCCTGTAATATCACACACCGCACAATAGGCACGTAGTAACTTGGCTACTTAAACCCATCCTTGGTGCAACTAAGAATATATCAACACCACAACCAAGGTGACCCTACGTCCCGGAGGGCACATATTACTTCAGCCCTCTGGGGAGGTAGTAGCAGCACAGCTATGCAGGGATAAAGCCCGCAGCAGTCTCTGTGGGTCACGGCTGTCATGCCAGTGGCTGTCAGCTGCGTTTCACTGCCATCTGCACCTGTGTTTGCTCACTTTTGGTATATCCAACCCACTTCAACTACTCCTCAGAGTAAAGCAGACCCACTGAAATATTCTGAGAAAGGTGGTCACCCTGCAGCAGACAAACCCAAGCAGAAATGGTAGCACATGGGGGGGGGGGGGGGTGCCTGATGCCTTTTCAGGGTACTGAGATGCTCCTGGTCAGCAGGATACCTCCTTTGCTGGGTGTCACTTGCAGAACAGCCCAGTGGGGCATTGCCGCAGAGCTCTGGCTCTTTGCATGGGAAATATGAAAAAGGCCATGGGCAGGGAGAGGCAAATGACATGGGGAGGCAGAAACACCAGCTTTTGAGCTCACACCAGTTGTGCTTGTAAATATTTTATTCATTTCTCAGTTATTCACTGTAGCAGGCCACTATCTAGCCTCTGGCTATCAGAGGGCAAAAGCATTAAAGAGCTTTAAGTGTATGAGCAGGTCTGACATATAACAACAGCTGCATGAAGACAGCACTTTTCATCTTCATGTCCTTATTGTCCTGACCAGCCCCAGCCCCCTGGCTCTGACCCTGTCCCTTGCTCCCACCCTGCAGCATGCCTGAAGGACACATTGCATACACAGCGGATTTGTAATTTATACTCCCAGTCCCAGCAAAATATTAATTTTCTGTGTATGGGGTGCCAAATAATAATCCAGGTTTCTTGAAGCAGATGAGTAATTACGTATCTATAAAACTGGACAAAGCTAGACTGGTGATGGGCTGCGATCACGTTCCCTTAAAAAAAGGAGGCAAATGAGGCAGATCTAATCACATCCTTCACTCACCCCACCCTGCAAACTGCCTTTGCAGTGTTCAGTGAGGAAGGGTGAGCCTTTGATCCAGGTGGTCTGAGCTGAGCAGCTAAGATGGGTAGAGACGCAAACAAAGTGCAAGCCCTTGGGCCCAAACCAACCCTAGAGAGCTCTCCAAACACAGGAGCTGTTCAGTGTTGTGCTTCTAGTGGAAAGGCTTCTTGGCCTGTTGGCCAAGGCATGGCAAGGTCCAACAAAAGCATGTTGGACTTCATTTCAGACCACTGGGCACAGCACTGGGGTGATGCGACAACCTCTTTGCCACCATGGGACAAAGGGAAAGGCCCTGCTCTCCTGTACAGCTCTGCCCATCCCGTGTCAGGTGCCGGCTGGCTACAGATAGCTTTCCAGCTCCATGCCCAGGACAGCCACTCCCTTCCTTGCCCAAGCTGTCAAAGATGGACACTACCAGCATTTCCTTCCTCAGGTTCTTCATCACGAACGGCATGACCAGGTGAGCTCAGAGCCTGTGCAAGCAGCAGCAGAGGAAGCGGGAAGTTCCCACTCCACTTTGCAAGAACCTGTGGCATGCCAGCAAGGCTGGCCACTGCAGAGACTTGTTTCTGGTGTCTGTGGAGCAAATTCAGTGGGGCACTGCTGAGACAGGAAAGTGGGACTGCGGAGAACCTGCCTTCCCATGTTCTCCAAGATCTGTTTGTTTGACAGTTTTATGCTTTCTGCCATTCACAGCAGAAAAGGTGGGTGCTTACACCAAGTGGATGTCAGAGGAGGTTCAGTTCTCCCTTTCTGCCTTTGGAAACCAGCCAGACACAACTCTGCTGGGAGCATTACACCTGAAGGCAGGTGAGGAAATCTGGGTCTTGCTGACAACACAGAAAAAGGAGATGCAAAAGATGCCAAGCTTGTCAGTCCAGCCAGGTGATGAGGGCAGATCCCCACCTGCTGTCAGCTGTTGCAGCTTCCCCTATGTCAGCAGCCCTTTAGAAGACCTTTCCTGGGGCAGTGCTGCTGGGAGGCTGCTCTTTGCTGTAGGAAATGGGAGCAGCAGCTTCTCTGACTGTGTCAGTGTGGAGACCCCAGCCAGGGTATTGTGCTCTCGACTTATCACCTGCCTGGCCATTTTCCTGCTTTCCCCAGGGGCCCTCAGCTCTGCCAGGGCATTTCCCACCCCCAGCCCCCTGGGACCCAGTGATTCCCCCCAGGGCCCCACTCTGGGCAAAGGTGGGGATGGCTGAATCCTGTAGCGGTGGAGCTTTGTGCTGCTGGCAGGCTTCCCACCCGTCCTCCACCTGTTCCTCACCTTCCTACCAGCACCGCCCCAAACAGCAAGATAGCTGCCTGAGGGTGTATTAGGCTGAGGCTACTTACTGTAGCCTGTCTGTCTGTCCAAATGCCTTGAAAGCTTCCCCCGACTCAGCCCATGTTTGTCCCTCTGCTACCAATTTCAGGATGCTACACCTCTGAATTCACCCCTTCATCACAGAGACGCGAGCACAGTGAGGACCCCCATGCCTCTTCCCTGTCTCCTCCAGAGAAGCAAGCAGGTCACTGGGGGAGAGGAAGAAGAGGGGCCAAGAAGTAGCAGAGGGAGGAGTTGGGATCAGTTGAAATCAGGGATGAAAAGTGAAAGAAGTGACGGGATCAGATAGGGGAAGGGGCAGAAGGAAGGAGCCAAGTTAAGGGATGAAGTAAAAGGACTAGAAGGGAAGAGGTCACTCAAAGGGAATTACAGGGGTTGTTTAAACCAAGAACTACCTAGGACAGAGACTACCTCCGTGGTTGCCCAGCCTCTATGCCTGGATCCCAAATGAGCAACAAATTAATAGATGTGTGAACTCAGAGCTTAGAAGGGAGATGAATGGGTGGGAATTACCTGGCTGCCCCAGTACAGCATTCAGAAGACTGAGGAGACATCCAGACCCAGAAAGGCAAACATAGAAAAAAGCAGAAAATGCAAAAGCAGTCAGGCCTCTGCACTGAAATCCCTAACACAAGGAGGGAAAGCAAAGGAAATGATGAAACCGAGCTGGCACACTGGGAAACAGCCTGGTCCTGCCATGTACTGCCAGTGCTGCTTCGGGGGAGCTTAGCACCAGAGCACTCCGTTTGGGAAATGCCGCTCTGGAAATAGCCCGCTTGGTAGTGAGATCATTCATTCTTCTCAGCTGGAAACCTGACCCTGTCGCCAAACTTATTTTCCAGACTAGAAGCTGATGTTCATGGAAAACTTCAGCCCCAAGGTCCAAATAGCGAGATCCCCAGCTTGTCAGTGCCAAGGTTCAACACCTCGACAGGCTACACAGCAATCTCAGAAGTCTCTTTGGCCTTGTTGCAGCGTGGCTGGTGGCTCAGTTGGGGAAGAGGAGCACAGCCAGTGTGACTCAGTGGCTAGTCGCGCTCCACACACTGTGACCAGCTCCCAGGCAGCTCATGGGCTGGCTAACGTTGGGTATGCATGGCGTGCTCATTAGATGGTCTTCAAAGAGATTTTACAGGGACCAAAGCCTGGCAGTAAGTGGCAAGGGCTTAAGAGGGCTCAAATAATACCTGGTTTGATATTAGGTCTCCTGGCTGCTATTAAAGGGAGTTAATTCCTCCTGGATCTCTGGCAGCAGGAGGGGACATGTTTTTGGAAGCCTTTTCTGGCTTCAAGCATCACATAAATGAGTGTGGATATGTCAAACACTTTCAGTCATGGCTTTTGTCACGGAGTCATGACTCTGCCAAACCACCATCCTACTTCTGAGGTTTTGGGTGACTTCCACTGCACCACACTGGGGATGTGAGCCATTGCATCGGCAGGGCTCCCCCCCACCCTGGCGCTGCACTACCTACCATCCGCGCTGCTTCGGCTGCTCTTCCCTAAGCAGTCGGCCCCAATCCAAAGAAAACAGCAGCAGCACTGCCATGCCATTGCAAGCATCTGTGGGAAAGACAGGCCCACCGCAGGCAAGCAGCCTTCATGGAGCTCCAGGTGAGGCTGGGCACACTCCAGGCCCTGTGCCTAATATTTGCCGTGACACCCAAATAATATTTGTGTGCGGCTGGCAGGTGCTCATCTCACTCTGGCTGGGGCGGTATTTGAGTGTGTGGTGAAGGTGTGAATTATACCATTTCAGGCACTGCAGAGTGCTTGAGGGACAGCCAGGGCTGCAGGCATCTCCCCTGCCTCCAGCCTTGGTTGGAGGCAATCTCCTGCAAAGCCCTCACCTCCCTCCCTTGGCCTCTCTGCAAAAAGCACCAGGCTGGGGACACAGGGTAGCCCCAGAAGCTCCTGGCCGCTTTGTTCTCAGGCACCCCAGGGGGAACCAAGGGACGATGCTCCTGAGGAGGAGCTGAATTTGGAGAGTCAGGAGCACACCAGTTGGGATGCTAGAGGGGACTGAAATGCTAGGTGTCCGGATGGAGGGGTGGCCCCATAGGCACAAGAGTCCCCGCTCCTGCCGGCAGTGAATAACCATTATCCAGGCCGCCTACAAAGGCCACTCGCTGCCTGTGGGCAGACGTGATTGCAGGCACAGCCTCGGCTCTTGCGCTTGTGGGAACCCAGCAGAAACCCTCCTGCTTTCCCCTGGGCTCGGCTCAGCTGCGCTGGGAGATTTGCATTGGCAGCAGGGTGGCAGGGAGGCTCGCCCGCCCCTTGCCCGCATGCTGCCAGCGTCCTGCCAGTGCCGGCAGCCTTTCGCCTGTGTGAACTTTTTGTCTCTCATGTGAAAGGGGAGCATTTTTCAAAGGAATCATTTAAACATTGGCATCTTAATTAGAAGTGGGCAAATGGCACAAGGAGCCATACCTTTGGCTCAGAAGCACACCTTTGCCCATGCGCTCCTCTCTTGCCTATAGGCATCCCCCTCTGCCACCAAGTCCCCAATGACCTCAGCTGGCTGAGCCCCTCAATCCACTTTGGCAGCCCACAGCTTGCCCGCAGTCCCCTGCTGCCCTCAGCCCAGCTGCATGTTACGCATGGCTGGGTCAGTGCCCCCTCCATCCCCTCTCCCAGCCTCCCACTGCTCTCCCAGCCCCAGGACCCTGCCCCCTTCCTGCCTTCTCCCAGCCACCCCTCGCTCCTGACCCTCCCGTTACCTATAGCTGCAACAGCTATTCAGCCTATACCTATTACTAAATGAAGAATCCTCTGTGAAGCAGCAGAAAAGCCCCAGCTGTACAATGCACCCAGAGTGAAAAGGGAAGGCTGTTAACACCACTTGGAAAGGGGCCTGCATTTGACAACAAACACAGCCAAGTTTCAGGTTCCTTGCTAATTAGTCTATTAGCTATGCGAGCAGAGAAAGCCTCTCACCATCCAGCGCCGCTCCGCTCCCACTCTCGCACTTCAGCCCCGTCACCTCAGGAATCCCCTGCCCCGTCTCCGTGGCGCGGTGCTACGTAGGCATCACACCAGCGGCTGCCTGGCCACTCGCCTGCACCCGACAGGAGAGCCAGCCGGAGATGGTTCCTCGCTGCCGATTTTCTCTAAGGGACAAAAGCTGCTTTAAAAAAAGGAGCCAAAGCCCCAGGTGCTGCTGGGATGCTGGGCTGCGGAAGGAGAGGGCACCCTGCAGTAACCCACAAACCCCCGCACCCGTGGGATGGATGTCCCCAGCCTGATGGTGGTGGTAGGAGCCACCAGGAACAGCCCTGTGAAGAAGGTGTTGGGGACAACCTGTCCCCCTGCCAAGTCCCACACCTCCTGGCCAGGCTCGGGCACCACCAGAGCCAGCAGCTCAGGGAAGAAGAGGTCACTCCCTGGTGCGCCTTTGAGCTAGGAGCGAGCAAAACCATCACTGTTCCCCCTGCTGCACAACCCACACGCGTCTGCACCCCCAGCTTTTCTGCACCTTTCCGGCAAGCCAGCCAGTCAACCCAGCAGAGAGAGGGTCCCAGTGCTTCAGCAGCAGCTGGGGAGCATCTGTCCATCCATCTGTCCAGGGAATGGGTTAAACAGCCTGTGCCCCACCCCTCAAGGCCAGCCTGGGCTTCCAGGCATGGAAGGGAGAGGCTTACAGCTGGGGCTCATTACCAGGCAGCCATAAAGAGGGTGGAGGCACTTCCTCCCACACTGATCAGAAGAGCTTTGCAACTGTGTGCCCTGGAGCCAAGGGATGCGGTCCAGGGCTTGTTTATCACCTCCTATGAAACGGGAGTTTTGTCCACACCAAAGAGAAAGCTGGCTGATCCTACCAAGAAGCTGTGTTACACGCTCCCCAAAGTGAGAGGACTGCTTGATGACCATGTGGTCTGCTTTGGTTGATTTGTCCAAATCAGGAGGGCCTTATTTGGCTGACCTGCCTGGGGATATTTATTCATCTAATATTCCCCCCACCAGGAGACAAGAGGGGATACTGCGTTCCCCAGCCTTTTACTGAGGGTCTCCTGCTAACAGAGCCTGTTGACAGGCCACAAGGACAGATGCACCTCTGCTGCCTGAAAACATGGACCTGCAGTGGCAAAAGGTCTGATTCACTCCTGCCCTGTGCAGGACTTCCATAAATCAAGGGAAAAGAAGAGGCAACCTTTCTGATTTGTCCACAGCCTATTGAAGGATCGACACCAAAACCTCCAGACGCTGAGCTCTCTCCGCTCAGACAGCTTTCCAAAAAGACTTGGAGATCTTGGAGAAATTTAGCAAAATCCTAAGGGATGCACTAATAGCAGAGGAACTAAGCAGCAGCCATTTTGTCCTGGGGATGGCATGTTGCCTGGCCATCAACAGATGAATGGAAACCCACATGCTAAGGGATGCCGGAAGCACAGCCTTTTCCCTTGGAATGATGGGGAGCTCCACATGAAAAATGGATGACTCACTCTCCCAAGCACCACAGTCAGATGTGGAGGGGAGGAGGTGATGGTACTCCTCCAAGCTCAGCCCCTGGAACAAACTTGCCAGATACCAAAATGAGATGTTATGAGATGTTTGGCTGGTGTGGCTGGTCTCCCTGCTTCATGTCCTCGAGCAGCAAAGCTGTGCTGGCTGGTAGAAATCAATAGAGTAGATGCAATCCTCTTTAGTTTCCAGTGAAAGCTGGGAACTTCTGGAATGCCGGTTGTAGCTTCTGAGGGTTGCTGGGATGGTCATCTACCTCTTCATCCAGCAGAACTGAACCAATTGCTGGGGCAGTTTCATCTTGTCTGAGCAGGACTGCCAGAGAAGGTACTTTCCAAAATCCGAGCGGTGTTATCCACTGTGACCCCTTTCTCCTCCCTTCCAAGCATGGGGGATTTCATACTCCCTGTGGGATGGCCTTATCAAATGCTCTCGAGCTGCAATATGAAGTCTTGGAGGAAGCTATTCCCCTTGGTTTCATCCTGCACTGTTAACACAGGGGCAACTCAGCCAAGGAGTTTGAAGGAATTATTTATTAAAGAGTCATAAGATTGCTGAGGTCACTCATCTGTGAAATCACCGAGGAGCAGAAAATGGATCTTTGGACTCAGGTCCTTGAAAATCACATAAACCTGTGGGGAATGTCTCTGCTCCAGCCCTCATCTGCTCTTGACAGATGTTTATACCACAGTGGCCTCTCTCATGTCAGTGCTGTAATCCAGGCAACGGTCAGCCTTTTCATTGCCAGCGCCTCTTCTAATGCATGTGGTAGGTTGGCTTTTCAGTGTCAACAAGGCTTAGGGTCTAGTTTTTCCATGTGGCCTCTACCCAGCCTCTGTGAACATGCTTACCCTCTGGCAGAGGCACCCATTTGCTTGAGCCAACCTTCACAGAGCATTTGAGTTTGAAGGGGCGGTTTGTACGCTGCAGCATGGGGCTGAACCAGCACAGCCATAAGAGGATTTCCCATACAGACTATAGCATCAGGTCTGTGTGAAAAGGAAAGCAGCTCAGGTCCACCTTGAACAGCCTTCTGCAGAAGTCTGGCGTGGCTCTGAAGGACTCCTGTGGGTTTGCTTTCCCCCTGACTCCCTGGAGGACTCACCAGCTTCAGCATGTTCTCCTCCTGAAGGACTGCTGTGAGGTCTAGTGGAGACTAGGCCCTCTTTCTCCTGCCATCATGAAAGCTCATTCAAAGACAGGTGTTTACTCCATGCTTGCAGCTTACCCTGAATTAGTGGTTTAACTTCAGCCACAATAAAGGGTAGGCTTTATCCACCACTTCTCTAAATCTTTACTTGTTATCTAGCCAGCACCGGATGAGGGACCCATTCAAGAAGTCTTCTCATCTGATTCTTGTAGACAGGAATGATGTAATGAGCCTTTCCAGTTGAATGCCAGTTCTGCAGAGTTAGCAGCCTCCGTGGTGAAACTGAACCACTGCATTTCCCAGCAGGAAGTGATAGCAGCCTGTCCTCTGTCAGCTGAAGGGTAGGATTGTCTGAACAGTGGGTTAAGTTTCACCTGGGCAACTGCCAGCTTGCTGGTGTTGTGGATAGCCTTGCAGGATACATGACTTTTTGGAACAGGGAACGTGGTGTGGTGTCTGGACAACATGGCAACATGTTCATTGATTTTCAGCAATGCCATTTGCATCACCCTGCAAAGACCAACTCACTGCTGGAACTGCATGGCTGTGCCTTGCCATGTAATGGTGCATGACCAAAAACAGGGCCCCTGAAACATCATCTAGATACCTCTCTGCCTGAGGAGGGATACTGCTATCTAACCAGGCCTGACAGGTATTTGTAACACCTTGGTTTTGGAAATTTCTAGAGAAGGAGATCATGTGGTCTCTGCAAGGCACTCTGTCTTAAGAGGACAGGAGCCCTTAAGGACTTAAAGAGCTGAAAAGTTTTTCTGGATCTCTAACCTTATGTCTTCTGGAGATGGAAAACAATCCATTCTGTTCCTTTTTCAGATACTTTTTACAAATCTGAAGGTTGGGGGTTTTTTCCCTTTCCTCTTCTTCTAAGCAGACTAAACAAATGCAGTTCTTTCCACCTTTACTCATAGGTCATGGTTACTAAGCTGTTGATCATCTTCCATGGACTCTAATGGTGTAAGCCTTTCTTGAACTGCATTGCCCAAAACTGGATGTATTCAGAAAGTATGACACTTTCCTAATGCCACATAAAGTGGAATGATTGCAGCACACATGGTGCATGCAGCACTATTGTTTATATAGCCTAGTAGGGGCCTTTGCTTTTCTTCACATCTGTGTGTTGTCAAGTCACTCAGTAATGACACCTGTCACCACAATAACACCTGTGTCCTTTTCTGAAGGCCTTGTTGGCCCCTTATATATACATACAGCAGATTATCCTGCTAAGAGCTGTGGCTTGCATTTGCCCTTATGAATTGCATCCTGCTTATATCCATTTCACCAATGTCACAATCTGCTTGAATTCCTATTCTGATCTCCAAAGTGCCTGCAACGACCACGTGGCTAATCATTGGCAGCAAATGTAATATGCACCTTTGAAACCAACACCCAGGCTGATCATGCAAGTAGATCATAGCATTAGAGCCACGTCACATCTTCCTCATCTCCTTGCCCTCCAACCCTGCTGCAGAAGGAAATTAGGCCCTTGCCAAATCCATGTTGGCTATTACGTCTCACCTTGCTGTCATGGTCAATCTTACAAATAGGGCATCTGCTCCAGGGCCCTTGCCAGCACTGAAGGCAGCCTGGTAGTCCGCAGTCCCATGGCTCCATTTCTTCTCCTTTAAGAACAGGTATTATCCCTCTGCCTTTTTTCCCTAGTCATCTGGAACCTCACCCCTTCTTCATAAGATAATTACTACCACATCTGAGACCATTTCAGTCAGGATTTCAGCAGAGCCAGTGAATCCGAAAGGAAAGGAGAAACTCATCTGAGGTCACTGGTGAAAGGACAAGGGAACTGGTGTCTCTGCCATGGTGGGAGGGCACACAGCTCGAACCTCTCTGCCCTGCTCAGGGAGCCTGCAGGTGCAAGTCTAGCACCTCCCACGGCACGAGGAGGGTATGTGAGCCTGCAGACAGCATCCTGCAGCATCTGGCCTGTTTACATAGCAGGGAGCTTTTGTTAACATCAGGAGGTTGGCCAATGAAGGGAAATTTTACAATTGCACCACACAGCTCTGTTGACTCAAAAGGAAGAGTTAGCTTCAAAGCGAAACATGCTCCACGTAGCCAGGCTCACGTAGTCTGGCCAGCTGCACAATGAGGCGTTTCAGTGGAAGGCTGGGAGGCTGCTGGATGGATGCACAACATTCACATGGGGCAGATAGCAGCTCTCGCTAGGCAGCTGGCAAACGGGCAGCTCCCGAGAGCCAGAGAGCGCCCTGGGAAAGGGGCAGGCAGAGAGGGAAACAAAGGCTGCCGGGTGACTGGGGAGAGGCTGCGGGTGTGATGCTGACATCCTCTCCATCAGGCAGGAGCTGGCAGCTGCCTCTGGGTACCCAGGAAGGGACAGGGGATGAACAGGCCGCTGAGTTCCCAGGCCTCTTGGAGGATACGACGGCAGTCACACAAAGTGCAGTTCTGCACATCAGTGAAGGGGCTGCCCCAGCGTTGTTCCCCCCACCCCAACCACACTATTTTCCATTTCTTTTCCCAGACAGGAGTGGCCCAATTCTCTGGTGAACCCTTTTGCCTTGTCCTTACCTTTAGCCATGAATGAATTTATTCTTTGCCTCGCTTTTTGGTCCAGCAGTTTTCCCAGCTGGGCAGTGAGAGAGCAGGCAGGGGGGAGAACTACACCCACCTCTCACTTGCTTCTCCCCTGCCCTCTGCAGAGCCAGGCAGCCCTGCACACCATTAATTACAGGAGACGGAAATGCCCCGTGCCTGATATCCGGTCGGGTTGAGTGATGACAGCCTGCTAATCATTTCCAGAATTTGCGATTGGAATTAAAGGGCCGGTTTCTCCTCTGGCAAGTGTGGGAAGGGCAGATGGGGGAAGGGAATGGCCCCCGTTTGGGTAGGGAAGAAATGAAGCTGCGCAGAATATTGTTGCACTGCTGGAGGGAGTGATTCAAGCACTGGCCAGCTGATAAGTGCTTTATGAGCCTATGGGATAGCCATGGATGTCCTGTGGGCTATCTCACAATAGCAAGTGGTTACAGCTTTGTGAGATGCCAACCTTCCTCCCCGCCCATCACACACAGCACCTCCACTTCCAGAATCTGCGTGGTCCCTTCCCACCTGCTTATCCTCCTGGGAGAGAGCAGGTCCTGCCTCCACTCTGCCAGCCCTACCAGGCGATCAATATTGCCTGCTTGCCTGCTTTCCCAACAAGTGCCTGCATACTCCCTCCTTTCTCACCCACTTGTGCCTGGGGGAGGCTTCCCACACACCTCCTCCAAACCACTTTCTCCACTGTGGTGCTGGAGAGCATAGGGAGCCCAGCTACTTGCTTTATCCCCAGCTGGGAACTTGTCCCACTATATTCCCTAGTGCTCCTCACCTCCCTGATGGCTGGTGGCTGGGGGTGCTGCTTGGCTGCCTGCTCTGGGATATGTATATCCTTGAGAAGGAGCCATCTTTCATAGTTTTGTAGCTGCTTGCACGAGGAGTGATTGGTCAAAAATGGCCCCATCAGCTCCTGCACTCCAGACACAAGGTATGGCCCAGGGATGCAGGACACCAAAGGCAGGAAAGCCTTTTATTATCATTCATGTCACCAAGAGACAAGCACTCCAGAACAGAAGCAAGCCTGTGTTTGCTGACCTGGCTCATTTGCCTGAAGCCTCCCATCCAAAAGCAGCCCTGGGAGGGCTTCTGAGATGCTGCCCTTTCTAAGCACAGACCAGAACTGTTTTCTCCTGGGAACAAGGCATTGCCCCCTTTTAGGGGCTTCTCACATCTTTGCCTGAAGCTACAGGTCTGGGATATAAGGCAAGGAAGACCCCCGTGGTCTTCCCGTACAGCTCTACCCTGGGCCCCAGCTATGAAGCTCTTCTGAAGGGAAGCTCAGGGCAAAGTCCTGTGGAGATGAGCTGAAGAGAGCTGTGAAAAGGGAAGCCAGTGAGAGGGTGGGACGCCTGGAGGGCTGCAAAGAAACTTTTAAGTAATTGTGTCAGCGGAAGAAGAGATTGGGCTGTGGAATGGAAATTAATGAGCTGTCTGCAGGGCATGTGCAGGACAGGCTGAAAGCCTTGGGAGCCTCCTGGAGCTGGGTGGCCAGCTCCAGCAAGAGGGACATCATATGTAATACCCTTGTGTCAATGCTATGCAAGGAGCTTTGGCAGCAAGCCCATATATTTTGCGATAAGCCTCACTGCCTGACTTCCAGATAAGCATTTTACAGATTTTACTTGCTCCCAACTTCAAACCACTGCAGATGTGACATGTTTCCAAGCTTTAGGTGGCCACTTTTTCCTGACTGCCACCAGCAGCGCTGGGACATCCTGTAGCAGAGGTCATCAGTGGGTAAACTCCTTCCCTGCCTAGCCTGCCAAAGGCAGGGTTTGACAGCTTTCTGCAGACCCCGTCTGCCCCAGCAGGGCAAGGAAGATGTTTGCAGAGAGCCTGGGATGAAATCACAGTCTGGGAGGTCTCTTACTCTTTGCAGCCTCAGAGCTGAGCTCAGAGCCCGGCTAGGATCCACTTTATGAGCCATCACTGATGTGAAATCTCCATCCTGAGCCCAGGGCTTGAGATAGATAGATAGATACAATTAGCAGATTTGATGAAATAACCGAGATAAAATAAGGTGTCTATGGGATGCAGGGCCAAGCCCAGCCTGGGATCATGCCAACACATTTTGGAGAGCTAACATGCATCAGGAGTGGAAATTAATTACCTGGGCTCGTTTATCACTGCTCTCCCTCCCTGCCTCTCACAGAGGCTCACACCCCGTCTCAGTGCTAGGCTGCACGTACAGTAGCAGGGCTCTGACTAAGGCTTGCCAAGGGATCCCAGGCAGCGCGCTCCCATCTCCACACCCTGGCTGTCTCCAGCCCTGGTGGGCTGGGTGCTCACTCCTGAGCCTGGCAGGCAGGGCAGAGCCATGGAGCAAGCCAGGCAGGACAGTGGCAGCCACCCACTTGTGCCTCTCACCTGTGCCCGTGGGCCCTGCTCTGGGCTGGTACCAGCTCCTTGCAGGCGACCATCGGGGATGCAGCTCGCTGGCTAATGGGGCCAAGCAGAGCTGGGGATGCTGGGGTGCTGAGGCAGTGCTGGTTAGCTTCCAGGAGTGGGACAGTAGTTGCTGAGGGCTTGGGTGACAGTGGGGCCTCAGGGGGTGATGTGTAGGAGAGAGGACCTGGATCAGCCCTTCTCAGATGGAGAGCAAAGCAAGGAGGGATCCCAAGGACCAAGCAGTGGCATTGCATGGTGGGTGTTGGGATAGGCCTGCAGTCGCATCCTGAGGGACACGGATGCTTGGAATTCAGGGTGTGTTCACTCTGCTCCGGCTGCCAGGGCCACACTGCGGGAAGCTCCCACCCTCCAAAGCCTTTAGTCCCACTTCAGTACGTCCCTGAGCCCACAGCAGAGCTGGCACGTGGGTGCCAGAACGGGACTGTGCACTTGCAGCAGTGGAGGTGGTGAGGGGTGGGGGAACCAGCCCAGACCTCCTGTGATGCAGGGTGCCTCCCCCAGGCTAGCCCCATCTCCTGGGCCCTCCCCTGGCTCCTGATGGGCTGCATCTCCTGTCACCCCACAGTTGCCTTTTCCACCATTGGTCACCAAGAGCTGAGCCCATCTGAGTTGCTCAGATCAGCCCGTCCTAGATTGTTCCATCTGGGGATGCTACTGAGGAGCCGGAGACAAAGAAAACCCCGTACCACTGCCCAAAGATCCCACACATGCTCTGAGAGCAAAATCCCTCTGGCTTGTAAGCAAGATGCAGCCACTTTTTTGCAGCTTGTTTAGTAGACGGCATCCTGTGTTGACCCTCCCAGCACCCGACTGCGGGGTTAGGTCAGTAGCAAAACAATGAGAAGGTAGTACGTCGCCAATGTCTTCTGGCTAAAGAGCCCCACAGCTTTCTGAAACACCTCATGCTCTGCCTATGAACTTCTGCAAGCACTGACCACACTGAGACTGCAGCTTGCAGAAGAAGAGGGCTCGGATCTTAAGAACTTGGACAGTGTTAAAATCTTGGGAGACAAAAAAACAGGCTTGGATGTAAAATACTCCAAGGAAGAGAGAAAGCTTGTAACCAGCTCAGGGAGAGCAGCTCACGGGAGGACAGGGAGCACGCTCCAAGGGATGGCACAGTGCAAGGTCTGCATGGATACAGCAATTCCTGTGCGCAGTAAGCTCTTGGAGCAGTAGCAGGAAAGGGATTCAAACATGAGTCAGATGGGCGCTTACTTAAAGGAAACGGTCCAGAGGACAAACACTAGTCAGGTGGAGAGCAGGGCCACCACCTCCTCTCCTGAAACACTGCTCTGGCCCTCACGTACCGCAGGTTCCTGCAAGGAGGAAGGGATTTGCTCCACCTGCCCAGCTCAGATCAACAGAAATGGGGGAGCTCCTTGATGCGCTGGCTAATAAAACATAGCAGCAGCCCAGGCACCCACCTTGTGAACATGTCCTAAAACACCCTGCCCACCACGTGCCCCTTGCCCTCCAGAGATGTCTGCATGTGGACTCAGCACAGCCACAGCAGGCAGCCCGGACAGCATGCAATATGAGGAGTGGAGACAAGGCACAGGGACTGAGACAAGCTGGTGAGCTGCCCGGTGCAAAAATTTCACCCCCCCTTCTCCCCACTCTGTGTAAGAATTTACAGCAAATTTTTTGACTCCATTGGTATCTCCCTCAAACACACAACAGGGTACTGATGGAGAGGACGGGCTCTTGGGCTCATAGGATGTTTGTTCCACAGAGCATATGTGCTGTCCTTGCAAATGGCACAGCATGCTGCAAAGGCCTCTCTACCAGTCCTGAAGGATGTACCCAATCTAGCATTAAATCTAGCTGGCTTGAGTGTCAAGAGCAACGAAGCTCTGGTCCCACAGACTTCAATATGAGTCATTTACCCCCAGCACGGAACCTGGACCATGTCCTCGTGGTGACTAACTGTTGGCACTTCTAGCTCAGAGGTGTCTATATATGTTCTATGCCTACCTAGCTGCTCTCCTTTCCTAGAGCAAAGTCACCCCCTCCACTAACAGCCCTTAGGCTCTGCCACCAGTGCCATGCACAGGTCCTGCCCCTTCACGCTGGCTTGTTGCCTGCCCTTGCCTTGGCTGATGGGCAGCTTAGCTGCACTGCAAGTGCCCTGGTTCTCCCTTCCCTGGTGCTTCAGCCAGTCTGTGGGGACAATGACTCTGTCCTAAGACAATGATGTTGGCAGAAGTCCTCATAACGCAGCCCACAAGCACTGGCTGACACCCTCAGTTCATGACCCATAGCGCCTGTCTTTTCTGGGTCCCTGGCGTTTTGTTTTCCTTGTCAGGGCAGACTACACCAGGCACTGGGTATTTAAAGAGACCCCCTCCCAGTCAGTACAAGGTTTTCTTGGCCATTCCAGTCCCACCGGCTGATGGGCATCTCAGAGAATCAATACACACTGTGTATTTGTGTTCTGGCCCCAGGTTGTGAGCAGGATGAGCAAAGGGCTCCTCTCCAGGGTTTGCCTGGTGGTTTTATCCTCCTTGGTTACTGGGAAATAATATTCCATTGGAAACGTAAAGGAATAAGTAACCCTGTCCCCTCTGTGAGCAAACCGACCTCAAAGACACTGACCAGGCTGGAGGGGAGACACACAGGGGACCCCCACAGCTCCTCCCACTGGGAAGAGAAGCAGCACAAGAGATCTCACCCAAGCCACGGCTCCCAAAAAATCTCCTTCTTGCCCCCTGCTTCCCAGTACCTCCACCAATGTCCCATGCTCCATCCCTGCCCCTGCTGGGTCAGTCCAGCTGTGTTTGCTGTATGATTCAGTCATTTCCTGACATTGGGCACTGTGCAGGATGACCAAGAGCAGATGTACACGAGCAGAGAAGAGTGGGAGATCTAACACCACATCCAACAGCATGCTGACAGCATGTCGGGCAAGGGAAGGGAAAAAAAAAAAAGAAAGAGGGAGAGAAGAAAAAAAAAAAACCCCACACGGCTCAATTCTTTCCATGTGCTGCTGCTAAGGAGGAAATCGCCTCCATTTGCTACGTGCAAAGCCGAGTGTCTGCACAGTGGGCCAGGAAGAGAAGTGAGCCTGTTTCCCAGGTGGGGAGGAGGGGCTGCCAGAGGATCTGCAGAAGGGAGGAAAGTGCCTCCCACACCCACTCAGGATGGGGACGGCGGGGCGGGGGGCAGGGGGGCAGCAGAGCGGCGGGCTCAGCTGCAGGTGGCAGGGGAAATACCAAATGTCAGGGGCTGTGTTGGAGAAGCGCTTTAGGAGGAGTGCCAGGTTAGGCGCTGCCTCGATTTCCCCACTGCCAGGCTGCCAAACAGGGAGGGCAAATCTGGGGGCCTGCTGCGGTGCCCCGCTTTCGGCTCTGCCTAAAGGGAGGCAGCCCGAGGGAAGAAGCAGCGGGGGCTGCCCGGGGGCTCCTACTCCTGCCTGTCCTCCCAGCACCAGGGACTGCGGGAGAGCGGCTCCTTACCTAGCACCCAGTCTTGCTTCTTGAGCTGGGGTGCCAGCTGTGCCCCCCTCCCCGTGGGGTACCATGCACTCTCTCTCAACCCTCAAAACAGGGGCAAGGGAAGGCAAGGACCTATCTCCCACCCCCCTTGCCTCCCTCTGAATAGCATGGGGGGGGTGGGACAAGGGCTACAATGTCCCCCTCCATTCCCATGACTGCAGCTCTGGCCTCTGTGCACACCGAGGTGCTGTCAGCCTGCAGGGGCAGCTACCTGCTGCTGTGCCCCTGTCCACTCCCTGTGCCTCCTGCCCAGCCACCTCTGGCCCAGCTGCTGCCCCCGCCTCTCGTCCCAGCTGGCACCCTCCTCCTGCACCCCCCTGGCAGCCATCTCTGCTGGGGCAGGAGAGGGGGAAGGATGCTCCTGCCCAAGGTCCCTATTGGAGGTGCCCCCAGACTGCTGCCTCCAGGACAATGGCAGAGGATGCAGCACCTGAGGTGAAGTAAAGCCCCCTGGGATTTTGAGGGCTTGTCTTGTGAGACTCTCAGCATCCCCCCCTGAAGCCGAGCACCTCAGAGCACAGGGGCTGCCTCTCTCCAACCACTCCTTCCCCACTTCCACCATCCCCACCAACACAGCAGCTACCCCTCCTTCACCCACACACATATTCCTGGGCTGGTGCCATGGGGCCCACACTACTTGCCCTACTCCACAGCACAGCAAGACATGCTGCAAGCAATAAAAACCTGCCCCTCCTTGCCTGCCCCCAGAGCCAAGGTGGGGGCCACCCCACACGCCAGCCTCACCAGGGCAGGGAGAGCCTTGTGCTGACGGGTAGTACCACATTACCTCCTGCACCCAGACCGGGAGGCAAAGTCCCTGATTAGAGAAGGTCTGCCACAATCACCCCTGGTCTTTGCAAGCCAGGGAAAGCCCATGGACTACAAGATGAGCAAGGTCGGGTTGGGGGTGGGGGTTTAACCTGGGGACCAGGGCACAAGAGGTCCCTCCCGCCCAGCCTGGGGCACCTCGGTGAAAGGTGAGGGGGTCTTTGCTGTGGCTGCAGCTCCTTCATGCCTGAACCCTTCCCAGCACAGCCCACAGAGTGCATGGGCTTGATGTCTCACCGGGAGACTCCCACCTCCAAAGTGTTTCTCCAGCTGTGAGTGGACACCACCAGAAAAACTGGAAAATACCTTCCTCTGTCTGCAGCATACACTTTGGCTGTAAACTGTAAAGTCAGCCTGGTTCCGCTCCAGGCTGCTTAAACACTGGCCCAGACCCCTTGAGCGCCTTCCCCATGGTATCTGCAGGCTCGCAGCTGCAGAGGAAGTTATAGCCCTCCTGGCTCCTCGCTGGGAAGCCACTGCTCTGTCCTGATTTGACCCACATCCCCGGGGCCTTGTCTAATCTCATTTGCACAGGTGTCCCACAGGTGAGGAACCCTTTGAGTCCAGAGATCTGCATCCATGCCAGCTAAAGCACAATCAAGCTTTAGGCCATTGCTTTTCCCTGGGAAAAGACAGGATTAACAGGGCCAAGTGATGGGAAATCCAAATGGCCCCTGTCAGAAACTGGGCCTGCTTCAGGAAAGGCTTGGGAGGGGGGACAAGGTTTTGAAGGCTGTGGAGTCTTTGTCAAATCAACCATAAAACACAGGGAAGCAAGACAGTGTGCAGAACAACCCATATGATTTTGGCTGGTCCACACCTTTTCTCATAGTCCTGCTCATCCTCAGAAGACCCCATGTGATGGGTGCCATGACCCATTGCAGGTTTTTTGGGGGCACACTAGCATACAGATCACTCGGCAAAAACTTCTGTGATATGCAGAGCAAAGCTTCAGACTGACACACACAAGTCTCCAGCACCCCAGTGGGGAGAAGAGGATGGCACTCAAGCTCTCAAAAATGTCTCTTAGTTCACCTCCTGACTCACAAGACCCTCTGGGGGTTATGCTGTCCACAGGATGCCACAGGAATCGAGATCCTGGGCAGTCCACCCTCAGGCCCTCCCCAACCTTTTGCAAAGAGCAGAACTTACCTCCAAACATCTCCTGACATGTGGGACTCTCCCCATTGGGATGCCTCATGGTTCCCCTGCAAGGTGCCACAGCTGGAGGCCTCCTGTGGACCTACTGCAGTGAAGAAGGCTGTCAGGCATAGGGTTGTGAAGTTGTGTGTCCTAGCTCTGCAGCTGCCAGCCAGCTCCCACTGGAGGGGCTGTCCAGCTCTGTATTCGCCACCTCTGTGCTCTACGGGCTGTACACTGTGGTCAAGAGCTGGTGGTGCCTACTGAGGAAGGTCCAGTCCGTCTACCTGCAGGATGGGTGGCCCCCTTACCACATGGAGAGAGCAGAAGCAGACCCAGAAGCAGCAGAACTGGGTGCAAAGCCTTGAGACAGTGGCTTTATTTTTCTTGGGAATCAGCATGGCGCCCCGAGGAGCTAGCAGCCCCCAGGCAAAGCAAGGGGACTTCCAGCAGGGACCCCAGTTCATCTTCCAGGAAGGTGTGGGAATGTGGCATCTTCTGCTTGCTGGTGGTGAAGGCACAGTGGGGATGATGGCACACCACACTGCCCGGGAGGAAAACAGCTCTGAAAGCGGACATCCCTTTCTACTAGGCATCTCTCCCTCTGTTGGTTTATGAATTTATTTTTCATTTTCCCTCCCTCCTCCTCTTCCTCCTCCTTCTTTCCCCCTAATCCATGAACAAGACTCTCAGAGCTAGAAGAGCAGCGAAAACCAGCACAGCTGCAAATTTGATCAGCGCGCGCTGGCAGGCAGGCACGCACAGCTGGGAGAGGGGAGTGCGCTCTCACACACACAAAGCAGCACCAAATGGAGCACGTGGACAAAGGCCAGCAGAGGCCAGTGACTCACATACCCCAGCCTCCATCAGCTTCAGACCAAGGAACATCAGCAGATGGCTGAGGCTGGCAGGAGGGAGATACCGCAATGCTGGAGCCATGCTGAGCACCCACTGGCCACCCGAGTCAAGGATGGGTAAACTCTCCCAACCTCAGAGGCTGCTCAACACATCTTGGTGGCAGCCAGATGTAAAGCACCACGTTATCTTCTGTGAATCTGAGTCTAAATATTTATTTCCTCTTTCAGGTCCTGATACGTCCCCCCTCCCTCCGTCCTTTGGCAAATTGTCCATACCACCAGTGGCAAGAGGTGCATAAATGGGAGAGAGTGCCTGATGCCACAGACCCAGCAGATGGGCAGAAAGGAAAGCTGAGCACTGATGAGATGTGGAGACCCCTTGACATGGCAGAGGTGGGGAGCAAGGAGGCTGTTGTGAAAACCGCAGCTGCCATACCACGAGGCCCTGCTCTCAGGGTATTCTCTCCCCTCCCCAAAATAGCCCAGCAACACAGTGGGGCCTGCGATGGCTGCCAGATTCTCCTTGCTCAGCGGCCATTTAGTCTCCCAGAGAGGAAGAAGCATCCTTACAGAAGACTGGCAGCAGAGCAAAACCCGCATCTCTGAGGACACGCAGCACCTTTGCAAAGAGCAGCACTGCTCCCCAGCCCTGACTGCACCCACTGTAGCACCACCATGGCTGGACCAGCTTCTTGCCTTTCTCGTCTGTGATGGCAGTGGCCTATGCCAGGGCACAGCAGAAGTGCAGGAGTGAGAGAGGAGGAAAAAGGGCCCTGTACTGATGCAGCATCCATACCCACCTCTCAGTGGACAGTGCTGCAGCATGTGGTGCTAACTGGGGACTTCAGGCTTCTTCTATCCTCTTTAATGCCTCCACTGCTGCAGTGCAGACTTATGCCATTTGTTATGGCCTGGCTATACATCCCAGTGCTGGTCTCCTTGCCATACAAGTTTCTCCCAGTTCCGGGCAGCATCACTTTTATTTGGGATGGCTCACTCCCCAGCTTGACAGAACACAGACACGCTGCAGGCACCAGGAGGGAGGCCGGTGAACCATTGTTTCACCATGCTGCAGAAAAATGGGAGAGGATACTGTACAGACCTGAGTGGTGGTGCAGCCTCGCCCAGCCCTGTCTGCTGCTGGAGCCCTCACCTTCTGCAATTTCTTCTTGCACAGCCACACTTCCCAGCACATCGGTCTGTGATGCCTGGCTCCCCTCTCTCCTCCCCTCCTCACCCTGCCATGAGGACCACACAGCCTCCCCCTGATGCAGGATGCGTTGCAGGATACAATGCCATTCAGAGCTGTCATGAGGTATAAGTTTGAGGTAGCTGGAAAGCACTGGTATAAGCTGACCAACTCTCCTGTGCATAAGCAACTATATCCTGTCCAAACCAAGGCTGGAGCCTGCGTACCACTCACAGGTTAAAGATTGGGCACTGCTATTCTGGCTTGGGGGAGAAAGAAAATGAAGACAGAAAAGGGTGGAAGTTTTAGGGTTTTCTCATCCTTCCTTCACCCCAACCAAACACGATCTCCATCCCAACAGGTCTATGAAAGCAGAGATACGAGGGACAGGCATTGCAGGTAGGTCCACTCCTGCCAAGCGCTATGAACATGCTTGTCACTCTTCCCATGCCAAGTGCCGGTTTTCAGCCGGTTTTAACTTGGCCATACTTAAACCGTTCGGGTTGAACTTTGTCTTGCTGCTGGCTGCCTAACACTGAACTATCTATATAAAGATAGATATAAGTACATAATTTCAGCCAAAATTATTCAGCTGCTTCCAAGAACATTGTAAGGGGAAATACTTTGGTTTCTCTTGCTTTTGTTTCAGAGAAATCTGATGACCTTTTCTTTGAAGAGCTCTCGAAGCTGCATGTTTTTGGCATGCAGACGTGAAGTTTGGCAAAAGGAAAAGCAGGGAAGGCCTTTGGTTTAGTCCAGATGCACCCTTCACTGCCACCAAACTTAGCCAAGTCTTTGAAATATTCCGTTTCACATGTGCTCCTTTAAGACAGCCTTATAGTGCTCACTGGCTAAATTCTGTGAAACTTTTCCCCTTTCAGGATGCGCTTCAGCCAGGGGCTGAGCAGGATTTCCAGATAAGCAAAGCTGTGGATCGCTACGTTCCAGACTACAAGTCCAGTTACTCCCTGAGATTAGGCATCTCCTGCCCCCTCGCACTCCCCGTCCTGGCCCAGGCAGCATAAGCAACACACACACAGACAGGTGGGGAAAGGAGCCAACCGGACCAAGAGACATGGCCACAGGAACTGCTGGGAGGAGAGAGGATTTGGGATGGGGATTTGGCTGAAGGGAAACTGGTCTGGGTCCAAGAGGGAAAAGGAAGGTGAGTCTCCATGAGGACTCAGCATGAAGAACCACAACTAACCGAGAGCATGGCACAAGGATGCAGAGGATCCTGCAAGGATGAAGCCCTAGAGAAAGCCAGGGTATCCCCAGAGCCAATGAGGAGCAGGGTGGGAGGAGGGAGGCAGCCAGCTGCTGAGTATCACCAGCACCAAACCAGGCAAGGGCCCCGGCAAAACCAAGAGGTCTTGGACAGCATTGCAGGCAAAGGTGACAGCCAAAAGGTGCTCAGGGAGCGTAAGAGCTGATGTTTGGGGATGTCAGGACAAGACCACATCTGCTAAGAGGTTTCTTTAACATGAGGCATGGAGGGGAAGCTGCATATCATGGAAATATTACTATGAGTGCTCATCCTAGTAGGAGGTGAATCAGTCCTGCACCATGATGTCAGGGTCCTGCCCTGCTGGTGGAAATCAGCAGAGCTCTCGAAGTGTGAGCTGAGGGTCTCGTAGAGGCATGCAGGCTCCACGCTCTGAAGACAGAGGAGGGAATTCATTGGAAAGTAATAAACTGTAAATCAGGACATTGCTTCCAAACAGGGAGAGACACATCCTGCTTGGTATGGTGCAAACGAAACCCTCCAATGTGGCTCAGGCTCAGAATAGCTCCATTTGTTTATTTATTTTCATTGTGATGCTCTGGTTTTGCTTGGAAGCAGCCACACTGAAATGTCCACAGCTCCCAGGTCTCCAACCTCAGCTCCAGCCCAAAGGAGGGCAGAAGGTTTGGAGACCATCCAAGCAAACATTTGAAGCTTGTGAGCCTCACTTTGCACTAGCATTAAGAACCCCCTTCACAGTCATACTTCATTAGCTCTAGGCACCAACACAAACAATCTCTCTACAGCTGTTAGCTGACCTTTCATGGGACTGCTGTTCTCCATGGATGAGCAGTCAATGCTACCAGTCTCTGCTTTTACTTTATTTTTCAGTTAAGGAGGCAAATTTTCTTATCACTTTCTTAAAAATAAAACCCCAACACACACAAAAAAAATGCACTTACACTCACAAAGCAGCAATACCTTTTTATTTTCCCCCTAGAATACCACAGGAAGTCCAGGACAAACCCTGCCACTTTTTCTCAGGAAACACATCTCCTCATCCTCGTTTCATACCTAGGCAAGAGCAGAAAGTTTGCATTCAGGCTGTGTCAGCAGCACGGGGGTGACTCACCCATCCTCCAGCCAGGGTGCCAGCCACTGACTCATCTGCGATGGAAATCAGGGAGCGCGAAGCAGAAGAAGAATGGAGAAAGCAGTGGTCCATGCTATTCTGAGTGTGCCACTCCACCAGGAGATGTCTTCCTGTGCAGACAGGATCACAGGCCCTGGCAGACACGATGGGCAGAACTGGACCTCAAGCTGTGGGGAAACCTGCAGTAGAGAGTGTTTGTGCATGCGAGTGTCTTTGAGAAAGGAAAGCATCTCTGGGCAGCTCTTCACTTAAATGCTTCTTATACATAGTGGCTGGAGATTATCTGTTGGAGCTATTCCTTTGTATTGAATCTTTTGTTCTGTTTTAACAGCAGATTCTGGATTCTGCAGGGAGCTTTTACTTTTTAACACAAACCTGGACTCCTGAAGCCAGGCAGTTTGGCCAAAAGCCCTCCCTCCCCCAGTCCTTGGTCCCAAAGCACCAGGGCTGCCTCCTGGTCCCCAAGCCCTGCCTTGCCATGCTCTGCCCTGCCAGATTCTGCCCTGCCCTGCAAGGCTGTGCAATGCTCTTCCCTAGCTAGTGAATCTTCCCTGTCATGCTCTCCCCTGCTGTGCCAGGCTCCCATCCAGCATTGTGATCATGACACCATATTTTGTTAGCAGGGCATCCTGGCACATGGTGGGACCGGCAGTCCAACCAGGGTGCTGGGCCTGTGAAAGGGCAAGAGGGGCACAAGCCACCTGGAGTGAAGCTCCCAGGAGACAGAGCAGCATTGAGAAGTTGTGAGTGTGACTTTTTTCTTGACAGGAGCTGAGCAGTTGGAGAAGGAGCAATTTTTGACCAGCTCTGTGTTTTAACTTCCCCCTCTAGAGGAAGGCCAGGTGGGCATCGGAACCAGGGTAATCCTTGAAAACTGCACAGCAGAAGTGGCTTCACAGGAGCATTTGGCCTCGGAAGAAGGACCAGATGAGATTTGGCTACTGAAGTCCTTCTGCCCTCAACTTCTCTGCCACAGGCTGGCTCCTGCCAGCTGTTCCTCTGTCTCTTCGCCGCAGCACTGCCGGCTTTGGCCAAGCTGAGAGCTGAGCCTTTCCAGCGTCAAAGCTAGGAGCCTGTGGAGGGGACCTAGACCTTAGCAGAGCTCCTTAACCTCGCAAATTGATCTGAGAGCTCCTCCAAGGGGCAACAGCACTGCGGAAGAAAAGTGAGCCCACCATTTCTCTCCCCCCGCATCCGCAGGTGTCTGCAGAGCCATCAGACGTGCAATGCTCCGCGACCTCAGGCGTCTGCTCCACTTTCTCTGGGAGAGACAGCCAGGGCACTTCCCTGGGTGTGAGCAGCTCCCACGCAGCGGGCCAGTGCTCGGTGCCAGGGGCTGTGTGTACAGAGCCAGCCGGAGGTAAAAGGCAAGCCTGCTTTCTCTGAGACAGCCAGGGCCAAGCCCAGAGGAAGAGGCAAAGAAAGCCTTTGCTGTCAGAGTCAGGGTTTACAACCAGCTGTAAATGGCCTCAGTCCCTAAAGTTCCCATGGTGACAGTCCTGGTGGGAACCGAGCTGTCTCCTCTGCACTGAGCTGTCTCCTCTGCCCCGTCCCCACCAGCCCTTCCCAGGTTGGGGTGTGCAGCCGCCTGGCACATCCCGGGTGAGCACACCCAGCTCCAATACCCTGAGATGGGGAACGAAGCATGGCCCCAGCTCCAGGGGAGCAGCAGCCAGGGCACCTTGCATAGCACCCCTCCAGGGCCATGCTGCAAATGCAGCAGCTTTGGGGTTTGCTGCTTCTCATTCGGCCGAGTGTGGGGTTTGGTGTTACCCTCCACTCAGGCTACAAAAGGCAAAAGAACGGTGACGACAGCAACGGATGGACCAGTTCTCCCTGGGACACAGACACAGAGCACCTACCATCAAAGCCAAAGGCAAGGTTTCTGGAGAGAAAGGTTGTTTGCAGCCCATAATCTTTGCTATAAGCTGCTCTTGAATTCACTAGCTAGTTTTCTTTGCTGGTCTTACCAACTTGACTCACAACTCTTCCCAGCACATGATATTGCCTTGCTTGTTTTATCAACTTGCTTATTTAACACGTTCACATGGGGGAAGGCCCATTGCAGAGGCATTGGTGTGCAATGCAGATTTAGGTTTGCTCCCAACAAAGACTTCCCTTTGTCCTGCTGTAAGACCATGGGCAAATCACTTGATCCTTCTATAGCAAAGATTCCCATGCATTAAAAAAAGACATAGCTTTTCTCCTGCTCTTGCTCTGTTATGCTCTACCATGCTGTTAGAGAAAAATCTTGTGGATATAGATGTATGCACCACATCCCACGAGAGCTACTCTAGACTCCCTCCAAGTGGGACTGGTCCCACCAGATTATCCCCAGCGTGGATGCTGGTGCCTGAGCTAATTACCCCAGGCTCCCCATATAGCTGGTGGGAAGAAAAAGCATCTTTAGGACTCAATTGAGCTAACCTATTTGAGTTGTCTACTTGACGATGAAACAATTGATGCCCTGTAAGTGCTGCTGGCTGCTCATGAGGCCCAGGACATCTTGGTCACATTAGATGTCTCCACAGCAGAGCCTGAGACGTGGTCAGACAACTCATGCTGGCCACAGCAGCTGCAGTTTGGACACACAGATGGTGTGACGTTGGTGAGTGAAAAAGATTACTTTCCCCAGTCATATTTCTAAGTGTAATTCCTCTTAAGGCAGAAGGCCTTGCCTTGGCTGGTTACGGCATCGCTGTGCAATGAATGTGAGTCACTGCTGTAACAGGCTGAATTACAACTCCTTGCTTGCTGAGTTTAAAACCGGAAGGCAGCTTAAGCAAACGGAAGGGCCTAAGCATGTGAAAAATGTTCCCTTTTCAAAACTGCCATTAGCCAATTGAAAATCTTTGTATTTGGGCTGCAGGTCTATGCCAAGTCTCTGTCTGAGGCTCAGTTCAAACACTCAGGCTATATAATCCCTTCCAGTCTGGGCTCATAATGGAAACGCCAACAGACCATTAAGCACAGCAGTACTGCCAGGTTCTACTATAATTAAACACACACAGGAAAAGGTATAAATAACCAGGTTAAATTAAGGCAGGGGCTGTGATTGAAGGAATCTCCGGGAAAGCCTGCAGCCTGATTGTGTCTGACCAGTTCAGGGGTGGTCGTCCAGGGACCTGGGCTTTGCACCTGGCCCAGGTGAGCCCTCTCCAGCAGATGCTGTGTATTAAAGTGAAGTCAACTAGCCATGATCACCTGCAGAGTGTGATGTTCCAGCCCCCAGGTCTGTGCTCCTACCCTGGAGGCAAGCTCCTTTCTGTAAGGCAAGATAGACCTTACCTTACAGAAAGCCAGGTGAGCGGGAAAGTGAGAGTCTTGCTGCCTTCTGAGCCACACTCAACCTTCCTGGGTTTATTTGCCCCATTGGGGGCCCATGTTTGTTGTTTGCCACCTTGTCCTCATTTCCACAACAATCAGATGACATGGCCTGAGGAAATGATGATGCAGAAGCAAATAGATAGAAAAAGTTCAAAACACAGCAAAGAAAGTGGCAGAGGAGGCAGAGACTTCTTTCAGGGACGTTGGTCCCTGGGGACCACTTCATCCACAGCCTCAGAGTCCTCCAATGGAAGCACATCTCTGCAGCATGCAGGTGTTGCAAAGCAGAGACATGCCAGGTTCGGCTCTCTCCTCTCTGCAGGTTGTTACCGCTTCCACGCCCTGGCTGTCTGACAAGACCCTCCTGCATGTAGATGCTGGGGAAAGGTGGGGCACCCACAAACAGGACAGTGGCCTATCTGTACGGGCAGACAAGTAAAGCCAGGAAAAAAGGCAGATTCACAAGCAAAATGTTCCCACGCCAGCCTCCTTCCTTGTGCTGATGGGTGCAAGAAGTAACGCCATGGGAATGCTGCCGGACTCTTGGGTAAGGCAGTGTGGGCTGCAAGATGCACCAATGCCACCACGCAGTCCCATGCTTGCTTGGAACAGCGGTGCTGGCTCTCAAGCTTTTCAGCAGGATTAGCTGCACACACACGTCCCTCCTGGTTTTCCTCTTGTGATTCCCAGCTCGGTTCAACTGAGTTTTCTGGGCCAACTCTTCTAAATTTGTACAAGTATCCAGGGAGCTTTAGTAAATAACACAGTAAATATTTGTTTTCAATATTTGTCTTTCAAAAAGACAATGAGGCAGCAGCCATGCAGCCACACACAAGGACATGGCCATGCGTACAACCTCAGGCGATTGCAGAGCACACCCCGCATCAGAAAACTGAAGCTTCCTTTTCTATCTGAAGAAAAAACCACCAGAATTAATGTGAAAAAGAACCCCTCCACTGAAACCAGATACATGCATGCTCCAGCACATATGTACATTTGTGTACGCTCATATATTTTTCTGACCACAGTCATTAAGCATCAAATCTTGCACTTCCCAAAAAAAGAAAAACCTCATTTCCAGCCTGCAAGACCGACTCTGACCTCAGCCTGTGCTTCCCCAGCTGAGCTAATAACACTCCCAACCCCCAAAATATGGAGGCAGCTCAGAATGGAAATGTTAAAGAGCCGTAATTCCAGAGGATGTGAATGGCTAATTCTGTACATTCAAATGAAACAGAGGGGAAATATACTGAATGGAGCCCATGTATAAGATCATATGAAATGTAAAAAGACTTGTTGTTCGGCGCACACACTGCCTCTTCAATCTAGTTCTGTTTAAATGCCCATTCTTTTCGTTTGGCATCTCCTTGTCCCTCGATGGCTGAATCAAAAGAGGAACGAAATAATGACACAAAGATTTTTAAAAACTCAGCCCCAGCTGCAGCAGGGAGAAGCCTGAAGTGAAACGTGAGAGCGTACGGCTCTTTGTTAAGGTTTCCTTGGCTATAGAATATGGTATATGAAACGCCTGGCGGATCCCATTTGGTCCTATGGAGTGAAAGCTCTTAAGGTGGCTCCCCTGGGTTTGGGGAGGGCTGCGGGAAGGCTTCCCTGCATTTGCAGGCAGCAAGCATCCCACCTGTGGAGACCCCAGGGCCTGGCCAGTTACCCCTCCAAATGCCCCGGGGGCCTGGGGCACTCTGTCCCTGGACAGTGGGTGGTCCAGCCTTTTTTTGTCTTTTTCTTCACTGTAGCTGCCACTTTACATAGGGAAACCAAACTCTGCAGTTCTTGTTGGGAGATGGTTCCAATTTATATAGGTTTCCAGGAAATAAATACGTTTTTTTCCATGCCTCTGAGGTATTTTGTGCATGCCCATCCCCAGCCAGCAGAGCCGTGAACACAAGCAGCTACGAGGCATTGGTGCCAGTGGAGCACAGCCCATGCTCCCCAGCCACAGCCTTTTCTAAACTCTGCATTTGGAAGCTGGTGGAAGAGTTGATGCCCTGATGACTGCAGGGACCCCAGCATCACCAGCCCAGCAGAGCCGAGGCAAGGCTGCCTGTCACCTCCTAATCTCCAGCGCCTACATCCATGGGAAAGTTCGGCAGGTCCTTGCACTAGATACCCCTACCGCAACCTCCTTGCAAATGCTGCAAGAGATAATGCCTTTTGGGAAAGGGCATCATGCAGAGCATCCACCTCTGGGAAGGAACACCACCATTTGCTCAGCTCTCTGGCTATGAGGAGCAACCAGGGAGAGAGAAATGCAGTGCGGAGGAGGAGGCTCATGAGGTCAGGGACAGCTCTCCCTGCTGCCACCCAGCCACTTGGCCAGTGTCATGAGCAGCAACACTGAAAGACATCTAGTAAGTGCTGTGTGACCAGCTCCCCACAGCTGAGCAGCTTTGAGCCAGATTGCTTAATCTAAACAAATGTTCTGGGAGCATCAACACTAACTCATTTTCTGTGGGCCGCAAAGTTTTCCTCTCAGAGGCTCTTCTAGCAGCTGCAGCTGATTTCTGCTTCTGCCCAGCATGTCTTCCCCAGGACTGCCCACCTTCATGGTCACCAGGGTGGTTCTCAGCGTGTCCACTCACAGACCCCAGCCCTTGGGACATGCTGGGATTGGGATCTTTCCAGGGGTTCCCTGTAGGAAAACCCAGTGATGCTGGGATGCCTCGAGCTAGCATCAGCACTGAAGGCCCAGTGGCCGACCTGTGCCACCTGGATAGGTACTAAAACTATTCATTGACATTGATGGATTCTCTGTATTGTGTACTACCTGGAACAGACTCAGGCTGTGGAGTCCTTGTATGTTGTGCCTACCCCACCTCACAGCTTCTGGGCATGCACTGCAGGGCCAGCACAAGCGGCGTGCCATGCCCAACCAGGCAGCAGGATGCTTCCCTGCTGCAAGGAGCACAGGTCTGCTCTCCTCAACAATTTGCCTGGCAGGAAGGCCTTTGCAAACCACTGAGGAGACATTTCCAAAGGCCTCAGGTCACCCCAGTGCCCTTGGTTATCTTGGCTAAATCCCAGAGGGGAGGGGTGCCATGACCCCACTCCCTACTGCCAGGGCTGCGCCCCGGCCACATGTCCTGTTGGCACATCAGGAGACTTGTCACCCGCCTGTCCCCAAGGCTGGTGAGGAGGAGCACGTTCCTCCATGGCCACTGAAGCCATCTCATGACACTCGCACGTGCGGCTGCCTGGAGGCTAGCACGGTGCAGGGGAAGACAGCCAGAGTGGCCATGTGATCCCCTTGCTGCTATTCCTGGTCCCTGGGGAGGCTGGAGGACTGTCACACGGAGTGAGAGTCACCCGGCTGCAGCATACAAGCCAGGTGAGTCCAGCTGTGGTGACAGCAAATTCCTAATTAGTTCATTGCATCAGACCAGCCAAACACTCACAGTCATTACCCAATGATGGCCTACGTGCTGGGCAGGGTGTAGTCCCCTGATCCCTGCTTCCCAAAACAGGACCGGGAGAGCCAGACTAGCTCGCCTTGGAAAAGGGACATGCTGTGTGCTGTGCCCAGCATGCCAACCAACTCCAGGTCCCGCAAACCACATGGGGAAAAACCAGCAAGACAAAGTGCCAGGCATGCAGCAAATGGCCCAAGTGTGACTGTCCTACACAGTGAGGTCTCATCCTGCCGCATGCATGGAAGCAGAGTGGGTCTCTCTTACCCACAGCTACAGGGACCCAGGCATGGGACAGTGGGGAGCACACCAGTTCCCCCATCCTGCTCCCCTGTGCCTGAGGGTGTAGGCAGGCATGACCCACTCCTTTGCAACCACTTCCTGAGGATGGAGAGCTGAGAGCACATGTGGAAGCCCCTCAACACGGCGCTAGCAGGGTGAGCTTCCCGTGTGCTTGCTGGCAGCTTTGCAGAGAAGTGCTCTCCCTGCGATCTCAGCTGGACACTGCGTGAGTGCTGGCTGGAGGGTTGGAGCCCTGACACGTACACACTCCCAGCAGCATCGGAGAGCAGAAGCACCGCTGCCTCAGAGGTAGCGCAGGAAGGTTTGGCAGGGAACTATGTATCTTGGAACTGATTTCCCCACAGCAGTAGCTGGAGCTGATTCTGAATACTTAGCTGGTTTAATATGCAAACAAAAATCCCTGGATTGTCAGCTCTTCCAAGCGAGGGACCATCCGTGTGTTTGGCAAATATGCAGGCGCAGAGGGAGCTGTGGCAGCTGAGCAGCGATAACCAACACTGGTCACAGGGCGGAGGTGAGAATCTGCAGGCCCAGCCAAGCAGCCTAGGCTGGGCTCTGCATCATGCTCGCTCTGAAGTTTAGCTGCTCTCCCTTGCTCAAGCCAGGCTCACACAGGGTGGCATGGTGTGCCCCAATCCTCCCTGTGCTTAAGCCCCATCAAGGCCTGTGCTGCTGGTGCCTTCAAGGCACCGCGAGGTGCTGGGTCAGGCAAGGACCTCCTGCCAACCACGAGATGGAAGCACCCACACTGCCGCAGGCTCTCCTGTCCTCCTCCTCCTGCATCACCTCCCAGCCCTGAGGGCACCTCACCCTGCTGGCTGGAGAGTCCCTCTCTTGCCTGCCCTCTGGATGAAGGATCTGCAGGATCCAAAATGCCGCTGAAGCATGGACTCCTTTAGGGTGGCACACAGTAACCACCTCCCAGCATGCAGCAATCCTACCTAACTGGTTCAGAATAAGGGGTGTTGAAAAACCTTGCATCCCACTGAAACCACTGTGGGATTTAGGTCAGGCAGGTGGGATCACCCAGGCTGGAGCGGGACCAGTGGGCAGGAACCAGTACCCAAACACTGCTAAAGGAACCACCAGATCTGCAGGATACCACCCCTGAGGCACAGCCAACCACGCTGGGGGAGCCAGTGCTGCAGCACCAGCCTTGTTCATCCCACAACTAACACAGCGCTGCAGAGAAACAGGGCCCAGCTGCGGAAAGTGCCATGCTGGGGCTTTCTGTGGAGTCCCTGGCCCACACCACAGGATGGCTCTGCTCCTGTGCTGTGGCATAGGGGTGGCACAAGGCTAGGTACCCAAACATGCTGTTTGGAAAAGCCAATGTTAGAGCTTCCCTCCTGGAGAAGCGCTGCTCTCGGGGGTCTCCTCCAAAGCTCCCCCTGAGCATCTCTGCACCTTGAACACTCCCTAGAAGGAAACTCAAGCCTCACCAGTGCAGGCAGTCTAAGCTGCCTCTGGAGGAAATTTTATCCCCCATGAGGCAGAGTGGGCAGAGCGGATGGGAAAGCAGCCATTCCCCCAGCCCACTGCCTCCCAGGAACAGCAAGGGCTGTCTGTGCTGCACTGCAGGCATGACCCACACCCGCTCAGCTTTGGGGCTGTGCACAGTCACTTCTGCTGCTCAGTCACCCATCCCACAGCTGTGCCAGCGATGCTAATGTCCCAGTCCCTACAGTAGGAAATCCTGGCTGCAGCTGAAAGCAACTGACACATGCAGTCCCAGGTATGCCTCAGAGGCCTCAATAGCCACCAAAAAAGAGCTTTTCCTCTCCTTATCTCAAAGTACCAAGCAGTCATCACCCCCAGCTTCTCTGCCAGCAAATGGCAGCGAGTTACTCGGCTCCTTCTCCTGGCTTTCCACACCAAGCGGGACCTCTGATGCAAAGAGGGAGGTCATGGGAGAGCAGGATGGAGGGCTGTGAACATCCCCCAGAGCACAAAGAAGCTGCAGTGGAGGAGGATGCCCCAGCACCACCTTGTGAGGCCTGGCATAGAAATGGGCAGTGGGGAGATGGCAGTTTGTTGAGGCAGCTCTGCCCCCCAAAGCCCAGCCTGCTCCCGGACCCCCCCACCCCCCCCCCGCCACTGGCCCAGCACCCCCACCCTGGGGCTGCTGAAAGCTCTCCACGGAGTGCGAGGGCCCAAGGTCACGGTGGCAGCCCGGTGTAAAACCTATCGGGCCACGCTCGCCCAGAGCCGGGTTCCGCTTGGGGGGGGGCCGCCGGGGACCCCAGGGCGCCGGGGCGCCGGGGCGTCGGGCGGGAAGCGGCGGTGCCGGTATCTCCGTGAGGACACCTTAACGTCGGTGCCTGTGGGCTGCCGCCCCGCCGCCCCTCGCCGCTCCTCGCCGCTCCTCGCTGGGAAGCAGCTGACTCGGGGCGGCTGCCAGCGCTGCTGGCTGCTGGATCCGGCCGCTGCAACGTGCAGCCTGACATGTAAACCCGGGCAGGCCTATGCTAATGGCTGGGGGAGGGCGCCTGGCGCAGGGGCGAGGGGGAACGGAGGTGGAGGCCGGAGCCCAGCCAGCAAATTCCGCCCCCCCCCCCCGCCTTCTCCATCACCACCTCCCCGCATCCATCTGCCTCCCCTCCTCCTCCTCCTCCATTCATAAAATCCGGGCGGCACTGCCATCTACCGTAGTGTGCAACGGCCAGCCCGCCGCCCTGCTCGGCCTACCGGCAGGCCCCCAAGCCTGCCGCCCCGCCGGCACCCCTGCCCGCACCCCTGCCCCTTGCCCGTGGGTCCCAGCCCCATCGCGAGCCCTCGCCCCAGCAGCACTCCCAAAGGCCTGACGAGACTTCCCACGGGGCAGAAAGACAATCCTGTCTTTGCCCTTAATGCCAAGTTGGGGTGTCTCTGTCCAGATCCCCACCTCAGCCTCAGGCCTGCCCCAGCGGTATTTGGGGGGTGTCTCCTCGCCACCCTCTCGGGCAGCACAGCCAAGAGCTGAGTGGTCAGCCCCGCTGCTGTTGGCCAAGCAGCTAGAAATCAGGAGCAGCAGAGACAGTAGTCTCCTACCTCTGCTGTCTGGTCTCCCACCCTTAGGAAAACCCTCAGCTGGTGTTTTCAAGCACCACCTTAAAACCACAAAGTCCTCTCTCAGCACTGGGAGGTAGGGGAGATAAAACCCCATCTTCTCCTGTAAGGAGCCATGGGCCTGAGGCTTTAAAAAAGAAGATGAAAGTAGCATGTGCCCGCCAGGAGAAGCGTGAGTTAGCTGTCAGCCATAGTCCCTGCTGGGGAAGAAACCCTCCCAGGGCCAAGCAGCCCCCTCCAGGAGGAGACACTAAGGGGCAGCGCCTTTCCCTTGGCAATCCCATTCCAGTTCCCCACTGGGGAGGGCCTGAGCTTCTGCCTTACCCCCCCTCCCCCGCTTACAGCGTTCTATTCTCCCTCCTTGGCGTGCAATGGCACAATCCCTGGTTGGGTCTTGTTCCACATAACTTACTGTCACCCACATGAATAAAGTCTTGCTGCCATCCACCCACATCAGGGGATGTTCCCCAATCCCCTATGCCCTGCCCTTCCTTCCTTCCTTCCCTCTCCTCGCTAGGGAGGGCTATCCCTGGGCAACAAAGATGGCAACCCCACACCCCAGTGGGAAGTGAGCAGCTCCATGGGGTGGCCAGGGCTGGACCTCCAGGCTCATGGGTGGGTGAGCAGGAGCAGCAGGTTCCCTGGCCAAGTCTCCCCCCTGGCAGTATCTCAGCTTGCACCAGCCTCCCTCTTTGTTCAATGGAGCTCTCCCTCCCCCCCTCCCCCCCCTCCCCCCCCCCCGACTGAAGCCCCGGGGGAGCGGGAGAAGGGGAAGGTGGTGAATTTGGACTAGCCCAACAGAACAACCTGCAGGCAGGTCAGTGTGTGCAATGCATGTGCAGGTGGGAGACCTCATGCTTGAAGCTGAATGGGGAGTACTGTCTGAGCATCTCTGCAGGGAAGAGAGAGAAGGAGGGAGGGAGAGAGAGGAAAAAAATCTTGTGAGTGCAGCGTTTGCAGAATGAGCTGGCGGTAAATAGCTGGAGGATAGACAGCGTCTCTGTACGTGAGGCACAGCACGGAGAGCTGCACCTGAGCGAGGCTGGGCCACTGCTTGCTTCAGCATCACACGTCACTTACTGATGCATCCTCCCCAGGCTGCCCTCTCTCTGCACTGGCTCCCCTGCCTCTGCCACGATAATGCAGAGGGAAGAATGGGTCCCCCCCCACACTCCACGCAGCCACAAAGCAGAGAGCTGGGAGAGGCACAACTGAACTTGATTCAAGGTCCAGCTCATGCCTGCCCTGGTTCCAGGGGCCATTCAGAAGCGCGAACCTCCTGATCCCCTTTTCCTGCTGGGGACCCACACCCCCTTGAGCTCAGCCTCTCCCCACGCCTCTGCTCAGGCGCTTTCTTCCCCCAGCAACAGCAGCAGTGTTGCCAACACTCCCTGCTTGCAAGTGTCACTCTCGCTACCCAAGTCCTTTTGTTCCCCTCGCAGGGTAGCCTTCCTCCATGTTTTGCAGCGAGAGGCTGAGGCCCAGCACAACTCATCTCACCTGGGGTGCTCCAGGCAGGGGACCACCACCCCTCTTCCCCCCACCACAAAAGACCAGGCAAAAATTCACACAGCACCTGAAAAAAAGTAGCGCACTTCCTACGTGTCGTAGGGCAAGGACCAGAAGTCATCTTTCCCCTATAGAAAGGTGCGCCCAGGGGTATCGGTTATAGCAAAACCAGCCGATTATTTGCAATTTTCCAAGGCTTCCTCCCCGGGCCCACTGGGTTTGCTGGTCCCACAGGCGTTAGCGAGCGGTCCCGCACCCGGTGCTCCGTGGGAAGGCCGGCACCCGCCTGACACCGTGTGGCCGCCGCTCGCCTTGCAGGGACGCGGGGAGGAGGGGAGGGCGCCCGAGGCAGCCCCGGGGATGGGGACCGAGCCGGTGGGAAGGGAGGGAAGGCTGCGTGGGCGTGGGCACACAGGGTCTCGCCCAGATTGACTCTTGGCAGAGCCAAGCTAAAACGGAAGCGGGAAGAAATCGCAGACCGAGCGCGTGCCTGACTCCTGCCACCCGCCATCCAGGGATAAAATGCTACATACTTTATAATAAAGCAGCACACACATGTCCCAGCAGTTTCCATAGGCGTCCACAGATTCAGCCCAGCATGTCTAGTAGGCAAAGAATTTCAATTTACTGCTAGCTGATGCCACAGACTCATATTAGCACGCAAGACGTGTCGCTCTATGGGCAACATGTGACAGCAGGAGCTGCTATGATAATGCCTCAACAGTTGAGAGACCCCTAAGAACATCCCTGTGGGTTTCAAGACACTCGGAGAGTTCTCCACATTGCACAGCAGGGGCTTTCTCCTGCCCTTCCACAGCTTTGCTCACCTCCTGCCAGGAGGCTGAATTTCGACTTCCTGAAGCACAAAAGTTGGGGTCTCTGCAGGGACTGCACAGAGTAAAACCCACTCATCTGCACCCCACCAACCCCATGGGGTGCCCATTTGCTGTGCCCACCTGTGAAGGTGTGAGGGTCAGAGTGGCCCTGTATGGTGCCTGTGTCAAACATCACAGTGGCCCTGTACGGTGCCTGTGCCAAGCGTCACACACTCCTGCTGCAAGAGTCATAACACCCCAGCAATTCGCACTGCTCAGAGCTGACATGTCTGAGGCACCACCAGCAGCTATGGCACTGCAGGACCACAGCTCGGGGAAGCTCCAGCAGCAGCTGGGGATAGGGCTGGCACTCACCCTTCCTGGGGAAGCAAGAGGCACAGCTCCATGCAGTGTCCCAAGGGAGTTACTGACCCTCAGCATCCCCTCCAGCAGGGACACATCCTGGAAAAGCTGCCAGAATGCTGGAAGTGGGAGGGGTGGAGCTGTTTGCCAAGAGGGCTTTGAGAGCCAAGCCACCTTGGAGCAGGCAGCCCTTGCTGCAGGTGCTCGCCCAGGTACCCAAGCGAAGTTCTGCAACCTTCATGGAAAAGCTTGTCTCGATTTAGGACGGGATCCTTTGCATACCCTGACTTACCTGCCTCCATTCTCCATTTTACAAACCCCAACGTATGTCCCACCCCTACTCCTCCCAGGGCTGTGGGGAGAGACCCCCAAATCCCACCAAGCGCTGAGCATCTGATGGCCGCTGGCTTGGTTGTCCTGCAGGTACCTCAGCTGTGTCTGGGGAGCCGGTGACCCCTAACCCTGCCGTACTGCTCACAGCATTCATAACCTCCCCCGGGCATCCCCAGCTTTGCAGGCCTCTGCAGGGAGAGAGAGACCATTTCTCATTCCCAGGTCTTCTCCTGGGTGGGCAGCCAAGGTTCCCTGTTTCTCAGAGCTTGGGGCAGAGCTCACCCTTGCTGTAGAGTGCCATTGGCAGAGGGATGTTGCGGCTATCAGATGCTTTCTCTGCTCAGACTTCAGTTTCTCTGAACTGGCTGTGGTTCAGAGAGATGTCAATGTGATACTCTGCCCCAGCACATCTCTCTGGCCTGAGCCCAGCAGGGAGAACTGGAGACATTCAGACAGTGCATTGCAGGGGAACCATTTTAATTAAAAGAGATGCTCTGGTCAGCAGGGCACAGGCTTCTTTGGGGATATGGGTAGGAGGATTGAGCTGGGTGAGTGACATGGGGGGAAGAAGTGCCTGCTCAGGGTTAGCTCTGGACTCGACAGCCTTGCAAGGAAAGCGGGAAGCGGTGCTGGTGCTCGCTTCCCACTGGCCTCGCCATGGAACTCGTGCTCCTGGCAATGCTTACAGTATCCTGAAAGCCCAGTGCAAACTGGGGCACTCTCTCCCCCAAATTGAAAGCATTTGCTGCTCCCCAATACCAATCCCTCTCCTGGCAGAGGAGGAGGATGTCTGCATGCTGCTTATGGATGTTTGGGGGTATGGGGGCCTCATGCTGGCTCTCTGTCTCTGCCACAAAAGAAAGCTAAAAGCTCAGGAAGGCCCTGCACCAGGGAGGTTATGCAACATAGTGGGGAGCCACTGCAGCCACAGCTACCTCCTGGAGGTGGGAACAACCACTAGGTCTGATGTCCTTCTTGGTAAGCTGCAAAGCCACGCTGCACTCTCAACTCAGGTGGCAGAGGGGATCCCTGTCTGCCAGGGCTGTGCTAAGAAGACTAGAAATGAATTGTGAGGGGGAGTAGGCTTTGAGGAGAAATTAGGCGAGGGAATTTTTCCTCATGTAGAAGTGCAGGATCTCCAGGGACTGGGAGGCTTGAAAAAGCACCAAGCCCTAGTGTCCATCCTGAGGCGCCTCTCTCAGGCTGGCCCTCAGCTAGAGACTAGTCTACCCTGGGTAGCTGTGATCCTCCCGCCTTCACCTGATGTTCCCGGGATGCTCTGGAAAAAAGCTCCCAGACACCAAACCATGTGGCTCTGAATCACCAGGAATGCATCTCCCTCCAAGCAACCTCCAGGCCCATTTTCTGCTCCCAGGACAGTTGTGGAAAGCAATGGCTGGGCCCTCCATGTCACGCCTGCCTGCACCCTTACCCCAGCAGGAGTCACGAGGTGGAGCAACCACCAGCCCAGCGCAGAGGCAAGTGCCATTCCTGTCCCAGCAAGGATGTTCCCTGCTGCCTCCCCACCTCAGCTAGTAGCAGCCCAACCACATGAAACCACAATTATATTGCAGGCAGCGTGGGGAGCATTTCTAGCCCATGCTGGCAGTCGCTGTGAAGAGACATATTTGCTGATCAGTGCCAGCAAGATGGAGGGAGCATGACAGGAGGATGGGTGGCACGGGATGTGGGGAAACTACACCACTGGTCCTCAGCAATGCCTGGCGAGGCAGGGAGGAAAGGGTGGAGAGCGACTACGTGATGCTTCGCAGGGAGAACTGATCTTATTAATAAAAGCTGCTTCTTCCCAAGGCCTTGATAATCTCTCCTGCTGCAGATTATTTACAGCTGTGGAATTTAATACTCCAATGAACAAAGCTCCCCAAAGCAGAGCAGGAGCGAGCAGACTGTTAACCCTTCTGCATGGCACCAGGGGCTTTTGGCTTGGGTTTGATGTCTCAATGCAGCAGAGCCGCAGGCTGCCGCAGCCCCACCAGATCTCAGCACCTATGTGGCCAGCACCCAAGCCAGACCGATACTTGGCAGAAAGTCAACCCAAAATCCCATTCAAACACCTGGATGGGGAGAACACCTCTTAATTAAAAAGACGGGCCATTGAGTAGTGCTCAGAGGCAGAGCCTGGGCAGGGCTGGGGCCTGTGCTGTCAGCGAGGTGCTGCTGCATTACACCGTCGGGTAAGCACTTGACCTTACCGATACCAGGCCAACAAACTCAGCCCCCAGACTGAGAAGACTGCTGGCCCCAGCTAAGTTATCCACCCCACATGCTCAATGTCAGGCATGTGTGAAACTGAGTCAGCTAACCCCGGGGAACCTTGCTCCAGGTCTGTAACACCGGCGGGGCCATGAACTGCAGCGCAGCACTCCCTCTGCCCTCCCTGGGACCAGAAAGCCCATGGTTAAAGTATATCCTTCAACATGCTCTGCAATGTACTCCCTTCCTCAGCTTGTCTTGAAATTCAGTGCATCTCAGGATAAGGGCACAGGACCCCTCGGACTTGGCTTATTTGCCTGAATGGTCCCTTAGACGGGACGGAGGGAGAATGGGGAGGGCTTGAGGCACAGCCTGGCGAAAGCAGGGGTGAGAGGGATGTATGGGAAGGACTGGTTAATTGTACAGGCTGGTTGTCCCACCAGTGCCTGAGCCTGGTTTGAGTGTGTTCATTGCTGAATGGGATGGGCACAAGAGAGCAACCAGAGGAATGGCTGGGCGAAGGCATGGAGAAGGAAAGGCAAATAACAGCCCTCACTCACACACTAAAATCCACTAACCACCCCATAACAAAGTGGCAGATTGTGGAGCCGTAAATGCAGACATTTTCATCTCCACCTCTCTTAGCATGCCTGCAATTCAGACATTCCCCAAGGACAACACAAATTCTTGGTCCAGTTCTGCACAGCACAAAGGGTCACAGTAGCATCCCTACTGTAAACTACATAACTATAATCCCCAGACACGATAAACAGTCCCTATCCACCCCACATAGTCCATGTAGGAAAAAGCTGAGTTATGGTAGAATTCAGGTGGGATCTGCTATCCTCTCAGTCAGCAAAAACCCAGCTTCCAAAGTTCAGGAAACACACAGCTCATGCACCAACTCATGTGTCTCTCTTGGGATGGCACCCCCTCTATTTCTCAGGAGCACCCAGCCTTTGCGCAGTGCCAGAGCAGCCTACACCTGCCCTAAAACCACAATATGTGCCTCCCAGGTTATGCAGCACCTTTGCTGTTGACTTGCAACACCCCTCCCTACAGCCCCTCTCCCACCTGCATGATGCTATCTGTCAAGGATCATTCAGGGCTCTTCCTCATCCTTCAACCACCCCACAAAGGACAAGCTGGAGATTGTAGAAGGGAGCTCAGGCGAGCCTCAGGTGGCCCAAAATTTGCACAGGACAGCCCATTAACTCTGCATTTCCCCATTCTTCAAAGTTTGCTCAACTTTCTGCAGAAACACGAGATGGCACCTGCCAGCCACCACTCTGCGTTGGCAGAGCCCTTTGCCATTGAGTTTGCCAGCAAGCAATGCAGGTGGCTCTGAGGATGCTGAGTGGAGACACCAGCAGTGAAGGGAGCCCAGAAAGCAGAGGAAGGATGGATCCTGCCCCACAGAGCCCGATGGGCTTTTGGAGACCCTCGTTCACAGGCAGGAGGCAGGCCTGGCTTCCCTCTCCCCCTGCCCTAGTGCCTGAGCCTCTAGGACTCCAGGAGGGAACTGCCTCCCTGGGCCTGAGGAGGTCCCCATGTCCTCAGCTCACCCCACTGCAGGTGAGGCATCCTGGGGACCCATCCCTCCTCTGCAACACAGAGCCGAGGCACATCAATGGCAAAGCGGCAGACTTGTGAAGCCAGTTAAACCACCTATTTACTGTTGCTAGCAGCATAAAACCCAGATTTGAGGCTTCCTAGAGCTGTCTAGGGCCTCCTGGAGAAGGGCCAAGAGCTGAGCATCAACCTCAGGAAACAAGGGCAAAGATAACTTCTACCATCCTACTACCTCCTTCCTCTCTTCACTTTATCACCCCTCCAAGCAATTAGTTTCGTGCCATCAGTGAGCCTTTCCCACCACTCTCCAGATGCACACAGGGGATCTTGGGCCTTGTTTTGAAGAGGAATGTAGACACCGTTAGGAGCAAAGCTTAGCTGGCTGGGCAGCATGCAACTATTTTCTCTGCTCCAGGCATGCATGAATGCAAAAGACCAAAAGCTCATCATGCAGAAGTAATAGCCCCTCCTGCACTGGCAACCGGTACCACCTTCCGAAGCCTCCTGTGCATCCCAGACAGCTTGGACCAGACAATGGGGCAAAGTGTGAAAGTCAGGACAAAACAGCACCCCGGGGCGGCTCCAGACAGGTCTCCCCTAGGGATACCCTGAAGCACAGGATTAAGAAATGCACTCTGGCCTGTTCAGCTTTTGCCATTCCCAGTGAACCAAATGGTCTGCTGTCATCAGTGCCTCCAGGGAGCTGCTGTTGGGCCAGCAGCATGGGTTGGGCATCACTCACCCCACTGTATCTCCCCCTGTCCTGTCCCAGCATAGGGTGCCTGGCTGGGTGAGCAGGACCAGGCTTGGCAGGACCAGAATGTCAGAGAACACCTGAGCTCTTCCTACCTCCCAGATGCAGGAGGTGGAACATGCTCCACAGCAGTACATGCTGCCCCTAACGCTCGACTGCTGCTCTCTCAACCCACAAAATGTTCCTTGTTTCAGTACCAAGAAGGGACCACCATGATTTCCAATCCCTGCATTGTATTGTCCCAGAAATGGAAGGAAGGTTTATTTTTACCTCCTCTGGGGCCAGCCCCTAGTCCACAAGTTAGAGCAACAAATCCTTTAACCCCAAGAGGTACATCGAATATGGGAAATCACATTGGGATGCCATGGTCACAACTGGGGTCCATCAGAGGAGGAGGCCTGGTTCAGAGTCTGGGCCACATGGCCACAGTTGTGAGCTCTGTGATGGCCCTCTTTGGCCAGGAGTGGATATCATGGGGTGAAGTTACCATACCTGGGAGGTTTCAGCTCTCAAGAGCTGAAGGTCAGCCACCACCCACATTCATACTGGGGAGTTAGAGCAGCAGTCAGGAAGCCCATCAAAGCATTGCCTTTGGTTTTGGTATGAGGACAGCCCCAACAGGGGTGACTGCTATACAAGGGATGGGAGATGAGAATTTCCCTGGGGTTGCCCAACCTTGGCTCATTCCTTTTTCTGCCCTGCCTTGGTAGATCCTGGCAGAAAGAGTAGCTGGTGGGCTCTGAATGCAGCTTCACCTCCTCTCCCCACACTCCACAGGCAGCCTGGGGTACAGCTGCTGTAGGTTGCCACTGGAAGCACCCCGGTACCTGGGACAGGATGGCCACTGAGCCCTTCCCAGAGCTGCAGTCCTTCAGCAGGCTGGGATGCTGGCAGAGCCCACCCTGCCATGCCTCCAGGCAAGCAGAGGGCTAGCCTCACCGTACGTACAGGAGCTGCGAGACCACTGTGTCCTGGCCTTGGCCCTGGGGAATACTCACCAGTGCCCCCCCTCCACACCCAAGTGCTATGAGGCCATAACTATGAAGAGCAGCTCATTTGAGCTAGAGAACAAGAAAAGTCTGGGGTACAATCTTACACCAAATTACCTTGGATTTGCTTCACAGGCTCTGCCTTGGTCCATGTTGTATCTTGGGGCTTGCATGTTTATTTTTAAAGAACCACATTAGGTTCATGGTGTTTACAGTCTTCAGACATTTTCAAAGCAAGCTTATGTTACAGATGCCCAAGTGACAGCCTGTCTTCAGTGTCTACACCACAATAACCAGGCACATCACTTCCCAACCTTGTGGGGAGGGTGTGTGTACTATTCATACTGAGCACGCTCACTCTAACTGGCATGAAGGTGAGCATCCAGGTTCATTTTGAGCAATATTAAGCAGTGAAGCTTGCTGGTGCCCTGGAGCAATGAGTTCCATAGGGCAGCTTGTGCTCTGGGTGAAAGGAAAAATGAAAAAAAGCTAATTTTATTTCCTCTGCCAGCCTGTTTGATTGAACATTGCCTCTACTGCACTCTCAGAGAGGGCGAATGGATGTGCCTGATGTGCTTTCTCCACATCCTTCTTTTTATCCTTCTGTCACAAGCCCTCATTAATCTCCCTGCTCCCCAGGCTAGACACTCCTGAGCTTTCCAATTCTATTTTCTTGTTAGAGGGTGTATCTGCAACAGGCCTAGGAAAATTCCCATCCTCTACCCTGACAGCTTCTGAGATAAGCTGACCAGCCCAGCATGCACTAGCTCGCTTGAGGCTCCACCACTGATTTACGCAACAGCATTAAGACTAGATTCAGTATCATTCACCACCTCATTTCTTATGCTGGAGAATGGGAGAAACTACTCAGAAAACAAGCAGACGAGGCAGCAGTCAGTGCTAACTCACTCACAGGAGAGCCCTCTGGGCAGCGACCACACAAGCTTCAACCTCAGGGCTCTGCCCTGGCAGCAGTGCTAGCCCCAGCGTCCTCCCCTCACTCCCAGCTCACTGCCCCCTCCAGACCCTCTATGTTTCCCAGTACAAGTGTCCAGCCCATATAGTCTCCCTGACAGATGCTCTCCCCCTGCCCTTGTCTATCTATCTCAAACAGTAGCTGCAGGATTTAAACAAGCAAGGTCCTAGGTCCAGCTGTTTCCCAGTCCTCTTTGCTCTCCCTTGGGTCATATGGATCCTAAATGGCACAGCCACGTCCAGAAGAGAAGCAGACGGCTAAAAAAATGACAGCCCTCACTTGTCTCATCAGAAGGGCTCAGCAGGGTCCTCTCACTGCCTCTCTGTGAGCAAGCAGGTAGAAAATGCTGCTCAGCCTGCAAAACCCGCTTGCTGCCTGAGGCTTGGCAAGCCTCTCCCTCAAGGAAGGGGATTTAGCATCTGCCTCTAGGTGAAAGGCCCTGGCAGGGGGTTTCAATGCATTTTGAGGGGTTGTTTTGCATCAGGAGAGGGGCCGAGCTCCAAGCCTCCCATAGAGCCAGGCTGCATCTCCCCCGCTGCCCACCCCTACCTCCTGCTTTGCAGCCCTCTGCCATCCATGAGCCAGAATCCTGCCGCTTGGCAGGGCATCGTGTCCCTCCTCTCCCTGCCATGAGCAGCTACCAGCCCTGTGGGAGTCACAGCACTGCTTGCAGACCCATCTTTCCATCGATTTCCCTAGCCCAGTTCACCCTCACCAAAACGGGATGGGGGTTAGATGTGACACTGCTGCTCCCAGCCACTCAACACCCCTCCGTGGAGACAGGGCTCAGCCCTGCTCAGAGCTCCCTGGCTCTCGCTGGATCTTTCCCCAAGTGACCAGGTCAGGCTCGGTCACCCCAAAGTCTCCATCTTTCTCCTCACTGCCCGCAGCTCCAGTGCCCTGCTGCAGGCTGGTGGCTGGGGAACGTGCTGACAGAGGGAGATTTCAGCTCTGGCATGTCAGTCAGGCTTAGGGGCCTGCAGAGCAGCACGGGGGGTGGTGGGGACAGGCTGCCAGGCACACCATCATGCCCACATTGCCATCTAGCCTCCCACTCTGGGATGTGCAGCTCACCACCCTCACCCCGTCAACCAAGCGATGCTCACTTTGGACCAAAGTCCATCCTCTGGCTGCATTGTCCCTCTTCGGCCGGGGCTTTGGCTGTCTCCCCCTCCTCCCAGCCCCCAAAGTCACTAGCTGCCTCCCCCAGCAATGTGGTCCATCCACCCCGGCTGGCACAGAGCCATGAGATGGGGCCGCCTGTCTCCCAGCCTTGGTCTCCAAGCAGATGGAAGACATCAGCCCCCCACTGCATCCCTCCACAATAATCTGTCTCGCCTGCTTCCTTCTGGGGACACCCCTTCTCACGGCCAGCTAATCCCCAGTGCTCGCCTGCCTCTTTCCAGATCCCAGCCCTCACCAGAGAGCCCTGTCACATGTCTTTTCTTAGCAAGCATCTCCACAAAGGCCATCACTCCCTACCCATGCAGGATGCCCTAAAAAAAGACCCCTCTCCCCCAGCTCCCATGGAAGAAAGTCTGGGCACAAAGTCCCCACCATCGCCAAGGGAACAGGCACCTTCTCGGGAGCTTCATCTGTCAGAAACCCCATATCCAAACACACGGGAGTGGATGCTAGCCCAGGGACCCAGTTGGAGCTGACCAGGGAGGCACACTGGTAACAAGGCAAGAAGACCCTGGGAGGACTCTGCCTTTGGCTTCCCCTTCCCTGTCCAGCAGGTGGCAGCTCTCCCAGAGGCTGCACAGGAGATGAGAGAATTCCTCCTAAGCACGGTCTCATGCTGGGAAATTTTCCCATTTACCATACAGAATCATGTTAATGGCAGAATAGTAAACATAAATAGGGAGCAAGGAGAGAATGACCTTCTGGCAGCAGCTGAGGTAGGTGGTGTTTTGGTTTTTCTTCGCTCCACTGAGGGAATCATCCCACCAGCCTGCAGTCATCCTTCAAAAAAAGGACCTGCTAGAATTGCTACCCACAGAGGAAATCACATCTGATTTCCTAGCAGGATAGATGCACAAGGAAAAGCCTCCCATTTGGGGGGAGCTCAGTCTCAGGGAGATCCCAAAGAAGGATGCCACAAGCTAGAGCCCAGGAAATTCAGCAGCTGTCCCCAGGACACCACTGCCTCACTGCTCAGAAGGCTCTGGCACGTCCAGAGCAGAGCAGGGGCCAGCCCGGAAGTTGAGAACAAGCAGGTATCATCCCCTATGCCAAAACAAAAGACAGGACCTGGAATACAGGGCCTGCTTGAAGGGGAAGGGAGAGAGCCTGAAGAACCTACATCAGACTGGGCCGCTGGCAAGGCACCATCCATCTGCTCCCACCTGTGCAGGCTTTTCTGCCAGAGCAGCGCTGGGGCAGTCAGGGGCTGACCATCCCATAGCCACGGTGGGGCCAAATTCAGTCAGACAGGTGGGAGCAAGCTAAGGGCTCACCCATGAGACAGGCATTTTCCCCTCAGAGAGATGCTGCTACAGGCAGCGCCTGGAATTTTCCAAGCACAGAGCTGTCACCATGGGCTTGGGGATTTCTGCCAAGGCCACGTTCCTCGTTAGGGAAAGACGGGTAAAAACTGCAGGAGACACTCTATGGGATATGCTTAGCTTAGCTGTCTGCATGTCTGCTTATTAAGCTCCAAGGTTAAGGATTTAATTCCACATATCAGTTTACTTAGAAATAAAGCATTGCTTCACATTTTAATCTCAAGTATGCTGCATTGTCATGCCCGCTTCCTCTCGTGCCCTCTCCCCACAACCCCTTCCCCAGTGAAATACTGGAAAGTTATTAGCAAATATTCTGTGAAATATTTAATATCCAAACAGCGGGATCCATGCATCCCATGAGAGACTCATAGCACTTATGGTCAGGACAAGAAAAACAAGAATTGTTTGCAGGCCCCCAGGTCCTACTGGGAGACACTTCGAGGCTGGAGTTGTTCCAAGCAAAAACCTCACAGAAAAGCAGCCCTTTGGATGAGTTATAAACCAGGCTAGCTGGGACTGAGGTATTCCAGCTTGCGATGGACCCCGCTTCCACTGTGCCCACAGCCTTTGCACAGAACTGAAATACCCCGTGCAAGTGCCATTTGAAAGTATATTTTCTGGCCCTATGTTAGTGGAAGCCATCTTCCTCTCTTGTTCTCAAATGGATTTGCATTGAAGAAGTCTGAGCTCCTTCCGCCTGCAGGAAGGGTATGACACACATAGCAATTGGCTTATGATTTGTTTCTAAAAAAACCTGTAAAATTATTTGTTTATGTATTTATCTGGGTTGGGGGACTTTCAAAGGTTGTGAAAGGTTTCTAAAGCAAAACTGCAGAGCTGTTAAGTGGCATAAACACTTTCCCTAAAAATGCATAAAAGCATAGACCCTTTTTCTACTCAAAATACTTTAGCCTGTTACTGGGATCAGCTTTGAAAAAGCTAAAAAACACACCTAAAGTGGCCTGTGAAGATTTATCCGCTCATGGCAGGGCACAGTGCTGACTTTCCCACCCCTTAGCCTAGCTCAGGTAAATTCAGCACCCTGCTGTAGGGCTCTACACAAGGCTTGCCCGGTGCCAGGACCTGTGCACCTAGCACTCACTAAAGCCCCTCGATCTTGACCAGAGCCTAGTTAGTCCCACACCCCCGGCCCGAATCTGCTCCTGAAGCCGTGGCAAGCCCTGCCTGGTGGCTGGGAGCCACTAGAGACCCTAGCCTGCTGGCAGGAGGATGCCAGGGCCAGGCAGGTCTGCTCCCCGCCACCTGGCTCCAGGCATCTGTTCGCCCACCCACTTGGCTCCCCATGCCCGCAGGGCAGGTACCAAGCATCAGCAAAGGGATGGGAAGCCACTCATAGAACAGTGCTCATCCCCGAAAAAGTGCCCAAGGAGCATCCCGTGCTGATCCAGGAACAAATTCAACCAGGGAAAAAAAGGCAGTGAGTCAGGCCATGCCATGGCCCTGTGACATGGAGGCAAACCCCGCCCAAGGCAGGGAGGCTAGTCACAGTGATGACTGTGACTGGCATGCACAGTTTGTTCACCCTCCTGCTTAGCAAAATGGCATAAACATCACCTCCGAACACGGAAAGTTCCTCCTGGAAGTCGCCTGCACCAGATAGACTGGAAAGACTGACATCAGCCAGGCAAGCATCTGCTTGGCTACTATGGCAGCAGGCAAACACCTATGAAGCAAGCAGGCTGAGGGCTTAAAGGCAGTGCCTGAGGGGTTCAGGACTCAGAGCAGCAGACTTAGTGCCCACCAGCCCATGGACAACAGCAAACAAGGAACGTGCTGCCAGCAACAGTCGATCCTGCTTTCCCACAGAACTGGGCAGCACATTGGCTTGGGCCCCTCCACCTCACAGGGAGGTTTTACTAAGCACGATAGTGCCGTTAAAGGTTGAGACTGAATTTAAACTCAAATTATCATCTTACCTGCGTTACCTTAAGTAATGGAGTACAAGGGAATCCAGGGCTCACGTTCTCCATGGGCAACATGGATTCCAGTGGAGAACATAGGGCAGATACATCTGCCAGGAGTAACTAGTGAAGCATGGAATAGCTCAGCACTGCAGTCTTCAGATCTTCACACTGGGGCAATGCAGGGCCAAGGTAAGGAGCTTTCCCAGCACAGCAGGGAGGGGAGGTGGAAGGACAAGGCACAGCCAGCTGCCGCTGCCACCAGACCTGTGAGGAGTCAGCTCAGGGGCCTGAAGCTGGCCAGACTCCTACTGGTTGCATCCCCTGCACCCTCTTCCCCTGCACTGCTATTTCTAGGAGTGCTCTGCCCCAATGCCCCTTTACCTGCCACAAGCACCAAGTTTCTCTGCTCAGCTCCATAGAAAGGCAGCTGTTTGGCTGCTGGATCACAGCTGGCCCTGAAAGCAATACAATAGCATTTGCCTTCTATTGTGCCTTAGCTTAGGAAGCTGGACAACAGGCAGCCTCACAAACCAACATCGCAATATCTGACATGGTCCCAAAAAGCAGTCCAAAAGGAAGCTTCTTTCTGTGGACTTTTCAGTCTGAACCCAGGCCTTGCATTACTTGGAGAACATGATTTCCTGAGGTTGGTCAGGTGGAGAGCATAGGCTGCATCTCAAACCTACCCCATTCACCTCCCCTTCCTACCTCTGCTTCCCCATCTCTGGCATACCCTGTTCAACCACACACCACTGAAGTTGTAGGCCACCATGCTCTCCCAATTCTGATTCCTTCTGAAGACTTTTCTTAGGCCAAGACATAGAAAGTAACCCTTTTAGTGAATGTGCCCAAGTCACCAGCAGTTCATTATATATCCCTCCTACTCTATTACATGTGAATACATTTTGTAGACCCCAGTGTCAATGGGTCAGGGACTGCACTTTGCGTCTTGCTCCTGGGGAACTGGGAAAGGCAGAAATAGGGAAAAGAGAGCATCAGTAGTACAAAACAAGAAGGATTTTCATGTTCTCATTTTAATGATTAGAGACCAAATTAACACCACTGGAGCAGTAAAGGTGAAGGACCATTTCCCAAACACACTGCAGTTGTTCTGTGAAATAAATCAAGCTTCTTTTGGACAAAACCAAAGTATTTCAACATTTAAACTAGCTGCTTGTAATCAGGAAGGGAGACTCTTGATGAACCTCAACTTTTTCACGTTTCACTATTTTATAAAAAAGGACCAAGGAACTGCTACTGTATGAAAGGACATAAACAGGATTGCCAGAGACCTTTCTTAGTTTTCATACAAAGTTGCGGGCAATGGCCAATACTTTGGAGAACTCTCCTTCTCTCTGTCGCAGGATATAGGGTATTGGTGTTTTTATTCTAGTCCCTATTGGATTTCCATTGTCTTCTATGAGTACCACATTGTTGGAATCAAATCTAGGAGTCATGGGGGGGCCAGGCATCTTATGCCCTACAATTAAAGCCTTCTTCTTTTCTCCTTTGATAGCCAGAAGGATCGTATCTCCTACTTTGCCAACTCCAGTCTTGTTATACACATGGATACATTTTGGTGGCCGGTGGTACGGTGTGTTCCCCAAGGCGCTGTTGTCCACCACTCGCACGCGGGTGAGTTTCTGTATTGCTCGGCATGCTCCAGTGATACTAGCAAAAGACAGGAAAGAATGAGAGACAGATCTCCTCAATCATCCTTGGGGAGCAAGGGCAAACCCAGCACAGGATCTTGTCATTACACAAAGCACTCAGAAGGTGCCAGCAACAAATACATACCATATGGGTGATGCATTGACTGCTTTCAATGCGGTCTTTGAAAGCCAGATGATACTTTGGGCTTTGCACACTCCTCACTAAATGTCAAACATAAAACAACTGTTCTACTCTGAAACACAACTAAAAGATGGCGTGAAGAGTGGCTTGCATTTACTGGGCTTTTTAGCAACTGCAAATGATTCCATTCAACTTCAATTTACAAGCAAAAAAAATGTGCCTGCTTCTGCTACAAACAGTCTACAGAAAGCTAAGACTCAAGTCAGGCTCTTTCAGTCTTGTACACAGTCCCCAGCAATACGGACTTTTCTGGCCCATCTTCTTTCCAGTGAAGCCTAGGAGGGTCCCCCATCTTATTCTGCTCTCAGTGAGACCTCTGAGGTCCTGCTGTGGCTGTGCTAAGATGCCACCAACTAGAATCTAACAGGTCATCACCTTCCCCATGTGGAAGGAACCCAGAGAGATGCAGTCTCTTCTGCATCTGCTCTGTGGGATTACCAGGAGTAAGAAACAACAGAAATAAACTGCACAATACTAAGTTGTTAGAGCTCACTCTGAATATGCTTGGGAACAGCAGGAATAAACAGAAATAATTCAACCCCCATTATAGTAACAGCTATTCTTTTATCCAGTAAGCTCAAATTCAAGTGACTTGTTGCTTCTCTTCAAAGGATGCCCAAACACAGACCATCGGAAAATCAGGAAGATCCTTTCTACTACTAAACAACCGCTTTGCAGTAAGGTACTAGAAACATGCTGGCCAGACAGCTGCAGATATGCCAAGCTGCTATCAGCTGAACCACTCAAATAGACAGCATATGGAATCAAGCTAACCGCTCACCTCATTTTGCAGAGCAGAAGCATATACAGTGAATAAAGACCAGTGGGGACCATCAGCCGTTCTTGAAGACAAAGGACCTGTATTTGTAACACTGCCTGGAAGAGGAGCAAGACATCCCCTGTGTATCAACCACAGTGTGGGTGGACTTCAGTTGAAGTAGACATTTTTACATGCAGTAAGGGAAGGCCAGCTGGGTCAGTCTGTGTTAGTCTAACTGTTCCAGAGGTCAAGCGCTGCCTTTCAAGATTTGTTTCCCACAGCAGAGGCCTACCCCAGCTTTCTCCTACAAAAGGGCACCTCCCTTCTCTCTCAGAAGTCACTCACCTTTGCAAGCAGCTACCCTCTCCCATCCCCTGGCAGGGACTGTGGTATACCATACTCTCTATCTTCTGCCTGTCAGCTGTGGCTGCACAGCAGGGAAAGCAGAAGGGAGGAGGCTGGAAAGGACAAGAGTGTTGTCACAGGAAGGAGAAGAGGAAACCTAGGTGGGACCAAGTCCACAACGAAGCAGTAGCAAACAACTATAAGTGTGATTGTCCTGATAACCCCTTGACAAGAGTAACTGCACAAGAAGGACTTTTTCTTTCCCCTCCTTTTTTCATTTCTGCCACAGTCTTGGAGCAAAACCCCATCACATCCAAAGCAGGCCCACAACAAAGAGTGAGTTTCCCCGTTAAGACTGCTGACATCCTGTAGTAGCACTGCTCACATCTGTGGACTTTGCCTCCCTCCCGCTGTCAGCATATATATATCCTCTAAATGTCTACTGGCCAATGCTCTCATGCAGCCCATTTACAGAGAAAGCCAGTAAGACTTACATACCTCCTCGAGATAGCTCCTGGGACTATCACAAAACCTAGCCCTGAGCATTGTCTTAATCCCCTCTCCAGACTACAGTCATGGGAATGACTATTCTCACCCTTTAAACTGAAGCCCTGACCCTTCAAAGAGTTATATGCTAGAGATTCCCCGTACCTGCACCGAATGTACTGTGGGATTAGGCTCTAAGCTTTGTGCCAGGCATTGTAAAATATAAGGTCCATAAATTTAAGAAGCTTTAAATGCCTTGAGCCTCAAACAAGGATGAAAGTTAACAAAATGCACGCTGTTAAGGTACAAGGAAATAATTTTTCAGGTTACTTTTGTTCTAAATAACTGAAATGATAAGCTCTGGAATAATTTTTAAAATGTAATTGGCTCTGCATCAGCAGGGGCTGGCTGTTGCTCTTTTGCACATGGCTGAGAAACACAGGTGCTTTTAACTTCTGCTTGCAGGCCCTTGCATCGCCCTCAAAGGTTTAAAAGCCTCCTTACACGCATATGAAAATGCAGAGTTCAGACCATGTTCAGACTGCTAGGAACCTGCATATGTTGTTGTGTTTGGGCTCACTTTACAACCTGTGAAGAAACAACTGTGAGATTTTTTTTTTTCTATTATATTATCCTTTTTGAATTACAAATACTATACCTTATGCTTGACCTACTTAACAGCATCTCTTTCAATGAGGAAACTCTCCCAAGAAAACAAAAGCAAAAGCAAGATTTGACTATTACCTTAAGTGTCGCTGGATCACCGTACTGCTTAGATGGGTTAAGGATAAACCCAATCGCCTGTTCAAGAGAGCCATTTGGATTCTGGTAATCCGACCTGCATAAGAAACAAGAGAATCATGAACTCTGGAAAATGGAGAAAATTTGTTTTGCTTCCCTTCCCTTATGTGAATCACACACTAGAACCTCAGCACCTCTTTAGATGCTGCAATCCACAGCACACAGAGTAGTAACAGCATTCATGGCACACTACAAAGCAGATCAACAATGCCTGCCTGAATTCAGGAGACAATATAATTCAGATGCGTATACTACAAAGCAAACCAAAACAGCGCCCCAACTGCAGCAGAGCCGGGTTATAAGAGTAACCTCTGACTGAATTTACGACACCCTCTTCCCTGACTACATCTATGGCTGTTCCCTGTTGGGAAGTGGCTTCCTGAAAAAGGACATGGGCCTGTGGAAAAGTGCGAGCAGAGTTCTGTGTGAAAGAATGTCAGTTTGAGCAACAAGACTAGGCCTTGGCTGAAAATAGCTGGCTTTACTGATATTGGGAGAAAAACAACAGCTGGTCTCGCTGTTATCAGGAGAAAGACAGGGACGGTGTGACCTTGGCATAACTTCACAAGTAACTTTTGAAGAAGTTCTCATGAGAAAGTTACTGAACACGCGTAGCTGCCAACCACAAGTGGGTGTGTTTTAGTAATGAATAAACATTAGCAATGTACCAATCATATTAGGACTAGTAGGCATAATTATCGCAAACTGTATAAATATGAGCTAGCTGCGCAAATAAAGTTGAATCACTTCTATCACTCATATTGGGTCGACTTATGTGCATTCCTCCGCCGCTCCAACAAATGGCGCCCGAACGGGGACCGAAGAAAGGGGAATTGGAGCGACGGACACTGAGAAGCACCGGTAGCAGCGACCGGGGGGCAAAAGATTAACCGAACGCTGATCGTCTTGGTTGGTGTGTTAACTCTCGTGCCTGGACCGTCCAAAAGGGGTTCACCGTCAGTGAGGGCTACTGGAAAAAGGCTGCAAAGACTTTTTAACCGAGGTGCCTTAATCAAGGTAGCACCCAGGAGTATCGAGAAGCCGGCCGGCAATGGATCAAGAGGTAGCCCTAAAATTATTACTGTGCTTTTTAGAAAAGCGGGGGGTAAATTGCGTTAAGCAAATTTCGGGGTTAGTCGCGCTGGGTCGCGTTAAGGGATGCTTTAAGAATCCGGATTTATTATTTGAGGAGAGTGAATGGCGTAGATTAGGAGACGTATTATGGGATATAGTAACTGATGGTGATAAATCAGCTAAAAAACTAATGAAGCAAGGACAGAAACCTTTCAATTAGTGTGGGTACAGCTTTTGAGCTTAGTACCTGGAATGCTATCGGAACCTCCCTATGGGATGAAATTAGTGACGGGTCTAAAGAAGTTAAAGATCTTGCAACTTTATGGAAATTGATTAAGACAACTCTGTAAAAAATGAAAGCAGATCGTAAAGCGTCTGCGTCTGCTTTTGCTGCTCGCTCTCTCCAACCGCAAGTGAAAGGGAAAAGCGGGGAGAAAAACATAATGCAGCGAGAGAGACTTTTTGGAGCTTGTTCGCCTACTCTCGTGCCCTTGACTTCTGCTCCACTCCCTGGGACTGCCGATATTAATCAGCCATCCAACAGTTCCCAAGCCTCCCTAACCGTACGATTAAAGGAAACCCTACAGAATCAGGGAGTGAGTAAAAATCTGCCTACGAAAAACCAGCCCTCAGATACCACCGTTCAACATGAACAAATTATACCTAGCATACACCCTGATTCAAATAATGCAAACAAGGACTTGGCTACTCTAATAATAGAACAAAAAGAGACGATGTTAGAATTGTTAAAGGAAATGGGGAAAAGAGACGGGGAAACCAACCGCACCCGTGATAGACGCGGAGCCGCCTGTAATAGCCGCTGCAGAAGAAAGGCAGAGACATTGGAGGGGTGTAATAACAGATGCCATTATAGAAGGGACTATGCTCTAAGCATTCCCAGTTATTGCATCAAATGGACAGAAAAAATGGGAGGTGTTTGACTGGAAGGTCATTGAGAAATTAAGGAATGCTGTGAGTCAGTACGGAATCAAATCTGCGTTAACTCACCAAATACTGCAATTCATTTTTTCTGCTGATACGCTGATACCTCAAGATATTAAACAGCTAGCACAGTTGATTTTGACACCCGCCCGAATGTTAGTGTTTTTCTGGCAGTGGGAGAAGCTCTGTGATAGGGAACAAGCAACATCACGACAACAAACAGATCCCCTATGGGGAGTAACCACGCAGATGCCGATGGGTACTGGACCCTTCGCATCAGGGAACGCTCAGTTACAATGTGTCACTGAGGTTCATCATCTATCACAGATCTTGGCGTATCAAGCTTTTCTTACCGTACCAGACAATATGTACAGCCATGCTTTTACCCAGGTGAAACAGGAGAATACAATTTATGACCACCCTGACATGAACGAGGGCATGAAAGAAAACATGTTCAAAATACTCGCTTTTGAAAATGCTACTGAAAAGACACGCAAAGCATTGTGTAATTTGCCGAAAAATGCAGACATCGTTGATATGATAGAATACACGGATCGATCAGTGGACTCACAGAAAGTAGCCTATGCTGCCACAGCTCTCCAAGGAGCTACAAAGAAACACAAGGCCAGTAAGACACCCTTGGTCAAGTGTTCTAACTGTGGCAAACGTGGACACATTAGGAGCAAATGTACAGGTACTGTTAACAGTAAGTGCTGCAACAAGTGTAAGAAAGATAACCATACCACCAAGAATACAGGAAGAAGGGAAACTTTACACCGACTGCGAAGGCCCCTCGCGCGACGACACGAATGCAAGGGGCTTGAGCTGCCAGCCCTCAGGCAGCCTCGCAACCACCAGATCCGCCACCGCAGGAAGCTCCGGAGTGGATGTGGAAACCGCAGTCAACATAAAGGGACCATTGGGGTTTGGACTTAGTGCATTTTTAGTGGGGCAATCTTCAACAGCTCTAGAAGGAATTCTGGTGCTCCCAGGGCTTATTGATGCAGATTATTGTGGGACTGTGAAAATTATGATTCATGTTGTAATCCCTCCTGTTTCTATTCCTAAAGGTACCAGAATAGCACAATTAGTTCCATTCAGGTCGTGTGTTCCGAACCCAGGTGAAGTACAACGTGGAGATGGTGGATTCGGCTCCACAGGGAAACCGCAGGTATACTTTGCCATGGACACAACAAGAGGTAAACCAGAAAAGGTAGTGCAATTGGAAGGGCCCAATGGAGTTGTCGTCAAGAAACCGATGACAATCAATACAGGTGCTGATGTTATGATTATTTCACAATGCATTTGGCCTCCATCATGGCCATTGATCAATCCAAACTTTGGTATTGCAGGGATAGGGGGCACACAAGCCACCTTAGTAAGTCAGCTACCGATTACATTTGTGTTCCCCGATGGTGAACACATTACGACGTGTCCGTATGTCATGACTACCCCAACTGAATTGTTTGGCCTCGTAGGCCATGATTTATTGAGCCAAATGAAGGCAATGTTAGTGACGCATCCTTTTTAGGAGCGGTCACTGAGGGGTAGCCGATTCTGAAAATTAACTGGAAAACAGATGAACCGGTTTGGATTGATCAGTAGCTGCTAAATTCTGAAAGGCTACTAAAAATACAAGGGTTAGTTGAGGACCAGTTGAGAGCGGGACAAGTTGTTCCTTCTACTAGTCCATGGAATACATCAATATTTACCATTCCCAAGAAAAGTGGGAAGCGGAGACTGTTACATGATCTCAGAGCTGTGAATGTGGTGATGCACAGTATGGGAGCCCTGCAGCCAGGTTTGCCATCTCCAGTTATGCTTCCAGAAGAATGGGATTTGTTAATTATAAATTTAAAAGATTGCACCCAGATGGCGCTGAACGGTTCGCCTTTTCGGTAACATCAATTAACAAGGCAGATCCCTATAAGAGATACCATTGGGTCATGTTACCGCAATGAATGCGCAATTCCCCCACGATGCGTCAGGTGTATGTGGCCTGGGCATCAGAGCCTGTAAGAAAGCAGTTACCTCAGTAACTTGCCACAGGATGAGATTTTAACTCAATTGCAGGACATCTTAAGCCATCGCGGAGTAATAATCACTCCTGAAAAGGTGCAAAAGGCAGCACCTTGGAAGTATTTGGGGTGGCACATAAATGCTAGCAATGTTAAACCTCAGAAGGTTCAAATAACATGAGGAATTTCAATGTTACATGATGTCCAGAAGCTTGTGGGAGATATCCAGTGGGTGCGGAATCTTTGCGGTATCACTAATTGCGATATGACCCCTCTGGTAGAACTCTTGGGTATGAGAACACTGTGCAGATGAGAAACGGGAAATGACAGAGCTGACCAATTGGTTGCAGCGCCACGGGAGCCTCCTCCAGGGAATCGTTTTCAACAAAGCACGGCAATCATATGCGTTCTTGCACCAACCCGCTAGGATGTTAACAAAGCAATTTGACTTACCACTTACTGATGCCCAAGGTATCGTTAAAGCATGCCCTGATTGTCAAAAGGAAGGGCTGGGCTTGGGCCGTGGGCTTAACCGATGAGGTCTTTTGCCATTGCAGTTGTGGCAAATGGATGTCACCCATGTCACGTGGTTTGGTGCAAAGCGTTCTGTGCACGTGTGTATTGATACCTATCCTGCTGCCATGTGGGCCATGGCACGAACTGGAGAAAAGGCCTTACATATTGAATGACATCTTCACGCTTCTTTTGCAGTACTGGGTGTGCCTAAAGAAATTAAGACGGACAACGGCCCAGCCTACGGTTCTACACGATTTGCTCGATTTTGTAATTTGTGGGGAATTCACCACGGTACCGGTATTCCACATCTTCCCACAGGACAGGCTATTGTCGAATGGGCCAACCAAACCCTAAAAGAACATGCTGCAAAAACAAAAAGGGGGAACCCAGGGCTTACTCCCAGAGGAACGATTGGCCAAAGACTTATTTGTGCTAAATTATCTTAGATTGACAGGTGATCACAAAGACCCACCAATGGTAGTGCATCATGTTCTTTTACAGGCAGAAAGGACGCAACAAAGTACAGGAATCATGGTAATGTATAAGGACCCAGAATCCGGGAAATGGTGCGGATCAGCAGAAGTAAAACTTACTGGGAGATCCCGGCTAAGTGGGTCAAGCCATGGCTTCGCACTGATGCTGGACCCAGAATTGTCCCAATGGCAACTGGCACGGCACCGGCGGGTGCTGAAGCCACTGATCCGACAGATTCTAACTAATAGAGTATTACTAGCGGACACTGAGTCCTTCAGACAGGTTTTTAGAACAGCGTGCCTTATTGTATATAGAACTTGCTTTAGGTAAAAAGTGTGTTAAGCATAATTTGATTAAACATAGCGTGATTACGGGAAGACAGTGTGGGGTAAATGTAAAAGTTAGTTAAAGCCAAAATTAGGGGTAAGGTCTATTTCCATTAATAACCTGGGAACGAGTTTGATTGTGTTTCCACAGATACAGGCCCACGACGGACTCCTGTTCGATTTGCATGACCATCATCATCTGGAGCATCATAGATGATGTGGCAATATGAATACCACCTCAGCCAAAAACTAATGTATAGGTCACCTTGGCTAACATAACAGGTCAAGATTCTCTGCGCATCGCAACTGTATCGTAAAGCCCACGAACCAATAGACAAGATGGCTATGACTCGTGCAGCGCGCCTGGCCAGCGAGCGCATGCGTCATAGATTGCAACCGAGGCGGACTTTTGGCACCCGCTGGCCACGTGTGCTAAAACCCGTTCCTCTGCAAATGTATAAATACCGGGATTTTCCGAAGAGCATCGGGCTGGTGTACGGTGAGGCCGTCGTTGCCTCTGTGGGGACGCCCACGGAAAGCTGGCACCTACCGATTGCTGGCCTGAGTTCGTGGAGCAAGATGGCACAAGAATGTATGGATGGTTCATTTTCCTCATAGTCCTCATGGTCTGGGTCATTAGGGGTAACAGGTTGGGTCAAAGAATTATGGGCATTATTGTAGTTACTGTGATTGTAGCTATTGTAATAGTTTTACCTTGTTCAGCTTATTAAGAAAAATGGCATCCCAAGTTATTAAGTAAGCCTGGATTGCTCAAAAACAAAAAGAGGGAGAAAGATTTAAACAGAGACCTACAGTGGATTCGACCTTGTTGTGGTATTACAAATACAGACTTACAGCCGCTGCTGGATTTATTGAGGGGCAGCGATAGCTTAACTTCTACAAGACAACTAAGTGCACCGGGACGGCAAGCCTTGACAGCAATTGGACAAAAAATCACATCCTCCATGTCTGGCAGATACGTTCCTGATTTACCCATAAATTTGAAACCTTATGCTGAGATTGATATGGAGCACACTGACTGTAGTAAGCAGCATGACAGTGACACCGGTGATTGATCCACATCGGTTAACGCCATGGGACAGTAAGAATGTTTGGGTGTCACTAGCTAAAGCTATTAATCAAACCTCTTTTTGTGTGCTTATGTATTTTATTAGGTATAATGTTGTTTTTACTGTGTTTAATTAATTGTGTTCACAGATCTTTGCAAAGGGCAATACAGCAGGTGTTAAAATTTTACCTCAATCTATTCACAAACAGATAAATTGGCTGAAGAAACATACACAAAGATCCAGCAAGAAACTAGTTGGTTTGATGGGGTGTTAGAGTCAATATTTGGTGGGATAACACCACGGCTAATGTCATTGATTAAGGAAGCCTTACGATGGTTGGGTATATTGATATTAATCTGTGTAATAGTTAAAATTGCTTATGGGTGCATGATAAAAGGAGTCTCAAAGCTGACACACCAAGCTCTACTCGCACAAAAAGAAAAAGGGGGAATTGTTGGGAAGTGGCTTGCTGAAAAAGGACATGGGCCTGTGGAAAAGTTGTGCGAGCAGAGTTCTGTGTGAAAGAATGTCAGTTTGAGCAACAAGACTAGGCCTTGGCTGAAAATAGCTGGCTTTACTGATATTGGGAGAAAAACAACAGCTGGTCTCGCTGTTATCAGGAGAAAGACAGGGACGGTGTGACCTTGGCATAACTTCATAAGTAACTTTTGAAGAAGTTCCCATGAGAAAGTTACGGAACACGCATAGCTGCAAATCACAAGTGGGTGTGTTTTAGCAATGAATAAACATTAGCAATGTACCAATCATATTAGGACTAGTAGGCATAATTATCGCAAACTGTATAAATATGAGCTATCCGTGCAAATAAAGTTGAATCACTTCTATCACTCATATTGGGTCGACTTATGTGCATTCCTCCGCCGCTCCAACAGTTCCCTAACCTCATTCGGTCAGACTGATGGGGACCAGCTTGCACATGCAATCGCGCAGGCATATCTGAACCCAGATCACTTGACCAAACATTGGTTAGGGAGCGACAACCCAGGCAGCTACACTGGCAGATCCAAGTGAAGGGAGAAAACAACAAGGACCTAGAGCCAGTCCTCTTTCAGGCCAGCTCAGGTAGAGCTAAGACTTTCCATCTGACTGTAACTACTGCTGTGTGACACTGCTTCCTTAGACCTTGGCAGTGTAACCAACACATGCTCTGCTTCTCTCCTTTCTGAAGTAAACATTAAAAATACATTGACCTCCTATCTCCCTTTGCTAGTTCTGATGAGCTTAGGCCCAAACTGTAGCAGTACATTGTAAAGCCATTTTCTTAACTTTTATTTTAAAAACAAAGCTGACCTAACTTCTCTAGGGAGAAAAAAAAACTACCCACAGAGCCTTCCGACAGGTGATGACACAGCTGTTCTTATTACAACCAAGTAAAGCCCAGGCTAAATCTTTACTTTCTCTTTATTGTTTTTATTTTTCCCCAGTGTGTTTGCTTACTTGGGGATACAAGCGATTTTTTGGATTTGTGGCTCCTACAGAGCAAGCGTTACCCGACAGCAAGATGAGAAGCACTGGAGATGTGCACCACAGCAATTTTATATCAGTGCTCCCTGAGCAAAGTACAAGATACAGGGCAAACCATCTCACCTGTCAAACAGGCAGGTTTGGAAGAGAACAGCAACAGTCAAAGCTTACATTTATTTGCTAAACAAAGCCACTTTTCAGTGGGGTAGAAGATCTCCAAACGAATTCAGAGCTTCCCTGCACTGTCCCCTGTCTGAAATGAGACTCCAAGAAGGCTGTGTATTTGCCACAGCTCCTGACCTAGCTGTGTGATCCTAACGAAAACAAGGCCCTGCAGTATCTACGGTGCTGCTGGCAATCAAGGTCCAGGCCTTGCTGCTGCTAGGATTTCTAAGCAAGTTCAACTGCATTGCCTTGCTGTAAGCCCACACTCTGCGTTGGCAGGGAGGACAGCCTGTATCCCGTTCTACATTTGGGTGTACTGTTTCCCCAGGTGAAACTCAAACCCAGGGGGTAACACTGCTCCTACTTCCTCCAGAATTACACCAAGGCTTTGGTTTGGATCCCTCTAGAAAACCCAAACAAGCAGCATCAAGTTGGCCTCCCTGTTGTCTTTGATGGACACTTCTTGGGGAGTCCAGCTGCCGCTGTCACCCCCATCTCTATTCCCCTAGCAGGCACGGTGGCCAGAGAGGGTGGGCCTGCTCATCCTTACCACTAAGTAAAATGGATAGGAGAGGTCTGCTGGTTCATGGCAGGGCAGGCACAGGTGCACATTCTGCCTGCTGCCAGAGGGACAGCAACGTCAGGACCAGCATAGCTAGATGTGCTCAAGGCCACATGTCAGAGTCCTAAAGTGCTGCCTAAACTCTGAACCCACTCCTGGGAGGAGTCACCATTTGTTTCTACCCTGTGGCAGCAGTGAAGGTTTGAAGTTACAAAACTACCAGCAGAAGCATCAACACCATTAAGTGTCCAAGGACTGTTTATTTTTCCAGATGACTCAGTACCTCCTTCTTTGCTAAGAATTATTCCTTGGCACATTAAGATGTGTCACAAACTAAGAAACTTTGTATGATTGATTATTTGGTATGAAGCACCCTGTTAGGAACTGAGTAAACAGGGGGGATGCTTCCAATTAGCAGGAAAGTCCAGGGTGGAAGGAAGAGAAGAATGCATCTGTGGCGTGGAGTACAGCATTCAAGGGTGCAAGCGGGTTCACGAAGAGTGAATCACATCTTCAGCTATCATAACATGCCAGCCTCCCTTCTAGAAATGAACAGCCAGCCAATAGTTTGGGTCTGTCTCCAGGTGCTCCTCAACCAGACCCAGTCCCAACTTGCTCCCTCTGCGGCTGCGAACTTGACCTACTCGGCCTTCAGTTTTCCTCTCTGTGGAGTGGCTAATTACTAAACTAGACTCCAAAGGGCACAGAAGCCACTCACTCTGTCACACTGGGTGCTGCCACACGAACACTCTGAGGTGGTGCCAGTTGAAGAGCCGCTATAAAGCAATGACAGCCATCAGCCCCAGTGCACCCGGCACCTCTGTCCTTCCCAGCACTGAGGCTGCCTTACCCCAGCAGGCCTTAAAAAGGCTCAGAGGAGGCTGCACTTAGCACAGGCATGGGGAATGCACATGACCAGAGTTTGCTTCTGAAGGTGGCTCTCCCCAGGTTTCAGTGCTTGGAGGTATATGGGAAGAGTACTCACATAACTCTCAAGCACAGGAAAATTTGCAGGAATTCTGAGAAGTCTGCTGTTGGTATTGCCCATCTGATACAGGAGTGCACCCTACAATACCCTGGATGGGCAAAACACCACTGCTGCTTAGTACTTAGTCACTAATACACTCCTGACCAAGGAATTATCTTCAAAAGGACTTTCAGAGGTCATATAGTCCAATCTCCTGCTCAAGCAGGATTAATTTCCAAGTTGTTCATGCTAGGCAAGAGCAGTATTTAAACGGACACTATCCTAAAATGAAAGGTCCAACACAAAGACAACTATTGCTATAACATCAGCCACACGTAGCTGCACCAAAGCAGTGATAAAGAACTGTGCAGAGAAAATTCTCTCCCCATTCCTACCCCACTGCCCCTAAATTCTAGCAGTGGCTCTATCTCATGGTTAGAGAGACTAATTTCTTAAAATGAGAATCACAGAGATGCTTTGCTTCACAACCTGTTAAAAGTTAGCACAGACCTCAGACAGGGTTCAGAGTAAGATTCAAAAAGGGGGGAGGAGTTTGTTAATCAAATATTCACTAAAATGACCCAATTTCTACTTACTGAATAAGTCTAAGCATGCAAGAACCTGCTGCAGCAAACACTCCCTTCTCAAGGGCCCTTCAGCCTTACCCCATTCAACGCAACAGATCGCCATCAAATTCCAACACTGCACAACAAAGAAACTCTTCACCAGTTATAAACCTCCGGAAGTTATTTACCCACTGCACCATTTTCAAGTGCCATACTAAAGCTACCGCCTTCACCATTTTTACCTGAGATTAAAGAACTAACATATTTACTGCAGTCTTGAGTGATTTTTGAATGGAGGATTTCTGGAAAATTTCATCCCAGCTAATAGAAGCAGGCCACATACAGTATTTTCATCAAACGCATGGAAACACACAAGTAGACCACTTCAGGGAGCTGATACAAAGCAAGGACATCTTCCAGATAAGGATGACAGGATTACATACTCAGTTTGAACCAACGTCAGGGCACACAGTAGCAGGAAAGGAAGCCCTGTGTGTCCCCAACACACATTTCCATCACCTCCCTTACGCTTGCTCTAGCATTCACGTAAATCAGTCACAGTTTTCAACTACATCAGTTCCCTGATCCAACTCATCCTGCAGCTGCATGAATGCTGGTGCAAGAGAATGTGGCAAAACACAAGACTGGGACTTCTTTCAATGCCAACCCAGACTAACATTGTGACAGTATCTTCAGAGAAACACCTGGAGATTTGCACAAGAAAAGGATCTGTTTCATTTCAGCAAAAATACTGATGTGCTTCACAAGAATGGTCTGTATGAATCTGCACTATTAACACAGCTGTGGGAGCACTAAAAAGGTCTGCATCTGAACACTCAAGAGGCCAGGGCAACGGCTCTGACCAAGTTTTTATCAGTGTATACCCTAAAAACCAGTCAAGGTGCCGTTCTTACCCTGCCTGCATCCTAGAGTAAATGTACTCTTAAACAGTGCTGTTACCTAGCAATCCAGCATTACTTTCCTTTTTAATCAAGTTTTGGAAATGTCACCTGCTCCCTATATTCCCAAGATCTGTAGTTCAACAACTACTCAGCTATTTCTTTTCCTTCTTTCTGCTAGTAATTCATCCACACAAACAGGCCCCAGGGAAAACAAATGGATGTCACACAGCAAATACCGAGGCCTACTACCCAAAGCCTGCTGTCAAACATACAAAATAAAACAGGGAAAAATATTCTTCCCTTTAATAGCAGTAACCTGATCTGCACAGTCAGACAGTGGGGGCCAACATCCCCTTTATTCTTCCAAGAGACCACAAATAGACATGCTGTGGGCACCAGAAAGATTTGAACTGCATCTGTCATCCATCATTAAAATGCAGGAAATAAATCCAAGACAATATGCACCATGCAAATACCTAAACCCCTACTCTGCCACTGCAGGTTTATTTATAGACTGTCTGCCAGGGCGAGCTACAAGAGCCAACTGTGAACCACAGGACTCAATCCATTCACAGCTCTCCTCATAAAGGAAACGATGTGATTAAGGGCTTGTGTGTGTTAAAAATACACAAGATATTAATTACCAAGACATAATTGGTTTTATGTTAATGACAGCCAGAAAGGCCAGGATTCACAAAGAGGAATTAAGCCTTTTTGAATTCCATTTATGAATAGGATTAGCTATTAAACAGGATACTTATTGATCAAAGTTACCAGTAGAAACTCATTACAGGTACATCTGTTAACAACTTTGAAGCAAAACACACTAACTTCATTTTCCAGATCACAGTCAGGAAAGGCAGATAAAAAAAAAGAACTAAATACCTTTAATGGAAAACTTATGTCCCAATGCTAAGGTACTTATGGCTCTTATCGTTCTAGTATCCAAGCACCTTAAACCATTCTATATATTCATATTCACAGCACTGTACTAAAATAGAGAGGGATTATTCCCAGTGCACCAGCAGGAAATTAAGCTACAGAGAGGACAACTTCCTGTGTGAGGTCAAAGGAAAGGTGCAGTAGAGCAGGCACCTAACCCCAGCAGCTCTGCTCTGGTATGGTCTGTGGGGCCAGAGATGAAGACCAGTGAGGTCCCTCCTTGTCTCTGCCTTCTGGAATTACATGTGAAATCAGAGAACTACCCACATTCCCATAACTTAATGCCGCTATCACCTCTCAAATGTATCTTTACTACTTCTGAAAGTATTGAGGTCTCAGGAACAGGACAATAGGTGGCAAGCCAGAAGACCAGATTCTGTTTCCAGCCCTGACCTCAGTAACCAAGTCCCAACCAGCAAGGTGCGATCACAAACCAGATAGCAGTAACTGTGCTGGGGGTAGCTGTGGCCAGGACAAGGACACAAACAAGAATGAAGAGAAGGTGGGCAGCTGTAGCTCAACCATAAAAAAAAGAGTCAGGAACCAATGACCTAGGCTAGTTGTTCACAGAACAAAGAACAATAGTGGCTCCATGCCTTCTTGATAAATCTACACCAGAAAACAATGCCTAATACAGACAGAATTCAGGCTTAAGAGAAACCTGCCCTGAAGACAAAGGCACAGTCATGCCACAAGGCAGCAGAGAGCAACCTGCAGCTTTGCTGGAATAAGCCTCACTTCTCACTCAAAAACTTCCCTTAACTCAGCTTCTCTCCTTCCAAACAAGACCCTCCCAGTTAAGCTTGGAGAACTCTCAAACCAGACAAGTGAACACAGCTCAGATAAGCATCTATGTCCTGCTTTTAAAACAGCTGCCCACCTGTCTTTTACTACAAGAAGTCCTTCATGCTTATAAGAAACCTGTCATGCTGTCTTCTTCCCCAGATTGCCTCCCCTGACTCACTGGACCTCCAAAGGAGTTTTTTGGAGAATAACCAGCAAAGCACAGACTAGCACCCACACTTCCTGAGTCCCCATGACACACACGAGTAAATGTGGCGCTTGTCAGGACACAGGAATTTTGGTCCAACTTTGCTGCATGACTACTCATACCCACACAAGCCTAATCCCAGCAGCACAGCCCTGCATTAATTCTAAAGCAAATTAACACTCTGAAGGACACACGTGCAAGAGTATCAGAATAGACTCTGTGTTCTCCTCCTCCCCAAGGCCAGACAGCTAGGGCACCGCCTGGAGCCCAGCGGGGGCAGAGGGCGCTGTCTGTCGGAGAGGCAAGATGCTGCCGGTCACCCTATCTGCAGTGCCGTGTATGCAGGCAACACAAAAGCTCCAGGCTCCGCACAGCCCAGCCTGTGTCTCCCGGCAGCTTTTGCAAGGTGTCACAACTATCTGCCCCGCTGCATGCCACTCCAACTCGGCCGCCGTGCCGTCTTCGAGGCCGGCGCTTCTCAGCCTTTTTAAGGCAGCAACCCATGCTCAGGGTTTAGACGTTTCAGGCTCTGAGCACAGCTTATCAGCGACGCCTGCAAACGGCTCCCTATGAGGGACGGGCAAGTACCCGGGGGAAGGGACGACCCAGACGGCCCAGGCGCCGCAGGGCGCACACGCGAGCGCGGCCCCGCACCCGCACAGCGGCCCGCTCTCGCCCAGCCCCGGCGCCCGGGGGCCGAGAGGAGCCACCCGCGCCCCGAGCGGTTCGGCCGCGAGGCCGAGTGAGAGTCCGGCACCGGCTCCGGGGGAAAGCCAGCACCCCGGGAGCAGCCTGGCCCGGCGGCGGGGTAAGGCCGCCCGCAGGCCGCCGGGTCCGTAGGCCGCGGCCGACGCCGCCCGGGAGGCCTACGGCCCCGCGACGGCGGCGCCACGGCTCAGGGGCGGGGCGCCCACTGCCGCACGGCTGCCCCCCACCCCAGCGCCCGCTCCGCTCCGGTGACCCACCACCCCGGCCCGCCGCCGCTGTCGGGGCTCCCCGCGCAGAGCGCTGACCCCGACGCTCCGCCGCACACCTCCGAGGAGAACGCGAGCCCTCCGCCCTGCAGGCCCCCGCGCACGCGCAGGGCCACCGCCCACGGGTCCCGCCCACCGCTGTGCAGGGCCGGTGCGTCTGCGTCCCGCCCACCCGGGGGCCCGCCCCGCGCCGAGCCCAACCGAACCGAGCTGAGTCCAGCGGGGCGGTCATCCCTTGCTCTCGTGCGCGGCACAGCGCGGTACCGCAGTGCCCGGCCCGGCGGGGTGAAGCGGAGCGGCAACCCGGGGGGCAGCCAGTCCGCGCCTGACACAGGGTAAGCAGAGCTGCCGGCGAGGCGGGGCGCGGCGGCTGCGGTGGCTCCTCTAGGCCAGGCGGGCCGCAGCTCGCCACCTCGGTGCTTGTCGGGGGGGGCGCAACGGCCGCGCCTCAGGCTCTCCTGAGGGCGGAGCGGGCCTGGGGCCGGGCGGTGCGGCCGCTGCGCGGAGCCCCGCAGTGGGGGCGGCCTGGGGCGGGGGGCGCTGACTGCCATCTTGGGGCGGCGCGGAGCGGGGCTGGGGGCGCACCCGGGTAGCGCCCGCGGAGCGGCCTGTGCCGCCGCCGGGGCCGCGTGGGAGCGGGGTGGCTCGGGGCTCCTCGCCCGCCTCCCGGGCGCCCCTTCTCTGCTGTCTCCCGGCGCGCCGTCCCTCGGCTCGGCCGCTGCTGGGTAGCGGGGTTTCTGTGCTCCGGGGGTCGCCAGACCCGTTTCTCCGGGGTGGCACCGGCTCCCATCTCACCTGCGAGCGCCGTCGGAGTTATTGAGGCTGCTTTTGTGCGTGCTCGGTCTTGGAGAGCTGCCTGTCCGCCTCCTCCTCCTCTTTGCCTCTCCTCCAGGCACCGCTGTGATGGAGAGTAGCAGGGTGGCAGGAGGGATGTTTCAAGGGTGGGAACAGCAAGCAAATTTCTGATGCCGCCCTGCCTTTCGTACCCTGGAAAACTCGGCAAAGAGCTATTAGATAGGGCTTGTGTCTGTGGCCAGGTAGCCAAGCAGTCCCTTTCTACGCTTGTCTTGATCACCAGCCCCTCCAAATCAGCAAACTGTGTTTTTTCCTCCTGTCCTAGAGTGTGGCCTGTGTGTATGTAGCTACTTGCTGGAGGCATCACACCAAAAAGCTATGATGTGGCTGCAGTCAGCCCAGTGCCTGTAGCACTGGTAGTTCTAGGTGGTAGTTCTCACCTGGATGGAGACCAGGTGTTTGGGGAATTTGGGATTCTGGACACCTCCCTCCCTTGCTTTACCCTCCATAGTAGGAGTTGGAAGCAAAAGGCTGATCAGTGCTCAGGGTGGCTAATTTAGTTGTGCATAGTCTATGAGGACACACTCCCCCCTGCTCCCGCCCCGTATTTGTCTGTTACTGTGGAAGTGTCCTGCTCCATCGTGTCATCCTCTGGAGTAAGCACACGTGGAAAGCCATAGGCTGCAGGGCAACGACATCCCGTTAGCAGTGGTCACAAAGCCACTGAAGGGTTGCACGGCACAGGTGCCTCTTGGATGATCCTACAGATGCCCCACCTGGGCATGGGACAAAGCCTTTGCAAGTGCATTGAGGGGATCTGTACCCTTCCCCTCCAAACACCCAAGCTGTACGGTCTCTAATAGCCTTTTATTCTCTTAATGCTTCTGAGAGAGCGGAAAGCCATCCACTCAACTTGTAACCAACTCCAAGAGGACTCCATTCAAACCAGAAATAGCAAAGCATTATGCTGTTTGCCTAATGATTGCAATTAGCTGGTATCTACCTAGGAAAGGGTTTTTTCATCTTGAGCCTTTTAGTGGTAGGAATACACTGTCTTTACAGAGAGAGAAGTCCTTTCTGCAGTCTTCACCTGGATACCATAGGAGCAAGATAAACATGAAAGAAGATGCCTTTGAGGGGGTGGGAAGAGACTCTGGTTTGGCTCGCAAGTATGTTTTGTTGCACTAAGTTTGCTCTATTTTTGTCTGTTCCTGTCTTCAGTAACCTTGGAAGGAACTGAAGCTACTGTATTTTCTGAGGGTGTTGGTTTTCTTGTCAAGAAGGCATTGCTGTGAGGCTTTGCAGTGCTCCATTTTCTTCCCCTTTGACCAGAGCGCAGTGCAACTGTCCTGAAACGATGAACTGAGGCAAAAAAAAGAAAAATACTGAGCGCTTTGCTTCTTGTTTGGTTTTGTGGTTGGTTTGGGGTGGTTTTTTTCCTTCTGGGCTTTTAAAATATCCTTGGTCACGTTTTTTAGCCTTCTTCAGTAATAAAATGGGCTGGGAACTTGCTTGGGGGTTTTTTGATAAATTTTTATATAAAAAAAAAAAAATCCTCATGAAATCACTTTGTTCTGGGAACTAGGACTTTAAGAAAATCCCAGGTAGCATGAGATTTGAGGTAAAAGCCTGAGAGCTGGCAGTGCCAAGGGCCTGGTTTTTGTTCGTTGCCAATTATGCTTTCCTTGAGCCCAGGGTAGCTGGAGTGCCTCAGGTCACGGGGAGCCCCACAGCATCCTGCCCGCGGCTCCTCTGCCGCCTTACCCATCCATGCCAAGGTGCAGCCACAGCCTGCATCCTCTCTGTAAGCACCCTGTCTCCATCCCGGTGGCCAGGGTGAGGCTACATGCTGGGGACCAGAGGGCTCCGCAGGCAGCACCTCCCGGTCCCAGGAAAGACAGCCAGGACCTGGGCCATCTGACATGAAGCCTGCACAGCCATGGGGTGATTGCTTCCTGCCAGAGGACGCCCTGGGCATAGGATACTCAGCACTGTTAATTGCAGACGGTGCTGGTTATGGATCCTGTAGCTGATTTGCAGATCAAAGCATCTGAGAGCTCCGTGGTGGGTAATGGTGGCAAGGATGATAGGGCTTGCTGGAGGCTGGGGCTGGACCTTCCCCGGGGCTTTTTGTGGTGCATAGATGAGACAAGATGATGGGGGTGTTTGGAAAATGGAGATTGTCTCTGTGTCCTTGAATGACAGCATTGTTAAGGCTTTTTTAATCTAGCAGCTGCTTTCCAGGTGCTGGGAACCAAGGAGGAGGGGAAGCAATCGTTGGTGGCAGTCCCTCAGGCTGCTTCTGCCCTACCTCCTCCCTGCAACCGAGAGCTTGCATGGCAGCCCCGTGCTGTCCTCCCTGACCGGCATGCCAGCCTGTTCTCCATGCCACCTCTGGCACAAGGAGGTGGAGGCCCTGCTTGGAGCCTGAAGCAAAGGGGCAGGTTTGCTACTGCCTGAACTGGCTCTGCAGGGTCCCAGGTCTTGCCTGATGGCTCAGGAGGCATTGGAGGGGGGAGCGGCAGAGCCTTGAATGGGCCACGGCCTCTGGGATGCTGTGTGAGTCAGAGGAAGGTTCACCTGTGTCTGGTCTCAGCACAGCTGTCTGCTGTTCCTCCTGGCTCTGGAAATGAGCCTGGGGAGCTTGGAGCTTGCTTGCAGGCCGAGCTGGAAACCAAAATGCAGGTGTCCAGGTGGGGAGAGAGGGAGGGAGTCCCTGTGTCCCTCTGCCACTTTGATCTTTGCAAATGTGTTGCTGGTCTGATGCTATAGCTTTGAAGGACCATGGCGTGGGGCAGCTGGCCCCTCTGCAGGTAGCTCTGCATTCATCATGGGAGTGCCTGCTGCCTGGCCCTGCAGCCCTCGGCCTCTCTTCCATGCCCTGTGCAACTTAGCCTCTTGCTGGGGAGGACTCTTTGTCTTGCTAGCCATATGGGGAGTTGCTGTGTGCAGGAACTGCCTTGAGCATGGCCTTCTCGGGAAGCACCTCTCTGCTTTCAGCCCTCATCCTGTCAGCAGCTCTCTGGCTTGTTCAGGGGAGTGAGCTGGGGAGCAGGCCTGATGCATTGGCTAGAAAGTTGGTTAAAAGGAGAAAAACAAAAATCAAGGCATGAAGAAATGCGCATGTGTGTATGCACTCTGCAACAGAGAGAGGGCGAGATTCATGAAGCTGGTGCCAAGCTTGTAGAGCAAAGGCTTGCAGTATGAAATGGCTTTTCTCTGAGCCTGCAGGCCTGCGGTTGGCACTGCCTTCTCACTTCATGTCCTTCCAGCATGGAGCTGGGTGTCTGCCCTCTGCTTCAAATACAGATTAGCTGCAGGAGGCCCAAGGCTCTTGCTAAGTGTGAGATGCAGAACGTTTTCCTCAGTGTTTCTCTGTGCAGTGCTCACTGCCCTTCGCATGGTTATGTTTGCATGTTTGTTAGGCGTTCCCGGCACATGATTGCTAAGCAGTGCTGGAAATACTTCCATTCTCCCCCATGGCCCTTGCATTTTCCTATTGCTTGCCTGCTGTTCTCCCTCTTCTGTTTTCAAGTCCCTTCTTCCCCATCCCTCATAAAGCCAGGTGGGGGAGTGGGAATGCTTTCCCAGTATCCCAGTGCTCTCCTTAGGCCAAGCTCTTGCAGTGGCTACACAGCTTATATGGGCAAGATAGGGATCCTGCTGGCATAGCCCGCTGCATCTTTTGAGCAAGGTCTCCTGTTCTTGATGTGCTTTGGTCTAATTGTCAATGCCAGTGGCTTCTGCCCATGTGGTTATTGTGCTGGGAAGAGAGAGAGGTCTTGTTTTATGTGTGCTGTTTTTCCCCAGAGAAATTGGCAGTTGGTAGTACAGGTCTGGCTTAAAACAAGGTTTTGAAGATTCCTGTTTGTGTCGCCCAATCTAGGAAGATGTTTGTGTGTTAAACGGGGCTGGATCTCTTAAGGGACTGTGTATTTGAAAGGTGGCACATTGCATCAGCACCAGGAGAAAGCAGGTGCAGGCAGGATTCATGTCTGCCTGTTTTTGGTATGTTCTGCAGTTGTTTTCCTGAACCACCACAACCGTGCTGCCTCTGAGCAGCAAGCTGAAAAACCTCCCTGCCTTCCTCTGGCTGGAAGGGCAGTTGCTGTGGGCCTTTCCTGTCTGATTGTTGCCTGTCACTCCCTAGAAGGACTGTATGTTCCCAGAGCTACTCGTATGAGTCCCTGCATTGGGTGTGCTCATCTCCTCTGCACCCCTGTAATTCTGTGTTGCTTGCTTTGACACCCCCTTCCCTTTCCCCTAGGGATGTTCCTGCTGGTTTCCGTGTGAGATCTCTGTTCCCGGCTGAGTGCAGCACATCACCCTGCAGACAGCCAGCTGCCACTGGCAATGTGACCTCTGGCTCTGTCATGTTAACAAGGAGGCCATGTGGTGTTGCTCATGGGGAGGTGGTGTGCTCCCTCTTGTCGGCATGCATGTAAGAGCAGCTCTGGCAGGCTCCCTTAGAGCATCCAGCTCTCTCCTGATGTGTTGCTGACATGGGTCAAGGGGAGGGTGCTACTCTTAATAAAAGTGCAATTTCTTACAAGATTGCATTTAATAGGAGAGTTGTGTGTTGGTCTGGCCCTGCTTTTGCTAATTAAAGTGGCCTTTAGTAGGCTCTGTCTCAGGTCCCTCAAAGCCAGGGGATGAAACAATCTTGGCATGATCTTGTACTTGGAGGAAACTCAGATGGCAGCAGGCCTTGTCTCCTGCTTGAAATAATTATCAACATCTGATATCTTCTGCTTGGAGGTCAGAGAGTCTTGCAGTGATACAGATGGGGGAGGGTCTCTGCAGCTGACCTTGGGATACTTGGGCTCCTGAGCCAATAATTCAGTGCCTTTAGGTCCCAAGGAAGGTCTTAAAGGGGATTAATCCCTCAACTCACTGTGCATGTGATCTAGATTCCCTTTGTGTGAAACCATAGGACTCTGGAGGCTCTCAGGTGATACTGGTAAAGCTGACATCTTCTCCACATGACTGCGTATGCAAGTTGGTGATTTGGTTTTGCTGGGGTCTCGTCTATGCTTGAGGCATAGACCTGGAAATGAATTATTGTGTGTCTGCAGAACTGCAATAGCTGCCCAGGGGCTCGCTATTACAACACAGAAAAGGCAGCTTGAGTTGGGATAAGTTGTGTAGTTATAAATCTGGGAGGAAGGAACTGGATTTGTGGAGGATGCGAAACTCAGTGTGAACTCCCAGCTAGGGCAGAAGGAGCTGATGCAGCTATTGGATAGAAGAAGGACTTGGCTCCTGGCTGCGTGGAAAGGAAGAACAAATAAAATGGGACAGTAAGAACCCTGTCTTCACCTTGCAAAGAAGGTCGGGGTGAGAAGGTACTTAAAGGAATTAATTTTAAAAAGTAAATCCAAGTGTAAATCAGAATAGGTGACAAGACTATTTAGGTAAATTAGATGTGGTCATGTGGGCAAAGCCTTGTGAAATTTCCCTGAAAGTACTTAAAGAATAGACTAAGGCAACTTTTGCATGTTGAGCAGCCACCTTAGAGAACATCTAGCGAAGGGAGATCCCAAGGTTTGATCCCTTGAAATACAGGGAGAAAGAATGGGACTACAACCTGCCTAAATAATCTGGAATAAACAGTTAAGCAGTTGGCATCTATTCTGTTAAGGAGGTGGGAGAATATGCTGATCAAAAATCCACCAGCATTCATGTGTCTGGAATGTACCATGTCAAGTCAGTCAGTGCTCTTGCCTGAAAGAATGGCTTGCCTAGTGCCTGAGTGGGGGTGATGGATGTAATAGATCTTGACTTAAGTCAGTCTGTGTCACTGACCCAAGTGTCAGCTGTGTAAACAAATGAGGAAGGAGTAAGGAGATAAGCGTCCCTCAGGTGGACCCACAACCAGTTGAAAAGCTGTATTCAAAAAGGGTTCCTGTCTGATAAGGAGACCCTGGCTGGGCAGGGCAGGGGAAAATGTTGGTATTACCAAAGTTCGGGACTAGGATGAGTTAGTGGTCTGCTGGGGGGGGGAAGGGGCGGGACATGAGGCAAGCCTTGTGCCAGGCTGTATGAGGAGTGACACCTCTAAGGTGCAGGAAGCAATTAGTGCTGTCCTCAACACAGATGAGGTGTTGCTGAAGGACCAAGCCCAGATGTAGATGCAACCCTTGGAGAAGGATGTGCACAAACAAAAGAGTATCCAGGAAGGCAACAGAAATTATTAAGGTCTTTAGAAATATGGTGTGGGAAGAAGGATGAGAAGAACTAGGACTGTGTAGCCTGAGGAAGAAAAGATGGAAGAGGGAACTTCATGGTCTTCAAGGATGTACAGCAGTGTACTTCTAGAAGACTGTAGTTGTGCTGAAGACAGGGCAGGAAGTCTCTTTACCTGTAATGAGGGAGTTCAGACTTTATGGTTTTCTGTAATATCAGTTGGGATGGTGAAGCAGAAGAAAAGGCTATCTTGAAAGGGTTTATGTTTTGGGGGGTGTGGGTGTTTGTTTTAGAACAAATTAGCCAAAAGTTGGTAGATATGGATGAGTTGCAGCTGGCTGTGCTTCAAGCAAAGAATCTCACCAGATTACCTATTCAGGCCCCTTCAAGCCTGGCAGTTACGTGAAACATTTGACACCTGGAAGGGCAGCAGTGAGTAGCCCTAGGAATGAGACTTTACTGCTGTAGGAAGTGCTGGGGAGACTGGTACTAAAATATACTGTCTAAATCCAGTGTCAGTGCTCTGAAAAGGATGCTGAAAAACTGAAGAGAATGCAGAAAAGAGTTACAAGATAATCTGAGGGCTGGAGAAAAAGCTTTATGGTGAGAAACATAAGGAGATCAATCTGTTTATCTAATCAAGGAAAAGATTAAGATGAGACTTGGTTATCCTGCATAAGCATAACACATCTTATGACTGTGTATCATTAGCTCAGTAGGACAGAAATACCAGGCCATGAAGAGTGGCAAGAAAAACCTGTAGAGAGATGCTGGGGCTGTGGTCATGTTCAGAGCTGTGCAACTTTCTCCTCTTGCATGGGTGGAGATCCCTGTCTTTGCCAGTTGTCGCTTTCTCAGTGCACCCCTGTTCTATGAGTTTCAAAGCTCTCCTTGTTTGTTGCTCCTGCCTTGGTATGTAAGTCCTTTCCTTGAGACTCCTCTACATTATGAGGAGGCATCTCCAGTAAAAGAAAGCACTAGCCTGGCCCCAGCTAATATAGGGCAATGCACTGACAAACCTATGTCCACTGTCCGTGCATGTGCCTCTGAAATTGTTCCCTGCCTCTCCTTGCCCCAGCCTGTTGTCTGCCTCTGAGTGATTAATAGCATCCCTTCCCCTGTGGCACGCAGCTTCCTTGCCAAACAGGTACCTGGGAGCAGCTGTCACCTACCAGCTCGCCAAACTCAGCACCCTGACGGGTGAAAATGATGAATGAAACCAAATGTCACCCTCAGTTCTGGTTCCTGCTAGCCTGCAGTCCAATGCTCTGTTACTTACAGCTGCTGGTTTATTTAGGGTTGTTATGCCTGTTCTCAGTCCATGAGGTGATGTTTCTGCCTTAGCCCAATGAACAAACCTTGAGAGGGAGATTGGGTGAGATGCTGCAGCAGATGGCTTGCTAAAATCTTGCTACATCCACAACTTCCCTTTCACCCACTAATGCTGTAATGCTGTTAAAAATAAAGATGATCCAGTGTGCCTGACAGGATGTATCCCCTGTAAATCCCTGCTGCCTAGTGCTCCTGGAATCTCACACTCATCTCTTCATGTTTTATTATTGCCTGGGGTCAGTGGGGAATTTCAAAGCTAGTAGATAGCTCCTGACTGTGGTTGCAAGTCAGGGGAAAGCAAATGCTTTGATGTGCTCTAAGGGAGAAGGGGAGAAAACCCCACAGTGTTTCACTCCTTTATTTTGTTATCTCTGAAGCTTTATTCCATTTGGTGGGAGCAGAGCTTTGGTTTGTAGGGAATAACCCCAGTAAGTGTTTGTGTCCTCCTCTGAGGAGTTGAGCGTTACAGCGTGAAACAGCCCAAGTTGCTCCAGAAGAGTCCTGTGGAGTAGCAGCCATAGCTCGGCTCTCCTCTGGTGGGTATGGCGTCAGGAATGTCCCTTTGCAAATCAAAGGCATAAACACATGGTACAGTGGCAGTATTTGAGCATGGTCTGGGCTGTGTCTGTAGGGTGTTTCAGGTGCTTCCTTCAAACACCTGCAGCTTCTGGCCTGCTTGATGTGTAGGATTGCCTGTTTTGATTGCTCTGCTGATACATTATTTTGGCAAAAATGCCCCTGCTTCTCAGTCTGGTTTTATTCCACCACCCCAAAACACCAAGAAGCAGTTTTGCCAGTATAACTCTACCTCCATCAGCAGACTTTTGCCTGTGGAGACACGTTGATCGCTTGGGTCTTTGCCTCTGTGTCTGACACAGCTGTGCTCACAGATGTCTCTGGGGTTGGCCTGGTGTGAAAGATCGAATAGGACCCCTAGTTGGAGCTCAGAAATCTAGGGAAGAGATGGGCCAATCAAAGTAGAGGAGGTGTGCGTTTTTAATGAGCCTGTTTTCAAAATACATGGGAGTGACTGATGTCTGGGTAGGAAAGCATGTCACTAGTAGATAGAGAACAAAGCAGGTTCTGGACAGCTTCGGTTTGCTATTTGGACTGCAGCAGGTATCCTCTGTCTTGGGTTGTTTGCATTTCTTGGAGCAAGAAAAGGGATTTTTTTAACCCATTTAGTGAAGGTAGGCTCCAGCCCATCCAAGCAGTGGTGCAGGTAGAGCTATGCATTGTGGCTGAATGGGTGTGTGGACTGGAAACTCCTAGCCTAGTCCTGAAAAGCTACTGCAGGGTGGTCAGCCTGTCTAGCCCATAGCAAGGACACCTGTCTGCTCTTCCATCTGCTCCCCTCCCTTCCCCCTGGCTGTTTCCAGCCTGTCAATCATTCTGATCAACCTCTAATTGCTTCCCAGCCCACTCCAGCATTTCAAAGCATCCCTTGACTTGCAATGCATTACTGATTGCAAAGCCCAGCCCGCCCTTCCTACCAACCCCTCCTTCCAGAGCTGGCTCTGGAGGCTCCCAGCAGAGCTCTGGGGCAGCACCCTATCCTCCTATCCCAGTGCCGGGGTTCAGCTGCCTTGTTATTCCTACTCTGCCTCCCCTCTTAAAGGTGCATACATTTTTTTGCCCCATTTTTTACCTGCAGGAGCCTCATGCTGAGCAGATTTCAGGATCAATGAGGGTTTGAGAGTTGAGCGTGTCTGGATGGGGGTGGTTTGGGGTTGGGTTTTTTGTTTATGTGGTTTGTGATTTTTTTCATCTGCCCCTACTTCTTAATGCATGTGCGTTGGAGATGGTGGGACAGGAACTTCTGCCCCATCCCTTGATAACCCAGCAGGCTAGAAGGTCCAGGAGGAGGCCCTGCTGGCATATGCTGCTGCCTGCCATGCCAGGGGAGGAACCTCCTGCTCCTTTCCCAGCACTGCAGTACCAAAACAAACACCAAAGCGAATAGCTGAGATGTGGTTTCTATGCTCCTAATCTGGTGACTGTGGATGCTAGGGGAGAAGAGCAGACCACAGAAAGTGGTCAGGCATACATGCTGTCCCTGTTGGGATCTCCTTGCAGGGCTGGGGTTTGGCCTGGTCTTAATGTAAACCCAAAGTCCTCCCCAGGTAGGGAAGAACTAAAGGAGAAAAGGTGACAGTGGAGACAAGCAGCAGGTAGCAGGAGGTGATGTGTAGGAGCCGCGTGAGGCACAGAATGAAGAGCCCGTGGATGAGGAACAGCAGCTGGGGGCAGTGAGCAGAGCACCCCGCAGCACCACTGCTCCTTGCAGGGACCCAAAGGTGGATGCTGTCCACAGGCAGGAGAGACTGTGCCAGGGCTGGCAGGGGGTCCCATGACTCAGGCCATGGGTGGAGTTTGGAGTGTTTTACTCCTTTCTCACTCCTTGAGACAAACTTGCTGCTCGGTCCCACTGCCCCCTCCCTTGAGGGCAGGGAGTGTACCTGGTCCTGAAAAGCCTAAGCACTGACCTTGGGAGGAAGATTAAACTAGCAGTGGCAAAACCTTGTAAGATGTGCTGCTGCCTGCCTGGGCACCCCCCTGGCTGCTCGGAGCTGACCTGAGCTGGCAGAGGTGGATGTTTGTGCTCTTGCAGTTACCCTGGCAAGCAGCTGGGAAACCATCCAAAAACATCTTTGGTTTTAATCCTGTGGCTGGTGACACTCTTGAGCAGGGACAGGACAGGTGTTGCTCACCCAGGAGAGGGATAAATCTAAAAGCCCCAGTGGAGTAAGGGGCAGCAGAGCAGGGACAGCCCCTGCCACTTCCCCAGACCTTACCAATGGGAGCAGAGGACCATAGCTCTAGGATGTACCCTACACTCCTAGTAACTCAACAGGGATTTCAGCTGACTCTAGGTGGGGGTGCAAGCAGCAAGAAATACTTACGCACTGCTGGTATGTCTAATCTGGAAAGTGTAGTGTCTCACCCGTGAATTAACAACGTGATCTCCCTGGGAAGGGTTGTATGTGACTCTGACAGACAGAAGCAGAGGCATGGGGCGTATCAGCAGCATACCTGCAGTCATGCAGCCAGTCAGGGTGGGATGTGGAGCAGGGGCAGGCTGTTTTGCATCATGGGTCCATGCTGCTTCACTGCTGCTCTCTAAAACAGAGTGCTGACACCTTGCCCTGTGACTCGGGGTGGCAGGGATGCGGGAGGCAAGCTGGATGTGTGGTGAGTGGCAGGGAGTGAGTCAGAGCTGGGGGCGGGTGAATCGGTGCTGGGAGGAGCAGGTGGGTTGGGGCACAGGTGGGGATGGCCAGGAGCTGCCACATGGATGTGTGGGAAGCTGGCAGAGAGTGGGGGCCCAGCAGCATGTACGGGGGTGAGCCGGGAGGATGAAGAGGGCAAAGGATCATCCTGCACATGGGAAGTGCTGCTGGTGCCTCCACCTCTGGCAGCACATGGAGTGCAGAAGCCTGCACCCCCACTGAGCCTGTGTCTTGTTGGTGGGGAGAAGCCATGCTGAAGGGGTGGTATATGAGGGCCAGCTGTGCAGATGGCTTATAGCCAAAACTCATTGTACAGTTGACCAGCAGTTCCTGGGCCCTATGTGTGACGATGTCCCGTGTTCCTGCAGGTAAGGCAGTGTCTTTAGGCATGCCTCTGGACTCCAAGCCTTGGCTTAACACACACTAAACCCCAGCTGAGGCTTTCCAGTAAACCCCCCAACACCAACTATCCCTGTGCCTGTTAGGAAAGGTCAAAAACCCAGAAATCGATCCAGCCTCTTAATGTAAAAGTGCATTCTTGCCAGCCTGTTTGGGGCTGGTAAGTGCAATGGCATAGGAGATGGATCTGGGAAATGACAGATGGGAATGGAGCCAGGAGGTCTGTTACCAGTTTGGTGGGGTGGAAGAGGCTCTTTGAGGGCAGGAGAGCAATAACTTTCTTGAAGACAGAGAGGAAAATGTGAGGCTCTAAAAATGAGCCTGGCATCGGGAGATAGCTGGATGCAGCTGGGAGGGAGGAATGGAAAATGCGGTGGCTCTGGGAGGAGCTAGGGGTTGGCACCGGTTGTTTTGCCTGAATGGGCTTCAAGACTCTGATCTGCCACCATATGGGTGTGCAGTTCAATCACACAGGGTCCATTTCCAGCCACCCAGGAGGGAGTATAGCTTGGACACTGGAGAAAGTCTGAAAAATTTAAGGAGCCCTAGGAGGTACTCATTTCTTGCCTTCTGTTGCTCAGAAGCATATTCCTGAACAGTATCCTGAATGTGAGACATTGCCATGGGGGCCTGTGGTTGTAATCCCTCTCTTCCCTCTACCCCACTTTGAGACCCATAGCAAACTTGATTGTGCTCATCCCTGCCCACTGCTGAAGGCTGGCATTATTAGTGCCTCAGCTGTCAGATGTCCTTGCTTTATATAGCCCTCCAAATCTAACTCTTCCCAGGGGTGCTGAGCAAATGGAATGACAGAGTGACCACCCAGAATGGCAGCTGGGTGGGGGTGAGCAGTGGGGGCTGCCATCTGGGATGGGCAGTGCTTGAAGAAACCCTGTCAAAGTATTGTGGCAACCAGCAGCCCTTCATTGAGCTGCTGGAAGAGGGTCCCAGGAGCTGCCAACAGGTTTTTGGAGACCTTATGTTAAATCTGTTCTTCAACACCTGATGGCACTCAGTGCTTCCTGGGCCCGGAGCATGTTGCAAGGGGATGCTGGCACTCTCCTGTGTGCTGGTTCTGATCTCACAAGAAGATCTTCCCAGAGCTCAAGGATCTGATGTAAAAAAAATGCTGAGTGTGCCCTTGAGTCCACTTGCATTGGTGAGGGAGCTGCAGGTGATCAGCCATGCTGCAGCACCCAGGCCCAAGGAACCCTCCCACGGTCCCCTCATCTTCCCATGACAGAGGAAAGGTCCCTTGCTCATGCTCCCTTGACTCATCTTGTCCTCCGCTTCCAAGGAGTGAGTGCTTAGTGTTGGTAAACAGCATGTTATAAATAGGCAACTGATACTATATTGGAAGGAGTTTTCTCTGCTGGTCAGCACAGGCATAGTGGGACCTGGGCCTGGAAGCTATCAGCTCCGCTGGCAGGCATGCAGAGGCACTGGTGACCCCTCATCAAGGGGCTGCTGTGGGGCACGGCTGGGGGGAACCTTGCTGAGTGCCAGCTCTGTCTCCCTGGCCGTGGGAAGCCATCCACAGCCTCCCACCCCTACCGACATATGGATGGGGGCATTGGAGAGGAGGCTTGAAAGCAGCTAGGATTCAGGAGGAAGAAGCGAAATGCATGTGGCTGTGTTGAGCTACAGTTATCTTTGAGAGGCTACAGGTTTTTCATGTAGGGGCAAAAATACTGCAGCTGGCAGTAGAGGGCTAAACTTGGGTCAGGGTAGCTATCAGCTTCCTCCTATTAAAATTATCCCTGATTCAGGAGAAGGTATGTAGCCAGCATCTGGGCAAGACTCTGAAGATGAGTGGATGACTGTGCTGGGTTTCTCTGCAGTGCCTTTTGGGGCATTGGGTAGAAGACATTGAGCGAGGGATCTCCCCGATTGCTGCCTGGTCACACATGTGCGTGTCCCTATGCATGTGGCACTTGGAGAGCAAGCATTAACCCTAGAGTGCTGCTGGGGCTGTGGATCTCTGATGAGCTGTAGTAAATGAATCAGCCCTCAGGTGTGTGTGTGACATGGAGCCCTGCAGAGCTGTGTGGGGCAGGGTTGATCTCAGAGGTCCCAGCATTGACCCTAACAGGACATGTCCCCCTGCTACCAGACCCAAGCAGTCGACTGGTCCCCTAGCAGCCATGCCTGGTGGCTGGCACTGCAGCCTCAGTGGAGGCCTGATTTCCGTATGCCGGGATTCCTTGGAGGCTTTGACCAGAATGCCAGTTGGGTGGCGTAAGCGGAGGGCAGGGTGCCAGGGCTGAAATTCCAGCCTCCCCGCTCACTTATGGGGCTGTGGCAGGACTGCTGTGGCAAGCCTCGGGCATAAACAGGCTGTCAGGGCTGCAGCTGTGGGGCTGGCTACCCAGGAGGAGAGGCTGGAGGAGGTGCTGCCCTCCTGCATCCCTGTACTTTGCCATTTCAGGCCCTGGAGGAGCTAAGTGTGGCTGCCAGGTTTGCTCTGGGGGCAGCCAGGCACCTTCCCCTCTGGAGACTGGCCTGAGAGGTGTGTTCTCAGCCCCAGCAGTGTAGGGTGGAGAGGGTATGTTCGCACCGCAGTCAGCTGTGATTCGAGAAGGACCTGTGAGTTGGCATGCCTGGGATATATTTCCTGCTAGGGTGATGTTTAAGCAGGGGACCGCTGACTTTGCAGCCTTCCCCCCTATCAAATGGGTGGGTGACTGGGGGAAGGAGCAGCTGGGCTTGTTTGGGAGCTCTCAGGAGGGCAGCAGTGGCTTGCAAAGTGCAAACTGAATCTGAAAGCTCCTCAGTTTGACAAGTGGAGGCTTTACTTGGTCTGCTGCTCAAATAAGCAGCGTTGTCCGGCCTTACTCTGCATTGTTCAGGTTGTGTTTTAAGCTATGTAAATCTAATGCTGCCTAATGCTTTCCTGTGAAGTATCTGACTGGCTCTTCTGAGGTCATTGCAATGCATTGGAAGAGCCAGGAAGTCATCCCAGGAACAGCCCGACTGGTATGTGAGATGAGGCAGCGTGGCTGCACTTTCTCCATTGATAAAAAGCAAAATGCCCTGTAAGAGGCTTCTGCCTTCTCCAGCATGTAGCACGTGTCTTTCCATACCATGATCTGAAAAGCAAACGTTAGGAAGCCTCTCTTCCATCATGCATTAGTGGAGTTCACCTCTGCCTTTGGCATCTGTAGATCACCTGCCCTGGTGGGAGTGCAGGAGACCCTAGATCATACAGCTGCTTGGGGAAACTCTGAGGTATTCAAGTGCTTTAGTGCAGGAAACCTTTTCAAAATACCCCATAAGAGCGATGGAGATGCAGAGGCCGTGTTGGTTGTGTGGTAGTGTTTGCCAAGAGCCAGGCAACCCCAGTGCTAATGTTGATGATTGGTAGCAAGTCTGGCAACAAGATTTACCACTGTGTAAAAATGGGACAACTAGGATGTTTGAATGTTTGTTGATATAAATGGGAAAACTGAAGTTCACCATATAACAGTTGACACTTGTCAAACCATTGTGTTTATTTAAAAACTTTAAAAAGGTTGCTTCCCCTGCCCCTGTGCACAGTTTGGGCACCATGGGAGGCAGCTGTGTTGGAAGGAAATGGGAAGTGAGAGGACAAGCTAGGATGACAGGGTATAGGGGTTTAGATATTTGGTCATGATGTGACTGACAGAGAACTCTTTGGTGTCTCAGGCTATGAATGCAAAGGAGTTGTGCTGCAGAGCAAGGAGACTGCAGTACTATTCTTCCTCTGGCTCTGGCCATATCTGTGCTTGGGATATTCAGGCACAGTATGACTAGAAAGATGCTGACCACACAGAGATATCAGCTGTGGAAACAGTCAGAGGCTTGGAAAGGTGCACTTGGAAAAATGCCAGGTGTACAGAGCTTAGCTTAAGGAGAGTGGAGGCAGGTGAGACATCTCCTGACAGCAAGGGATCTTCAATCCCCTTGCTGAGAAGGGGAGCAGTATTTTTGGAGGAGCAGCCAAGTAGCAGAAGTAATGAAATTTGGAAACAGAATCAGGAGGAAAGGCATGCCTTTCAAGTCTGCCAGAACCATTTCCCTGTGAAGAGAAGAAAGCTTTCTGGTCTAGAATTATTTATTTAACCATGTCACTGTGAAGTGTACTGCAGGAACCTATTTCTCATCATCAAAGAACAATTCTGGTTAAGCTACTTGATCTTTGCTGCCTCTATCCTGAAACACTCAGCTGGAGCAGGGTTGCACATAGCTGGGGTTCAGAGAATGGTCTTGGAAAACATCTGGTGCTTGACGCAGAACACAGTGCTCAAGTTTGTCCCTTTTTAGGTGAACACTTTAATTTAGCCATGTACTTAAGTTATGACTTCACTGAGAGCGTTTTAAGATAAGTATATACTTAGGAGCTTTCTTGAGCAAGGGTGTTTTCTTTTGCATGAAGATCCATGGAGAAATATCTTAACAAGCATTAGCCCATACAGCTGTCAAAGCTAAATTTATGTTGGGAGAAATACTAAGTGGTAACCTCATCTGGGTTATTAATTAGTAATTAATCTCAAAATGCCATAATCTAATAATTGTTTTTATGCTCCTGCTCCTGTGATGTGTTTGGGAAGACCAGGCAAACTTCACACCTATAAAGAAAATTCTGGAGAAACTGCTTGCTGTTCTGTCAGATTGTATCAGAGGCCACAGCCACTGCTTTAATGAGTGATTTGTCTTTTCATGCAATATATGTGGTATGTTGTCCTGATCCAGAAATGAGGTATGGAACATCATGTTCACCCTCTCCAGCATGTAAACCAGCAAAGAATAGTTTTGTTGTCTGAAGGAACCCTGGCTGTCTTTGAGGTCCACTGGCTCCTTTTTATTTGGGTGTACTGCCCCTCCTGCTCACCTCTGTGATGCTGCACTTCACATTGGTCCATACAGCTAGATGCCCCTTCCATAGAAGGGGAACAGCCAGGAGTGTGATTTCCTGGTGGAAACCTATGGCATGCTTTGGTGCATCCTGCCAATGTTGTGCTGTGTGCTGGTACCTGTGTCCAGGGGAGGGTTAGGGTCATGCGTACAGGGTGACCTTCAAACTTCAAGGCTTCATGCAAGGATAGAGGCACAAGGTCAGAGATGAGATTCACCCAGGCTTGGGGCACCTGGACCCCAGCCATCAGTGGCGTCATGCTGTTTTCTTTTGGCATTAGAAGTCATCTGTGAAAGCACAGAGTATGAGGGAGTACTTTGGGAGGGAGAGGTGGTCTCAGGAAACATGGCCAGAATAAGTGATGGGTCTTGGCTCCCAGTGACACATAAGGATTAAGGTTGAGGGCCTTAGCCTGGCAGCAGAGATGATGGCATGGGAGCAGCACAGTTGTTCGGAGTGTGGTCCCTCTCAGGGCTGCTGCTGCAGCTCCAATCAGGCAGTTCCCCACTGATTTGCCCTCTGTTTAGGGTGGTGCTTTCCATGGAAAGCAGCCTCCAGGTGCGCAGGCTGCCTTACAGCAGCCAGGCCATGATGCTTAGCTGCTCCTGGGTGTTCTTCAGACTCAAGCCTATGGAAAGCACCTGCTGCTGTTTTCATTTCAATGTCACAGCCTCGAGGAGCAGAGCCCATGAGATGCTGTGGCTGCCTGGCAGGCATGCCTGAGGGGGCTGCCAGGTATCTGGTCTTAGTTTTTCTGTGTGATGCTGGTCCATCTGGGCAGGAGGGCCCTTCCTGACTTCATCTCCAATAACCCTTGGTGCACAGTATTTGATGTGCTCTGCATTGTTTCTGGGGTGACCTCCAAGCCATCTCCTCCATGTCAAGTCAGGATTTCAGTGGTTTCAGTAGGTGTGAGCACCCTGGCTTCAGTGGGGGCTGTGGGCAAGAGAAGCCCAGGTTATCAACTGCAAGTGTTTAGTGGACTCTCATAGGCTTGATATTTGCTCTTGGGGAGCTGTGCTCCATGGATAAACAGTGACTCAGAGCGGCTTTGCCCAGTTAAAGTACTGTTTCTTTGTTTGTCCTAGCATTGAGATAGTCTGGATGGCAAAAGGCTTGCACTACTGCATATTACTGAAAATTCAATGCCCTCCTCCAAGTCCAAGCAGCCACTTTCTCACACACCTTTATCTGCAGGTCTGGGAGCCAGGCTACTTGCCTTGAAGTACCACTTGAGTGTTCCTGGTCTCAGCTGGATGCTGTCAACTCTGTGCCCAGCACCCAACCAGCGCTTTGCTCCCTGTGTTTCCAAGCCAGGCCTAGCTTCTCTTGCCAAGCCCCACAGGACAGAGAGAGACTATTGAAAGGAAGAGTCCCGTCAGCATCTCTCAAGTGCTGGTGGCTGGCTGAGAGCCCAGAGTCCCCAGCCTGGTGCGTGTGAGTGACTCCGCCTTGCAGACCCCAGCCCCTGCAGTTGAAGGCAGGCAGAGCTGCCCTGAAAACTCAAAAAGAGCTGTTCAACTCTCATTCTTCCCACCAGGTAAAGGTTATTAGGGAGCTGCATCTAGATTAGATCCCTCTGGCAGCATCAGAGCAAACATCCTACAAAAGAGGAACTGGGACATCTTTGAGCACTGATATGCCAAGTGAGGTCCAGTGGTTCTCTATAGCATAGATGAGGGCTTGGAGAGCAAGGACAGTCTCAAGGCTGTGTTTAATGTCCATCTTGCTCTGCTATGACCTTTGTAATTTATTCAGTGCCCAACAGGAGCTCAAAGTTGGTCTCTTGCAGCCTCAATCTCCCTTGTTGGAGTTCAGTAGCTGCTGGGATAGAGTGCGTAAGGTGAACAGTGTGCCGTGAAGCCTCAAGGTTTTTCCAGCATCACAGTGTCCTAGTCTGGACACTCTTGTGGCCAAGGTTGCCCTGCTGCTTTTGGTTGTTCTGGGTGCTGTGAGTTGCTGTGCTGTGCTGCTGTTGCTGGAGCTCTGACTCCTGTCATGATTTCCCCAACAGATGCAGAATGCTGGTTCCTAGATGTTCTCCTGTAACTGTCCAGGCTTGCTGGCCACATCCAAACCTCTTGCCTTTTGCTGATGTCTGGTGTTGTTGAGGAACAATTGACTTCCTTCCTCCTCCTGCTGTGGCTGCCAAATCTCTTCTCAGCATGGAGTTGTAAAGGGAGCTCAATTCTGCCTGCTGCAGGGCTATGATTACGTTGACCTTTGTTGCTTGGCTGTGCTGTGGGTCCTTTGTAGACCAACCCTGCAAGGCACATGCTACCCTAGGAGTGCTGTAAGGAAGGTGAGAAAAAGGTGAGAACATCCCCAGTCTGTGAAATGCAAACACTTGTAGCTGCAATCTGCTTAAGGACCTTTGAAAAGAATTGGCATTTATTTGTTATAGGAAGGGTGCAGGTGCAGGGTTTGGAGTACATGTTCCTGTCACTGTTAGAGCAACATGGAGAGGCTGCTGCTGCTAGAGGTCATGCAGCATCCTGGTTGCTTGCTCCCCAGTGCCCACAGGGGAATGGGTTTCTCTCTAGCCTTCCTGGTTTTACATCCCCTGTTTCCCACTGGATGAGAGCGCCAGGCTGGTGGGCCCTTCCCTGCTAGTGCCAAGCTGCCTCACCTTCTGATGTGAAGGAGGGTTATTCTGTGTGCTGCTAAGTGTCATCTCCAGGGATGCTGCTCTAAACAGCCTATGCACCCACTTTGCCACCATTCCTGAATTGATGCAAGGTTTCAATTTTCCTGGGTCCCTATGGAGCACTTGCTAAAAGCAGGGGCATGAAGCTTTTCTGAAGTACCATCCAAGAGAGATAATGCCCTGACCCTGTGCATGCTGTGTGTGGTGTTGTCAGTGCTTAGGGCAGGAGGACCGGGCAAGAGAGAAGCTTACCCCCAATAACCTCTGAGTGAGCAGCTTGCATGCTGCAGAGTAAGGAGTAGGGATGCTCCCATGGCTGACGCAGTAGGGTATCCTACCAGCCCCTGGTGAGGAGCCAGCTGTGGAGCCCTGAGAGGTGGCTTGGACAACTGAGAGATGCTCCTTGCCACTGCTTGGTGACTTGCATCACCAAGGATTTCCTTGGTGGGAGGTACTGATTGCACTCTGTAGGTAAGCAATTGTAATCATGCCCATTGGACAAAATTCCTGCGTCTTTGAGTGCTGTGCTGCAAGGAGGTAAAGACTCCTGTCATGCAGAAGTGAGGAGGATGAAACAGTCAGTGTGACCTTGAGAGACTAGCTCAAAAACCTGGTTTTATTAGACACACACATACACTTCACTCAAGAGGAAAAGCTGGGTGTAGATGAGAATACCCAGTCTGTGACAACTGGTAGGGGACAAATAGGGAGCATGAGGGAAGGCAAGTATGTTAATAGACCCGTATGCACAAAAGGATTAAGATCAGAGATAAAAAAGAAGCTCTAAGATGAGGTGAGCTTACTGATAAACAAAGGGAAAAGGGATGAGAGCTGGGAGAGGTGCAAAGCTCCTGCTAAATATGTGTACCTGTGCAAAATGGACAAGATGGCATTTGGTCACTTAAGAAAAGGAAGAGAACATAGAAAAATTCAGACTAAATAAGGGTTCACCAGGGAGACTGTTCCATGTTTCAGCCAAGCCAGATATCATGCACCTGAATAGCTCTCCGTAACAGTGCTCGAAAGCTGAAGTGATACTTGTGCAGTAAAGATTCTGTATGAATAGTCACTCTCACCTAAAAAATGAAGTATAAGATAGCCAACCTAGGGCAGGCCCACAAATATTTTGCAAAGAAAGTGCAGACCATGTGCAAGCAGTGTAAACGCTGGTAACAGACATGTAGTAGACAACCAAGAAGGTAACGCCTGAGGGAACAGCCCATGTGCTAATGGGGATCCATAAACTAGAAGCTGAAAACCACTGGTGTGAGAGATGGAGTTTCCATCCTTGGTTTTAGTAAGTGTCTGTTGGCAATTGGTAAAGTTGCTACTGCTGGGGTGTTGGGTGATAGGTGAGGAAGCCCTGTTTTCTGGGATTTACTCCCAACCAGGGTTTGGTTGCCATGTGGCTACCACTCTGCAGAATATACAGTGTGATGTCCAGCACCTTAACAGTCTCACCACTCAACTAATTTATGTTGCATTTGCTGTATCACTACCAGCGTATGCCTACAGGAAACAAGGGAAGCCAAACAGTAAGCAGTATTTCTTTATAGACTATAAAGTACAAGCTGGCAGACAAACTTGATTTCTTTCTGATAGATATACAGCCCAGGAGCTTGAAGGGAAAGTGACAGGTAGATATGTTTGGAACTAAAGTGTTTGATTTGGTGACTCATGAAATCTAACACTCAAAATTTAATGCAGTTCAGGTTGGCTGTGACTCTGCTGTGAAGGCTGAGAGCTGATTGGTGTAGAGAACTGTTGGATAGGTTTGGGCTTACTCTTAATGGCAGAGGAGGAGACAGGCCCTTGCTGTGGACTAGGGTGGGACAGGTGGATGGGACCCTGAGGGTGTCCATGTGGCATCGAGACTCCATAGTGTTTGTCAGGAGGCAAACAAGATGGGGCTAGGCACCTCTTCTTAGTGGTGCAGAAATGCTGGGTGCCATGGCCATATTGGTTCCTTGTAGCCAGATGGAGGCAGTTGGGCTGCCTTCTTGGCAGCAGAGCTGCAGCATGGTGTTGTGTGGGTGCCACTGTTACACCAAACCTCCCTGGAGAGGAAGGGGACACCATTAGCCCTTTCCTGATGGCCAGATGGGGACAGACGCCCCTTGCCCAGGAGCAGCCAGTCCAAAGGGATGCAAAAACTGAGGCAGGAGGGAAGCAAGGTGCAAAATGGGAGCAAAACACAGAGCCAGAGCAAACCAAAGAGCCTTTAGGCTGAGGGCAGATTGGCCAGCTGAGATGAGAGGAGCACAAACCACAGCATACCAGGGTTTCAAGCCATGGTACAACCCCTCTTTGCATGGTACATTATGTTCGGGGCACCATATGACTTGAACGCGTTATCAGCAGACTGGAGGGAGTTTCCTGTTAAAAAGAAGCATAAAAAAGACCTCGCTGTCTGGAGCTAAATCTGTATCACTTGGCAAGGCAGACAGTTTCCAGTGGGCAAAGGCAGCATGAAGGGTTTTGCTGATGTTCAAAGGCAAGGTTTTGTGGTTGACTATCCTGGGTGATCTTGAAAGGGACAGAGTTCTGAAAAGGACAGGTTCCCTGACATTCATGGAAGTTAGTGCCCAAGAGCTCTTTTCCTTATTGAAAATCATGGATGAGAAGATAACCTCTGAAAAAGAAGTGTTGTGTGGCCTGGTCAAGGGAGGACTGTCAAGATGAAGTTGTGGAAATAAAATGGCTTGGTTTCACCTGAAACTTGAAGATTCCTCTGATGTTGAGGGTCCTCAGCTTGTGGAGTATTTTTTCCTAGGGAAGGGAGTTCTTCAAACAATCCTGTTTCAGGCCTTTGAAACAAAGGAGCAGCCCAGTACTGAGCCCCAGGAATTAAGCAAGGGTCTCCAAAATGTCTGTGTCCCTTCAGGATCACGCTCTACCAGGTTCAGGACAGAATGTCGGGAGCAGGTCCCCTCTTCCTTTTCCGTGGGGAAGCCATGCTTCCTTCCCATTTTGCTGATGAAGTGATCTCTGTAGGTCTCAGTTGCCTTTAGGAGAAAATCAAACCCAGGTTTCTCATGGATCCAAAGGCTCCCCACTCTTACTGTCTACTTCCATCCCTGCCAGGCACTGTCCCAGCGCAGATGAGTAACTTGTGTGGTCGGCTGTGCTTGCAGCTGTGCTGGGAGCAGGACCGGGGCTCCCAAGCAGTGGGATGTATACAGCCAGCAGTATGCAAGCTGCTGCAAAGTGGTGCTCGAAGCAGCATGGGGCTGGGGGCTGGCCGTGACAGTGACAGTACCTGCCAACACTGGGGCTGGGAGCTGATACGCACAAAAAAGGTGCCCTTTGCTGGTAGATATTTGAGGCCTGTGCAAAGCCAGCTGGAAGGACTTTGGACCCAGGGCAAGGGTGCACTTAGTTTTGGCTTTGAAGAAGCCAAGCCTGCCAGATCAAACCTTTGAATGCCTGGTGTCTGCTTGGCTAGCTCATTCAGATGATGAAGCGTGCAGGGAGCTTTGTATGTTGGCCAGAGGAGATGGAGACGAGGCAGAGAGATGCAGGGCTTTGGCAGGCCCTCCTCCTTCCTGGTGATACAGGACTGATCTCTATTGTATGCTCGTCGGTGCTTTGCCCAGGCTTGTTTGAAATGCACCAGTAGCACATTTGCTTCTTGATGCTTTTTCCCTTTGTAGATCATGTTCCTCCTTGCTGCACCTGGCACATCAGCACTTCTCTAGCCCTCGGCTGCCTGAAGCCCCATGCCAGGTCTGAAGCATGGTGCAGGGCAGTTTTCCCTCTGGTCTGTCTGCAGCAAGAGTGCTATTTACCCCTTTTCTTTGCTGCTGTACTCTGGGAAAGGCTTTCAGCTAATTTGCAAGACCCCTTCTGCCCATGTCTCCTGAGGCTTTTCCCTGCTTGCTTACCGAGAGTTGGACAGTTCTTCCTGTGGTCTGTTCATGGGTGCAAGCAGTTTGCACAGAGCTCTGTTAGGCTTTGCCATCAAGGTGCAGGTAACCTAGGTGGCTGTTTGGGGGGTGAAAAGGCTCCCTCAACCTTGGGTGCCAGCTGCTGCACGAGGGTCCCCAAGTGCCCAGTGCAGGCAGGTCTGTCCTGCCCTGGCAGGCAGGGGCTCAGAGTAGCATGTCCTCCAGGCTCAGGTCCCTCACGTCGAGGCATGGATCACCTATGGTCCTTGGAAGGCCAAGGGGACCCCACATGTCTGCAAAGTACAGGCCATGCCCCCAGCACCTTCTGGGCCAGGAACCAAAATGCACCTCACCTCCCTGAACATCATGTCCTAGAGACTTAGCAGATTTTGGGTTGTGGGTTTTTGGGGCTTTTTTAAATCTGGAAATCTCTAGTATCTTAATCCCGGACCTGCTGGTATCTGGCTGCCTGTCTCTGTGCGCTCAGCCTGTTGTGAGACTGTCATATTTCCATAAATGAATGCATCTCTACCCAAGCACAGTCTAGCTGTTCTAATTACAGATGGGGTTATTAACATTTACCGGTGAGAAAACAAATAAATGTAGCTTGTGTGCTTACGTTGTTCTGGCTGCAAGTGCAGGCATATGCTTTATTGATTTATATTTTTCTGCAGGCGCTTCTCAGGCCTCCTCCTTATGTCTGGCTGACATCAGTGGTGTGGCTGGAAGAACACAGTTAGACACTTGCCCATGTCGGCGCATCCGTCTGCCTGTAAGGAGCCAGCCAGCTCCTACATCACTCCTGCCTGAGTACCAGCAGAGCACTTTCTCTTTTTTTCTTTGCTCCTGGTGCCAGGGGTTTGGCAGAGGATGTGAGCACTGGGCCTGAGGGGCAGAGACTCCAGGGTGAGCTGGTGAGGAGAATGGGAAATGCTCCATTTGGGAGGGCCTGCAGTGCTGTTTTTTTATTGTGTGCCCCAGCCACACTGTCACGAGAGTTCAGTGTGGGGCACGCAGCTTCCTCAATGGGCACCTCCTGGTCCCCTGCCCTGCAAGAGCTCCTCAGGCCTCTGCCAGGTGTCACCCCCTGCCCAGACTGTGGGATGACTCCATGAGCATCCTGATGCATGCACTCTGCAGGCTGAGACAGAGCTGTGGAAGGGCCAAGGCATGTCATCGTGGCCTTCCCAGCCTCATGCCGCCTTCTTCCCTTCTTTCCCTTTGCAATGGATGGACAGGAGCTTGGAGGCTTGCTTGGCTCCTACCTGGGTGCTCATCCAAGAGGAAAACCCAGCGAGCTTGTGCTGACCTGCAGGCCAAGGACAAAGGCGAGGAGGAGGAGAGCTCCTGCCAAACCCTTGAGAGCAGCAGTTCCCAGGACTGTGTGCACAGGGCTTAGCAGGCGGGAGCTGGGCTGGAGGCTGCGTGCACTGCAGCACCTGGTGGGATGTGCTTTATGGACTTCAGCTAGCAAGTGGGATGCCTCTGTTCCTGACATGTGGGGGTAGAAACATGGGGCAGTGTGGACACGCTGGTCCTGCTGGGGATGTAGAGGCTGTGGTGCAGAGCAGGGAGCAGGCTTCTCTGGGGATGGGGGAAGCGGGGGGACTGCCGTTCCTCCCTCCCCCCTTCCCACTGCTCATAGAAAAGGTGTTGGATTCTGGTATTGCTGAATAAGAGCTGAAAATGCCTTTTGGCAAGTCTTTCTGTGCTGTCCTTGCTGTTTTGAGGAAGTCAGCAATAAATGTGCAGAGTGCAGGAGGGGAAGGCTCCAGGGCTTGCATGGGACCAGGTTTGATGTCCTGCTCTTACTGCCTCTTTGGCCCTGCTGTGTGCTGTGGTGGGGAGCCGTGCTCACAGTCAGGAAAGGGCTTGGGCACCTCAGGCTGGTTCCCAGCCCTTGCAACAGCTTCCCACCAACTCCCTGTGCCTTGGCTCTACTGATGTGCAGGAGCTCATGCTGATGTTAGCATCTCAGCCCAGACGGAGCCAAGCTCTTCCTGTCCTACAGCCCTCGAGGGGATGGAGGGACCAGGAAAGGCACCTTTAACCACGTCCTGGCACGGCACAGCCTGTGTGGTCACAGGGACTCTCTTACCTGCAGTGGCAACATAGGTGTAAGGAGGCACACAGGGTCCTTCCCCAGAGGCAGGCAGTGGGATCTGAACAGAAAGCTTTGCCAAACCATACCTGCTTTGGGTGGGGGCAGGGCATCAGGTGTGTATTTGGGGAGGGGGCCAATCATTGCTGGACAAGTCCCCTTCTGCCTCCCGAGCTGCTGGAGGGGATTTCCTTTTGTAATTGGGAAGTATGCTGCTGCACCACAAGCTTGCTGCGAGCGCTGCCTTTCCTGCCCACCTGTGCTTTGCTTAAAACACTGCACTCAATGTGAGCTGCTTCCAGGACCAGTTCTGTACCTTGAAGCACAGGACACGTTGCAGCGTGCCCTGCCTGGTTGACAGTGGGGACAGAGGGTCCCCTGGAGCAGCTGTCTGAGACCAAGGCGCAAACCAAGCATGAGGACAGAGGCATTGCCAGGCCCATGAGTTGCATTGTGCCTGGCAAGACCAGCCAGCTTCCTGCTCCGCTGATCAGCTCCTGGGAAGGGTCTTTGGATGAAGGATACTAGGTAGGCACTAGCGATTGAGCCTGCAGAGATGGCCACCAAGCTTTTTCTTGGTTACCTAATTCATGTTGTAACCCTAGAAGAAGCTGGGCACCTTGTTGTGTCTGACCTGAAGTGATGTGGTAGGTTGCTGCTGGCTGTGCCTGCAGCTGGGTGAGCTCGAAGGGCAGAAGTGCTCCAGACATCCCTGCAAGCATTCTGAGCCTTCCCACACACCTGAAGCACCTCTGTCTCCATGGGGAGCCCCTTCTTGTTCTTGCCAGGTGGGACATTGCATACCTAAGGATGGTGCTGACTGCCACTGTGCTGCCTTGCTGGGCTGATGAAGAGGCAGCGTAAGCCTTGGGCGTATGCCACAGCTTTTCCATTACTGGGTGTTCTGATTGGGTTACTGGAGAGGCTAGGAAGTTTTATCTCCAGTCCCTTCCAGTCCATCTTCTAGGCTTCAGAAAAAAAAATACATCTCTGGGACCTGTCTCTGTGAAATGTGGCTTAAATTACCCATAGGCTTGTGAAGTTTGTATTGAACACGTAATGGTTTGTATAAATAATGATTATGATAGGGCTGTGGGCAATGTGAGTGTATGAGCCTTGTTTCTGTTAGAAAGATGACCAGAAAATGGAGCTATAAAACATGCAGGAATGAGGTAAATGGTTTGGTCTCTGCAGAGGAAAAAGCACACTTCCCTTATCTGTTGCAAGTCTTTCAGTACTTTGGTAAAATAATATATAATATTCGGTCAGCTTGTGTAACTTGCTTGGATGTTCAGAAAACCTCTGAAATTCCTCACAAAAGACTGTTAAGAAAATTGTGCAGTGGAGGAGATGTAGAATCCTGGATCAGAAAATCGCTGAGGGTCCACAAACAAAGCGTAGGAGCAAATGAGCAATTTCAGAGTGATACAAGCAGAGGGATGAGTTCCTTCACTATTAATGACCCAGAGAAGATAATATGCAGCAAGTTACCCAAAATCTGCAGATACCCTGGAGTCATTCAGATTTGTCAAGATGAAATGACTCCAGAGCGACACTGCATGAAGTGGTGTGAGGCAATGAGAAAGTGGGTATTGAGAAGCGTGCAACCGGGTATATTGGAAGGAATTACTTGTTCCGGGACATGGCTGGCTTCTAAATTACTGTGACTACTCAGGGCAGCAGCATTGTGGGCCAGCTACAGAGATACTTTTCCTCAATATGCAAAGATGCCATCAGATGAGTAAATCATGCTCAGCCACACGAGGAGTAGCATAAAAAGAGATGCTGAGAGTGTCAGGATGCTATTCTGGCAGTCAAGGTAATTTCCCTAGCCAGGATATGGTATGCGATTCTGGTCACCTTTCCATAGGGTCAAAAGAGGATATATTGGGGATGTGTGGTGAGAGTGGTTAGAGCTGGAAGACACCTTGTGTCATGGGAAGGAGGGGGCACTTAGTAGTGAGCTTAGCAAGTCTAGAAAAAGCAAAGGCTTTTATTCTTTGTCACTATGTAAGGAGAACCAAACGCTGTGGAGTTGCAGTGGGATCACAGTCTTTTACTCAACATCTGGAACTGGTTGCTGCAAGATACCATTTACAAGATTCCAAAATGAGGAATGAGAGGTTATTTCTCTTTGCAATAAGTCCATCTAGTCTGGAACTTTGGAAGTGAAAACAGAGGGGTATAACCATTCACACTCCAAAGCGTGTGACTTTACATTGGTGAGTCTCATCCCATCGTTTCTTCCCATCCCTCCCCTGGAGCTTCCCAGTCTCCTGTTAATACAGCCAGAGTGAATTATCCTGCCTGGCTCCCCAGTTGATTCCCAACTGTAATCTCATGGCTTGGCTTTCTTCTCCTGCTTTTCTACTCCCCTTTTCTGTTCCTGGCAGCCCTGCTCTAGCTCTGTACCTGTGAATATCTCTTAATAGACTGCTTGGTGGTTTTTCCAATTTGGCTGACCCCCTCAATGCCTGTACCCTGCTGGGCTTTTGCTTGTTGCAGTGCCCTTTGTCATTGGTGCTTCAGCTGGTTTGCAGCTGTGCATCTGTACCAGCTGAGCTGGGAGGGATCACTTTGAAGCTGAGCTCTATAGGACACCGCAGCAAACAGTTTGGTGGTCATTATCCAGCCAGCAGTGTGCTGTGATGCTGATAAATCTCTGCAGCCAGGTGGGAGATTGCCAGGATATACCCATGAGCTGGTGGGAAGAGCCCTGCGCCCTCTCTGCTAATGTCACCATCCAATGTGGAGCTAGAAGGGCAGGACTGGTGGCAAGGGACATCTCTGGGACAAGAGACTGAAAACAATGCAGGGAAGTGGCGGTGGCTTTCTCATGCTCTGGGGTAAGTGACAGCTCTTTTACCCAGGCCACCAGGATGGCATTTCTGGGCTTGGGAAAGCAGGCCCTGAGCATTGCCCAGAAGTGATGCTGTGCTAGCCAGCCTTTCTGCATGGTATATGGTAGTGAAGGATTTGGGGTGGCTGGTGGGTGCTGTGTAAAAGGAGTGGTTCAGGGATCGGCAGCCTGGGTAGATCCTCCCGTCTGTTATCACTGCTTCCTTCTGCAGCTGATGGGGTTTTCTCTTCCCTGTTCCACAGTGTGGTTGTGTTTCTGCTGTCAATTTGTCATTTCTAGACCATCCCAGTGATGCTCAATTTGCATTTATCCATTGCTAGCATAGTGTTCTCTGTTTCCTATGGAGCTGCTCTGCACAAGAGGAAGATCTCCCCATGTTCAAATAGTGGTCCTGACCCAAGCCCAGCTGCAGGTCTTGTAGCAATTTGTGGAGGGCACTGAAATAAATAAAATATTTGACAGCTAAATAGTAGAGCTTAAGCCTCTTCTCTGCCCTCTGTGTGGTTGCATCTAAATGCATCCAAGTCAGAGGAAGGAAAGAAAACAAGCAGGGGGTGTAACTGGCCCCTGATGGGTGCCCTGGGGGCTGAGGCCTGCAGTGAGCCGAGGGCGATTCAGCCTAATAAAACTAATGGCATGCAGCCAGGTAAAGGAAACTCTGGGATCATGATGCAGCAACTGTCCCATAGCAGTTTGCTTCCATCATCCAGATGTGACTTCATGCCCCCACCACCCCACCCTTTCATTTTTTCCTGTGCCTAAACATTCTCCCTGCTGAGGGGAAGGGGCTGAGACACTGTGTCCTCAGGAAGAGGAGTAGTCCTTGAGAAGGAGGTGTGCCAAAGTGGCATGAGAGTGGGGGAACAAGGAAGGGAGCTCTGGGACTGTGTGTGGTGGGACCACAGCTGCTGAAGCACCCAGACTCTTCTAGCAACCCTCAAACTCAGGAGGCTTCTCCAGATGACCTTGTCCCTGGACACTGGTTCCCAGGTATATCCTGTAGCATAGAGGAGCCTGAGCCAGCAGGCAAGGTTGACCCCTAACTTCAACAGGGCTACGCTGTCATCCAGCTGGTGTGTGTCTAACCAGGCCTTTCTCTCCTTTCCCCAGGGAAGACGATGAAGCTGTAGAGATGCTTCCCTACGTGATTGCCACCCTGGGCTCAGCAGGGGCCTCCTGCAAAGCCTCCACATGCAACAACAGCACCAAGGACTACTGCTACAGTGCCCGCATTCGCAGCACTGTGCTGCAGGGGCTGCCCTTTGGTGGGGTGCCCACCGTCCTAGCCCTTGACTTTATGTGCTTTCTCGTAAGTCTACCTACTGTTGGTTCAGCACCTTCTCCCCTAATTAGCCATAAAGGGAGGACTGTGGTTGGAGTTAAGGGCTTGGAGTTGGAGTTAAATGCCATCCCAGACTTTGCTGCTGGCTGACTTTATGGTCCTGATCGTGTCCCTTCGCCACTATTGACTTAATTCCAATACCACTGCACTGAGCCCATGGAAGGGTGTTGCAGATGTTCCTAAGGACATGGGTCAGGTTAGGTCCATTCTGCATCCCAAAACTCCCACTTACGGTGCCAAGTCCCTGCAGCTTTACCCACCCAAAGGCATTGCTTGTTCCTCCTTAGGAACTGCAGGACCACAGATGCTGTAGCTGTAATCTCACCTCCTTGGGACCTGAGGGCCTTTTGATCTTGTAGTTAACTTAGCTACTGTGTGTTGCATCCTGGACCTCTGCCGCCCACAGCCATCCAGATAGTCTGATTTTAACAGCCCTGGAGAACTTGTGCTGTCCCATGGCCTCAGTTTGCCATTAGCTGAGCAGTCCTGTCCCCTCCTACCCTCCCTCTTCCTGTGGCTCTGCACGCAGAGGGCAAGCCCAGAGCTGGACAAAGCCTCATCTCACAGCTGCTCCTTTGCTCTCTTCCAGGCACTGCTGTTTGTCTTTTCAATTTTGCGTAAAGTTGCTTGGGACTACGGACGCCTGGCCCTGGTGACTGATGCTGACAGGTAAGTGTAGGAGACGGACATGAAAACAAGACATGAGTGGTATCCTTCTTTGCTGCAGGGCAGAAGGGATAAACCCCCTTCTGTGTGCCAGAGGCAGCTGGGGAGGAGATGCAAGCGTGCCAGTTGTATCCCCTGAGCTCCAGGCGCAGGAAATATCGCCACTTACCAGCTTTTTTTGTTACAGCATCCTTCTCCCAACACAGGGAGTGGTCCCTGCTGGCTCCATATCACTTTTGGTCCCTATAGTGACAGACGTGTGCAGGGGTCCTTACAGAGGAGCAGCAGATGGAGGGTCAAGAGAGGAAAAGAGGTCACGGCAAGGGTGAGGGCTGCCACAGTTAAGCTCTGAAGGTGTCTTTGTGGCTCTACTGGATGCAGTTCTCGTTAAGAGCACTTAAAAGTGGTAGGCTGTGTTTCCAGGTGCAGTACTGCTGTGCTAATGTGAGTTTAGCTCGCATCCCAAGTACTGATGAGTTGGTCTGGGTATGGATCTTTCCTGCCCAATGCTTTTGTGGGCTACGGTGTCTGTTGGCAAAGCCGGGGCCCACTGGGAATGGCAGCTCCACAGCAGTGTGATGCTATTCTCATTTTTGCTGTCAGCAGAAGGTAGGACAAAGATTATTTTCTTCCAGTGCCAAACAAGGAATTCTCCTTGATTAAGCTAGAGGGGTTGTGCAGGTAGTTTGCCTCTCTCCAGGGGTGGTTTGCTGTGCCCTTGGTGCTTTGTTGTGTGCTGGAGGCAAGTGTGGCTTCTGAAGGCTGACTGTGGTAGGTGGTTCTTCTCCTTGATCGGCTCCACAAGCTTATTGTGCCCAAAGGCTTGGATGGGACTGAACTCCAGCCTCTTTGGCTCCTTTGGCAATACAGATTCAAGTAAGTTTCTCTTGAGCACTCTGTGCATGGTAGTGGAAAGAGTAAGAGTTGTTTACTTCCAGCACTGAAACAGAAAATCTTCTGGTTTAGATAAGCGGTCCTGGATAGCGTTAGATAAGCAGCTGTGTCCCTGTGGCTCCTCCGCTCCTCCTTTCTTGGCCTGGCTGGGGAAATGAGCAATGCAGGGGCATTGGGGGAAAGTGAGGAGAAGGGAATAGCCATGAGACCTCACTAGGGAGAGGGCAGCAGCTCCTCAGGGTTAAGCTATCTGGACCTAAGTGTGGGCTGGTAGCCACAGGGGCTGCACAGCTCTGGCCTTCAGTGGGGAGAGAGGGCTGGCCCTTCTTAGAGGTGATGCTTGAGCACCCTGGGTATGAGGGAGTGGGAGCAGTGGCTGTAGGCAGAAAGGCAGAGGGGTGTCAGCTTTTCGGTGGGGGAGAGCCGGTAAGCATGGGGAGAGGGACAGCATGGCTGCAGATCACCAGGACCAGGATCCCAGTGAGGAGCACCTGCTGGTTGTGGCCCATCCATGGGGTGGGATGCAAGTGTGTTGGCTGCCTGGGTGGGGAGGAGAGGCATGGAAAGGGAGGTCAGGTGGCAGCTGGGTCAGCCCCAGCAGGCTGTCCTGCCTGACCCCATCCCTCAGGAGCTCCCTGGGACACCCATGGTGTGGAGCCAGGCCACCTTCCTGGTAAAGTCAGCTTCCCTTTAGCTGGCAACAAAGCACTCTGCCCTTGGGACAGCGGGGGCTCTGGGGTGTTGTGGCTTGGGACAGCACTGGGCTCTGGAAGGAAGATCTTCTCCAGCCTGACCATTGGCAGGTTTTTCTTCCTCAGGACAGTGTGGAGCCCTGTTGGGTGTGTAGCTCTCTGAGACAGAGGAGACCCAGCGCCTGCTCCCATGGTTGTAACCTCTCCTTTTGTGTTTCTGTGCCCCCAGGCGCCGACGCTGGCAGACTGAACGAGAGGAGCGGGAATAGTATGTTGTTTTTTCAGGGTCTTGTTTTCTTCTCTCTTTCTTGCTTGCACTCTCTCTCTTTCTCCTTTTCTCTTACAGTTTTCTGTCTTGCTTCTGAACTAATCTAAGTGGCTGGGAGTCTGGGCTTGGACTTGTGCCTCTCAGTGGATTTGTGCTCTTCTCTTTCCCTCCACTTTGTGTCAGCCACTACCACAGCTGGATGCACCCTCGTTTTCCCCTAGCAGCCCTTAAATGCTCCCTGAGGGCAGTAGTGCCAAGGAGCTCCCAATCCCACCTGAGGCAGAGGGTGCTACATCACATACCCTGCTCTACCTGCCTGTGTCCAGCTATTCTGTCTTACAATGGAGAAAGTAAACCTGGTTGCCTGAGCCCACAGCAGGCTTGGGTCACCCAGGTGCAGCCTCCTTTGCCTGGTCCTTCTCATTGCAGGGTGCCATGAGGGCTGCTTCCATGACAGCTGCAAGGGCAGGCGGGTGCACAGAGAGGATCTGACAGGGAGTTGCAAGACTTCTCTTTTTACTTTACCCATGAGGCTGCTGGGACCACGACAAGTGTTGGCCCTTGTCCCTTGCCAAATACCTCCAGCTGGCAGCATGCCCAGCAAGGCAGCACCTTTGTCCTTTCTCTCTCCCCGTGCAGAAGCAAACTTCCTGCCTCAGTGCTGCTGAGAGCATCCTCTGGCACCTTGGCCTGGTGTTTCCCATTAAGCACTGCCATGGACCTCTCCCTCCTTGCTCTTTCCTCTTTCTTACTGCTTTTATGCCTAAGAAAAGAGCATCCCTTATGCCTTGCTGACTGGCTGGGTGGTACACACTGTAGAGATGATCAGCTGGCAGTGCAGAGCCTGTGATGGTTGCTCCAGCCAGACTGACACATGTCTGAGACCATGGCAGCAAACTGCAGCCTCACTTCTCATACTCCATCACTTGCAAAGCAGGGGCCTGCCACTGCTACTGCCTTCAGAGGGTGCAGGGATGCTCCTATTTTTGTAGTTGCTTCTTGCCCCCAAAGGAGCAGAGCAGAGAGAGTTGTGAAAACAGAGGTGGCGGTAGCTGTGGTACATGGCACAGAGGGGACCCCTCACTCATGCTTGGGTGCTTCACTAGTAGCTGGCCCTGTTCCAGGTGTGTCTGGCAACTTTTCACTGCTAACACCTTGCAGGGGTAGTAAGGCAGAGGTAGCAGAGCTGTTGTGCTCTGAGGGTTTTAAGGGGGGGCTTCCTCAGTTATCCTCACGAGTGCTTGTCTCTCTCCAGGGGGCTGTTCTTTCCTGCTCACATTTTTCATCTGAGCTTGCTGGAGCTCTCTGCTGACACCTGCGCCCCTGCCCTGCACCCAAACCTACTGCTTGATCTGGTACAATGTTGGTAGCCAGAAACTTTCAAAAGCCTGTGGAGCTCAGTGAGGAAACTTTGTCCTGGCTGCGCTCCACCAAGGCTGGTGGCACCTTCCCATCCCAGCTGTTCTTTGTGCTGGGGTGCAGTGGCAGGTGGTGGGTTAGGGACATGTGTATGGCCATCTGGTGCTCCAAGCCCTTGAATGTGCAGCATTGCTCTTGTTGTGGGAGGACATCCTCCTCTGATGTGTCCCTTTGCCTGAGAACCAGCAAGTGCCCTTGTCCTGCCTCTTGCCAGGGCTTGCAGTAGTGATCAGCACTCTTAATTGATGACTTAGTCTGCACCAGGAGGTGGTGGCAACCTACCTGCACCTCTGTGTGTAAGGGTAGTGATCTCAGAGCCCTGTGGGGCTTGCCACCCACACTGCAGCAAGACCTTTCCACAGCATGCCTGGCCTCCCCTCCTGGAGCCTGTGATTCCCTTGGCCTGAGGCTAGCCGTGCCTCAGACCCCATCTTTCTCCTTCCCTGGCAGGACCAGCACCAAACCTGGGGCAGTGGGCAGGGTCCCACCTTAATCTTCTTGCAGTTTAGGGCAACCTTGCCTCCACCTACTTGCTTTGTTAGTGCTTTGCTTTAAAAAGTCTCCAGCTAGGTGCAGGTACCATTGGAGCTCACTTTCCATCTTTGGCAAGGTTTGGCGGCCTCTGTCTTCTCAGCACTGCCGATCCTCTTATCTCTGCACCCTCCTGAATGGAGCTGAGTTAGCCTGGTCATCTCATAACATGGCACTCTTCTCAGTTGTTTTTTCCAGTACTGCTTTTGCTCTGCCCTCTGCTTTTCCAGTACCGAGGAGCCAAAAGCACACCATGTCATTGTGCTGGTCTCTCCCTGGGTTTGTGGACAGCAGAAATTCACCCTTGCTCCCTGTGCCCACCTGCAAAGCCTCTGGGATTTTAAAGGGCTGAAGGTCCAAGAGCTTGGTTGAAGCTCCCTCTGTCCCTCCAGCAGAGCAGAGTGTTGGGCTGTGCAGTCGCAAGGCTGCACACCACTGTCTAATCTGAACTGCTGTAGTCCCATGACCTTCAGCTAATCTCCTTTCCCCTCTCGATGTTACTTCCAGCTAGAGACTCAGCAGGTGCTGCTCTGCTCTGAGGGACACCATGTGTCCCATCCTCTTTCCTTTAGCAGGGTCATAAGGGTCTTTACTTGTTCTCCTTCCCATAGTGTTATCCACTTTGTCTTTAGCACTTGTCTCTCAGCTGCTTCTTCTCCAGGTTCTTGCCCATCTGATCCACCTTGAGCCTGTACTGGTTACAGGGAGACCATGTTTTCATCTGTTTTTTTAACTTTGCTTCTAGCCTTCAGATCAGCCATACCTCTTGCACTTCTAAGGTCCCAGCCTGCTGTTGCTATCTTGCAAGTGCTATTTAATTTAGGTCTCAAGACCATTTTCTTGTCTCCTTTGCCAGCTGCCCTCCACCCCCATTCGTAGTGGGAGCTGTTGTCTGCCTTGAATGCTTCTGCTGCAGGTTCTTCATCTAGGTCCCTGCCTGTGCCTGGAGTAAAGTGGCCTGGGATATTCACCTCTCTTGCTTTCCTGTCCTTTAGCCTGTGGTCATTCACTTCTAGCTATTTGCCCTGCTCCTGCTGGAGGGATTTCCAGGCAGGAGGCACAGCTGAGGCTGGCTCCAGGCAGCACAGCTGCTGGGACTCAGCCGTGTTCCTCCTCCTCCTGGCTTCCCCTGCACTGAAGCACTAAGGGTGGGGAGGACGGGTGTAGTGGGATACAGCCCACCAGACTCCCAGCCTTCCTCTTCCCTAAGGCAAGCGAGGCCCTCCAGGACGGAGCCGCTGCCAGCACCTCTCCGGAGTGCTGGGGCTGCTGCCTCGTGGCTGCACCAGAGCCAGAGGGGCTGCAGCACCCTCTGGTTCCCACCTTCTCTCCTCTGTCTAAACCCTGTGCTAAACAGACCTCACCTCTCCTCCATGGCAGCAGCCACCAGCCCCTCCTTGCAGAGGCTGCTGTGTAACACAGGTGCCTCTCAGAAGGCGCTGAACAAGTAGCGTACATGGGGGCTGCTGGGCACAGGGTGCTGTCTGAGGAGGGGTCTCTGCATACTGCTACCTCTGCTCTCTGATCTTACCTCTCTGTCTGACCTGGGGCAAACTGACCTGAACTAACCTCTGATCTTCTGGGTGCCCTTGGTTCCTAGCAAGGCTGCCTCCTCACATCTTCTAACTTTCTCCCTTGCCTCCTGCTTGTCATTTTAGCGTAGCCTCCGCCCTGCACTCTGACAACCATGACCGCTACGAGCGCCTCACCTCCGTCTCCAGCTCTGTGGACTTCGACCAGAGGGACAATGTGAGTAACAGCTAGAGTCGAACACCTTGCCTTTGTATGACCAGGAGCCCACAGCTTGTCTGAACCAAGCGCTTTTCAGAAGAAACGCTGTTTGCCCATCCCTGGGCCTTAGGTCCCACACAATTGTAGAGCTAAAGGAGATATAACTATGTGGCTTCTAGACATGTGCTTAAATAAGTAGTCTGTACATCTCTGTGGCTTAATGGACATCTGTCCAACCTATAATCTCAGTATTACAAACAATACTTGCCTCACACCTTTATCTCCACTGCTGTTTTCCTCTCTAAAAGGGAGACACAGTTCAGTAGGATAACAGGGTCTGATGGGCGGGTGGTGAAGCTCCCAGGAAATATTCTTCCCCCAGGTGTCCTTTGAGGAGCACTGGCTTGGCCCAGCTTTCCTTCCCAGTCCCTGCAGAGCTTCTGTTGTCCAGGATGATGGCTAAAGTACCTGTGTGGTGAATTTTCTGGGTGTCCCTAGGCTGTGGAGAGCTTCCATGCTAGCCAGGAGCCTGCAGGATGCCTGGGAGGTTGAGCTGGTAGGGGACAGCCACGTGGCAGAGTCCAGCCTGTGTTGTGCCTCATGGAGTAGCACTGTCATCTCCTTCACCTTGGCCCATCAGTAGCTCTGCACGTCTGGGTGCCTATGGTCTGTCCCCCCCAAGCCAAGTCTATGGAGTTGCAAGGACACCAGCCTAGTGCCCTTAGCCTTTGAAGACAGAAGCAGGGATAAGGGAACATGGAGTGATGTCTTCTTTCTGCACAGGGTTTCTGCTCCTGGCTGACAGCCATCTTCAGGATAAAGTAAGTGCCCAAGGACCTGCATGCGGGAACCACATGGGGAAGAAGGAGAGGCAGTGCAGGGTGTTAGGACACCCAGTGTAGTACAGCTGTGTGAAGCTGCTGCCGTTGCTGCAGCGTCTTCTCTGAAGAACACAAGGAAAGTGTGTCCTCTGGAGAGGACAAGCAAAGATGGGACTAGATGAGGAGTCTTAAAGCCAAAACTAAGGTCGCACAGTGAGTCTCTTGACAGAGGAGGGCACCCAGCCCAGGTCTCCCCTGCCTCAGTCCCATCTCAAAAACACTGTCCACTGCTCTGCAGAGATGCTCCTCTCCCTGGGACTCTTGATAGGGGCACTGCTGTCTGAGGAGTGGCACAGAGGGGACTGGAGGATGCAGGAAGACACCCCAGCCTGATGATGCTCAGGAGTAGTCTCCTAAGCACTTCTTGGCTTCAGAGTGCTGTGGGATAGTGTCAGCCATCCCGTATTTCAGCAGGGGAGGCAAGGCCAGAATGGTGTGAGGTGGGGTTTGTGTTTATCCAGCTACCTGTCCTGGGGGGCAGAGGGCAGGAGCGTGGAAAGTGGGCCTGCAGTAAGCACTGCATGGGGAGGTTTCTGCCCAGGCTGGTCCAAGGCTGGGTGCTGGGCTCCCTACCCCAGGGCCTGGCCATGGGTCCAGAGGGCAGAACCAGGGGTGCTGTGTGGGCTCAAACCAGGAGGGCAGCCACGACCCTGTGCTTTTTTCTAGCACTTGAGGGAATGTAGAAGATTGCCTGATGGCCTTTCTCTCCCTGGCAGGGATGATGAGATTCGGGACAAGTGCGGGGGTGATGCAGTGCACTACCTGTCCTTCCAGAGGCACATCATCGGGCTGCTGGTGGCTGTGGGTGTGCTTTCTGTGGGCATCGTGCTACCTGTCAACTTCTCAGGGGACCTACTAGGTGAGAGCAGGGAGCCTTTGGCTGGGCAGGGGGAGCTGCTTTCAACACCATGTGCCAGACCACTGGGGAGCAGTGGAAGGCAGGACAGGACTCGCACAGACAAACCCTGACTGCTGTTCCACTTTAAGCGTGGCGCATCCAGAGGGTCACCCTGGGCAGCTTGGGTTTTGGGGTGTCCTGCAGGTGAGATTCCTGCCATAGCCCACCCCAATGGTGCTCTGTGCCACTCATTATGACTGAATGTGCTTGTGTCTGCCTCTTTCTCCCTAGAAAACAATGCCTACAGCTTTGGGAGGACAACTATCGCTAACCTGAATTCTGGGTATGTGTGGGCAGTGGTGGGATGGATAATTGAGGCCCTTAAGGGGTATTTTGTAAATGTCCACTTGCTGCAGAGCATCACCTCCTTGGAGGTTGCGTTTCTGCTCCTGCTGTGAGGCTACTGTCCCTGCTCCAATTTCCAGACTGAGCTCCTGGAAGTTGGCTGTAGGGCATGTGGGTGCCATGCCAGTTACTCTGCTCATGGCCCCAGTGCCTTGAGGGCCTAACTAGCCATACACAGACTTTAGTGGCAACCTTGCATTGGCCTTTGTGGTCTCTCTTGTGACAGGAATAACCTGCTGTGGCTGCACACATCTTTTGCCTTTCTGTACCTGCTGCTGACAGTGTACAGCATGCGCCGTCACACCTCCAAGATGCGCTACAAAGAGGATGACTTGGTGAGCAGGATCTGGCCACTCTCCCAGGCACATTTTCCCATGCCCTTCTGTCAAGTCAGGTGGCCTTGGAGAGAGTGCAGAGCACCCCACTTCCCACAGCAGTTTGGGGCTGTCTTGTTTTGGCTGTTCTTTTATTCTGCCCGGCCAAAGACAGATCTCCAGAGCAGCAGCCCTGACTGCCTGTGGGGAAAAAGGAGAGGCCTGCACTGGATCAGCGTGTAGGGGGGGACCCTGTGCCTTCTGCCTTCCTCGGGTTGCTCCAGCTGCTTTTGCCTTGGCTTCTTAAGGGTACCCCCTGTTTCTGTTCAGGCAGCTGCAGTGTAAGTCCCTAGCCTGTCAGTCTGCAGCGCACAAGGATGCAGGATGCCAACAGCTAGTGAAAGCATAGGAGAGGGGGAGCCTTGGGTGCTAGAAGTGATGGGGCTGCCCTTTCCCATGGCTGACTCAGGCCTTGGAGGGGGGTTGCTACAATCCAGTCTTCCACACTATCCACACCTACTTGCCCTCCCCTTTTTTTCTTCCTTCCTTCCAGGTTAAGCGAACTCTCTTCATCAATGGGATCTCAAAATATGCTGAGCCAGAGAAGATCAAGAAGCATTTTGAGTGAGTCTCACTGTGACCCTAATTAAAGGCTGCTCTGTAACGGGGATGTTTTTATTGAGGTAGTACTCGTGTTACCTGGAATGGCAATAATACATTGAGAGCAGAAAGCTAGTCAAAATCGGTGAACACTTTTATTTTGGGCATCTCTGTTGTTTTTCTGCACAGTGTCCTTGGTTTTGTGCCTTGGGATATGCCCAGTTATCTCTTGCAGAGCCGTAGGGGGTCAGGCTAGTAAGTAGTGGACAGGGCATGTCCTGAGATGTAGTCAAGCTCAGAGATGAGATGCAGGCAGGAGGCGCTCAAGCAGTGACTATGGGATGTTGTGCTTCTGCCCTGATCACAGTCCTGGGCCACGTTTAGAAGCACCATGGGGAGAGGATAAATGCTTTGTACTCTTTGGGAACCCTTCCACCTCTTTCTTACCCCAAGCACTGTGGCCCATGAAGGCAGAGAGGGGTTGTGAGATCAGAGGGGTGCCTTGCTGCCACAGAGTGAAAGTCCAAAGAGGCTCCTTGTGCCAGAGCCTGGAGGATGTAGTGTTTGCCCCATGTGTTGCTTCTGCTATAAGGGACAGAGCCTGCAGGCTCCCCTGCTGCCCCCAGCAAGCTCTTACTATGCATCATGATGCTCAGTCCAGGGCAGGAGAGAAGTCCTGTATGCGTGGGGTTTGCTTGAGGGTACAGCCTTTGATGCTAGGTGTGATGAGCTGGTGCTTCCTGTCTGCAGGGAGGCCTACGCCAACTGTACCGTCCTGGAGGCCCGTCCCTGCTATGATGTGGCCCGGCTGATGTTCCTCGACGCAGAGAGGTAACCCCTGGTTTGGGAGAGAAGGCAGGGTGGGCTGATACCACAGGTTCTCCTTCAAGTCTGGTGCCACAGGAGCTTTTCTGAGCCACCCTCTTTCTTTCCTTCCTTGTCTTCCACTCTCCTGTTTCAGGAAGAAAGCTGAGCGTGGGCGAATCTACTTCACCAACCTGCAGAGCAAAGACAACACTCCATCCATGATCAACCCCAAGCCCTGTGGCCACCTGTGCTGCTGTGTCATCAGGGGCTGTGAGGAGGTGGGGAGAGAGCTGGAGGTGTTAGATGGTGGGGCACATGGGGGTTTGGGTCTCTGCTCTGACCCCTGTCCTTCTGCCCAGGTGGAGGCCATTGAGTACTATACCAAGCTGGAGGAGAAGCTCAAAGATGATTACAAGCGGGAGAAGGAGAAGGTGAATGAAAAGCCTCTGGGGATGGCCTTTGTCACCTTCCACAATGAGACCATCACAGCCATGTGAGTGCAAAGGGTCCTGTCCTCCCCAGGAAGGTGACCTGTCCCACCTCTCACCTAAAATCAGAGGAATGCCAGCGCTAAGGCTTCCCCCCCAGCTTGTCCCTGCCAGCCCTCTGCATCAGCATCTCCCTCTTTCTCTTTTCCAGAATCCTCAAAGATTTCAACGCCTGTAAGTGCCAGGGCTGTGCATGCCATGGGGAGCCCAGGGCCTCCTCCTGCAGTGAGTCCCTCCATGTCTCCAACTGGACAGTCAGCTATGCCCCTGACCCACAGAACATCTACTGGTGAGCTGCTCTGTGGGGCTTAGTGGGCCCTGCCATGGAAAGGGGGTGCATCCTTGCTGTCTCCCTCCCTATCTGCTCCTCTGGTAACTGAATGAGTTGTTCTTGCTGAAGCCCAGCCTGGCTGAGCTAGAAGTCTGATCTGACTTGGAAGGCAAAAGCCTCGGCCTGGCACCCTAAGTGCTGTTCACACAGGCTGGGCTGTAATGTGGATGTGAGGGCCTGGATCTGCCCTTCTCCCCTATGCAGCCATCCTGATGCCTTCCTTCCCTCCTCCCAGGGAACACCTCTCCATCCGGGGCTTCATCTGGTGGATCCGCTGCCTCGTGATCAATGTGGTCCTCTTCATCCTCCTCTTCTTCCTCACCACCCCTGCTATCATCATCACCACTATGGACAAGTTCAATGTCACTAAGCCTGTGGAGTACCTCAATGTAAGGCCTTTGGAGACAGCTGCAGGATGGGTAGCATAGGAACCACCCCAAGGCACAACAGCCCTTGCAAGGGAGGGGATAGGGAGAGAGATTGTCAGTGTTCCCCAGGTCCTGTCAGCCTGGCCATGAGGGAGGTGCTGAGCCTGGCTAGGGTCCAGTGGCAGCTGCAGTGCTGGGGACTTGGTGTCAGCAAAGGCAGCTCTACCTGTGGCTGGCACAAGAGCTCCCGAACTGTGTAACATGCAGTCTCTTCTCTGTCTTGTCACAGAACCCCATCATCACCCAATTCTTCCCCACCCTGCTGCTGTGGTGCTTCTCTGCTCTGCTGCCCACCATTGTGTATTACTCTGCCTTCTTTGAAGCACACTGGACCAGGTAAGGAGAGCCAGTGCCTGTTCTTAGTTGTACCAGCATGCTGCCTGGCCACTAGACGCTTCTCACTGATGTAAAGCTCCTGACTGGATTCTTCTGCTTGAACTTCTGTCTTCCACTCTAAGCATGGTGTTATGTTGCACCTCTTGGACACCTGGGGTCTGCTGTAGACAGCTGTTCTGCCAATCCTTAGCTGTTGTGCAGCATGGTTGTCTGAGCAGAGCTTGATGTAGGTCTACAAGAAGAAGAAAGCTGGGAGGAGTTGGGGCTGGTCGCTGTGAGAAATGCTAGTAGTGAGGGAAGTCTTGTCTCGGGTGAGCGGGCAGGGGTGGCGTGCCTGTTCTCATGTGCAAGTCATAGCTTTTTCAAAGGAAACTAGCCTTAGCTGCTATGACTTCTGGCCACAGGGAAGGTATCTGAAGTGCAGAGCACTAGAAATGTGCTGCTTGTGAGGTACATTCCCACAGGATGTGCAGTGTAAGCTTTATTTTCTGCTCTATGTTGCAAAGACTGGTGGGGAGGTTGTTACCAGCTCCAAGGACTGCGGGTCAGGAGAGATTATTGCAGAGTCCTCTAAAGATACAAGGGCTGAAAGGGCCTGTGAGACAAGGGGGGAGGAACTGGGACTCAAGAAGAGACCTCAGACACACTGGAAGGGAAAAAGGGAATATTCATGTAGCAGTAGTGGATAGGGTGGGATTCAGATTAGACACTGGGAAGTACTTTCTAATGAGAAAGCGATGGGGGCACCGGTCCTGGGGCTGGTGGGGTAACAGTGAAAGATTAACAGCCTCCTCTCTGCCCTCAGGTCTGGAGAGAACAGGACGACCATGCACAAGTGTTACACCTTCCTCATCTTCATGGTCTTGCTGCTGCCATCATTGGGCCTGAGCAGGTAGGGGTGGTGGGAAGGGAAAGCAAGTGCAGAGACCTGGAGCATGGGGAGGGTTGAGAGGCACCCCTGTTTTTTGTTCTACACTACATCCTTTCCCCACTGCACAAGTGCCCTGGCCACCATCCCATTGGGAAGGTGGCATTTAGTTCTGGTTATGGGGCCAGGCCAGATCATACCTGTCTGGGTTTCTTGGAGCTTATCTGAATCAATCTGCAGATGCGGTGACATGTGCTGTGGTGTTACAAATAATGCATCAAAAATTGGCATGGTTGATGCATGCATGTGAAAAGTTTGCTCAAGGTCTTCTGGTGAATGAGGCACTCCCCACCTCTGTACTCAGTGGACTCTCCAAATTTTGCACAAAACTAGTGAATTCCCCATTTGCAACAGAACTGAGTAGGTTGCACTGCTTGGCTGGGTGGGATAGTTACGTGTAGGCTGCAGCAATACTCGTCTGTTTGGGTGCGGGCCCCAAGTTTTCCTGCAGGGGTTATAGAAATGCCCTGTGGCAAACAGCAGTGCATCAGTTGCCAGCCATCAGCATAGGCTCCCAGCACTGAACAGTGGTCAAGTAGGGAAACAGTGTGAGGAAGGAAAAACTGGAGGGTGGGAATGGGATGGGGGGTCCTGGTAGAGACTTACTTAGATGTTGTAGGGTGGGGGATATACAGCCCCTCAGTGGTGAAGTCAAGCAGCTCCTGAGAATGGACAAACCCTCTGACAGAAGCAGAAGAATAGTCCTCCATCCTGGTGGGTGACTATAACATTTCCCAGCCAGATTAAAAAAGCCTTATTGCATATAGCTTTACGACCTAGGGTGGTGAATGCTCTCACAAGGTTTGCATTTTGACCAGATACTGTTAAACAGATTGTGCTTCCTTCTGAGGACTCGGTCCCCCTGCTGTTGCCTCTGGAGCTCTGTACTCCACCAGTACCTGAGGTGCCAGAGGATTGGGTGGTTTTATATAAAAAAATCAGAATTGAGGAGAATGGGGAGGGGGTGTGTCTCCTAAGGGATTTTTTTAATATCTGTGTTGGAGAGTACCTTGTACCTAACCGGTTTCTTCTGTCGAGTCCTGTTCCTTGCATGGATGTTGTGCCCAAACAGAGGGCAGAGGAAAATACTGATAGGAGCAGGGCAAAGGGAGAAGAACACATGAGAGTGGGAAGCTTTAAGTTTTGATGCTGCATTGTTTTTCCCAGTGTCTGATTTACATAATTGCTGGTGACACATCCCAAGAGGGAACAAAACAGTCTATGGTCAGAGCTTTGGGTCCTTCTAGAGGAGCTTCCACATGTTTGCATATGCATGTCTGTCTATAGCCACTTCTGACTGTTACTCTTCTTGCCCACCTCCTCCACAGCTTGGATGTGTTTTTCCGCTGGTTGTTTGACAAAAAATTCCTTGCTGAAGCCGCTGTGCGATTTGAGTAAGTGGAGTTGGGCAGAAGGGCCTTCTTTGCAATGGGGGGAGGTTCTTGTTGGTACTGGACTGGTATTGAGGGTTCCTGGCTGCTGCCAGGAGCAGGAGGAGCACATCCTGCAGCCTGTTTTTGCTGCGCCTCCTCAGGTGTGTGTTCCTGCCGGACAATGGGGCCTTCTTCGTCAACTATGTCATCGCCTCTGCCTTCATCGGGAATGCCATGGACCTGCTGCGCATCCCCGGCTTGCTAATGTACATGATACGCCTCTGCCTGGCCCGCTCGGCCGCTGAGCGGAGGAATGTCAAACGAGTATGTAGTGGGGCTGAGGGGATGGGTTGTGGCCTCCACCTGGGGATGGCAGTGCTGTGATGGGGCCCTCAATGCTGTGTGTACAGCTGGGTGTGTTGCACATCCCGCTCAGCTCCCAGGGTCATGCTGACGGGTCTGTGTTCCCTCTGGCAGCACCAGGCCTATGAGTTCCAGTTTGGGGCTGCTTATGCCTGGATGATGTGCGTCTTCACTGTGGTCATGACATACAGCATCACCTGCCCCATCATTGTCCCTTTTGGTAAGTGATACCCCTCTGCCTCCCTGTGTCAGAGGCTGGGGAGAGCTCAAGGCGGGGAGGCAAGAAGGGTGGCACGGAGGAGATATTCCCTGTCAGTCAGAGACACTGGGGAAGAAGCTGATTCCCTGCTCTGCTGGCATCCCTCCCTTTCTCCCAGGCCTCATGTACATGCTGCTTAAGCACCTGGTGGACCGATACAACCTGTATTATGCTTACTTGCCTGCAAAACTGGACAAGAAGATCCATTCGGGGGCTGTGAACCAGGTGGTGGCAGCCCCCATCCTCTGCCTCTTCTGGCTTCTCTTCTTCTCCACCATGCGTACAGGTGAGCACTGGGCTGGGATGCCAGCCCCTGGCTTTCTACAAAGCTGCTTCCCTGGCCAGGCTGTGGTCCTGGCAGCCCCAGCCATGGAGCACGGTCAGGGTTCGTCTGACACCACCACTTTGGTTTTCCTTTGCCCCAGGTTTCCTGGCCCCGACTTCCATGTTCACCTTTGTGGTCCTCGTGATCACCATCGTGATCTGCCTGTGTCATGTCTGCTTCGGGCACTTCAAATACCTCAGTGCTCACAACTACAAGGTGAGGTGGAGTGCTGGGTGGGGGTGTGGGATCCTTCTTCTTGGGAGCACAGCTCAGCAGCAAAACAGTGGGGGCTCTGGGGGGACCCCAGACTGTTCCCCAGCAGAGCCTCTCAACCCTGGCTTCACAGAGGGGACAGTCCCAAAGCTGTCCCTGCTGCCTGTATGCTGCTCCTGTGGTGGGACAGCAAATGTGTTGCCCCAGCAGTCTATCAGTTTCTCCTTTCCTCTCCAGATTGACCACACGGAGGTGGACACCATAGAAAACAGGCAGAACGGGAGACCTGCCACCAGTCTGCCAGCTCCCAAATCAGCTGTGAGTCCCTTTCCCCAGTTCCATGCCCTGGTGTGCTCCTTACCCAGGTTGGGGAATGGGGTGGTAACTCCCTGTCCAAGTACCTCGCTCTTCACCTCTCTGAGGCAGCACTGTGCTTTGGGGACTCTCCTGTCCCCTACCCAACTCTCTGAGATCCCAGAGTCAGTTTTCTGAACTTCTTGGCTCACTGGCTCATTCCAGCTGCTTCTTTCTACCATGAGATTTTTCTAGTTGGGGTCTGCATGGGACTGTTCAGGGAGTACATGCAGAGATGCAGTAAAGCAGAGCCTTCTGCTTTCTCGGGAGAGCAGGGCTGGGGTGTGCACATGTAATCCAGGCTTATTCCCAGTCTCCATGTACCTAAGGGCAGTGGCATCTCTCCAAAAGGAGATTCCCCATAAGGAGGCAGGCACAGCCTCAGAGGGACACGTCCACTGGCAAAAAAGGGAGCACAGTCTTCCAGTTCACATGAGCTCCAAAGAGCTCAGAAGTCCCATGCTTTCCCAGCCCTGGCTCCCTCGGGGTACTGCCTGTCCCAGGATGGTGGGGTTTGGCACATCCATTGTCGCAGGGCCAAGCCAGCCCCGCTTTTACCCCCTTTCCTGATACATCCCACGGAGACTGGACCCTTCCTCGCCCTCCCAGCATATCCCCACACTCAATCTCTTGCAAGGTGCTTTGCATGTTGTTCTGTGCTGCCATGAGAAGCCCCTGGGCTCATGTGCATTTCTGTTCTTTCCCCACCCCTCGCCCGTCCTGTGCCTGGCCCTGGCAGAAGTACATCGCCCAAGTGCTGCAGGACTCCTCGCCTGAGGGTGAAGCGACAGAGTCAGAGGAGCAGGGGTCGCAGGACGAGGAGCTCATCAACACAGATGGCATGAACGACACAGATTTCCAGTCATGTGAGGACAGCCTGATAGAGAACGAGATCCACCAGTAGAGACCTCGGAAGGCGGGAGGGGAAAGAGGCCCAGGAGTGGGGCAGGCTGTGTGCATGGAGACCTAGGGAGAGGCACCCAAGGGTGCTGGCCATTGCCCTCACCTGCCCACCCCCCAGGGCCGCTGCCTTCAGTGAGGGCAGGGGCCCTGCCACAAGCTCTCTGTTTCCCTGCTCGTCCAGCAGCTCAGCAGGCATGCCTCTTACTAGCTACCTTTAACGTGTCCCTGGACCCCAAAACCCTGGGGGCTGGGGAGGAGGGGGTCTGTGACCCCTGTGGTGCTGCTCTGGACCTGCAGGGAGGAGGAAGGCTGGGTGCTTTGTGGGGAGCAAGAGGGCACAAGGGGAACCTTTGAGGTCTTCTCAGCAGGCCCCTCTGTCCCCTGTCCTCCTGGCGAGAAACACTAATAATTTATTAGATTTACAGGAAGGTGATAAACAAAATGCTTTAGTCAGTGAATTGGAAGCCCCACCTAGGGAGGGGTGTGGCTTTTGTTGCACCTTCTCCCCATGCCTGCCCTTTTCAACCCCTTGCAGCATCCACTTGGTGTGACGTGCCAGGAGCTGGGCCAGGCACCAGGGGCTGGCAACAGAGACTTCCTCCCCACCCCACCCTGGCAAAGGTGACAGCCTGGCCTTGTGGTCAGGGGTGGCATCAACCTGGGAAGGGGCATGGGGTTGGCATGAGCTGGGCAGCCCCTCACAGGGTGAGGGGTGCTGAGGGCATTTCTCATGGGCAGGAGGGAGGCGCAGGCAGCCTCTCCCCCAGGTCCTGTGCCCTCCTCCCCCAGGGGTGCAGGCAGGGGATTGCAGCATCGTTTTAAGTGGCTTTTTTTTTTTTTTTTGCACATTGTACTCCCCTTTCAAACAAAAGTCAACTTGACCCCCATGTGGTACTGTGACCTGACCCCCTTTGCTGCCCTGTGTCTGCACAGCAGGGTCAGGCCCAGGGATGGGGGTGGCTGTGCTGGGGGTCTCTTGGGTGCTAGGGAGAGGGGAGAAAGGGTACTGAACTGCAGGCCCTTGGCACCCTGCAGGATCAGTGCTGCCCAGTTGCAATGGGGCCCCATGGGCTGCCTTCCTTGAGCTGCTTCAGGGTCGTCCCCCAGCTGAGGCAGTCGGGGAGGGAGGGAGCCCTGGGAGAGCAGCCCCTGGAAGCCCTCTCCAAGCAAGCCCACCATCTTCAGAAGCCCAGAAGCTTCTTGGAGCTGTGCTGGATTTCTTCACCTGCCCTGACTGGGTCTAGGCTCCCCCATCATCACTCAGCCTGAGAGAGGGGGCTGTTCTTCCCCTCCCTCTGCCTTTGCCTCCTCTCTGGTAATAGCTGTGTTCTGGAGGCAGTGAGGGGATAGGTTGGATGGGAGAGGTGGACTGGAGCCCCTGGCATCCACAGGGAGGTCTGACCTTGTTTGAAGGCTTTTTGTGAGGAGGTCTCTGGTCAGGATCAGTTGCCCTCAATTGCTTCTCCCCTCCCCTTGTGTAAAATGTAAAGGAAAATAATAAATCCCTGCTATTGAGCTATATTTATTTCCCTCAACTCCTTGCCACCATCCTGTTTGGTGCTCATTGCAGATACTACCACCCTCTCTTTGCCTATCATCTGCAGGTGCTGCTCTGGCTCACTGGGGCCGTGCCCTCCAGGGTCTGATGGGGCCAGGTGGAAAGGGACAGTCATTTACCTTTTCAATCACCTGTGCTGGCCCTGGAGCTCCAAGCACTTGAATAGACCTGAACAAGTGAAGTGTCAGCCCTGCCCAGCTCTGTTCCGGGGTAGGGTGATCGCATCCCATGGCTTTTCTCTCCCTCACCCCCAATTAGAGGAGGGGAGCCAGAGACACAGAGCAGGTGGAGGGGGGGGGCTGCTCTGATGATGCCATAGCTGACTTTCCTGTACACCTCTCTATAGGAATCCCAGGCCCAGAGGAAAGGGGGGACAGAGGGGAAGAGATGTGGGTCTGATGCATGGGGAAGGCAGGCCACCCCAGCTCCCAGGGCTCAACCAGGACTGGAGTGCATGTGGGTGCAGAGGGGCATGGTAAGTGTCACCCTGTCCCCTCCAGGGATGGGCTAGAAATGAAATGAGCATGTGAGCTGAGAGCTTCTGGTCTCCTCCCAGGCGGGGTGGGGGGGGGGGCAGGATGTTGATCCTGCTTCCCTGTTCTTGCACCCACCTACTGCCCTTGCCCCCAGTCCAGCAGGCAGGCTGGGATATTCCAGTCTCTGTAGGTATGGCTGTAGCCCAGGACTCTCTTTGTGGCTGTCAGGGCTCTGGCCGTGGAGAGCTGTGTGTTCCGAGTGGCACTGTCTGTGTAGAGATGTGTATAATACCCTGTATATATTTGTGTACAAAAGTAAAAAGGAAAAAAAGGAGCTATTGTTCTTGCAGTCTTTTCTTTGCGGAGTGGGTTGGGAGCTGGGACCTGGGAGGAGAGGACCCCAGCTGCAGCAGGGATGCAGGAGCATGTGTGGTGCAAAAGGAGGAGCAGGGGGTTGTGCGGTCCCCCTGTGTGAGCACAAGCCCTGCCCTGCTGCTGGGAACCCAGCTGTGTCTCACAGGTCCCAGCCCAAGTGGGCTCTCCCTCTGGCTTGCAGAGGCATCGAAGGCTTTGCTGCTAAAAGCGAGTTGGATGGGGAGCTGCATGCACTGAGGCTGGGATGGGGAAAGATGCTTTGGGGATGGTGTGGGAGAAGAGGGGAGGGGAGTTTTACTGGTAGCCTCTGTAGCAGATGTTAGCCCAACCCTATGCTCCCAATAGCAATTTGTGACTGCTCCTGCCCCCTCCATCCAGGAACCTGTCTCCCAGCCTTGTTTGGGTGGACAGCTATAAAAGCCTTTGGGAAAGGGTGAGGGATGCTAGATCCCTGGAGCGCAGCTTGGCTGGGAACACTTTCCTGCTGTGTGATGCTGCTTGTAGCTCAGCCATCCTCCAAGCACAGGGGCAGGCAGCAAGCAGCCAGCCCCCAGGATGGCTCTCTGGTGCAGGCTGGAGCAGGGGTGGTTCCCAGGCAGCTGCTGCATGCTCATTAATTTGTGTACAGTGGCTGTTAGTTGGAGGATGGCACAACGGAGAGGGGTGGTATGAGGCAGGCCTCTGAGAGATGGACAAGTGACCCCAGGCTCCTACCTCTGTTCCCACCTTGCTGTGTTCAGGCTCTGTGGCTTCATGTGCCAGCGGCACAGCGTGAGCAGGGGACAAAAAAAACTCTCCTTCCCCTGGCAGCCCACAGCCAAAGGACTGGGAAGAGGCAATGCCTGGGCACAGACAAAGAACCAAAAACTGAAAGAGAAAAGGTATGCACTGCCAAGTCCCTGCAGGCATCGCTGCAAAGTGAAGCTTGAGGGAAGAGAACAAGGAAATTGCATGGGTGTTTGGTGGAAACTGCTCCTAAGCACAAGGGGCAGGACATGGGACAGCCTGCAGGACAGGATTATGTGCAGGAGCTGTCTCCTACCCCACGAGAGTCAGCTGTGAAAGCAGCTTTAAAGGCCACCGAGGAGCAATGAGGCAAGAGATGAACAGGAGGAGAATGGGATCACAACAAGGACGGGCAGTGTCTGGAGCGGATCTGTGCAGGCAGGATGGTCAGTGGTGGTCAAGGCCAAAGAAAAAGTTGGCAGAGCCATTCAGGCACAAGCTCAAAGCAGGAACAACCCTGGTGGTGCAGGTCTATTTGCTCCTTGTCTGAAAGCATGCTGCTGTCTGCAGCTTAGTGCAGAGCTGGCTGGTGACCCCAGCAGGCCCCCCCTTGTTGCTTCCAGATTGCAGGCAGTGAGGCAGCTATCTTCTGGCTAAGATGGAGCAGCTGCTGTGGCAACCCAGAGCAAGACACCCCAAAGCCTCCTCTGTGCCAGGATGGGCAGAACAAGCTGCCAGTGGCAGGCTCCCCTAGGTGGGGATGGGGACAGGGCCAGAGCCAGAGTATTCCTTTGTGGGTGTGGCAGCAGGACCATGCTACAGCTGGTTTTGAGTGTCCTGATTGCCCTTCCCTTGGGCAAGGGACACAGCTCCTAACCCCTTATGCAACCTCCTCCCTGCTTAGCAAAGATTTGCCCGCCTGGGGTGAGGTGGGATGGGTTAGAAAGTAGGTGCTTTGTGAAGCCTGGGGGAGCAGCTGGGTGCCGGCTCCTTCAGTGAGGCAGTGTGGGCACAGCCTCCCTCGCTGCAGCCAGGAACGAGGGGAGGAGAAGGAGCCCCATGCATGGTGACACCCATTGGGATCACCATGTTCAGCCCTGGCACCAGAAGGATGGCAGTGCAGAGCTTCTTCCTGGCTGGGCCAGGCCATGCTGAACTGGGCTGAGCTGAGCTGGTGTTGCCAGGCCATGCCATGCTGTGCTGAGCCATGTTGGGCTAAGCCACACTAGGCCAAGCTGTGCCAGTCCATGCTGGGCCATACCATGCCAGACAAAGCCATATTGCACCACACTACGTGGAGCCGTGCCAAGCCCCGCTGTGGCTATGCCTGTCAGCAACGGCACCACCCGGCATAGCCGCGCAGTGAATCACAGAGGGCACGCACGGGCAGCCCTGCTGCGGGAAGCCCCAGGGCAATGGGACCTGCTCGGGATGGGCCCTGCCCAGCAAAGGCCAGCTGGTGGGGTGGGGTTGCTGGCGATGACTGCCTGGGCTTGCAGGAGTGAAGCGCTGCAGACATAGCCTCCCCGCGCACAAGGGAAGGAGAAGGACCCCATGGTGGGTGAGTGACACCCGTTGGGACCACCCTGCACAGCCCTGGCACCAGGTCAACAAGCCCTGGGACCAGGCGCAGCACAGAGCTTCACCTAGCTAAGCTGGGGCAGTGCCATGTCACCCTCAAACACTTTCCCAGAGGAGTCGCTTCCTCTTCTTCCAGCCCCGGTTTCCATGTGGACCAAGCCCTTTGCTCGGAGCAAAGGTGGAAGGAGCGCGCCCAGCCCGGCGCTACCCCTCCATCCCCCGGAGCTGGGAGGGGGTGACAGCAGCCAGGACCGCACCTGCAGCCCCGCTAAATCATTCCCCGGTAGCTGTGAGAGGTCGCTGCGCCTTTAAGTCCCCCTCCCACCGCCCCCCCGCCGCCTTTGCTCGCACATCCTGCCCACTGAAACCCCACCTTCCGCGGGGCCGTACCGAGCCGAGCCGGGCTGGGCTGGGCTGAAGCGGGCAGGGCGGTGGCGGCGGCAGCTTCCGTAAGTCCACCACCCCCCCCCCCCCCCATCCTCACCTTTACCCTTATCCGACCCCCAACCAGCACGGGGTTAGTACCGGAGGGGCCCCCGCCGCCGGGCGGGCAGGGCTCCTCCGCCGCGGGGGCGAACGCCCTGCCCGCTCGACGGCGAGGGCCCCCCTGGGCTCTGAGCTGCTCCAGGCTTCCCTATCCCTGCCCCCCTTCCTCCACCCCCTTTTTATCCGCGGGGATTTTTTCATTAGATAATGCAGCCGCAGAGACCCGGAGGCTTCCCAATCAGGGCGGCGAGTAAACTGGGTACCGCGGCGACCCGAGATGTGAAGCCGACCCCAAGCCGACTCCGCATTTCGTCCAGGGGATGCGGGAACATAAAAGGGGAGCTCGTGGGAAATGAAGATTTTTGTCACCCGGAGGGCTGGACTGGGCCTGAGAGCTGCTTGAGCAATGTGGCACCCTATGGGTGGCTGTGGTTCCTTGCCCCGAGCTGAGTATGCGGCAGGATGCGGTGTCTGGGCTCGGCCTGGCTGGTTTTAAAGAAGGGAGCTCCCCCTTCCTTCGATCTCCAAGAGCAGCTGGCAAAGCAGAAGTCTGCAGAGATTTTTGGCTGGACTTCAGCAATGATGCTGTCCAGGGGGGTTTCAGTATGCACTAAGGTGCACGAGGTATCCAGGGCACCAGCATGTCTTTCTGGTCCCACCTTGGAGGGATGAGAGGTGCCTCTGATACTGGAAAGCATCATACTGTGGTTGGATGTTGCCTGGTGTGGAAGACTGCCCTGGGGGCTTGGTTTGTCTCTGCACGCCCTTTCCTCACCCTGTGGAGGACCTGCAGTGTCCATCAGCATCAGCCTGGGGGGGTGTCAGCAACTGACCCCATTGCTTAAAGCCCCGCATGGTTCTTGTCCCATCCTGGGGTCTGAAATGTTTTTCCTCACTCTGCGCTTGCGTGACCTCCGTCTGCTGCTAAGCACAGCCTTCCCAAGTATTTTGAGCCACAGAGCTAAGAATAACTCACACGGTGCCCACGTCTGGACTGCACACAGCTCCCTGTGTCCATGGCCATGTCCAGTGCCGGTAGGCAGGATGGGAGAGGGTGCAGGGAGCCTGGCAGGGGCTGCGGCCCTCAGCAGGCTGTGGTGTGAGTGCTGGGGAGGTAGCAAGGTGGGAGCTGGAGGCTGTGCGGGTGGCTGCATTTGGGATTCCTCCTCCTGCAGCCCCCCTGGGCTCTGGGCAGCGGCTCAGATCAGAGGAGTCATTCCAGCCAGCTCTGCAGGCAACAAGCGCCTCGCTGCTGCGAGAGGCTGCCAGGGTGCTGGCTGCGGAGCTGGAGTTGGGGGCAGGAGATGATGGAAAAGGGCTGAGCTCCATAGATTTGGGGCCATTGTAGAGGACAGAAGGGCTGGTGCTGTCTTTGAGAAGGACAGTGGGTTTAGAGCATCCCAGGACAGGCGGAGTGATGGGGAGGAGCAGATTTTCCTCCTGAAAAGCTTCTGGTTCGGGCAGTCCCTTGGGTTAGCAGCTAGATTTATGCCCTGTGCACCTGCCAAGAGCTTGCACCCTTTTTGCTGTTGCCTGCCTTCCCTTAACTATCACAGCACTTCAGGACAAGGAGAGACACCTCTCCAGAGCCAGGCTGCACCCTGCTCCCTTGGGACGGGGTGCTGGGGAGGCCGCAGGCCAGCACAGTCACCCTAGCCTGCTGCTCTAGTGGATTGCTGGCTCCCGGGTTATTTACCCCAGGACTGCTCCCCTGCCTCATGCGGAGAAACCTCCAGAGTATTCAGCACCAGCCCTGCCGAGCAGGACCTGAGATGGCTGGGGAGTGGGGCAGGGTAAGCCATAAATGCCAGTGGGCCCATGGTGGTGGCACCTGCCTCGAGGCCCTGCTGCAGGTAACCCCTGCTTGCGTAGGGGATTGGACCAGACAGCCCCCAGAGGCCCCTTCCAGCCTGGGCAGCGCCGGTGGGCGTGAGCGCTGGCTCCTGCCACGGGTGCCTGAGCAGGGCCAAGGGCAGCCAGGGGCAGGGAGGGGAGTTGGGGCTTGCCCCACTGCAGTGGGCGCAATGGGGCAGGGCAGCAGGGGCCAGGCACGCCCAGCAGCTGTGTCATGCCGGTTCAAAGCACGCAGCCATGAGCTGCCAGTTAAAGCCCCTGGGAGGAAGCCCCTGTGGCAAGGCCTTTGCTGGGGCGAGGGACCAGTGCGGTGGGGGGGGCTCTGCAGGGTCTGCCCTGCCCCGGTCTCCTGGTGCTTGGGTGCCCCGCTGCAGCCACATCCCTTTCCCAGTGCCTCCTAGCAGGCTGCTCCACTGGCCATCGGTGAGGCTTGAGTCACCCTGCCTGTGTGCATGCAGTGCTGGGAAGGGCCCTGCCAGGAAGGCCCATCCCTCCTGCCTTCTTCCTTCCCTTCTCCTCCTCTGGCCCCATAGACAGAGCTGTCTCTGCTCCCCACTGGGCTCCTCCCTTCCCAGCCCTATTGACTCAGTGCTCAGGCAGCCTGGGTAGCTTTCAAGGGAGAGGGAGAGGGACCCGGGACTGGGAAAAGCTGAGGGGCTGCCGCTGACGCCCTCCTGGCTGCGACAGGCGAGGAGGAGCTGGGACGAGGGAAGGTCCTGGAAAGCTGCGCCGGGAGGAGAGGCTGTTGGGGGCGGAAAGCGTCTGAAATTCCTCCGGGCTCAGCCCTTCCGCGCAGCAGGGACGGACAGGACGGGAGAGCCATGGCCTGACCACCAGTGGGCTGCCTCCTTGTAGCTGGCCCTCAAAGCCGCTCTGCTCCTTCGATGTCCCCTAAAGACAGCAGGGCTGCGCTGGCTGGGCTGGAGGCCATGGTTCAGAATGGGGCTGCTCCTAGAGATGGGATTTGGGGAGGTCCTCCTGGTGTGTGGGCCCACCCTGGGGATGCTCTATGTGGCGGCTCTGCTCGCTGTCCCAGGGCATTGCTGACAGAGAAGATCCCTGCTGTGGGGGTGGTGGGGAATTGGAGATCCGACCTCTGAGCCTGGCACTGTGTGAAATGGCTGACATCCCCAGGGAGGTGCATGGGTACTGGGCCCTGTCTCAGCCCAGCCATGCCTGTTTTGTTGCAGGGAGTGGAGCTGAAGGTAGTGCTGCCAGTGCCCAGCCATGATGCCCTTCGGTGGGATGGCTGCCCGTCTGCAGAGGGACCGCCTGAGAGCCGAGGGGGTTGGCCAACACAACAACGCTATCAAGTACCTCAACCAGGACTATGAGGCCCTTAAACAGGAGTGCATTGAGAGCGGCACCCTCTTTAGGGACCCCCAGTTCCCAGCTGGCCCCTCTGCCCTTGGATTCAAGGAGCTGGGACCACACTCCAGCAAGACACGGGGGGTGGAGTGGAAGCGTCCGTCAGTAAGTGCTGGGCTTGCTTTTCCTTGGGCTGGGCTGGCATCCCTACCCTGCAATGTCTGCACTGATGTGGTATGCCAAGCTGCAGTCTGGCCCTGGTCTGCTCCTCTCGGTGCTCAAAGTCCCTCATGTGTTTCATAGCCCACTTTCCCAAAGGCCTAGAGCAATGCCCTATGAGTGTCTGCTAAGAAAAGCATCATGTCTAGCAGGCCCTGCTTTCTCTGGGCAGCAGACCATGGGCTTTAAAATGGGTGGGCTATGTCATTGCTTCTGGGTGTCATGGCATGGATGTGTCACCCTCGGTGACTGGGGCTTTTTAGGGTGTATATCCCCTGGTGCCACGAGTGCAAGGGGAGTGCCATTAGTCTATCTAGCTGTTTCCTCCCATGGCTACGGCAGAAAATCTTGCTTTCCCTTAGCCTTACTGTGATGGCCTTGGGGTTGCTGTCAAGCAGATTTCCCTGGCAGAGGGCAGGTGGGGTGCAACTCTCAGGAACCATATACCCTTCCTCCTGACTCAGAACTGCAGCGGGTGCCAGCCCCACAGAAGCCCAGGCCCTGCTGAGATCTAGCATCAGCATCTGATTCTCTCTTCCTCCTGCAGGAATTAGTGGATGACCCTCAGTTCATCGTTGGTGGTGCAACCCGGACAGACATCTGTCAGGGGGCTCTGGGTGAGTGCTGGAGCTCTGTCCCTGGACCTTGGTCTGGAGAGCAGTGGCTGGGAGGGTTGGCATGGCTGGAGAAGAGATGTTTGTGTAAGGTTGAGGGTGGACCAGTTTCACAGCACCTTTCCCCAGGCCCACGCAGCACATTTTCATGTCAGCCTCTGCACAACCATCTCTGTACCAAAAGCTCCCTTCCTGTTTTAGTGCGGTAGAAACTGGAAGTCAGGGGATACCCTGTGCCTCCTGGTGGCTCTAGGTTAAGGCTCCATGAAAATGGGTCGATGTGTGCACAGCTTGACCATGCTGAGATCAGGGGAGATGTCAGGTGGATCCATGCCTGACACATGCTGACAACACCAGGAGCTGCTCCAAAGAGCTCCCTGCTTTGGTAAATGGTGAGGGATGGCTGCTGGATGACAGTAACAAACAGAGGTGAGGATGTGCTGGTCATGACAGAGTGCTTGCAAAGCAATGTGGTGTGGCAGAAGGGAACTGAGAAGAGAGCTACAGAGTACAAGTGGTGATTTGTTATTTCTCCAGGGGTGTCTCCCAAGACAAAGGTACTGAGACAAGAAGAGCAGTGTTAATGGGATGAGTAGGCTGGCAGGGCTGGCAACTGGGATTTCATGGTCATCAGAACCAGACCCGGGCACCACCAAGAGTGTCATCCTGATCTGGATCAAGTTGGGCACTTGATTGGGAGTATTGTGTACCTTAGCACACATAGCACACTGGTTTCAGGGCTAACCACATTTAATGCATCCAGTAATTAGAACAAACTTTAGGTGGTAACTGGAGCACGTAGCAGCCTAGAGCACTGTGGTGGTATTCAATTGGCCATTAAAAAGTCTGAAATGCCATTTTGTCAAACCACAGCCTGGTACAGGTTATCCAGGCTCAAGGCTAAGGTGTGACAGGCTTCAAAGGCAAAAGAGAAAGGGGAACCAAGGCAAAGAATTTAAAGCGCAGTGCTGGCCTGGAGCAGCACTTGTGGTTAAGAGCACTTGGAAGGAAAAGTGTGGTGGTGTTGCTTGCAATTTGAGAAGCTGGGGCAGCAGCATTAAACCTCTTGTTTGATAAAATGTTTTTTTAAATGCAAAATGTAATTCCACTGCAGAACTCCCTGTTTGAGATGTGGAGGGCAGTCATATGAATGAGTCCCAGGAGGGTCTAGATAAACGGCTGCAGAAGGGGGCTGTTGGCGCTGACTGTACGTGGTGGTCTGGACACAGGGTCCAGGTCAGGGAGGATTGTTCCCTGTTGCCTTGAGCTAATACTTCTCTCTGAGGCAGGCTGAACAAGCCTGGCTCCCTGAGCTCTGTCTGCTGGACCCTCTCTGGTTTCTCCACGTGCTTTTTGAGCTGTTTGCAAGGAGAGCATGCCGTGGGCTCCTACACATCCACCGCCTACCACCCCAGCTAGGGAGGTGGTGGGTGCTCATACTGGCTTCCTCTCCTTCCCCAGGCGACTGCTGGCTGCTGGCTGCCATTGGCTCCCTCACACTCAACGAGGAGCTCCTGCACCGTGTGGTGCCCCACGGGCAGAGCTTCCAGGAGGACTATGCTGGCATCTTCCACTTCCAGGTGGGCTGGGAACTCCTGGCCCTCCGCAGGTGGTGGGCTGGGGACAGGAGGGAGGGCAGTGGATTGAGGGCATCCCTCTGGGGTAGGGATGAGCAAGTCATGTGATGCTCTGAGCTCACTCCACTCTCTTCTGATCCCCCAGATCTGGCAGTTCGGTGAGTGGGTGGACGTGGTGGTGGATGACCAGCTGCCCACCAAGGATGGGGAGCTTCTGTTTGTGCACTCAGCAGAGTGCACTGAATTCTGGAGTGCTCTGCTGGAGAAGGCCTATGCCAAGTGGGTACCCCTGTGGTGGGCACATGGGCAGGTGGGGGACAGGGCAGCTCACTGTGCAGGGCGGCAGGGAGGGGGTCTCTTCTATCCCTGGCCCTGCTTGTGCTGGGTGCCTGGGGAGCAGCAGTGTGCTACATCCTTGTCACTTCACGCGCCCCTCTCTCTGACGGTGCTCAGGCTGAACGGCTGCTACGAGGCACTCTCAGGGGGAAGCACCACCGAGGGCTTCGAGGACTTCACCGGCGGTGTGGCAGAGATGTATGACCTCAAGCGGCCGCCGCGCAACATGGGCCAGATCATCCGCAAGGCACTAGAGAGGGGGTCCCTGCTGGGCTGCTCCATCGATGTAAGTGGTGTGCTGGGATGAGCCAGGGGCTCTGCCCCAGTGGTGGCCAAGGCGAGGCCTTGCAGCCGGAGATTGTGTCAGCAGTTTCCTCACTGGGACACCAGGCAGGAGGTTACTTCTTTCCCCTCTTAGCAGAGCACCCTTTTCAGAGCCAGCATGTCAACCCCAGGGCACAGTGCATGGGGCTGCAGCCCAGCTCCTGTGAACAGGCTCCTTTGGATGGAGCAGGAATGTCCATCTCAAGTGTGGGCTGTTAGAACAAGGGTCTGCCTATAGCTCTGGCCGTGTCTTATGTCAGTGTTTGAGAATTATCTGGAGCAGGGTTTTCCATCCATTCCCTCTCGTGAAATCCTTTTCTTGGTTTCTGAAGTTTGGACAGTTGCCTGATGGATCTTCAGGGTCTACTGGCTGGGAAACTGTCTTTACATTGTCCTCAGCCAGCAGCCTTTGAGCAGAGGGTGCTGGTACCTGCTGCTTCTCTTGGCTGGAGCAGTGCTAAGCAAGGGGGATTCTCTACATGGTGGAGGGAAGGAGTAGGGATAGGACTATATGAATTTTATCATATTCACTTGAGCTTTGCACACTCTCCTCAGATCACAAGTGCCTTTGATATGGAAGCGGTGACCTTCAAGAAGCTGGTGAAGGGCCACGCCTATTCTGTCACAGCCTTCAGAGATGTGAGTTGGCTAGATGAGACTTTAATAGCAATAAAATAGCCTGGACAGTATCATAGGCTCAACCTCCTGTGTCTGGTGACTGGCAGGTGAACTACCGGGGTCAGCAGGAACAGCTCATCCGCATCAGGAACCCCTGGGGTCAGGTGGAGTGGACCGGAGCCTGGAGCGATGGGTGAGCTGGACAGATGGGACTTCAGTCCCACCACTGGCAGGCCAGGAGGCACTGCACACACAGCAGTTGAGTGCACGGCACTGCCAAGGGGAAGTTTGTAGTGTGCAGTGCCCTTCACATCAGAGAGGGAGGGTAGTTGAGGGCCAGCTTTGAAGTGCTCTCAGTTCACCTTGAGTAGTCCTCATCTAATTGTCTCTCCTGCTGTTCCAGCTCCTCTGAGTGGAACAACATTGACTCTGACGACAGGGAAGAGCTGCAGCTGAAAATGGAGGATGGAGAGTTCTGGTGAGTGCAAGAGTGCTGCTCTTTTTCAGCAGCCAGCCTGGGAAGCAGCAGAGGAGCTGGGGAGAGATTCTGTGGCCCTACTTCACCTGAAACACATGACCTGCCTTTATGAGCTGCCTTTCCAGCACTGGAGAGCCTGCTAGCATTTTCTCATCTGATCTAGTTAATAATTTTCCTCCCTTCAAGGAAATTCAGCCCAATTAAATGCAAAATAAACATCTAGGAAGGGTAAACATCCCTTCTTCCCCAAACCCAGCAGCGGGCTTTAAATGAGCTATAACTGCTCAGGGTAAGATCTTGCTGTCACTTAATTCTCCCAAAATGCTGGCTGGGTCTGGAGTTGCTTGCACTCTCCTCCCTCCCTGCCAGCAGTGTCCTGGCCTCAGCCCCTGCTTGCCTCCCACAGGATGTCTTTCCGGGACTTCATGAGGGAGTTCTCCAGGCTGGAAATCTGCAACCTGACCCCCGACGCCCTCACCAAGGACGAGCTCAGCAGATGGCACACACAGGTGTTCGAGGGCACATGGCGCCGGGGGAGCACTGCCGGGGGCTGCAGGAATCACCCAGGTACATCTCCCCTCTGCACCTCCGCTCTTGGCAGCATGATGGAGCCAGGTGTCTCATCCATGCATCCTCTTCCTCTCAGCCACTTTCTGGATCAACCCCCAGTTTAAGATCAAGCTGCTGGAAGAGGATGATGACCCTGGGGATGACGAGGTGGCCTGCAGCTTCCTGGTGGCTCTGATGCAGAAGCACCGGCGGCGGGAGCGGCGGGTGGGGGGCGACATGCATACCATCGGCTTTGCTGTCTACGAGGTAACCCCTGCCCCCCCGATGCTGCTTTTTTGGGATGGGCTCAGCCCTGCTAATCCTGCCTCAACCTGGCACCCCAGTCCTCAAGGATACCTTTCCCACCTGCTTTGGCAAGGCTGTGGGTTAATGTCCCTTGTCCCATGCTCCATGCAGCTGTAAGGGATGGGGCCAGGTACTAGGATTCTGATTATTTTTTTTTTCCCCCTTTTCTCTCCTCCCTGCAGGTTCCTGAGGAGGTATGTCCTGAGTTGCCAGAGCCTATCCACTCTTGGAGGAAAGCGCAAGAGTGGGAAGGAATGGGTTAATGCACATGCATGCACACATGTGCACCCAGTGGTGTGGGAGCTCCCACCCTGCTGGCAGTGGCTAGGGTGTTAATGGGTGCTGGGCATCTCCATGTGGGAGGGATGGCTCCTGCTGGGATGGGCAGGGTAGGACAGGGCAGGGATGTCCTGTCTGACTGGGCTGGCTTTGGTCTTGCCGCTCCCTGTGGGTCACCACTGTTGAGGGGCTGTTGTCCACAAGTGCATTCATTCCCCCAGGCCCAGGGCACCCAAAACGTGCACTTGAAGAAGGACTTCTTCCTGCGAAACCAGTCCCGGGCACGGTCTGAGACCTTCATCAACCTGCGGGAGGTGAGCAACCAGATCCGGCTGCCTCCCGGCGAGTATATCGTTGTGCCCTCCACCTTCGAGCCACACAAGGAGGCTGACTTCATCCTGCGGGTCTTCACTGAGAAGCAGTCAGACACGGCGTGAGTCCCTGCCTGGCCAGGGGACGCCCTGTGTCTGTGAGTGGTGGGACATTTCCCCACCACAGGCAGCCAGCTGGCTGGGGACCCCACTCATCACTGTTTTCCTCCTTTCTGCCCCCAGGGAGCTAGACGAGGAGATCTCTGCAGATCTGGCAGATGAGGTAGAAGCTGCCGCTTTGGTTCAGTTGGTACAAAGGCTCTGGGGCTTGGGAGGGGGAGCTGCAGGCAGGAGGTGTGTCACTGTGGCTGGAGAGGGGCTAGCAGGGTTGAGGTGATGGGGATGTGGGAAGTAACAAAGGTAAGACGAACAAAGAGCTTCCCTTCCAGTTTGGGTTTGCTGAGCCTGGGAGGTAGGGCAGAGCCCAGGTTTGACCACTAACCTCTTCTTTCTGGCCTGTATCACCCCAGGAGGAAATAACTGAGGATGACATAGAGGATGGCTTCAAGAACATGTTCCAGCAGCTGGCAGGGGAGGTGGGTACAGCTGCGCTGAGCTGTGGGGGGCCCTGGCCTGGGGAGGGGATGGGATGGGATCCCTGGCCATGAGACCTCCAGCCCACCCCACGCTTGCTCAGTTCCATGCTGCAGACAAGTCCATCTCTACACGGCTCAGCCCAGCTGCCCCCAGGGGTGGTGTGATGGGAGCAGATTTGGGGAAGGGGCATCCAGCTGTGGCCCAAACTCTTCTGGGCATGCAGAAAATGCAATGGCACCCTGATGTGTTGTGACTATGGCAGAGATTTTTAGGTGGGGGGAATGGCCACAAGTGGGGTGGAAAGCAGGCAAGGGGTGCTGCTAACTCTGCTCCTGCTGCAGGACATGGAAATCAGTGTCTTCGAGCTCCGTACTATTCTGAACAGAGTCATTGCTAGACGTAAGTGCTGCCCTTCCCGCCCTTTCAGGCCTGCTCAGCAGGTTGGGTTTTAATGCACATGCTCAAGCTCCTCCTTCCTCCTCAGACAAAGATCTGAAGACGGATGGGTTCAGCTTGGATTCCTGCCGCAACATGGTCAACCTGATGGATGTATCCTCTTAGTGCTGCGGACAGGGGCCAGCTTTCCTGGTGCTCAGCCTGCCGGCAACACAGGAGCTGGGGCTTGGCTCTCTAGCCCTGCTGAGGCTGTTCAAGCAGGGGAAGGAAGGAAGGGGTCCTTGTGGCTTCAGGGCCACCTGCCCTACACCTCTGGGCTTTAGCAGCAGGTTTTTTGGAAAAGATCACCAGTTGCCCTGCTTGCTTTGGGCCCTGGCTCCGCCACCAGAAGCCTAGCCCTGCTCAGGCCTTCAACCTTCCCCTCTGGAAGCGCCCTGTGCCTCCCTTCCCCACAGGCTCCCTAGCCTGACGTGCCATGATGCCACCCAGCCTTCGAGACACTCCTGGAAGGGAACAAGAGCTCTTGTTTTTTTTCCCCAAACCATCCTGTCCAGCAGTTGCAGATGAGAGGTGTAAAGTGACAGAAGCCATGGCCTGTGTTCCGGCTTGCACAAGGACAGGCAGCTGAGTGGTCAGGTGTGGGTAGAGGAGCAGCTCCGAGCCATTCTCCTGGCCCTGCAGCTTCCCCTTTTGCTGCAGGCCAGCCCAGTTTTGCTCCAAGGACACCACAGCGATGTGCTTCCTACAGCAGCAGCACAGCTGCTCCCAGGGAGTGGCATGGCAGCTAGTTTAAGCATTGCTGTTTCCCCGCTGGGTTGCAGGCTCTGATCTTGCTGATGCTGCAGGACAGAGCAGGGAAGCTGGGGGGAAAATGGGCAGGCCAAGTGTGGCCAGGCTTTTCTTGCCTCAGGTGGCTGGAATCCAATGGCTTTGCCTTTACACCACCCCCTTTGCTGCCTGCTTTCTCCTTGACCCTCTGCTTCCCAGAAAGATGGCAGTGCCCGCCTTGGGCTGGTGGAGTTCCAGATCCTGTGGAACAAGATCCGGAGCTGGCTGGTGAGGAGGAGTGGGGGGTATGGCACACTGCATGGGGGGTAGCACCCCTTCTGGGGCAGCAGGGTGAGGGGGCAGCCAGGCTGGAGGCCGTAGGAGAGCCTGCCCTTCACATTCTCTGTGATGTTTTTGCAGGCGATCTTCCGCCAGCATGACCTGGATAAGTCGGGCACCATGAGCTCCTATGAGATGCGCATGGCTCTAGAGTCAGCCGGTAGGTCTGGGGCAAGATGGGGCTGGGCTGGGGGCTGGGGACGGGGCTCATGCTGTTGGAGCTGTGTCCCAAGTAGCTGGAGAAGAGTGAAACCAGCCTATATTGTGTGCTTGGAGCCAACCCATCATGATAGTGAGATGAGGCCCATGTCTGCGCTGGGGTCTCTCCATCCCAGCTGTGCCAAGTGCTGGAGCCTCAGAGTTAAGGACGCACACAAGGTGGTCCCAGCCTCTGTCTTCTGACCTGCAGGGTCCCATCCTGATGAAGCAGAGGTTTGTGGTGGATCAGTGACCTAACTAGTCATATGGCTCCAAGGAGGGCATCCCCTCTTCCTGCTGAGGCTGGACTCAGTGCCCTTCCTTGAGGTGGTCCCTTTGGGGGGGGCATGGACTTTCATAGTTACACCCTCCTTTCCTGCCTCCCTGGGGTACTGACTCTTCTCTGCCTTGCAGGTTTCAAGCTGAACAACAAGCTGCATCAGGTGGTGGTGGCCCGCTATGCAGACGCTGACATGGGTGTGGACTTTGACAACTTTGTCTGCTGCCTTGTGAAGCTGGAGGCCATGTTCAGTGAGTGGTGGCTCTGGGGCAGGGAGGGTGGGGACAGAGAGATGTGTTGCTCAACTTGCTCTTGTGGCCCTGCAGGGTTCTTCCACAGCATGGACCCTGAAGGCACTGGCACCGCCATCATGAACCTCTCCGAGGTGAGAGCTCAGCCCAGTGGGGGGTGGGGTGGGAGACAAAGGGACAAGGCATTAGAGTGAATGGGGCACCTAGGCTGGGCGATAGAAAGCCCTCCAGTCCCTTGGGTAGGGAAAGAACCCATAAAAGATGAAGATAAGAAAAAGGGATTGCTGCAGGCTCCTTGTTTCTTGGAGGGCTGGTAAAGTTGACACATGAGGGCATGTCAGAAATGCACCAGCCCCTGCTCATCCCTTCTCCCTCTCCTTCCCAGTGGCTGCTGCTGACGATGTGCGGCTAGGAGCCATGACAGATCCACCATGGCTGTGACACCTCGGCGGGCCATTCCCCCTCCAAGTGCCTCCCCTTGGATCCGTGGACACAGAATGCTCTTCCCCCCTTGCTCCATCCCACGCTGAGCCACCAGACCTGCCTCCCAGCAAGCCTCACACCACCCTCTCGGGTGGACCAGGGTCAAGGCAGGCAGGGGATGCTCTTCTCCTCTTCTGGGCTGGGCTTCTTTCCACTCCCCTCCTCCTCTCTCCCCACCCCAGAACAAGAGGAGAGCAAGCAGCATGGAGTACCTGTGCATCCCTGCACCGAGCTTGATGGGAGTGAAGGAGCAGGCTGGGGGCTGGCTGCAGAGTCAGGAGAGGCAGGAGCTGCAGGGGGAAGAGAGGGGAGACTCATATTGCTTGCTCTAGTGCTGTCTCATCCCTGCCTGTCTCTGCTCACACCTGGGAGCATCAGCAGGTACTGCCTTGCTCAGGCAGAGGCAGCAGGTTCCTGGGGAGCTCGAGTGGCCTTCTGGGAGGAGGAAAGGCCATAGTCTTCTTCTTGAAGCCCTTGCACTGCACTCATCACCACTAAGCGCGACCAAAGCATGGAGCCCACTGGCTCTTTCTGCGTGGCCTTCAACACGTCACTCCCACCTTCATGCCCAGGTCAGGCACTGAATGTTTGGGGGCTCCCCTGCCATGTGAACACATACCACCCTGTAGTGCAGCAGAAGCTCCTCTCTTCCACGTGGGCACAGCAATGCCTGTCACAGCAGCTTGGCCACCCCTCCCACTCCTGGGAGCTCCTGGGGCATCCACTGCCCCTGCTTATGGCCCATAGCAGGGCTGGCAGGGACCAACACCCAAGAGGGGATGCCTTCCCCCAGAAAGGAGGGGATGGTGATTTGAGGGAATGTTCTCCTGCATACAGTTGGGGTTTTTTCCCGTTTCCCTCACCCTCCCACACTGTTACATTCTTTTCCTCCCTGGGCTCCTTCGCCCAGTGCAGATGGGCTCCAGTGCCAACATATTTGCACTTCTCTGTGCTCCTCCACTCCCCTCACTTTCTTCTGGGATAATGGGATGGCTCCAGCTTGGCAGTGGGTGATGGCCCGTCCTTTGCCCTGTAGAGGCAGGCAGTTAGCTTCCCCCAGACCCTTGTCATCCCTGGAGGACGCACCTGCAGCAATAACCACTGCTGCCAGCCCAGCAGCTCTGCTTCCTCACCCCTGCTCACTGCGTACTCCGGGAATAAACCAAGATTTGTTGGACGTGTGGCCTGGGCAGTGACTTGGGGGTCGTGTCCTCCCTCCGCTCACTGTGGCCTGGGCTGGGGGGATGAGATGCGGACCCAAGCCCAAGGCATGCTGCTTTGCCCAGCCTGGGCTATGGGTAGAGGAGCACCACGAGGTATAGGTCTTGCCATGAGGATGGGAGCATCCATATCCCCTAGGATTTTATAAAACTCACCTCTTCTTTTGCAGGGGCATCTTGTTGCCGACACACGGGGGCAACACCATGTAAGAGAGGAGTAAGGGAACACTGCTCTTCAAAGTGAGAGCAAGCAGCGTGCTGTTAGCAGGGCTGTTCGGTGATCCCAGGGATTTTTCAAGTAGAGGAAAAGCCAATGCTTGCTCCCTGGTGTCAGTGGGAGGAAGAGTGTGTTAGTGCTAGGCTGGGATGGGGGGGCTGGGGCAGCTTCACCCCAGCCTGTGCCCCGGGGATGTGGGTGTAGCCATGCTCCCACTCAGCTAGGGGAGCCCTGGGTCTGGTCATGGTGTCCCAAAAGCCTCCCCAGGGCATCACTGGGTGCTTCTGCCACGCAAGCAGCTGGAGCAGTTTAAACTCACCGCCCCCTTGCCTTACCAGCAACCCAGCAGTGGCGGAAGGCAGCTGGCAAGGCTGGGTTTGGCCCCGCAGACTTTGCGCTGGGGTGGATTAACGTTGATCATGGTTTGCTGCCCTGGCTGGCCCCTTGCCATAGTCTCCTCTGCTGGTGGCAGAGCTGGGGTCTGCTCTTAAAGAGAGGTGCCTCGGGGAGTTTGGGGAGGGGAAAGAGCATCTGCTTGGATAGGATGGACTGGGTGGGATTGGAGGGCAGCCTGGAGCTCTGGACCATGGAAAGGGAGGGACCACACAAGGTATGTGACCCTGGGTAGGGGCTGTGGGACATCCGTGTTATGCCCTGCTTCCTTTGAGGCCATGCAGGTTACAGCTGGAGGCAAAAGCCTTCCAGGAAAATGACAGTGGAGGGCCAGGTGGTGGGGCTTTTCACTGCATGGCTTAGAGCAGGACTTGCTATCAGCGTATGCATCCTGCCCCTTGCTGACACCCCAGAAGGGCATCACAACCCAGATGGGCCCAGAGGTGCTCAGTATTTGGAATAGGAGCACCCTTGCACACCTTATCCCCCCCCGGCATCTCAATATCTGTTGTGTGGGTGCCCTTTGTGCCAGCCCAGCTCTCTGGGACCAGTCTCCCCACAGTGGGGTAGCACCCAGCTCTAGGGCAAGCCAACCTGGCTCAGAGCACAGAGTGGACCTGAGGTGTGATGGCAGGAGAGGGGAACCCCCCAGTCACCTCCCCAGGCTGCCCTCTCCTCCGGAGGCTCCCCAGGGCTGGATGGAGGTGGGCTACTTGCACTTGGCTCTTGGCTACCTGTGAGCTGAGCTGCCCGCTGTGGGGTGGGTTACCTCAGGGCTGGCCAGCCTGGGCTCCCTGCTCCTCTGTGCAACCCCAAAGCCCCTGGGAAACAAGGGCTCAGGTGGGGATGGGACAGGGGCAGGCATGCAAAGCTGTCAACGCTGTCCCAGCTGCAGGGCCTCATCATGCACACACAGGCCCGATTGTAGGGTAGAGTGATGCCCTGGCTTTGGGATGACAGGTGTTCCGGCGTAGCCTTACCAGAAGCCCCCTCCTTCCCTCCCTCTGGGCACCAGCTGGCAGATCCCCTCCCTCACTAGCCCTGGCAGCTGGCAGGCCAGTATCAGCAGGGGGTCAGCAGGCAGGGGGTCCCCAGCTGCTAGCTAATTAAGAGTAGCATGGCTCATCCCCCTCGTTGCAAAGGGGACAAGGAGGAGGCCCAGCAGGGTCCTTAAATGCTGGTGTAAGATAAGGAGCAAGAGGGGCTAGGGGCCAGATGTGACCAAAACTGCTCCTAGCTTTGGGTTTGTCTTGCAATGGGCACTAGCCAGCAAGAGCCTGACCACTCCTGTCTTTCCCACACCTACCCTACAGGTCTGTGTTGGGTAGGAGTGCACAAGGTGGGCAGGCAGTACACATTGGGTGCACAGCACCACTGCTCCTGCTCCCCAGCATCACGGCATCTCGCCGGCACCTCGTGCCCTGTGCTTCTGCCTCCCACAGCCCAGAGCTGCCTGCCTGACCTGGGGGTCCCCCCTCTCCCACCAGCTGCTCATGTCCATCCTCCAGGCATGGGAAGGGAGGGCAGGACTGCAGCCCGGCCCCACCTGGCCCCAACAGCTGCCCCGGCAGCCGGGCTCTGGCCCTGTCTGCCTCTCGATTGTGCTTCGTTCTGTCATGGGCCTATGGCTTCAGGAATGTCAGTCCTGTGGGCACAAGGGGTCTTTGTGCGAGCAGAGCCAGTGGGCAGGGGGCTGTGGCCCAGCCCAGCATCCCAAGCTGGCGCTGGGGAGAACCGGAGCCAAGGACACCTGCATGGGCAGAAGCTGCCACTGGCATGGCCTCACAGCTCCCAGCCAGGCTCGGCAGTGTCCCCACTGCTGCAAGGGCTGACAGGGAGAAAAGCCCCCTCCCCATCCTCCTTGCCCCTCCAGCACCAGCAGCCAGGTGGTGGGAGCATCCTGCACACACCGTCAGCCTGGGGACCAGCACCAACACCAGCTCAGAGCTGGCACCACCTTGGTGAGCCTCAGCACCCATACCAAGGGATGCCATGGGCTCAGCCAGCCCGCAAGGGGAGCAGAAGGGCTGGGGGCCAAGAGAACCAGGCAGCAGCTGCTGTCTCAGCACCAGCAACAGGGAATGTGCTTGGGCCGGGGCTTTCAAGGGCCTGGCCACGGTGTGTTAAACAAACTATTTATAGCACTTACATCCCTCCCCGGCAGGAATGGCCAGCATTCCTCCTGCATGGGACCAGGTGCTTGGGTGCCACCGGTGTCATCCCCACCACCACCCTCTCAGGTCCCTGCCAGATGGGTGAGATCTCCTCAAAGAAAGGACTCTTGGCCGCCTGTCATCTCCTCCCCCGCCATTTCCATTAGCTCCCAGTGCTATGCCCAGAGCAAGATTTGTGGCAAATCTTGCACGCCTTGTGGAAGAGATGCTCAAGGGCCGTGCCCTTCTTCCCAGAATCCCTGCTCCCTGCTAAATCCTCTGGACCCTTAACCATGCGACAGCTGCTTTAAGCATTGGCAGGTGCCGATGGTTGCTCTGTCCCCTGCACCTGCCTCTGAAGTGGCACGAGGGTCCTGCCCTCCCGCAAAGCAGAGATGCTCTCCTGGGAGCAGGCTGGGTGCTGGCATGGGGCAGCGGCCAGGGATCTGGCCCACTCTCAAAGCCAGTGCCAGCTTTGCCTGGCGGCTGACAGGGCACAAGGCTGCTTAGGCGGCTTTCCCTCTGCCAATGGGTGGCAGCGACCAAGAGGGGTCATACCAGGAGGTAGTACAGCCATGTCCTGCCCAAAGGCTGGTGTGTCCCACACTCCCGACCCTCCAGCCATGCCTCCTCTAAGGTGGCCTCCCAGGAGGTTGTCCTCTCCCAGAGGAGACAGAGGCGCCGGCTGCCTCCAGACCCAGGATCTGCCCAGAGGACATGTGGGCTGTGAGTTCGCCCCTGCTCAACAGCAAGAAGGAAGGGGCTGGACTTTGGGCAAGCCAAATCCTCAGGGCTTTGGGACTGCAGGGAGGAGAAGACAAGAGGACAGCTCTGCACAGTCCTGCCACCAGCTTGAGGACAGCCCCTGCAGCTGGGTTGCTTCCAGCCCTGCTCTCCCATTGCCGGCGCTGCTCTATCCGCAGGTTTCCTGGGACCCTGCACCTGCCTTGCACCACCCAGGGGCATCTCCTGCTGCTTTTTTGCTGATGTCCAGCTGCTAACTGACCACCTGAGAGAAACAAGTAATATGGAGGGGTACACGGTCTCTGTTTGGGCTCGGGAAATGCATCCCAGCCCTCACTGGCAATTAAATAGGGGTATACATCATTGTGCAACTGGTACAATAAAGAAAATGGATGTCTGAAAAGAAGCAGCCTTGATATGCACCCAGCAAAAAAGGAGCCAGCACCTGGTGAGGGATTTTGAGCCCCGGGGTAAAGAGGGATGAAGGATAGACAAGAAAAAGTGTAGAGAGACAGAGCAGTGACTGCAGGAGCAGAAAGTCCTCCGTGGATCAGGTTACAGCAAGGCTCTACAGGCTTTGGCCCAGGAGACACATGGGTACAGGACTCCAGTACCCTAAATCTTGTGCTTGGAAGTAGATATTGGTGGGATTTTGTTTTCTTTTGAGGTTGCAATCTCTTCCCAGCTCTGTGCATGACTCACCAGAGGAGCAGGGTTAAGTCCCATCACCTCCCTGGACCGTGCTTTTGCCCAACTGTGAAGGGAGGCTAAACCCCCTGACCTTCTAGATCAGGAAAGCAGCTTGGCAATGCCTCTGCATTTTTGTCAGAGGCAAAAAAAATCTGCCTCTTTATGAGTCCCAAGAGCTTGGCAAACAAGCCCTGCCCCACTTTCCACCTGGTGCTGAGGTGTTGGAAGCATCTGGCTCTCCCAGCAGGGCAACCCCTCCTGCCATTACCTGTGCTCACTCCCTGGGAAGGAGCAGGTTTCTGCAGAGGCCACACACTGAAGCCCCTCAGTTCCCAAGGGATTTTCGATCGCCCTCCTTTTGTACCTCTGCCACATAACCCTCAGACACAATGCCCCCAGGAATGTGCTGCAATACCTCTGCACCTGGCTGGCACCTCCCTTTCCCCATGGGACCCAAGAACAGGATTCCACTGGCAGGCACGGCAGGATGAGTGGTTCCCCTGGCATAGACAGGGCTTTTCCTAGGACTAGGTAAGGCTCCCTGGGGAATAAGATCTCCGTTCCCCTCCATCACTGCAGTCACTGCCACTGACAAGGGACACTGCACTTTTTACTGCAGTGGTCCCCAGCCTGCTCAGAGGCAGGATGCTGCAAGGGCCCTCTGCACAGGGAGGGGATATTCCCACTGGGGCTGTACTGCTGGGGAAATCAAGGCACTGAGCAAGGCAGTGACTTTCCCAGGATCAGCTGCAGCACAGCGAACCCAGGAGTCTCAAGAGCACATCAAGCACTGCACCCGCTGCCTCCCTGATAAAAGGGGAGAATCTCCCTTCCCAGGGAAACGTAAACCCTGACACAGCTGCAGCAAAGCTTTGGCTCCTGCTTCCTTCACCTGCATTCTTCCCACTCCCTGTAACACTGCCAGCACAGGGCCAGCAGCAGCATGCAGCGGAGTGATGCGCCTGTGCCAAAGTCCTCTGACCACAGCAGACCTGGAGCCCAGGAGGCTGGGGAGGCCAGTCCCAAGGGGCTGACGTCAGCCCCAGTCTTTGCAGCTCCTGGGGCCTGGAGCTGAGCCGTCAGGGAGCTGTTTCTGCTTTTGGCACATATCTCTATGCTGAGGCATGACCAGCACACTTTCCTCATCCATGGCTGGCTCCCCAAGAGGAATCCACAGGGCTGGGAAAGGTCACCCTGGCTGAACTAACCGCCCTTGGATGGGACTTGCTGGACAAGGGACAGCTTGCATCAGGCAGGCTGGGAGACGGAGCAGTAGCTTTCAGTCCCTCGTGTCTGTTCATTCTCCTAAATTCTGCTTGAGTGGGAGCCAAGAGTTGGGCCTTGGCAGGATTTTTGAAGGGAACAACAAGGGGAGGAAATGAAGCCAGACAGCCACCAGGAACAAAACAAAGGTTAGGCACAGGAGGGAAGCTGAAGGGCACAGATGTGAGCCATGGACCTTCCTGCCTGCAACCTCACCCTGGCCAGCTTGTGCTCCCCTGGTCTGCAGGGCCGTGGCTGCTTGCCCCATGCTAGCTCAGTTTGGGAGCACAGCTGGAAAGCATGGGACACTGGTTACCAGCCTGCTCTGGAGCCCTGCATGGAGCCAGATAGCAGCTCTTCCCCAGGGAAGTGCCCGTCTGCTCCTCTGTGCTTCATGCCTTGGGGCATCCCTTGTTTGCTCTCCTTGGCGGTCCGCCTCGTCTGCATTCCTGGCCCTTGTGGGAGCAGGGTGGCAATTGCTGGCGCTGGCACAGAATGACAGGCAAGCATATTTTGGACCTGGCTGCCTGCTCAGGGGCTTCTGCAAAGCCTTGTAGTGAAACAGGACCCCATTCCACCAGCCCACATTTCTGTGTGGGCAGATGTTGTTCCTCCCTCACCCCCCTTTCTTCCCCCGGCACTGCTACCGCAACAAATGGGGTCCTGGACAAATGGGGTCCTGGGCAGTATCGCTTACAGGGAGCATGTGTCTGGCCTGGGAGGAGGGGGCATTTAAATGGGCAGCTGGTTTTTTTGCTGTTGTCCCTTGCTCTGGAGCTATTCCTGCCATTTGGGCTGGTGGAGGGTCCACGTGGGGGGAGCTGAGCAGTACAGGCTCCTCTGGGAGAAAGGGCCGAGCGGTGTCCCGGAGCAGGAAGGACCCCAAGGAGGGTAAGAGTGACCAGGGGAATAGGTGGGGAGGAGAGCAGTCCCCTCCAGTGCTTCTCCCCTGAGCCTCCCCCAAGCAGCCCCCCGCTCCCAGAGGTGTGTGGACCCCCGAGCACCACACTCGGCCTCCTGCATCCCGCTCGGGTCAGAAGGTCCTAAGTGTGAGGAGCTCCTGGGCACCCCCCGATCCGCCGAGGCACCTCGGGGGGCGGAGGGCGCTGGGGGCTGACGGTGCGCCCGCAGGCTCGGGGGGCAGCATGCCCGCCCCGCCGCTGGCCGCCCCGCTGCTGCGCACCCTGCTCGCCCGCCTGCTGCCGCTGGCCCGCAAGCGCCTCCTGCCGCCGCTCCGCCGCCTGGGTCGCCGGCTGCGCTCCCGGGAGAGCCGCCAGGCCCTGCTCACCTGCCTGCTCTGCCTCCTCAACCTGCGCAAGAAGGTGGACGACTGAAGCCGGCCGGGGAAGGGAAGGCAAGGCAAGGCAGGACAGGGCAGGGCGCCGCGGCTCTCCCCCGCCTCCCCTGCCCGCCGCGGGAGGAGGGCCCCGGGCAGGGGAGGGAACGCGCCCCGGCGGGGGCGGGAGGGTCCGCCCAGACAGCCGCTGCCGGCCGGCCGCCCGCGCCTTCCCGCTCCGGCCATGGGAGCCGGGCCGCCCCCTGCGCCGCTGCCCCCCGCCGCGGGGCCGCCCCACTGAGCGCCCCCGCGGGAAGGGGCGGCCCCGCCGCCGCCCGCTCCGGGGAAGGAGCCGGCGCCGCCCGGGCCGTCTCCATCACCGGCGCTCCCGTGGGGCGGGGGCTCCGCGCTGCCGCTTCGCCCCACGGTGCCCGGGCCGGTCCCGCTGGCTGCCCTCCTGCCCACCGCCGGCGGCGGCGGCGAGGGCGAGGATGTCGGGCAGCACGGCGCGGAAGGTGCAGCCCTTCACCATCAGCACCAAGCTCTCACTGCCCAAGTGTGCCGCCGACTTCTCCGGGGACGCCTGCCCCGGCATCGCCCTCGCCTCCGCTCTGGACAACCACCGCGGCCTCCGCCGCAGCCTCAACGAGCGCATCTCCCTCTACTTGGCCCAAGCCCGGGCCGGCCCCGCCGCCCCCGCGGGCCAGGGCCGCAGCCCCAGCCCCGGCGAGGATGGGGCGACCGACGAGGAGCAGCTGAACCGCAACTTCCTCGCCCGCTCCATTAAGAAGATCACGCTGTCCAACTGGCATGGGGAGGCTGGTGCGGGGGACGCAGGGGGACCCGGGGACCCTGCCCGGATCGGCGGCGAGAGGAACCACAACAACAACAACAGCAGGACAGGGAAAGCTCAGCTCAAGGTAAGCGTTCCCTGTACCCTGCGCCCTGCTCTCTCCCCGTCTTCCTTGCAGCTCCCCGTCCCTGGCTGCCAAGGGACGGGTAGGTCCTGGGGATCCCTGCTGCCTTGTCCCCGTGCCCCGCAGGCAGCACTCACTACAGGGCTCGTGGGGTAGTTGCTTTTCCTCCCATGTACCCCAGGGCTCTTCTCTGTACTGTCAGGCTGGAGTGCAGGAGGTCTTTGCGGGTGAGCTGGAGACGAGCTTTCCCTAGCGCTGAGATGACCCAGAAAAGCTCTGCCCCAGAGCCTGGCTATGGAGGGCCCAGCTCTTGGGATGCTCGCTTATGATGCAGTTGTGTGCAGGAAGCTGGGAATTTGTTCTCCTGTTTACCAGAGGGGAAATGGAGGCTGGGAGAAGGGAAGGGCCACGCAGCCAGGCAGAGCCGGGACAAGGCTAAGAGCAGGACCCAGGGCTCCTGGCACCCCACCCTCCGAGTCTCAGCACTAGCAGGTGTGGAGGTCCGAATGCATCAGTGCAGGAGCCTGGGAGACCCCCTGTGTGGCTGGGATGGTGCGGAAGGCAGTTCAGAGACCTCGCCATTGCTGGCAAGAGCAGGCAGGAACTCCTTGGGATTTAACCCTGACCTGCAACAGCTGGTTTCCCAGCAGGATAGCGCTAGGGAGAGCCGCTCAGCCCACTGCCAAAACCCTTGTCTTTATTGCCAATAAAGGCTAGGCACGGCCTTGCAAGAGCTGCCGCTTCCTCCGGCATGCAGGCAGCTTCTCGCTGGGCGGCCAGAGTCTGCGCAGCCCAAGGGGCATCGGCATGAGGGCTCCCCCCCTTTCATATAAGGTAGGGACACGTGCTCAGCACAGTGGTGTGGTGCGGGACTCTCTGGAGGCTGCCAGGATCGGCCCTTCCTGCCTGTCCAGCCTGGGAGGGGTGGAGCTGGAAGGGGGGGCAGGCTGCAAGAAGGAATTTTGGGAGAGAGAGGGAGAGCCAGGGTGCAGGGGAAAGTGTGCGTTAAGTGGGATGGCAGCCGGAGGAGAGAAGGGAACGCTGTCCCCTGGGCAGGGCACACTGGGGCTTTCCCAAGTGTGGCCCCCAGCTCTGCCCCTCGCTCCTGCCCTGTAGGAATAGGGGACTCCAGGATGAGCACAGTGGAGCCCAGGAGGGTCTGGCCTCACTTGTCTTGCTCATGGGAAGTCATTGGCACCTACTCTTCTACGGGAACGCAGCGTGTGCTGTGTGCTGTGTTAATTTTGCTATTAACGAGGGAATGAAGCATTTGCAGAGGAGGAAGCTGAGGCCACTGCACTCATTTCATGTGCGGATTTGCTCAAGTCGTGAAGCCTGAGGTCCTGCTGGGGAGCAGTTAGCACAGCACCTTATGGATGCGGAGGAAGGCACTGCTCCTTCTCCCAGCCTTCGGTGGCTGTGAAAATTTGTTGTTTTGCCAGAGCAAGGACCCGGCTCTGGCCAGAGGGACTGGGCGGGGGGGGGGACAGTCCCCGTGGAGCAGCTCTACGGGAAGGATGAAGTCATCCTTGTGCCGGCAGCCCTGTTTTCCTGTGGCTGATTGTGAGACGGGGACTTTAAATAAAGGTCCTGTGTCACCTGCAGGCTTGTCTCCCACAGCTGAGCCCTGGGGGAAGGCTCGCAGGCTGCAGCCCATGTGGGACGCTGCAGCCTAGAAGGGCTTCCTAGGGACTTATGCCCCATAAACACTTCACGTTTAGCTCCCCGCCGTTTCCTAAACAGGCATCCAAACCTCTCAGCCCTGCGGTCAGGCGGGGGGTGCCTTCTTCTGGCACCCTCCTGCCAGACACGCTGGGCTCTTGCTGCGCCTACGTGACTCAGCCTCAGTCCCTGCCTGCTTTGTCTGCTCAGGATGGGATGCTGTGGCGTGGTGCAGTGGTCTGTCCTCTGCAGCCACCAGCTGGGCTTTGCAGGTCCCTGGAAAGGTGTGGTGGTGCTGGTCTTCCAGGGATTATAGGGCTGTTGGTGGCAGCAGCTCTAGTGCTGGCGGCTGCCATCCACGTTGGGACTCTTCTGCAGTCCTGCAGAGATGGTAGGAAGCCACTTTTCTGTGCAGAGAGGGAGTCCTGCTTTGCCTGGGTTGGTTCCCCCTTGGACACTGTCCCAAGTCTGGAGTGGTCTGAGCGGTGGTGGGCTAGGTCCAGCTCTGGTTGATCCACCATCCCATTTGCTGTGGTCTCAGAGGAGGGGGTATCGGGACAGCGCACATTGCCCACCACGTTGTGTTGCCCTGTGCGTGTGTGGACAGCTGTTACAGAGGCAGCAAGGTGGCTCCAGGGAGGGAGTGGAAGGAGGTCCCTAAATTGGCCCACTATATCTGACAGCCCAGGAAACGATCCATTCGTAGAGGATGAGAGTGACTGCCCTTGTGCATGATCCAAGCAACCCCACGCACCTCTTCTCCTGGGGCTGGGCTCCATTAAGGATAAGGTAATGCAGAGTTCATCCTGGACCTCCTCTCAGTGCCTGGCCGAAGCTCCTGGACTTCCTTCCTCCTGTGTCTCCTGCTCCCACCCTCACCCTGTCCCCTGGAAGCCCTTCCCTGCGAGTCAGCCACCCCTTTAACTCTTGCTTCCCAGACAGGCTGAGGTCAGGGATCAGCAGCTGAGAGGTTTGGGGGTTATTGTCCTCCTGTGCCCTCGCGCCTCTGCTCTGCTGTCCTGGAGATGGGCGGGGGGTCTGACTCCAAGCATCCTTAGATGACCAGGGGCCAGTGGTGACCACTGGATGGGTTTCTGCTGGCTTTGGAGTCAATTCAAGGGGAAAAAGGGTGTGTGTGTGGGGAGCTAAAATGGAGAAGGCACTGAGCAAAGCAAGCTTAGGAGCTCTTGCTCCTGGCTGAACACGTGGCAGGAGCTGCAGGTGATGCCTAGAGGAGCCTGGCCTGGATGCATCAAGAGGGTCAGGCAAGAGCCTGGCCAAGTGGTGTCTGAGTACTGCTGGCAGCCTCCTCTGGCCCAGAGCAGGGGGAGGCGGGTGCACGCTCCTCTGTCCCCTCAGCTGCTAGGAGGGTCAAGCACTTCCAGGCTCATGGCTGCACCTTCCCGTCTCTAGGTCTTCCTCAGGAAGGGCGTGGATGCGGAGGATGAGCAGCAGGAGCCCCCAGGCCGGTGGTTTCTGCTCTCCAGTGGACAGAGGTTCCCCCTTCTATGCGGTACATCCTCTGCCCTTGCTGTTTAGGAGGGCCTGACCCAGGGGCACAGCTTGGGGCTGAGCAAGTGAGGTAGCCACTCGTGATGTGCCTGGGCACGGAGGGAGCCTTACCGCTTTAAATGAGCAAGGGGACAAGCTGGGCATGACAGGGCAAGGGGTCAGCCCCCAGGCCAGTGCCTAGAGGTTTTATCACTTCCAAGGGAGCTGGATTAGGGGCTCCTCCAGCCCTGGCCACGTCAAGAGACTGAAGATCCTGGAGTCGCAGGAGGGCCTGAGAATTATGTTGCTATTTAAAAAAAAAAACAACAAAAAACGACAGAGGATTTCTGTAGTTCTTGTGGTTAGGCAGAAAGGCTTTGAAAAGTGACTCCCATGCTGTCAGCAGGGCAGAACATGCCAGAGTGCTTAGAGAGCCTGAAACAGTTGCCCAAACCCCACTGCTCTGCAGGCTCCTGGGAGATTGGTCCCTAGTGGGCTCGGGTGCAGCTGGGACCCCACGGGGCAGCTCACACCCAGCCCCCTTGGGGAGGGAGGGCTGCCCCAGGCTGGCCCCAGGAGCAATTTCTGCCTGGTGAGAGGAGGCAGTGAGCCCTGCACCTTCAGGTTTCTCCTGAAGATGCTCAGGCTCCTGTTTGCCACCAGTTAGTGTGCGGTCAGGTCCCTGTCCCCAGGCAGCAGGGTGGGAAGTGAGTGTCCAGGTGGCTGTTGCGTTGCAGCTAGGCCCGGGGCTGAGCTTGGAGGGGGGCCAGCACTTTCGCTGGCTGACCTTCGCCATCACCCCCGGTGGAGCTGGAGCCCTGACAGAGGGTTTTGTCAGCACCGGCCACCCGTGAGGCTGTGTCTCGGGAAATGCTGCGCTTTCTGCCCCCACTGCCACTTGGTTGGCATGGGGGTCTCTGAGTGCCCCTGAAGGAGTGGTGGGCTGAGCTCATTTAGGACCTGGCCCATAGTTCCCCCATTGCGTCCCCTGGCGGTGTCCCCCAGGGTGACACCAAACAGATGCCACAGACATGAGTGCTCCTTGCAGGGATGTGCAGCCTCAGGCTGGGGGGGCAGCAAGCACCGCATCCACCTCCAAAGTAGGTGCAGGAACCAGCCCAGGTACTGGGTGTCATCTCGCCAGCCCAGAAGGACCCAGGGCTGAGGAACAGCTTGGCAACCTCCTGCTGGAACTGTGAAAGCCACTGGTACAGCCTTGGTGGAGGGGAGCTCTGCCCTGGGGAGCTGGGTGAGAACCCAAAGATGTCAGTGAAGGAGTAGGATCGTGGATGAGGCAGGCTGACATACTTTATTTGGGTTTCTGAAACACTCCTGGGAGGTGAGGGGGAGGGCTCCCTGAGGTGGCGCACTGACCCCCCTGCCTCTGCCTGCCCTAGCTGGCAGGATCTCCGGCATTGTCACCCCAGAAAGAGACCCCAAAGGGCAAGGAACCCACCATGGCACCAGGATGTGGTGGGCGAAGCAGTGCAGGAGCAGCCCCACTCCTCGACCCGAGCCCTCTGGTAGCCCAGTTCAACCGGGAGATGCTGCAGGTAAGACCAGCTGGGGCAGCCGCCCAAGGGGCTGCATGGGGAGCGGGGCCGGGTGGGCCACCAGCAGCCTTTCACGTGAGCTGCTGGGTGGGGTGCACAGCGAGGAGGGCTGAACTCCCGGCCCCGAGCGAAGCCATGGTTGTGGCATGAGATCATGTTTGGCTTGCCTCTCCCTGGCTGTCAGCCCCAGGGAGAGGGGGTCAGCCTGCACCAGGGCCCTGCTTCCTCCCCACGTGCGCACGCTCCTCCCGTCCCCCATCCTCCTCCTCCTCCCAGCCCCTCTTCCTCCTCAGTGGCACGGGAACAGGGAGGGCGTGGGGGAGCTGCTTCCACACCATGCTGGGGAGGGTGCACAAGTGCTTGCACCAGGGAGCAAAGTGCAGGAAGAAGAGATGCTTCATGCAAGGATGTCCCGTGCAGAGACCCCCCCAGATTGGCCTGTGTGGGGGCCCCCCCAGCTTCTGCTGGGCTGGGACAGGTGCTGGAAAGAAGATGCTGCTTGCCTTCCCACCCCCGTTGCCACTGATGCTGTCCTGACCCCCTTTGCTAGCCTGTTGGTGCTTGGAACAAACGGGTTGTCAGCCAAAAGGGTGCCCTTCAGTCCCTGTCACAGCTTTGCAGGGGTTTGCGCTTGGGTCCCTGAAACCGTGTCCTCGGGGGTCTGGCAGAGGCGCCTGGCCACGTGGCTCTTCCCACGTTGCAGGCGGAGGGCTGGGTGCAAGGCAAGCTGCGGGACCTGAAGGATGGCTGCGACCTCCAGGACTGGGCAGAGATGGCTCAGACCCTGCAGTGGGACATGAAGGATTTTGAGAACACACTGATAAAGCTCAACAAGGTGAGGCTGGGTGGTGGCACACCTGTTCCCTGCAGCACCTGTGTCCCCAGGCCCTCTGCAGTGGAGGGTCCCTGGGAGCCCCTGACCCTGAGTGGGTCCCTTCTCCCCACAGATGGGCGAGCAGCTGATGTGGCGGGCGAGGCCCAGCGCTGAGGCAGTGCGGAAGCAGCTGCTGGCCCTGTGGGACCAGTGGCAGCTCCTGAAGCAGACGGCTGCCTGTCAGAGCAAAACCCTCGGGGGGCTGCGGAGCCTGCAAGACTTCAACAGGAAAGCCGAGCGGCTGGAGGCATGGATCAGGCACAAGGTGTGGGGTGTGGGGAGTGTGGTTCAGGGAGAGGAACAGCCAGGCTGTCCCTCTGCCTTCTCATACCCTTCCCTGGCCCAGGAGGAAAAGCCCTCCTTGGCAGCCCTCCTGCAGGAAAGCCCGGACAAGGTCCAGCTCACCCGCCGCATCCTTGACTTGAAGCAGGTGAGAGGCTGTTGGGGGGCTGCCAGCATGCTGGGGACCCCAAACCCCATGAGGCTGGGGCATGGCGCAGGTCCCTGAAGGCAGATGCTGATGTCTGTCTCTCTGCTTGGGCCAGGAGGAGCAGCAGTTCCAGAGTCTGCACAAGGAGCTGAACAGCCTGGCCCAGAAGCTGGAGAAACAAGGCAAAAGCGAGAGCAGGAGCATCTCAGCCCGGCGCAAGCACCTCAACAAAATGTGAGTGGAGGGCACACAGGCTGATCAGGACTGAGCCGGGTGCTGGGACCTGACAGGCTGAGAAGCAGGACCCCCCAAACCTCCCGCCTGCCTCCCTTTGCCCCAGCTCTGCACAGCTACCCAGTGGGGCACAGGCTGCCCTCCACCTCTCCCCTTCCACCCGCGCAGGTGGCTGCGGCTGCAGGGAAACCTGAAGGAGCACCAAGAGGCTCTGCATCTGGCCCTGGAGGTGGCTGCCTTCCTCCAGCAAGCGGATACCCTGCTCAGGGCCATCCATGCCAAGGTATCAGCACTGGAACCACGGTCAGCCTGGTGCAGGGCTATTGCATGGCCAGAGCGAAACTGCGTGGGCAGCACCTCGCTCTCGTACCCCTGCATGGGGGCTGCTGTTGTCCCAGGACCCTCAGCCTGGAGCTCAGGGAGAGAGCTGGGGGATGGATCCTGGTGTAAGAAGGGGAGCCAGAGTGGCAAGCGCAGCTTTGCAGCATCCCTTTCTGCTGGAGCTGAGGGCAGGTCCCCATCCACCTCGCACTGCTGACTGTAGCTCCTTCTTACAGCAGAGGAGCGTCTGCGGTGCAGGGAAGCCAGGGGAGGGTGAGCCATGCCGGGATCGGGATGTCAGGGATATAGCCAGCCAGGTGATGGTAAGTGCAAGGCTCTGCCTCATCCTCTGAGCCCTGGGAAGCACGCCAGCAGAGCGAGGATGTGTGCCTTCCCGGGTCAGCACTGGCATCACCAAGGCTGGGGGCTCAGTGGGCACCCTACAGCCGTGTGGGGTGGCCAGGGCTGTGTGATGGATGGGGGAGCCTCCCCGGGGACAGCAGGGGACTGGACTTGGCACTTGCTGCCTCTCCTGCCCCCGCAGGGCTGGAGGTGGGTTGCCATCATACACTCGCACCGCGGCTGCGGTGGCTCATCCCTTGCCAGCCCTGTCATCGCTCCCCAGCTGCTCTCTCTCTTCCAGATGCTGGATGTGACTGTGTCCCAGCTCCTCAGCCTGCAGCCCAGCCTGGCAGCCCGAGTCACCCCTAAGCACCGAGATGTCAAGGAGAGCTGGGCACAGCTCCAGCAGGTGCTGAGGTAGGGTACAGTGCGGCAGGAGCTCCTGGGCCTCAACCCTGTCCCCCCAGTGCTGGAGCCAGAGGCTTGGGGAAAGACCTGAGTTAACCCCAGCAGGCTCTCTGGGGCACCAGCTCCACTTAACACTGCTCTTTTCTCCATCCTCTGCACCCCTGGTCCTCCCTTGCCCCCCTTTCCCAGGATGGAGAAGGCTCCACCCCTGGCAGGCAGTTCCCCAGTGGGCGAAGCTATGGCTCGGAGTGCAGAGCCCCGAGGAGACGATAGCAGCTGTGGGGCTGGAGGGAAGGAAGCAGAAGATAAATGGACGAGAGGCCCTGGGAGCATGGTGAGCACTGCCTTCCTCCAGGCATCTCCAGCACCTCTGCCTCAGGAATATGGGGGAGCTTGTGGGAAAGGAGTTCAGGAGTTGGGCAAAGCCCAAGCTGAGCACACCTGTGACCTGGCCTCAACACCTATGGGAGGTGATAAGTGCCAGGCCTGGGACAAAGTGATAATTGCTTTGGGCTGGCAAAGGAGGAATGGGAGCTTTTGTGCTGTAGGTGCCGAAGGACGTGCCGAGGAAGATGGCGGAGAATAGGATGGAAGAGGAGAGCAGCCCTGGCTCCCCAGCAGCAGGGCAGCCCCCTCACAGCGGGGACAGCAAAAGGTACTGACTCGTGGAGGTAGCTGTGAGGAGTGGGATGGAGTCAAAGGGAATAGACATGGGGTCCTTTGTGCAAGGGGGGACCTTGCAATCCTGACTGTCCCCCTCTCTGCGGGAGGAGGAGAGAGACAGAGGCTGAGTGGGGGACGCAGCAGCCAGAGGCCCAGCTGCAGGATGTCTGTCAGGCAGTGAACGTGGTAATGTCTCCCCAAGAACCCCCTTTGCTCCCAGCCCAGCCAGGGGAGCCAGTGTCGAGGGGGATGCCCTCCTGCTTGCTCATGGGTATGCATGCCTGTGCACTCATGCCCGTCCCTGGTCTGGGCACTAATGCATCTTGTCTCTCTGCTCCTCAGCAGACTGTGTGCCTGCACAAGGACAGCATGTGTCCCAGAGTCCCCCTGTGTCCAGTGGGGTATGTGGAGAGCCCAGAGGCAGCACAGATGCAGCGGGAGCCCCTGGACTCCAGCTCCAGCACCAGGGCTGTGCTCCTGGTGAGCCCCCTTGGGTGTGGGGTGGGGATACACCAGGCAAGGCCTGTCCTAACCACCTTCCCTGCCTCCCAGGAGGAGCCAGCACCAGAGGGACCCCCGGGGAGCCCGCAGGTAGAGGCCATGCTGCGGGAGCTGGGGGAGCTGTGGGAGGACCTGCAGAGGAAGCACCAGGAGAACGGTGCCGTGCTGCGGGAAATCGATAAGGTACACGGAGGCAGGGCTGGGGTGGGCACAGGGGCATGCCCCAATCCAGCAGCTTGCTGGGGATTGGCAAGCGAAGCCAGTGCCCACGGGGACTGGAGCTGCAGCATTAGCACCGACATCTCTGGCTGACCTTGCAGCCTGCATGCTGCTCCAACTTTGCTGTCCAAGCTGCTGGTGCCCCAGGTACACGCAGTGGGGTGGCAGCATGGCTTCTGCCTCCCCTGGGTGGCTCAGAGCCAGGCTGATGGGTTCCCCACTCTCCCCGCAGGCACTGAGGCTGGTGGGGGAGCTGGACCGGGCTGAGCGGTGGCTGCAAGCTGTGGCCGGGTCACTCTCGGAGCCAGCCACCATGAGAAGCCCGGCAGAGCTGCGCTGCGACCTGGAGGAGATGGGCCAGCTGGAGAGGCAGCTCCTGCTGTGTGGCCTCAAGCTCCAGGCACTGCGGGAGGAAGCAGTGGGCGAGCCACCCGCTGAGCATGATGGGGCAAGGAAGATGCAGAGGAAGGTGGAGATGGTGGAGGAGAAGTGAGTCCCGAGGGAAGGTTCCTCCTCTCTGGTCCCCAGGATGAGCAGGGAGGAGGATGCTCACCCCAAGGAGGCGCAGAGGGTGCCAGCACTTGTGACAGGTGCCTGTCCCCACAGGTTGGCACATGTGCAGGCAGCCCTACGGCGCCGGGCAGCAGACCTGCGTGACTCCCTAGTCCTGTCTGAGTTCCTGCAGGACCTGCAAGAGGAAGAGGCACAGAGCCAGCAGGGACCTGCAGCGGTGAGCAGCGTGGCCAGGTGTCCCTTGGGATCACCCAGCACCTGGGACCGGCCCAAGGGTTGTTCTGTGGCTGGCAGGGTGACCCTGTGGGTGCCCCTCTCAAGCCCAGCTGCCTGGGGGATCATTCCCCATCTCCCTCATGCCCAGTGTTTCTGTTGGCTACAGCCAGGGAGTGGGTGTTGTGGCTCGCAGGGGTCTTTTCCCCTGCTCTCAGCCCAGGCCAGCCAGCCACTGAGCAGCAAGGACATGAGCTGCCCCTTGGGAGAGCTGCAGGAGGCCGTGGAGGTGCTGAATGATGCAGTGAAGGAGCGGGAGCGGGTCATGGAGGTGGCGGCAGAGACAGAAAGCCTGGAACGCCTGGTAGGAGATGGAGGCGGAGGGTCTGGGGATGCAGCCACGTGGTCTACCTGCAGTTGGACATGCTGGCTAGTTGGGACGGACCACATGCTTTGGCTGGTTGCAGTGGGACACAAGGGCATTGGTATATATGGGGACCACTCTGTGCAAGGCTGGTATCGCTATCTCTGCCATGGCTGGTCCTCCCTGCCCTTTTGCAGGCGCATGGCAGGGTGCCTCCAGGCTGGGGTGGGCTGGGGCTGCGTGGCAAGTAGTGGCACAGGTCCCACGCCGGGGCTCATCTGTCTTCCCCCCCCACCCTGCCCATCTAGGTGGCGGAGGTATCCCCATGCCTGGAGACCCTTCGATGCAGAGCCGAGGCGCTGGCTCGAGACACTGCCCAAGCAGAGAGTGGCTTCACCACAGTGAAGAGTGAGAAGGATCTCCAGGGGCTGCAGGCCTTGCTGAGCCAGCAGCAGGAGCTGGAGGTGAGACCCGGGGAACGTGGCCGGCCATGCCCATGGTGGGGAGGTGTCCTGGCTGGCTGGGGCTGTCCCAGAGAGGCACTGGCCCCCAGGGGCCCAGGTGTTGTAAGCCTTGGCACACCACGGTGGGCTGGGCTGGAATTTTCCAGCCAAGCTGAGCTCTGCACCACTCCACTCCCCTCTGCCAGCACAGGCCAGGCAAGGGGAGAGAGCTTGCATCAGTTCCCGTGTGCCATTGCCCAGCTGTCAGCACCTTGCTCATCTTCCCGCCAGTGGGGAGGTGACTCACAGAAGCAGAGTGGGGAAACCAGGCAGCCCTCTGCTCTGCCCATCCTCCCTACCAAGGGTGGCTCTGCCCACTTCCTGCAGCCCCTGTGCCAGCATCCTCCCTTCCATCCTTCCCTCCGTCCCTGCATCCCAAAGCGCAGGGGAGTCCATCCTTGGGCAAAGAGTGGTTGGATGCATCCTGAACCTTTTCTGCCTTGTGATCTTTAGTGTGTGGTATCGGACACCCTCCAGAGGAAGCTGGAGGAGCTGGAGAGGGCAGCTGCTCGCTTGCAAGAGCTCTGCCCTGCTCGGCTGTGCCCCATCAGCCAGGAGGTGCAGGGGACACTGTGGGCCTGGGCAGGGCTGCAGGAGCTGCTACAGGAGACCCGGGCCCGCATGCAGCAGGCTAGCCGGCTGCGGCACTTCTTCAAGGATTACTTAGCCATGATGTAAGTGGTGATGAGCTGTTGGCGTTGCCTCTGTGGTGGTTGGGGGGGAGCTGGTGAGAGCATGGCATTGCCAGAGCATGGGCTGCTGGTGAGTATGTGGGCAGTGCCAGAGCTGCAGCCAGGCAAGACCATGGGCACCCTGGAACAAAGGGCTGTGTCAGGGCTGCCTGCCATGGGGCAGCCCCATAGCACCTTCCCCTACCCTGCCACACTTGCCACTACCCTAGTGAGCTGCTTCCAGCCGTTTCTGAGCATGGGAATGGCTTTCCTGGGGCCTGCAGGAAGGGAGGGGCTGGGTCGTTCCTCAGCCCCCTCAGCCTTTCTTTCATGTGCTCACAGCTCCTGGACGGAGGACACGCGGGCTCGGATCTTCTCTGAAAGCCCAACTGGCCACAGCCTTCTGGAGACTCCATGTGAGGAGCTGGAGAGGAGGATCGAAGGGAAGCTCAAGGAGTTTGAGGCACTGGCGGCATCAGGGCAGCAGCTGGTGTCTGAGGAGCACTACCTAAGCGCAACAGTAAGGACGGGGAAATGGGGTTGGGGAGCCTCAGTACCCCCCGAAATCCTCTGGGGACAGGCCCTGGAGGAGGGAGCAAGGTGCAGGTGCAGAGCCCCAGTGAGTGGGATGGGGCTGGCCATGCATCCCTGGGGCTGCTCAGGGCAGGAAGGGGTTTCACCCAGCAATGGATGCTGAGACTTGAGATGATGTGACTGACTGTATCCCACTCCCAAAAAACTCCTAAACTGCTCTGTAATGAGGTATCCTAGTAGGGCCAGTGTCCCTGGGCCCAGGGTCCTTGCAGGCTGCCCAGCATCTCTCCTCCCCTCAGATAAAGGAGCGCTTGGAGGAGCTGCAGAGCATGCTGGGCTGGGTGCTGGTGCGCTGGCGAGCACAGAGGCGTCAGCGGGACCTGGGGAGCAAGCAGGAGGACAGAAGGGACCCGAAAGGCCCCTCAGGCATGTCCCCCACCAGCCAAGTGAGTACCCAGCCACGATGAGACTGTTGGGGAGCAGGACCAGCCTCGAGGCTGAGGGTAGCAGAGGCACTGGACAGAGTTGGGTGGTGCAGAAATAGAGGAGGGATGTGTGCCAGTAACTCTGGGACTCTCTGGGGTTCAGGCAGGGCAAAGGGAAGATTGTCCTGAGAAAGTGCCTGGCCCTGGCAGTCCTTCCTCCACATTTCCCTCTCTTGCCTGGCTCCCCAGGAGCAGCATGCCCTGTGTGCTCAGCCTCAGTTGGAGAGCAACCATAGCCCAGTGGAGTTCACGCCCTGCTCCCTCCTGAAGCCCATGCCAAGATCGGAGCCACGGCAGCCAGCAGGAGTGGCCATCTCCCCACCAGCATCGCCCCTCTCAGATGCCCCATCGGGAGTGGAGCAGAGCTGGGGGAAACCCAGCAGCTCAACACCCCATGGTGTGGGACCTCCTGAGGAGTCTGTCAGCTGGGATCCTGCTGATACCTCCACACTGCTGCTGCCACCATGGGGCCCCAGTGGGCTGGCGGGGACGGTCAACCTTATCCTCAGCATTGGCAAGAAGGGTGAGAAGAAGAAGGTGCAGCCAGTGGGCGGCAGTGAGCGGCCAGGGGAGGAGGTGCTGCAGACGGTACGTGGGAGACGGTAGGCAGCTTCAGCAGAACTATGGGTGAGCACCCATTGTGGGCCAGCCACCACTGTGCAGCTAGGGCAGCTCTCCGGAGTTCTGCCGCCATGCAGACTGGAAGGCTTTGAGGCCTATGGGGTAGCCCCCATGCTGGGACCTCCCTGGGCCATTTCCAAGCGAGCTGTTGGGGCTCTGTCAGCCTCAGGAGAGGGACATTTGGCTGTGCTGATGCCGAGCGATGCCCAAGGGCTGAGGACCAGCTTGTGCCACCCACTTTGCCTGCGCTCTCCTGCTGCAGGTCCTCACCCACTCTGCCCTCAACTCTTTCTGTGTCTCTCTCTTCCCCCGCTCAGCTCCCTGCCACTAAACCCCCAGGCTGTAAAACCTTTTGGAAGCGTTGCCAGGGGCTTTTAGGAAACACTTGGGGTAGTTTAAAGCGAAAGAGAAAGCCGCCTCACCAGCTGGTGGAAGAGGTAACGTCCCTGGGGAAGGCTGCATGCTGGGCAGAGTGGCTGCATGGCGTGAATCCACCTGCTACTGACCCTCCTGGCTGTGCTGCTGTGCCCTGCCAGCAGTGGTTCCTCAAGAGAGGGGAAACCCTCCCAGTGCTGTGGGCTCCAGAGTGTGGGCACTGGGGCATGTGAAGACGGGGCTTAGACAGGGCTGGCTGCAGTTTGGGCCCCTGGGTAAGTGGTTTTGGTGGCCACAGGAGGCACGGTGAGCTGGCAGCCAGTGGGAGAACCTCCCCACCTCCATTGCTGGGGGGCAGCAGCAGTCCCTTGTGAAGCCAGCTGAAGGGGGCAAGGGTGGATGGTGCCATGTGAGGGTGCACATTTTGGGGGGGGCTCACTCTGGGTTGCATGGCTAGTAACCCTGGGGCTGGAAGCCCAGTATTTTGTTGGGGCTTGCATCTGTTTGTTGCTCCAGAGCTCACGCAAATGGCTGTGTGTGAGGAGCCCTGAGGGCAGCTGCAACTGGGCCCCGTGCAGCTAGGCTGGGTAGCCAAGGGAGAGGGCAGGGGGCCATAGAGGCCAGAGGTCATTGAGGCAGGGCAAGGGGCTGCCAGGCTACCAGGAGAGTTTTGCTAACAGGCACCCTCCAGCCTAAGGGGTACGGGGGTACACTGCTTCAGCTCCTGCAGGCAAAGCCCTTTGCTTTCATCCTTGCATCTGTGGAAACCCAGGAAAGGGGCTGCAGCTGGGCTAGAGAGGGTGTCTGTGCCGAAGGGGAGGGGAAGGGGCTGTCCTCAGCCCCTGCCCTTGAATTTGCCCACTCTGCTGCCTGAGGGCAGTGACTGCTGTCTCAGTAGCCACCCAGAAGTAGGGGATTGGAGGGCAGTGCTGCAGGGGGAGAGCCATATGGCGCAGGCAGCCCCCACTGCACCGCACCTGCAGGACTCCATTATGGGCAAAGGTTCCCTTGCCTGCCTCTTCCCTGCCTGTGCTGAGGTGAGAGCAGCCCTTGAGGGGCAGAGGTGAAGCTGTGCTGCTCCCAGCTCTGCATGTGCTGCTAGTGAGCATTTTTGGCTGCCTGCTTCCCCCTGCTTCCCTGCTTGCCCAGGTGCAGCATGGAGAGGGGGTGGTCAGTACAGGGTGCCAGAGGCTCTAGCCATGGGGGTCACCCCTCTCTCTTTCTCTGTGTCCTCAGGCGCAAGTGGAGGTCAGGAAAACCTCTGGTGTGAAGCAGCTGCCTGCTGTCACCCACCGTCCTCCGGCACCCAGCAGCAGGACTACGGCCACCTCCCACACCCTGCCCAAGGCAGGGGTGGGCTCCCTCTTCGACAGCCTGCAGCAGCGGGAGCGGGCAAGGGCCGAGCAGGCCCGGCTGCTGACGCTGCAGGGCATCATGGGTGCCAGCTCCCTGCAGCCTGCGCCAGAGGAGCACCATGGCCCCAGCAACACATGGCCTCAGAAATGCAGCTGGATGAAGGGGGGGCCAGCAGCAGCCGCTGCTGGAGCCCCACTCGGAGAGCTGCTGCTCTATGTCAGGAACCCGCTGGTGCAGGATATCGATGCTGAGTGCGGGGTGGCGTCCCGGGACCGCCTCCCTGGCCCAAAACCCATGTCTCCCCACCTTTCCCTGGGTTCCGTGCTCAGCCTAGAGCTGCCCCAAGACACGGTGGTCCTGGGGTGCCACCGAGGGGCCGCAGTGCTGCAGGAGGAGGTGGAGGGGCAGGAGCAGAGGCAGGACTGGGGCATGAGGCCATGGGAGCCCACAGGCATGCATGGGGCTGGATGGCAGGAGGAAGTAGTTGTGGATGGGCACAGTCCCCAGGGGCCTGGTGAGGGGCTGGGGACATCCCCTAACAGCGAGCGAGGAACGTGGTTCAAGGAGGTGAGCTTCAACCCCAGCTACAGCCAGCAAAGGGCACACCGCGCTGGGGAGGAGCACTGGAGCCCGCGGCACCCCAGCAGTGCCGGTGAAGACCTCCTGGACTTCAGGCCAAGCCGGCCATCCCATGTTGGTGTGCTGCACAAGTGGGTCAGCTGGGAGGGGGATGAGCTGGCTGCCCAGCTGGGCCAGGATGGCAGCCCTGGCACCACTGGCAGGGCCAGGCATCACAGAGCCACTCGACTGGAGCTTGGGCCGTCCCCTGCCAGCATCCCAGGCAGGGCAGGAGCCGTCCCTGGCACTGCCCACATACAGCAGCCAGCTGGCAGTGGCCAGCCTGCAAGGTCCCCAGCTTCCCCTGCTGCCCCCACCCAGCTGTCTGTCTTCGAGTGGGCGCTGGGGTCCCCACAGCCCCACAGCCCTGTGTCAGGCCCCGGGAAGGTTTGCCACCCTGCCCACAGGCAGTTTGAGGAAGAAGAAGAGGAGCTGCAGGCCATCTGGGATGGGGCGGGTGAGCAGCAGGTACCCAGCCTGCCGGCAGGCAGCTGTGCACACCAGATGGGGAGTGGGGCAGGCAGCCTGCTGAGCCCCGATGCCACTGCCGCCAGGCCCCTCATCCTCTCGTCAGCCAACAACGTGCTAGTGGCCAAGTTCACCCTTCCCACTGCTGCCCGGCTCCTCCACAGCCCATTGGGAGAGAAGAGCCCTGGTGTGGGGTACAGCGGAGGTGGCAGCCCCAGCAGGCACGGGGTGTCCCCCCGTGTGGAGGAGCTGGTGTCCGCAGCCTCCTTGGACAGCCCCGGTGCCTTGGATCGGCGGAGGCATGGGGAAGAAGAGAGGAAGGGCAGCAAGGTGAGAGCTGTGGCCCAGGGGCTCTCCCTCAGGGTCAGGCAGGGGGTTGCGGGATGCCTCAGGCAGCAGCTGGGATACCTGCTCCAGCAAACATGACCTGTTTGGGGACTCCCTGACTGTGGTGGTCCCTTTGCTCCCGCTGGCAGAGTGGGGAAGAGCTAGGTGCTCAGTTTGGGGGTCCCTGCAGCACTCCCCTGCCAGCCCTCAGCCTTAGCAAGGCAGCACTTCACCCGTAAAGCCTACAAACAGCCCAGCCCCTGCCGAGGCCAGAAAATTGTTCCTGTTGTCCCATGCCCACCTTGGCATTGCCCACTGGGGATGGGTCAGAATGACCCCATGTGCCCAGGGGTTGAGCTGGCACTGCCGGCCCTAGTGCTGCTTCACTCATCCCCTGTCCCCTTGCAGGCCCCTCCTGGTAAAATGGAGTTTCAGATGATGGAGGGGACGCTGGAAAGGAAGCACGTATTGCAGACTGGAGGGAGGAAGGTACAAGCATGGCTGTGGGGCTCCTTTGGGACTGGGGTGCTTGGTCATGGTGGGGTCCATCCAGGTTTTGGGGCAGGAGTGAAGCCAGGGATGCTCCTGGCACTACTGTGGCAGTACTGCTGGCCATGCTGGGAGAGCAAAGCCTACCAGGGTTGGGGTGCATTTTGAGTGGCAGGGGACTGCCTGTCTTTTCCCAAACCTGTTGGCATCACAGCTGACCTCTGCTTCATCCTACAGGCCAGCTGCCGGGCCTGGGGCCTCTTCCATGCTGTGCTGATGAGGCAGACGCTGTGCTTCTACCAGGACCGCCGGGACAGCCTCAAGGTACGGTGGGGTAGAGCAGGGTGATGTGGGAGGGGGCTGGCAGTGGGGCTCCCTTGCCCCCACAGCTGGGGAAGGCAGAGCCTACCAACCCTGCTATTGCTCTTGCTGTTCCCTGTGCTGCAGAGCTCTGTGGTCGCCCTTCCCCTGAACCTCTCCGGGGCAGTCTGCACCCCAGATGCTGAGTACATGAAGAAGACCAACTGCTTCAGGCTACAGTGAGTCACCCTCCAGTGCAACTGGGGTATTAGCCACAGCACCCCTCCCAGGTGGAGGGGACTTTGCACTGCTGGGTAGATTCACATCAATACCCCCAGGCAGGGCTAGCTCAGTCTAGTGCCTAGATGAGGATTTCTTCTTTCTCACCTGCTTCCCTTCTTTCCTAAGCTGGTGGGGGCTGTGGTATCTATACCCCATGTCTGTCTCATTGCTGACTTGTTCTCCCCTTCCCCAGGCTGCGGGATGGCTCCGAGTACCTCCTGAGGGCCCCCTCCCAGCCCCTCATGAATGAATGGGTCTCCAAGCTACAGCAAAACTCAGGTGAGCAGAACCTTGCTGGCAGAGCAGGGGCCTGGCTATGTGCAGTTACCATGGGTGTGCAGTCCCTGCTGAGCCCTGTGAATCATGGGGGTCAGAGGAGAAGCAGCACAGCATTGTCTCTGATTTGGGCATCCTCTCAACCTGTATCGGGAACAGCAGTTCTCTGCCAGGAAGGATTTGGAGGCTTTGTTTCCATACCACATACACAGTTACAAATCAGGAATAGCACAACTGACGTCAGTGGAGCCTCAGCAGCAAAAAGCCAGTGTCAGGAATATTATAATTGTGCCTTGGTCTTCTTCCTCCATCTCCTCTGTGGGGTCTGGAAACCCCTTGCCCGCACTTCAGGCAAGGAGACCTGTAATATTGAGGTCTTCCCACTGCTGTGCCTATACCCGAGGGGGTTCAGGCCCCGCCATGAAATCCTAGGCTGGTTGGTAGGACCAAGAGCAGGCACTACAGCAGGAGATCGGAGGGGCAAGCCATGCAGCACAGGCATGCAGAGCTGGGGCTGGCTCTATGAGATGGTCCTGTGCACTGCCAGCAAGATGTTTGCTATGCCCCCAGGTTTCCCCGAAGTGGATTACTTCCAGGCGGCAGCACACCGTGTTGAGGGTACTAGTGGTGCTGGGGGGTGAGTAGCCAGGAGCCAGCCAGGTCTTGTTGTTACAATTCTCTCACATGCTTGCCGCTGTGTGCTGCTCCAGCAGGACATCGGTGGGCCAGTCTGGTCTGCTAAATCTCTGCTGCTTCCCAGTTTCAGCAAGGTCCCCAGCCCTGGGAGCTCCTACCTCCAGGGACATCATCAGGTCACGACCACCAAGAGCCAGGAGATCGTGGTGCTGCCCTGCTCAAATGCCCAGCTGCAGCAGCCTCTAGGCAGCCAGGATGGCCCAGCCAATGAGTCTGTGGCAGTAGCAGGTGACTTTCCTGCCTGGCTGGGCTCCTGCCGTCCCGACTCCTCTCCCCAGCCCAGAGAGGTGCAAGGGAGCCGAATGGGGGAAGCTGACGGCTGTCGGTCAGTCTTGAACTCACTGGTGTTTGGACCAGGGCCCCATGCCCAGGAATGGGGTTCAGGGAAGGACCAGTTACTTCCCTTCACTTCCTGGGATAACCATGTATTTCCGTGTCCTCTTTGGGGCTGACACAGGGGTGTCCTATGGAGGCCTTGCCTTGCAACATGTCTCCATTCTGCTTCAGAGGATGTTCGTGGGGCCAGACACAGGGAGCAGCAGTGGTCACCCAGGGGGGTCCCTGGCCTGTGGGACAACAGCTGCCCAGATGACAACTATGGGCTCGTGGCCAACAAGAGGAGGTCCTACTCCTTCACCTCAGGTATGGCCCTGGTTTTGCTGTCACTGCCAGGAGGTGGCACCACTGCCCTGTCCCCACAGACACCCAAGGACAGTTGCCATGCTGCTCCAGCACCCACCTGGTCCCACATCGCTGTGCCCTGGGCTGCAACCCCCACTCGAGGACGGCTCTGGGGGGCTGGCAGCACCTGCTGGCACCTTCCCCTCCCCACTGACTGCTGTCTTTTGCAGCCACTTACCAGAAGATCACCCCTGTGGCCATGCCCAAGGAGCTGGTGGAGGCTGGGAGCAGCTACTCCGTCACACTGTACATTGGGGAGCAAGCACCAGCTGTGCCCCGGGCACGCTGCCACTCCTTTGTGGCCCGGCTGGGGAGCCCGCAGGACATGCTGGGGGAGAAGACCCCTAGTCCCCCTCAGCCCAAGAACAAATCTGTCTTCAAGAAGTTCTTTGGGAAGAAGGAGTGAGCCCCAACCGAGGAGGAGAAAAGCCCTAGCCTGCCCTCTATCCTCCTCTTGGGTGCCATCCTGGTATGGTCGCCACTCCCAGCACCAACTCACTGCTCGCTGCCTCCCCGGGGGAGAGAGGCTGTGGCAAGTGGCTCTGCTCCAGCCAGCCCCGGTGCTGCACCGTGCCCCAGCCACCACAGCCCCTGGCCTCAGCCTGGCGCTGAGCACCCCTCCTGCCTGCCCACCCACCCGGTGCTCTCCCTGGGTGCTACTGGTTCCCCAGGCATCCTCCCAACATGCAACACAAGCAGGTGTGTGTGTGTGTGTGTGGGGGGGTGTTTTTATTAAAAAAGAAACAGACACTTAGTCTGGGAGCTTCTTCCCCCAGCAGCACCTCTCAACACAGGAGAGGGGCTCTGCAGGGTGGTCCCTGGTAACGGATGGGGGGAGCTTCAGATGAGAGGGGCCACTGCAGCAGAGTTCAGCCCTGCTCAGGGAGAAGCCTGAGCTGTCTTATGCTTCTCACAAGGATGCTTTGTCCCATGGTTCCTCTGTGCCTGCACCCAGCCCAGCTAATCCCATGGGGCACCTGGGCCCCTTTTCCCTGCCACAGGAGCTCAACGGAGAAACTGCTGCCCACAGAGCAAATCCTCCTACCTGCACAGCCCTGCCAGGCCTGCCCAGCCTTCCTCTCTTGCAGGATGGCCACCGGCACAGGTCATGGCAGGTGGATGTTGCGTGCCATGGAGGGGGCCAGGGGAGTGTGACCAGACCCCCAGGGCTTCCTGCAACCCAGATACTTTGCAATAACTTCACCAGGCTATACTGGCTGCAGCTGCCCCAGTTCCAGCTTGCACTGGAAAGCGGGAAGAGGAGCTGGCCCAACCTGCCCTGAGAATGTACCAGCCCCGGCAGGAGAAGGCAAAGTGTCCAGGGTTGTGGGTAGCCAGACCTCTTCCCAGCAGGCTGAGAGGCTCAGACGTGCACTCCCCTTGCCTCCTCATACATGTTGTGGGGCTTAAAATAGAAGTGCTGGCTGCAGCCCAGCTCTGCAGCAAGGGCTGGGGGAGGAGAAATGCTCCTGCCACCCCACCTCCCTCTTGCAGAGTCCCCAGGGCTGGGGACAGGCAGTGAGCAGGTAGGCATGCCCCTGTCACCAGCAGAACAGCTTTCTCCATGCTCCTAATGAGGGGTGGGAGGAAATGGCAGCAAGGGGTGCTGCTATGTGGGCATGGGTGTGCTTTTTGTGCTTCCCCTGTGCTTTCCCACCCTCCCCTTGGCTCCATTGCTCTTGGCTCCAGCACCTGTTTTTCTCCAGCACCAAAGCTCGGCTGCCTGTGCTGCTTTAATGGGAAAAGGCAAGAGGGACAGCAGGGCTGGGGGGTGGGGTGCCCTGGGAGGAGGCCAGCCCCAGCCGGGCTGGGGAGGAGGCTGAGACACAACATTTGCAGCTCCAGCCACACATACCAGGAGAGCAGCCTGTGGGCAAGCGCCAATTCATTCCTGAGAAGCTGAGGGGCCCGGCAGAGGGGGCAGGGTGCTCTGCTTGAAGGCATGCAGACCTATGGTGGGGTGGGGGCTGAGCAAGTGTCCTGCCATGGCCCAAGTCCAGCACAGCAGCGTGGGGTGTCATGTGCCACTGGTGAGGTGTTGCCATCCCAGGGATGATATGGCACCTGCAGCACCCCTCTTAGTCCCCAGGGCTGACCCCCTTGCACAGGCTGCATTGTTCCCCCGGGACAGCTGCCTGCCCCCGGCCTTCCCTCTCTCCTTCCCCGCACTGGCGCATGGCCTCTCTGCAACCCGCTGACGAATCCCGATTGCAGTTCCTATGGCAGAAGCCACTTCCCCCCCCCCCCCCCCCCCCGCTAATCCGCCCGTGCATGCAGCCTCCACCTGCTGAGCCAGCGGGAGCCGTGCTCAGCTAGCCCCAGCCAGCGCCGGGGCTCTGAAACCCACTGGCTGGAGGGCCCCTGGGGCAGTGGAACCTCCGGACCCCGGTCCTGCTGCCACAGGAAGCCCCGACCCCACTTGGCACCAGGCAGCGAGGAGGCTGTAGGCAGCATCAGCTGGCACGGGGAGAGCTGAGCCCTCAAGGTAAGGGAAGGGTGCAGGCAGGGGGCTGAGCAGAGCAAGCGCTGTCCCTGCTGTGCCTTGTTCCCCCACGTACCAGGGAGGGGGTCCAGCTCCAAAGCTCCCCTTTGCTGAGCCAACAACTTGTCCCCCTATTTTGGCTGCGTGGCAGTCCTGCTGCAAGGTCACCCTGCAGCTGGGGCCCTGTGCTGAGCTCCTGGAGCCATCATCCACTGCCTCACTCCCCCACCCCAGGAGGACAGAGGGCTGGGACCCCAGCCGGGACCCAGAGCTTTCCGGTCCTGTGGCTGCAAGGAGGGTTCAGAGCCTGGCCCTGCTGCGGGGGTGGGGTGGGTGTGTGTGTGAAAGCAGGGAGCAGCAGTGGTGGGGCTGGCTGCTAGCACCCTGGCTTCCTTACCTGGGCAAACTCACATCACAGCAATGCCCTCCTCCCGGGGCAGGGATCCCCGGGGGACGGTCCCTGGGGCAGGGTCCCCGGAGGACACAGGGACAGGAGGGCCAGCCATCTGTTCCAGGAGGAGGGGAGACACGGGGAAAAGCCAAAGCATGGGGCATCCCCGTGCCGGCGCTGCAGCAGTGGGGTGACCTCAGCAGCATCCCTCTCGCAGCAGTGGGTGCTGCAGCTGGGGGACCCGGGGCAGAGCAGGGTGCGAGGCAGGGTTAGGCAGGGGTGGGAGCACCGGGCTGCAGTGCCGGCGGCACCGGGGCCGGCCCTGGGCTGGGGCTGAGGGCTGTCCGGCACCCGTCTGCGCTCTGTCCTTGATGTGGCAGGCAGCGCGCTAGGACCTGGCGAGCCCCGGGCAGGCATTGCTGGCAGCCCTTTGCCTGAACGGTGCAGGATCCTGCCTTGTCAGCCAGCAGCACTGCGGGAAGGAGCCTGCCAGCTCCGGGAAAAAACATGTAAGCAAGCGTGCCTGCACCCCGGGCCACAGCGGGCCGGGCAGGAGGTCGCTGCGCTGTGTCCCACGGGCTGGGACACAGGGCTGGGGACTGCCACCACAGGCCGTAAACAGGGCATGGGGTTAAGGGCTGGTGTCTGCTGCCACAGGAGTGGGTGGGTGCTGGGGCAGAGCGCGGACCCCAGAAACGACGGTGGCAGCGCTCCGCTCCGGGGAAACCTTTGCACCCATCCAGTGGCAGTGCAGGGCAGCCGGGGTTGGGGTGCTGTGGGGGTGGCAGGCTGTCCGATGGATGCTTTGACCCCAACACGCTCAGCCCCACACTCTTGCCTGTACTGTGTGGTGCTGCCTTCTCCTCCCCCTCTGGGACCCCCCCACAGGACTGGGCAGGGGACCTGTCCCGGGAGATATGGCTGGCACCCGGACAGTGCCATGGGGCAGCAAACACCTCCCCCCCACCCCCCAGCACCAGCCAGCTGGGTACGGTGTTTGGCTAGCCTGTCTGTGAGGATGTCACCCCACGACTGGCACAGCCACTTCTTACTGCCCCTGTCACCCTCTTGTGTCAGTTCCAGCCTTCCCTGCCCTGCCAGTCCCATATGTTCCTATACGGCCCCAGGGGTGCCTGCATCATAGGGGACACTGCTGAGGAGCTCTCCCTGTTCCTGGAGGCCCTGGGGCTGTGCGACCCCTCCCCTCCCTGCTAGGGCTTCTTCTGCAGCCCCGTCTGCCTCTTGCATGTCCTTTGTCCCCGTAGCTGGGCACTCTCCCATGACCCTTTCCATTTGTAGGCTGACCACTGGGAGCTGGGAGCCCGCCCTCCACCCTTGCACCATTCCGCATGTAGCTCCTTCCTCCCCGGGCACCGTGCCCCAGCTGCCCTTGGTGTGATTTGGCCTGGTGCAGAGGTCCCAGCTGCCCGCAGGGCCCGAAGGCTTAGCCTGAGGCTTGTTTGCAGGAGCCTGACCTCACGTGCAGGGGAGAGAAATGAAGGTACAGGCAGTGTAGGGTTCATGGCATGGCCCTTGCTCCCACATTTGTGGTGCGTCTCAAGGTCAGGGTGCTGATCTGCTGCCCTGGTAAAGGTCTCTCTCATGTAAGAAGTGAGAAAAGAGGGTCCCCACCACTGCTCACTGTCCCTATCCCTCCCATGCCCTGGTGCTGCCTTGGGGAAGGATCAGGTGCTGTAGGGGCTGCAATGGATGGGGAAAGGTAGGGAACAAGGGAAGCTGGCACGGCCAGGTGGTAAGAGATAGTGAAGCGCGGTACAGGATCATGGCCACGTGCTGCTGCTGGCCTGCTTGTGCTGCGCCAGCTATCTTGTGGACAGACATATAAGGAGCCCCGCTCCCTACCAGGAGCAGCTGAAGCGTCCTTGAAGGCGAGTTGGGCGGCACTGGGAGCAACGGGACAGCGGATGTGGGCAGCAGTGGCAGAGAAGCCTGTCCTGCATCAGAGCTGGCAGCCCTGGCCTGAGCTGCCACCAGCAACGAGCCACTCCAGGGCTTACCAGGAAGCCTGGCTTTCATGGAGCTCTTTTCCTTCTCGAGAAGCATGGCTTTTTGCAGGGATCCCAGCACTTCCATGACTGCAGCTACAAAGCAGGGCCAGCAGCAGCACTGCTGGACACCACACAGCAGCTCAGCCCTGCTGTGAAGCTTCCCAGCTCTGCCATCCCAGGACACTGCACTAGCAACAGACAGGCGAGACTTTTCCACCTGCTTGCACCCACTGGAGATGGCAGGTGCTGTGGGGAGAGTGGAGAAGGCAGGGAGCAGATGATGCCTGCAGCTCCTCCTCAGAAGGGGGTTCTTCATGAGAAGCCAGCCACCGCTGTTGTCAGGGCTGACTTTCTGGCTTGCCAGAAAGGAGATTTACTGGGTCTGGGTCGTGGTGTTAGCAGAGCAGGCCATGTTTCCCCAGAGACTGTCTGTGAGTCCCTATCAGCTGAGGATGTATGTGTCGAGTCAGCCTCAGGCCATGAGCCCCTGGGAAGGTAGCACCAGGAGCCCTTCTTAGCCCTGAGGCACAGGCAGCGGCACAAGGATGCTCCTGGCTGCCTTATAGCCCAGGGCTGTGGGGAGAAGCAGGCAAGCTGCCTTCTCAGAAGTGAGCTACGCTGAGGAGGCACGCCTCGCGCTTTTCCCCATGCTGTCCTGTCCCATCCCACCCCACCCCTGTGAGACTTGGGGCTCTCAGAGGCCCAGCCAGGACCCCTTTCTCTGCGGCCTGCCGTTGAGCTGCGAGCACAGCCCCGCAGGGCAGGTATTGTGCTCAGGGTGTCTGTTGCTGTGTTGTGTCCTCATATGATCCTTCCTTCAGCAGGACCCTGAAATCTACTTCCTAACACTATCCCTGCCCTTCTGCATGGTATGTTACCTACAGGCAAACGCTGTCCTCTGTTACACTGCCTTCAAACTAAGAGCTGGAGCTTCTGCCCTTGGACTTCCCTGCTTACCTCCACAGATTTCCTGGCTCTCGCTCATCCCCAGCCTCCTCTCTGCGGCACAGCCGTGGGTTAGCACAGCACACACAACAAGCCCTCTGAATCACTGCCCACAATTTGGGGTGCCTGGTCCTGCTTTGCGTCCACAGCTCCCAATGCCGGTGGTTGCCCCCATCTCCCTGCTCCAGCCTCCTCATCCTCATGGTGGGCCTGGGGTGCCTCGCCTGCCCTTCCCTAGCCCTCTGCCCGAGGGGTGGCTTGGGACGCTTCCTGGCTCGCAAAGGCCAGATCCTCTCCCACCGGCCATCAGCTCCCCACTGTCGGGAGCACGCCACTGTTGCTGCTTTCCCACCCTCCCTCCCGCATGCCGCGGAGCCACTTAAGCCTGTAGGGCGGCTAAGCCCTTCCCCGTGGGCCCCCCCTGCTCCCCGGTCACGGGAGGGGGCCCGCAGCTGCCGGCCGGCCGCCCCCCAGGGGGCCGCTGTGCCCGCCGCAAGGGGGTGCTGCGCCGGGCTGCCGCCAGCAGGGGGCAGCAGCGGCCCGCGCGCCTCCCGCGATGAGTTTGTGGGTGCTCTGCCGCTGCGCCGGCGGGGGGCGGTGTCCCAGAAAAGCCCCCAGCAGAGCCCCTCTCGGGGTCCGGCGGCTTTGCAGCGAGGGCCGGCAAGGGGCCAGAAGCCGGTGCCTCCCCTCCAGGGACAGCCAAACTCTGCCAGGGTCCCCCTGGCGGCATGAGCACGAGGCACGGCAGGCTCCCGGCGGCGTCCCCCAGTCCCATGCGTGAGGGGCGCGGGACCCACCGGAGGGTTTCCTTCTCCCTGGGCCGTGTTAGCGCATCCTCTGCCCACAGGTGGACGCTCGGCTTTGCAGAGGGGCTGAGGGAGGGGGGGCAGTCCAAGCGATGTGATACCCTCTGGCTGCGCTGCTGGCCATGGGTTCGGCCTGCCCTTCTTTTGGTATCTCATGGTTGTGCTCCGCTGGGTGGCCTGGGGGGCCACGTTTCAGCTTGGGAACATGCGGAAGCATGACTGGCGAGGAGGGGAAACGATGAACGATGGTACTGTTGGAAGCTGTGGGAAAGGGCCCTCCTGGAGACCTCCCTGGGGAATGTTTGGGAGCATTCAGCCACAGCTTCGCTGCTGATTCACCCAAGGGGAAAAGCATGACAGGACGGGCTTAGTCTCCAAACAGGATTTAGTCAGTCATGCCAGACGTTTGCACAGAGCTGAATTCCTCCACGCCAGCCAGCGACTGTTGGGCCAGACACAGACCGTGGCCAGCATAGCCATGAGAGCTCCTGGGGCTGTGTTTGGAGCGCTCCTCTCTGCAGGTGGCCATGTGCCATGGTCCCCAAGATGCCAGTGGCCATGGAGGTGGCTGGCTGGGGGAGCAGGCAGGCACCTTCCTTGTGCCCTGCTGTGCAGGGTGTGCAGCCTCTGGCCGCAGCGGCACTCCCTGAGAGCTGGAGCATGGCTCTCCCCACTGCCACCAAGGTGTCTGGGGAAGCCTGATGGGGAGCCATGGCTTCAGACTATCCCTCAGGCCTGGGATTCAGCCATCCCCCAGCAAGGCTTATTCTGCCTTTTAGATGGTGCTTGGAGATCCAGGGAGCCACTGGGCACCTGGCTTCACTGGGGCACGGATGGGCTTTGTGCAGGAAAGCAGGACCACACAGCAGCTGCCACCCCCCTTCCTCCTGTCAGGGTCCCTTGTTCCCAGCTGCCTGCGGCTGCCCGTGGTGTTTTACGAGGGTGGCTGTGTGCCAGCTGGCTCCTTCCTCAATGGCTCTGCTCCGTCACGCCAAGGAGCAGGATGAGCCCCCAGCACTGCTTCAGTGGGCCGGATGACCCTGATTATAGTGTGGCTCCCTCCACCCAAGCCAGCTCCATCCTCTGCCAAGGACATGGCGTGAGACCACGACAGGGTGACAGGGTGCTCAGCATGGCCCTTGCCCTGGGGCTGCCATTTCTGAATGTTGCAGGGGGTTCCTGCCTGCTGCTGTGCCAGGGGTTAACCCTGGCTCTCTGGTAGCTGTGGGAGCCTGCACTGTGTGTCTTGAGTTTACCCAGGTCTCAGCTTGTCCCCTGGCAGGTGGAAACTGCATGATGCAGGGGTAACATTTCACCCTTGGCCGGTGGCTCCATGACTGTCATTCAGTAACTAGCCACCCAGCAACTTCGGGGCTAATTGGTGTCATTAGGCAGTAAATGCTTGTAAGAGTAAGCAAATGGGCAGCTGGAGCTGAGGAGAGGGTAGCAGCAGTGCAGGGAGGGAGGGAAGATATGCAGGGTGTGGGAAGGGAGGCAGAGGGATGGGGATGGAGGAGGGAGGGATCGCTGTGGGAAAGATCTTGCCCAGGAGGTGGCAGAGATGGGAGACACTCAGCAGTGGCTTGGGCAGAGGGGTTTATGTCTCACCCCCCAGCCTGGCAGCTGTGAGATGCCCATGTCCCAAAAATGCTGCTGCGCCACGGGGCACCAAGCTCTCCCCTCTGGCAGTCTGAGAGGGGCTGGAGCTTGACTGGACCCCACTGCCCACGCCAGCCCCTGGGAGCCCTGTGGGTTCCACGGGCCCCTTGCTGAGCTGTGACTGTCCAGCGGACAATGGGGTTTGTTTCTGCTTGCCCAACTGGAAAACACCCACGTCCCCACGACCAGGCTGGAGGCACTCGGGGCCAAGGCCCTTCCCTGCCACTTCTCTGGGCTGTTTGCTCACTGGAGCTGCGAGTGCTTTGGGGGTAACCGTGTCACCTCGTTGCATCTCAGTATTACCAGTGAGGGGGGATGCTGAGTGTTGGGAGGTGGTGGGGCCGATCCACAGCAAGTGCCTCCCTCTCCCCTGCCTCTCCTTGCAGGTTTTCACCCAGGGCTGCTCCTCTGCTGGCAGCGAGCTCCTGCTGCCCTCAGCCCACTAGTGAAGGAGTCACAGGCAGCTGCCTGACTTTATCCTGGTAGGTTGGGTCGTGCGAGGAAGCAGAGGCACGGCAGCGCGCTGGAGATCTGCTTGGCTCCCTGTGAGCGGTGATGTGCCCAGCTGGATCTCCGTGTCATAGGCAGAGCTCAGAAGGGGATCGCAGCCTGCTCCTTCCCCACCTGGTCCCAGCCAGGCTCAGGCCATCAGGTAAACATCATCTCCGCCCTGCCACTTCTCATCCTGAAATTCAGGGCAGGGCACCGAGGTCCCAGGGGGTCACAGTCGGAGCCCCACAAGCAATGACTGGAGAACCCCCACCCCAAAAAGGGCCTGCCAGCCAGGACCCTGCTCTGGGGTCAGCCAGGGCCAGTGAGGGAACAGCAAAACTAAAATGGTCCCTGAGCCATTCACTGATCTCAGCAACAGGCTGAGATGCTTTGTTGAGTATCAAAGCATTCAGGATCATTGCAGTCTCATTATAACTGAATTCCAAGGAGCCTGCAGTGTTCCCCCCCCCCCCCCATTGGCTAATAGGTTAATAACGTGCTGGCACTTGACAGAGGTCCAGTATCTTCTGTGTTTCCCTCCATGTGACTGATTAAAATGCCCCTTCTCCCCCTTTCCCAACCCGGCTGTGCTCTGCTGCCTTCACATGTGCAGAGAATCGGATATGGCTGCTAATCTTCTTGCCACCCCACTCCTGCCTGCCTGCTCTGCCTTTTAAACACATTGGTTCTCTGTTTCTCTGCTCCGTGGCACTGAGGGCCATGAGCCGCCCATGCCTTCCTCCAGGATGGGGTGGGCAGCGCCCGATGGAGGGAAACGCTGTCTCCATGAGTCATGCTTGCAAAGGGAAACGTGGTTTTGCAATGGAAAGGGGAGTTGGACAGCATGCAGCCCTCCAACCTCAGCCCTGCTGCAGACTGATGGCCTCCCCATGCCTCAGTTTCCCCTGCCCCTAGCACAGGCACATTAGAGGGAAAGGGAAATCTCATTGTAGAGGAGGGCTGGCGGGTTAATTAATGTACAGTTGCAAAGTGCTTGCAGATCTCCAAGGAAAATGGTCGATATGAGTGCCAAGTGTAAAGGATCCTGAAAATATTAAGTGCCTGCAAATGCTGCCTTGCTCCTCAGGCCCCAGAACTCAAATATTGCCCAAGAGGCACGGAAAATATTCCTTCAGGTCATATGATGCATTACCAACAGCCTGGAATAAATCTCCCTTTTTGTTCTTGCTTTCCAAACCAGCTGTTTGTTTGCTTTCCCCTTTTGGATTTCATTGCTTTAGTTGAAGCAGGGAATTGCTACAAGGGGGGGGGGGGGGGGGGGAAGTGGCTTTTGTGAAAGGTTTGGCAGCAAGCGTCTTTGAAGGGAGAGCACTTCGCCAGTTTGTTCTGCCTGTTACAAACTAGCATTGAGCAGAGCCTACAAATTGGGCTCCAGGTGACGGCATCACAATGCTGCAGTGCACGTTTGTGGTTTCAGAAAGAAAACTCAAAGGGCTGGGCAGCTTGAGCCCCATCAGCATGTCCTGGGGAGCGTGTCCATGGGACTCATGGCCTTATGTAAAGGAGAGGCTTCGCTGGCTGCCTTGCTCTGGGAAAGCAGGACTCTGCCTTCTCCATTTGCTTTGGGGAGCACAGCAATCTGCCAACAGCAGCAGCGTATTTTGGCACCACGCTGCTGCTCTGGGGATGAAGAGGGTGGAAGAGCAACAAGCCCCTGGGCCTCGCTCGAGGCTGCCTTTTCTCCTTGCCCAAATTACACAGGGGGGAAACATCTAGCTTTGTCTGTCGTACTGGTGTCCTACAGTGGTGGGCCCAGTACCAGTACTGGGCAAAGCACCAGCTGTTTCCAGTTTGGAGCAGAAACTGTTTCTGCAGCTGTTTGCTTCTTCTGGGAGGCTTGTTATTATACTTGGAAAGGCGAAGACAATAACATGAGAGTCACTTGGGAGCAGAAGGCTCCACAAAGGCAATGCATCCTGTCAAGGTGAAGCAAGGCAGCTTGGCCCTTCAGCAAGGGCTCGTGTTTGCGGGGCAATAAGTGAGTTGTCACTGGCTGTGTGATTTGTCACCTTCCCTCACAGAAGAGGTGTCGTCCCCCTGAGACCACGTGCCAGAGTTGGCATCATGCAGCCCAAGGACTGTGCATCACTCGTGAGGATGGACGTGCTCCCCAGGGGGCTGAAGTGCCTCTCCTGAGATGAGACCCATGGGTGAAATCTATTCTGTCCTGCACCAGCCAGGGTTGGATTTTAATGGGCACTCTCTCCCAGCCTTAGCCTTCCTCCCTCCATGGTGTCTTGCTCGCTCTGGGTCTCGTGCTTGTGCCAAGGAAGGTATCGTTAGAACTCATCCTGCAAGTTGGTGGTGGGTGCACAGGTCTGTGCAGAGAAGCAGCCAGCAGCCCATGCTCTGCTTCGAAGCTGGAAGCTGCCTTTCTCCTTGCCTCCCCTCTGGTATATCTGCTGGCCTCATGTCTGCCTGCGGTCTCTGGTGCCTGCAACGCTGTTCAGCTTTAATGGATTTCAAACTGCCTGTCTCCACTGAGAGACATCTCTATTGAGAGATGTTGATTCCAGTGCTTGGGAGCAGCTGTGCAGACAGGACCAGAGCTGTGAATTAGAGAACGTTTAATCCCGTACTTTGGGGATGGTAAGTGCTACGTGCCCTGCTGCTAAAAGCCTGGGGTGAGGCAGCGTCTACACCCACCCTGTCCTGAACAGAGACTTCCCAGAATATCCACTCAAAGGTAAATTTTGAAGTGTTTCTCCTCCCAACAAGGTCTGAGACTCAATGATGCTGAGAGCCTTGTCCTGGCTTCTGAAACCACAGTGGTCATTCAGCTGAGCACTGCCAGCCAGGACTTCGCACTCAGGGGTCCCTGGGGGATTGGTTCCTGCAGCTTTTAGCCTGTGCTGAGGCTGGAGCTTATATAGAAAAATAAAATTGTAGCAATGTTCAAATTTTAGCTCAATGCTGCTAAGCAGCAAGTGTGGACATCTTGAGGGGAAACACGGGGTCCAAGGCAGTATACTGTGGCATTGAGGTCCCAAGGACATGGGGGCACATAGGGTTCCGTACTTGACAGCATGGCACATCTTACAAGCCAGAGAGGAGGTGATGTGATGACATCCCAAAGCAGGTGACCTTGCTCTTCTATTTGCTTCTTTTTTTTCCCCTGAGCCTATTTTGAAGTGATCTTGGTTTATGTTTTTCCCTTTATGCAGGGGGGAAGGAGGGAAGGGAGAGGAGAATGAGAGGGAGAGGAGCTCACCCGGAAGATGACCTTCCAGATCAGAAAGGCTTAGAGAAAATAGGCTGAAGAAAGGCAGGCTTGGGGCTTGGACCCATCATTGCTTGGGAGACGCAGCAGGAGCTTAATTGGAGATGGGAGCTTTTAAATTTAATTTGATCTGAGTCTTACATATAAGACAACAGCCTCCTGTCTTATGTGACAATGTTGTCTGCTGCTCCTTTCATGTTGTTAGTGCACCCTGCTATCTGATCCCAGAAACCCATAACCGCAACAAATATCTACCGCCAGCACAGGAGAGACCCAGTGGCAAAGGCTGCTACTGAGCAGGACAGCGAAGAAGTCACTTCCTGAAGCTGACACTCCACGGTGTCATCATTGTGTCTCAGAAAGCACCGGTAGCTGTCTCACCCCATCCCCATTGCCTTTTTCTCGGGCTTTGGGGACTTCTTGCTTATGTGGCGATGCTTTGCAGGTCTGTCTTAAAATACAAGCTTGGTGCTTGGATTTGGCAGGGAGTTGTGTGTTAAAGATCATCTCCCTGAGAGATCACAAGGATGGGAATCTGCCAGAGCATTTGGGGGTGTTTTAACTTCTGATTTTAATTTCTAACCCAAACTGGTCGCTGTCTGCAGAGAATTTGCCCAGGCTTTTTAGTAACAGAGCAAATGCTTTTGCAGTTGAAGCTGCTGCAGGGACTTCCTGGTGCCACTGCCTGTGGCCGCATGGCATAGGTGAATGGGGAGAGCGAGGAGGGCCCCGTGCTCCTGGCAGAAGCACCTTGAAACACAGAGCTACATAAAAAAGATTTCTGCAGACCATTTAACAGCCTGGCTGTGAGGTTGAATTCAGCTGCACTCCCCTTTGCTGGGGGACAAAGTACCCCAAGTCCTGCTGCACCTTGGCACTTAAGCAAAACAACAGCTTTCATCACAGCGGAGTAGATATCTGTTCGGGAGAGATAGGAGCCTGGAGACGGGCAGCCTGAAAAAAAAACAGCTTAGGGTCCACGCCTGCCCTTTGGATACTGGATACACACAATACTTAGGTCCTCCGGATACAGGGAACTTCCTAAATTTCAGAGAGATCTGCACATCGCCTGCCATCCTGGGTCGCACCACCATGAACACACAGTGCAAAAAGCTGTCTTCAGTCCTCTTGGTTACCCTATATATATATATATGTTTGGGGGTAGTGTTGTGTTTTTTTTAAACACCCATAAGTGGTGACTGCCAGCAGAGAGGGTTTTGTCCAGATTAGGATGCAGCACTGGGGACAAGCGACGGACCTAACAGATAGGGCCAGTTCGCACTCCATTTAGAGCCATAATATAATATAGAGCTCCTTTCAGAGCTATGATATTTACTCATGTATGGGTATAAATGCAAACCCGGAGCTGGGTGCAGCTCAGGAACACAGAGGGGGCTTTGCTCTTCTTCCACCAGGGCCGTGCATTGCTAAAACAGTGGAACCCTGGGCTGGGAGGGCCGGAGGTTTTCCCGCCGGCTGCGGGGTGTGGGGATGCGGGGAGGCGCGGAAAAGGAGGGGGGAGCCAGGGGCGGGCAAGCCCGGAGGGAGGGCCAGGGACAGTAAGCGGCGCGACGTGGAAGAGCGCGGTGCAGGTGGGTTCACCCGTGGGGTGGGTACGGCTGCCCACGGAGGGTCGCGGCGCATCTTACCCGTGCTCTCCCCGGATAGCGGGGGGAGGGGAGGGAAGTGGGGGGGAGGAGGGAAAACCCGCCGCCTCCCCCACGCGGGAACCGCGTGGCGCTGAGAGCGGCAAAAAGAGGAGGAGGAGTTTGCGAAGCGCGGGCGGAGGAGGTGATTTCCCATCCGCATCGGGGACAGAAGGCGCCAGAGCCGGCAAGGAGCTGGGGGCAGCGGGGGGCGGCCGTATTTGAGGTATTGGCTTACAGTCGCTGTGCTTGTAACCCACCTCCCCGGCTCCCACCGAGGCTCCTAGCAGCGTTTCAAAGCTGCCGGGTGCGTGGGGAACACCCGGCAGCTTTGAAACGCTAAGAGCCGGGGCGGGGGGCGAATTGCAGGCGCAGGATCCGGCACCGCAGCGGGGGAGGGGAGGGGAGGGGAGGGGGGGGCGGCGTGTGGGTCGCGGCTCGGAGCGGGGCGGGGGGGTGATGCATAGCTGCTGCCTTTTGGGATGGGGGGCGTGTGTGCTCTTCCTCGCTGCCTCTCACTGCAACTCCAAATCCCCTTGCGTAGTTAGTGCTGGGGGAAGAGTATAAGGTTTTGGGGGCACGAAGCGCGGTGATGCTCTGACACCTGGGATGCAGGACTTCACCGAGGGGTTTGTGCAGTAGTCTTCCGGCTGCCAAGCACTCGGGTGGGTGCGCGACAGTGGCTGCTGGCGTGCTGCAGCCGAACCCGTGTTGCAAGGACCCATTGGAAAGCACGTGGGCTGGGCGCCATGTACTGCTGTGCAAGCAGCGGGGCAGAGCCCCCTTGGCTGGTGGCAAAGTTGCTGTGCCGGGGTTGCTGCAGGTCCTGCTCAAGAAAATGCTCCCAGCTGGCTGTGGGACACTGTGGAAGATTTCAGTAAGCGTTTCTTTCCGGTCCTGAGCAAACCACTTCAGGAGCAAGCTCAAGAGCCCGGTCCAGGCAAGAGTGGGGAGGGCTCTGTGTGGAGCCCTTTTCTGCTGTCCTCCCCACCCCTGTAGTTAAATCTGAGCCTCACACCCCTGCTAGGTGCTAATACTGCCAGACCAACACAGTCCCTGCGTGTACTCACCAGCGCTCCCATCTGGCTCTCGGGAACAGGCTGTGGAGCTGCGGGCTGTGTGGGAAGGCAGCAGCGGCCAAGCCCTGGGGTGTGGGATTGCAGACAAGTGAGCCTGTATCCTTGAACCCAGTAGATTCCCCAGGGCTAGGGGCTGCACGAGGAATTCATGCAGCTGTTGGCCACAGCTGGATGTGCTTCCCAGCTGCTCTGAAGCAGGAAGCAGCCCGTTGGCCCCTCCGTTGCCTGTTGTTAGCCGACACAATTGAAAGACTTCTGTGAATGCCGACATGGGAAATCCCACTCCCCTCCTGCACTGCATCCCGGCTTGGGGGCATTGTTTCCGCTGGCCAGCCCCTGCGAGCTGCCAGACAGCCTTGGGCTTCCTCGAGCCTGCCTTCACTACAAAGCTGTCTCAGGACGTGACTAGGCAGGGATCCTTTTCTCTTGGGCTCACTGATTGTCCGAGTGTGGCTCATGAGACATTGATACAGTGTCAGTGCAGTGTGGGCACCGGAGCACTCCTGCTCCGGCCATTGCCTTTTGCTCCTGAAAAAGACAGGTAGGCTTGCTCTTGGCTCACTGAGAAGGTCTTCACAGAGCAGGGGCAGTTTCTATACAGCACTGAGGGCTGTAACGTAGGTCCCAGAAGATGGTTTGTGGAGTGGCTGTTCCCCCCCAGCTAGCACAGACAAGAGGCGAGGGCCTACGCTGTACCAGGTACGTGGAGCAAAGAAGATGAATAAATTCACTCCAGCCTGAACCAGCAAATGTACTGTCAGCACACAGGGCAGGGTGTCACCTTCATCCTGCAATTGTCCCTCTTCTCCTTTCCTCCCTAAGCTGCATAATTAAGTACTGGCATCATTTCCCCATCATGGCATCCCTGCTCTCATTATCTTGGGCTGGGAGGTATTAATGAGCCTCTTCCTCTTTGAAGATGAGCCATGGGCTTTGTTCTTGCCCTGGCCTGACCTATCTCCCTCCTTGTTGTGGGCTGGGGGCAAGCCAGGGCACGGAGGACAAGGCACACGTTCACCCACTCCCGTGCTGCACCTTCCTCGCTCTGCCTGGCTCCAATACCAGCTCTACTGGCAGAGGCAGGGCCAGAGGGAGCCCAGGAGCACCCGCCTGCCCTGTCCAGATGGGAAGGCACCAGGCATGGGCTTTGGGAAGCCAGCAAGCAGCCTCCAGTGCTTCCTCTAGGACAGTTGTAGATCTCAGTTGTTTTCGTCCAGCATAACATCCAGGTCCTTGGCAAGTGTTAAGGGAACTGCAACACCCGCTCTTATCAGCAGAGTGCTGTTTGCTTGGAGTCCTTGCCAGCTCAGTAGTGATCCCACAGTGCAAACTCTGCTCACCTCCCTGCGCCTTCCTTAGTCTCCCCAGCACCTAGCTCTGCTCTGTGTGACGCCTGGCAGCCCAGCACTGGGACTGCAGGACCACAAGCTCTCGGAGTTGCATCTCCATGCTAACTTGTACTCCGCTGCCAGCAAGCTCAGGCACAAAGCACTATGCAGAGTGAGCTACAGGCATTTGCAGATAGGCAGGAGTCAGGATTTTAACAGCCACACAGCTATTAAGATTTGATTAAGCAGTGCAATAAAGACTAAGTGCTTCCTAAGTTAACAGTGTGCAAGACATGGGATGGGAAAACAAGCGTGTGGAGTAGGGGCCGGTCCTGGATGGGTTTGGTTACATAGGTTGTATGGTCCAGAGGGACCCCACTGCCGCCAGCTGAGGTTGCAGTGCAGCACTGCACCCCATCTCCCACTCCTGGCTTGGAGCAGGCTTTTCCCTGGTCTCACCGATCCCTGAGAAAGGGGAGGCTCAAAGCACTGGGTATGCATGGCACCATCCGTGACACAAGTCAGTGAGCCTGGCATTCTGGGTGCAGTGCTCGAGGCTCTCTTTCAGCCTCTTAGTTAAGTTGTGGGTAAGCACAGTCAGGCTTCATCTCCAGGAGACCAGCTTTTTTTGAGGCCAAAGGGGAGCAGAGACCTATTGCCTACCTGCTGGTTCACGCAGAAGAAGCCAGCAGGAAATCAGTCAGATTTCCACAGAGCCTTCTTGCCTTCTTCCCACCACACCACTGCCAGTGGGATTTGCTTTAGTTCATTTCCTTTAGGACTTGTCTGATGGGAAAGCACCTCGCTGTGAAATTTCCAACTGGATATTCATGGAGTGAGCCGACTGGGAAGTCACAGAGGGAGGAGGCAGGAAGGGGCTGGAGGTGGAGAAGAGCAAGGCTGGGAGGGATGTGGCTAGGTCGGGAGCAGCGGCGGAACCAGAGGGTCATGCAGTCAGCCTCCTGCCTGGCAAGCATCCTGCTCTGGCCACGTACTGAGGCTGCAGGTACTGGGTCATCAGCCTTGCTGTACTCACTTGGCTTCTCCCGCTGCTGCCCATGCTGTGGCTCCGAGTGTGGTCCTTGCCTCTGTCTGGTTCATCACACCTAGCACAGCCACCCACTGATGCCATGCAGGGATAGGGAGCCAATTTACATGTGCGGCTGAGGGCCGGCTGACCTGGAGGAGCTTGAAGAGGGTGAGGGCTTTGGGGTGGGCAGCCCCATTTGAGTTTTGCTAAAGGTTTGCTCATGGAAAACTCTTGTGAGAGGAGCTCCCTCCTTCTAGGCTTGGGGCTTACCCCTGGAGAACAACTTGGGGAGGCAGGAGGGACTGGTGGCACAGCTCAGTTCTTGGTCCTGGCCAGGGGCTCAGAGTTGAAGGAGCTGCCTGCCCTGCCTTTGACAGCCTTGTCTTTTCCTGGCCTCAGGACCAAGTTGAAGGCAATTCCATTTTTTTGCCTGAAATATCCTCCCTCAGTGCTGTGGATGAGCTCCCCGACGGTATTTGCTCTGGATGGAACCTCTGCTCTCTCAGGGAGCCCACTGCTGCAGGATGCACACAGGGAGTGCAGTGCTTTCAGCCCATCAGGGTTTGTAGGTGTTGGGCTGTGGCTGAGGCCAGCAGGGTTGGGTAGGTCTCCGCACCATCCTGATGAGATTGGGAGCGTTATCCATTAACCATGGGAGGAGGCAGACCAATGGCAACACGACTAAGCTATTAAGAAGCGATCCACCCTTCCCTGCAACTTCTCGTTCCTGTCTTCACACTCAGTCCTTGTGGCAATACAAGGTTGGTGTGAATGCGTGGTGAACCACATCAGGGTATTGATCTGCCAGCGTGTTCCTGGACAGGGCTGTTACCCCGCAGGCTGTGGGTACGCAGTGCCCAGGCGATGCAGGGCAGGAGCTGTGCCTTGTGGGGGATTGAGGGAGCTGCTGTAGGGCCCTGCGCTCCCCCTGCCTGGGCTCTGCACTAGGCTTGCTCCAAAAGAGGAGCCTTTGAACAGAAACAAAGGGCAGTAAATTGCCTGGCTGTTGATAAACACAAGTTGTCCACCACCAACTGTCCCTCTCTTCCTCCCCCCGTGGCTGCAAGGAGGATGCAATGTGCCAGAAAGGGATTGCTTCAGCAGGGCTCAGCCCCTGGGCTCCCTATCGCCTGGCATCGTCGTGGGAGTGCATCGGCATCCCAGCATGTTCAGGCACTCAGGCAAGCTCTGGCAGGACACCTTGCTGGATGGCCAGCTCACTCTGATGGAGGCTATGGTACCCTTGGAACTTCCAGCAGGGAGTGTCAGAGCTGCCCTTGTCTCCTCTGCTCACCAAATTAATGTGGGGGAGGCTGGGATGCCGTCAGAGTCTGCAAGCCGACACCAGCCTCTCCAAAGCACTGTTTCAGCATGAGCAAAGCACTCAGATGCGGCTCTCCATGCCTACCTGAGGCATCCCTGAGGATGCTCATGGTCCCTTGCAGCCTGGGACCTCATGGCTGTGGCACACCATGCGTTGGCTGGTTGCATGGATGCAGCAGCATCTGCAGGTTAGGATTTGGAAGGGATGTGACTTTCCCTTTTCTGACTTGCAGCTAGGCTTATTATTGTCGGTCATGAGGGAGTCTGTTTTGCTGGGGTTTGGGCAGACACAGGAGTGAGCTCCCCACCTCCTGTTGGCTCTCCCTGCCTGATCCTACTCACATAAAAGTTTTCCTGTTTGCTGCGGGTTAGCTGAGGCCAGTGCCGAGAGCGGGAGGTTCGGGCTCTGACTTACTCCCTCTGAAGGAGGTGCCCACCTCAAGCCTTGCTCTGGCTCCACATTTGAGACCTGAGTCCTGCCAAGGCGTTTGGGGAAGCTGAGTTGTTCAGGGAGGAGGGAAGAGGATACCAGAGGTGGTGTTTCCACCCTGGGTGTTTACTCCAAGTCCTTTGCTTGCTCTGTGCTGCTGATGGCGTGCTGCCACTTTGGCTTTCCATTCCTCGGTGCAGACCATGCGCTGCCCACACGGCTCTTCTGGAGCTGCCGCAGAGCAGGGACATGGCAAGCCCGGTTCTCACTGGGCAGTGTCTTCCTCCCAGCCTAATTTAAAATCAGCTGGGAAGTGTGCAGACATGTGTGGCTCCTTGAGTCCCCCCAACTCCTAGGACTTGTGGGACAGCTTTGCCCCACTGCTCGGAGATGGCTGCAACTTTGGAAGTGACTGGCTTTGGGCATGTGAGGAGAGCAGACCTAGCCAGGGCATCAATCCCTTCTCCTCCTTTTTTTTCTGGGGATCATGGGGTGCCCCTTGGCTGGGACAAAGGGGGTGTGGGGATAAGGGGGTGACAGACATGCCCAGTCTCCTAGAGCAGAGCTGCTGTACCCCTGTCCATTATGAAATGGCTGCATTTAGCAGCTGAAGCCAGTTTGGGGTTTGTGAGATGCTGCAGCTGTCCTGGGCAGCAAGTGGGATCTTGACAGGACAGGCGGCTGGCAGAGAGACTCTGCAGGACTGTGGTCAGCACCAAAACCTGCTTCCCTGCCCACCATCCCCTTTCCCAGTAGAGCTGCAGACGTTTCGTGCCAAAAGCAGCGGTCAGCCAGGGCCCATGTTCCTGAGCTGGCCTACAAGGGAAACTCCGCTTGGTCTGCAGGGACCCAAAATAGCCCTTGCGTTTCTGTCCCAGCCACTGGGCACAGCTGACATGCAGACAATAGAGCCAACCTCGACCTGCCACAGGCCCGGCGGTGGTTCGCCTCTGTGTATACGTCCCAACTTCTGCCGGGTGGCTGCTGATCACTGATCAGTGGGGAGGAATCACCCCTCAAAATTTTGGGAGCTGGGGAGATGGTGACGCCGGGGGAAGATTGTATTGTGGCTCTGGTTTCATTCCTCCACTCCCCCCCCCCCCGCTAAATTGGAAGCAGCTGTGCAGCCCCGACCAACTTCTGAAAAATTGCTGAGTGGGGGCAAAATGAGCTCTGCCCCTGTGCCAGCCCCCCAGCAGGCTGGCAGCCTGCTGCAGCCCCTCTGCTGAGTCCTCTGGGTGCAGGGGCAAGGCTCACTCCATCCAGCCCTGGGGATGCTCTGTCACCTGCTTGGGGGGCTCAGGCGAGGGGGCAGTGCAGCCCAGGTGTGTGTGGTTCAGCAGCTCCCGCTGGATGCGGGCAGCTCTTGCTGGCTGAGGGTCCTGCTTACTGCAAGCTCTGTGCCTTTGCATCCGGCACCAGCTCCAGACTGGAAGGAGCCAGAGCTGGAAGGAGCTCTGAGCCTCTCCCCCCGGGAGGCAAACATGCCCTGGGGTGTGGAAAGTGGTCGTGGGGAGGGGGGGGGGGGGGGGCTGCTGTAGGCAGGTGATTTGGCTGCTGGTTGACTGCCAGCTTTTCCTGCCCTTCCAGAAGCAGCCCTGTTTTGGGGACAAGCGAGCGAGTCCTGGGCTTGGGCCCTCCTGGGGGAGAGGAGCCCCTGTAAAGTGCAGAGTGGCATTTGGGGTGGGGGAGTATGTTTGGGGTTGAGTCGAGCCCTCTAAGCCTCCTCCGCCGGGTGCTCTGTGCATAGCCTGGGGAAGGATTTAGAGGGGCTTTTGAACTTTCCAATGATTTCACAGCCTGATTTCACTACAGGGCTGTTTTGAGGACCTCCTGGCCGCAACATAAGCTGTCCCCATCCTTCTCCCCCAGCCCCTCACTGCAGGTTGCTCCCTGCTCAGCTCCCTTGTGTCATTCCTGGCCTGACTCCTTCCTGGGTCTGCCAGCTCTGAGCTCAGTCCCGGGGCCAGGAATGTGAAGCAATGGAAGGACGAATCCTCTCCACTCTCCATCCTAGCACCCTGGGGGCCACCAATGGCAGGTGGCCTTGTGCAGTCCTGCTCTTCCCTTCCAGTACTGTTCTCTGAGCAGTGACCTCGGGATACCCATGTGTTGCTGGTAGATATGGCCCTACCAAGCCCAGGAGAAGACAGGGTATAGAGAAACTCATCTTGCCCCTCTTTCATTCCCTGGCTGTGGGACTCTTATCTCTTGGGTTTCTTCCCACACATTCATTGAGTCCTTATCTTCAGACTTCTCTGGCCATGAGCTGTTTTGTTCTTGTCCTGTCTTGCTGTGTGCTGCCTCTTTACGGGTCTCACCTTCACTCCTTTCAGCTGCAGACATGAGGGGAAATGGCGACACAGTCCCATAAGCTCAGCCCATCCCTCCAGTGCTGTTGCTGCTGCCCAAGGTGCGGCCAACCAAGATATCATCTGTACAGACAGAATTTCCTCTTGAGAAAGGCTGAGCGTGACTGGGGGGGGGAAGCTGCTAAAGCAAAAGAGATGCATCTGGCAGCCATGCACCAGGGGGTCTTACCTAAGCACTGCCCCAGCCCACCAGGGAGTATCCCTCTCCCCACCCAACTGGGTGGAAATAAGGAGTGTCACCTGCTTTCTGGAGAGACAGGCTGGGGGCAGGCAGGAGCCATGCCTTGTGTTGTGGCATGGTTGGGATTGCTTCTGTCCTCCATGTGTGGCTGTCCTGGTACGTGGTGGCCTGTGCCACCGCTGCACCAAGCCTCAGGCTCCTCCATGCAAGGAGGACCTGCTCCCGACTTGGGGATGCCTCTGGCTGCTCTTTGTGCTCCCAGCTGATTTTTACATTAATGGTGTCCGGTTGTTCTCCCCAGGGGTCCTGTAGGGTTTTCTCCATCAGGAAGCAGAAATGTAGCTTCCTCCCATTGTGCCTCTTCCTGCTGCAGCCCCCAGGCCAACCCTGGGGGAGCACCCCTTCCTGCAGCATGCCTCCTCCCCGTGGCCCCCGGGCAGAGACAGGCAGCACCTCCGCCGGCCACACCGGCACCCCCGGGGGGCTCAGACCAGCCCTGTGGACCTGGGCTGCAGGGGGCTACCAGCTGCAGAGGATGCCGGGCGAGGATCAGGGTCTGGGGGGAGGCATTCCTGGGCTCTCCCCAAATCTATGGCGGTCCCAAGGGAAGCCATGGCCAGGTGGCCTGAGCCTGGTGTGAGCCCTTAGTGGGTCATCACCCCACACCTCCCCACCTCCAGGCAGCCCCTGGAGGTGCTGAAAGCTGCCTGCAGGCACCGTCCAGGTCCTGGAGGGGGTTTCTGTGTGATTTTGGAGTTTTCGGCAGCTGCATTGAGGGGAACCCTGAGCAAATCCCTCCCTCTGCTCTTGGGAGAAAGGGACTTTATTTTTCTAAATTTCCAACAAATGGAGTGCAAACCTAGCCCTAGAGAAACTTGCCTCCTTCCCCAGCCTGCCGAGAAGCAGGTCAGGGTTGTAGCTTGGAGGGGATGGTCTTTTCCCCGGGGACAGCGGCCTGAGCAGGTGCCATCAGGGAAACCAGCTCCTCAGAAGAGCCCCTACGAATCCTGTCTCTGCAAACAGGCTCCAGAGAGTGGCTTATCTCTCCCCCTCTGAAGCCTCCTCAGAAATGACGTCCCCCTCTTAGCTCCTGCCCACCCTGGGCACTGTATCTCTTCCTGCACTCCCAAACCACTGGCCTCGGAGCAGGTGGCTGCTCTGATATTTGCAGGGGTTTTCCTGCCTCTCCCAAGGCTGTGCTGTGCCTGCAGTCCCATGGCCTGAAGTGACCAGGAGCAAGGGACTGGGACCAACCTGCCCTTCTGGTAAGCTTCTTACTGTGACATTAAAATGTCCCCCCCCAGCATTTGATGGGATGATGAGCAGGAGCACCCATCTCTGCTCTGGAGGGGTTGGGTGGGTGCCTGGAGGGGTTTTCTCTGGCCAGGGGACCAGGTGTGCCTGGGCTTGGGGACTCGCCAAGTGCTGAGGACAGAGGTGTGTGCGTTCATCATGGGGCTGCCATCGGTAAGGCCCCCTTGTTGGTATTTGGCCAGTGAGATGTCAGAGCTGGAAACCCACTCAGCAGCCCCCATGGGGAAGTGGACGCCCATGGCCTTGTGTGACTTGATGATAGGTGGAAGAGTCCCAGCTGTGTTACCTGGGGTAGTTTTAGGGCTAGCTCTGCCCAGTCACTGGTGGCAAGCCCTTTAGGGACAGTGCTGTTCACTGGAGGAGTCCTGCCGGGTCCCTGGGGAATTTGCTGCCTGGCCAGGTCCCTTTACCTGCCAGGGGCGAGGGCCCCTGAGGAGCCTTTCAAGGCTCCTTGAACTCTCCAGATAAGGGACTTTGCAGCTGGCTGGTGTGAGCAGTTCAAAACACACCACAGGGCTGAATGCTCCCCCCGCGCCTCCCCCATACCACCCAGCAGCCGAGATAATGGCTGGCGGTGGGTGCTGGGAGCAGGGACACCCTCCGTAGCTCCTGCTCTGTGGGGAGTTTGCAAGCCTGAAGGCAGAGAGGGTCTAGAGCTGCCTCTCCTTTTGCCCATGGAGGAGTGGAGGGAGCAAGGTGAAGCAAGTCAGAAATGTTGCCCAGGGACCCTCAACCTCTGGGAAGTGAGGGTGCCACATGGGCTGCCTTGTAGGAGGATTTTTCTGCCTGCCAAGACCTGGCAATTCAGAGGAGTTTGTCTGCAGGCAGCAAGGCAAGGGAGGAGGCAGAAATGCCCCCATCCTGCTCCTCCATTAAGGTCCCCCCCTCAGGATGCAGGCGCAAGCAGCTCTGGGGGGAGTGGATGGCGCAGCAAGCCTGTTTGCAGAGAGGCAGGGCTCAGAATAGAGAAGAACAAGAATAATGGGAAGTGCTATCAGCTCTCTGATGAAAACTGCTCACAAAGCACACCAGGAGTACGAAGCCTGCTGCAGACTGTTGGAGGGATGGGGGATCGGAAGAAGAGAGGCCATAGAAGGAAGTCCAGGTGAAGCTTTTGCCTCTCTTCGCTCCAGAAGAGCTCGAGCAGTTTCTTCCACTTCTTTTGGGGGACTCCTCAGAGCATCCGCAGAGGAAAGGTTATAAAGCAAAGTTAAACAGCAACAAGTTGCTAGGCAAAGGCAATGTTCACCAGAAGGAAAGGGAGGGTGAACTAGCTGTCTGTCACATGTGGCCTCTAGTCATTAATTCACAACTGCCCCAGCCCCCGGGGACTGGGAGGAGGGAAAGATGTGATGTTCATTTCTAGGACGGGCTGGAGGGACCTTCAGGGAAAAGCTGACTGCTGAATCTGCTGCGTGTCCCGAGTGTCCGAGTGCACAGGGATGGGGTCTGTGGGCTGGTGGGGAGGTGCCTGCCGAGGGGCCCCTGAGCTGGGGCAGCGATTCGTAGGGGCTCATGGTGCCCACACTGCTTCCCACAAAACATTCAGCCAGGGCTTTCAGCCCAGTTTTTAAGGAAACTGGCTGGTCAAGAGGGAAGGTCCTCACATGGCTCCGTCATTGGTACGAAAATAGGAAGGAGGGTGTAGGAGTCAGCAGTCAGTTTTTGCAGTGGAAAGAGATTGCTGCGTTGGGTCCCGTGTTTTTTCAATGTGTTCATGAGTGACCTGGAAAAGGGAATGAGCAATGAGATGACAGGGCTTGCTGAGGTGATTGGATTACTCAGGTTCATGGGGACTAGTGCCAGCTAGGAAGAGTACAGAAGACCATTACAACACTGGGCAGTAGGCAGATGAAATTCAGTTTAGATAAATATCAAGTGAAAGACCGGGGTGGTGGGAGCCCCAAATCTGCAAACAAAATTACACAATGAGCCGGCCACTCACAGCAAGGCCTGTGGCTGTTTTGGATAGCTTGGTTTGCATAAAAGCACATTGAATCATCTTTGTGAGTGACAAAGCAGGAAAGCCTTGTGCTGCTCTTCAAACTGGCATCTCATCCCTTTGCAGTCATGGTGTGTCCCCAGCCCCAGTGTCTCTGGAAGGGTCGAGGGGAGGCAGGGAAGGCTGGGAGGAAAGCAACAAGGAGGACCAAAGGTGTGGAGCTGTGCTTGGATGACTAAGTGAGCTAGAATTTCTCTGAAAATGTGCTGTAGGGTGGATACAATCCAGGCCTGTAAAGCAGTGGCTGGCATGGAGAAGCCACTCCAATGTTCATCCACCCTTTGACAGCAAGGGTGAGGGAGCCCAGGCTGACACCCTGCACGGGGAGAGATGCTGCCCTCCCTCAGAAGCTCCCGAGTTAGAGGGGGAAGCAGGGATTTCACAGAAGCGAAACCTGCCACGGGCTACAAGACACATGAACAGTGTATCCCTCCCAGCTCAGAGGCTGGGGGAGCAGCTGAGGAGTTAGTATATGACTGTGCCACTCTTACCCAAGCTTTTGAGCAAGACCAGCCTCTGATTTGACCCAGGGTACCTGCCCTTATTTTGGGAGGGCTGCTGTTTGTCCCAGCGCCACGGTAATGGTGCACAATCATGCACACTCATATGTCTTGTGAAATACAAGCACGTGTCCTTGCAGCTTGTGGCTGAAGGTGGAGGCAGGCAGGACGCTGTCCAGGAGGCTGGTTCCCTGGACCCTGACAGAAGGTAGGACGACCCATGAGCAACATTGTTAGAGTTCAGGCATACACATGAAATCTCATGAAATGGGTGGTCTTGGAGCATTTCCCATCTTCCAGCTGAGTCATGGCCACCAGGGCTTCACGTGACTCGCTTATTCGTGCCGGGCTTGTTCCCTGCCCACAGGTTAACCTTGATGGGCCCCCAGATCAGCCTTCCTGACGGGAGGGCACTGGTGTCACCCAGGGGGGTGAGCAGATGTAGGGGATGGGGTGAAGCCCGGTGAGGCACCTGGCCCTGCGTCATCTTGGCTGTGCTCAGAGGAAGTGCTGACCTTATCCCCGCAAAGCGATCCCCTACAAGTGGCAGCTGGAGGACACTGGGTGCTTGCCATTGGGCCTGCTGGCAGCCCCTTGTCTAGGGACTGCAAGGACGGTGCTACACTTGGTGTGGTGTAAAGGACTTTTCTTTAAAGAGCTGGTATTTCTGGGAATAAACCTATAGTGTGCCTATCCGGCACCATGAAATTTCTCTTGAGTGGAAAGGCAATCAAGCGCTGTGCTCACCTTTGGTGAAGGCAGCAGAAGCAGGAGAAAAGTCAGTGCATGGGAAGGGAGAGGTATGGAAATCTCCGAATCCCAGTGACAAATGGCTGCCTGCAGGTGTGGCTGTCCTGCAGTGCAAGTTTTTCTGCAGAGGTTAGGTGGTTTTGGTGAAAGGCCTTGGCTGGCAATGGGACTGTGCATGGCCCAACACAGCAGGTGTCACTTGGCATCTCTCAACGCCTTTGTGTAGTGTGAATGGACAATTAAAGTTGTGCCATCTCTTCTTTGTACCTGCTCAGAGGCCCTAGCCTGTGGTTTGTTAAGCCCACTCTTGCTCCTTCTGCTTACACATTGCTTCTGAGGGGATAAGACAGACTGCTCTATGCCCAGGAACAAAACTGATGTCCTTAAGCCAAGGCCCCGTATTGCTTCTCCTTTTCCCTGTCCCCCAGGCTGTGCAGCCACCAAGCTGGTGGCTAGGCTAAACATCAGCAGACTCCTCCAGGAGGTGGTTAGATCTGTGGTGGGCCAGCCCGGTGGCTGGAGAGTGGTCTCCATCCCCTGGTCCCTTACAGTAAGGCTGCCGTGGCCAGGAGCAGGGACCTTTTCTGTTTGTTGTAGGGTTGTTTGTAAGAGCCAGTGGCTGGATGCGTTTCCTGCTCTAATGAGTGCTGACCTGTGCGCCTCTTGGCAGGCACTGGCTCTTTGTGGAAAAAATTAGGAGGCACTTAGTGAAGTGAGACGGAAAACAAACAGAGCAGGCAGGAGGCTGCGGTTGGGCAGCCGGGCAGCGCCTGCTGGGGAGGTCGGGCTCCTGACGCAGGGATGTGGGTGCTCTCTGGACGGAAGCAGGAGGCGGCTGGGAAAGCAGCGTGGCAGAAGAGCACACAGTGCCCTGCCCCGGCACCCCCCGATCCCCCCTACCTCCTCCCTGCTGCCCCTGGCTCCTGCCACTTGCTCCACAACACTCTTCCCTTCCTCCCGTCCCTGGGTGCTGTGGGCAGGTGCCTGGGCAGTGGGACCCAGGCCGTGTGCCAGCCGTGGTACTTGACACCTCTTGTCCTCCTCTGCGGATGCCACTAGACCCACATGTCTCCAGCCCCCGTGACTTGAGCCGGGGCCTGACGCTTACCCCCAAGAACAGGGGGGTGTGGAAGCAGGGGGACCGTGCTGCCTTCAAATACGCTGAACAGGGGGCTTTCCCTGGCTCCGTCATCCCCAGGTATGTCTGTGGGGTTGGTCCCTGCCCTGGTTTCTTGGGACACCAATGTGACCTTCTGTGGGTGGCTGGGAGGGGGATTGGGGGCTTGGCTCAGCAAGAGGCAGCGTATTGAGGGCTTGCTGGGGACCTGCTGGGGGAGCTGGGCTTCTCCCTCCTGTTTGGGGGAGAGATCTGTTCGCTCGGGGACAAGCAGTGGCCCTGGTGGGGTTTCTGTGTGTGGGGGGGTGGCAGTTGCGTTTGCAGATCCCCCTGCTAATTCTGGGTCAGGGATTGGGGCATTTCCTGCCCACAGAAGCACTGGCAGGCTGCCGGGAGGGGATTTTGGGACGTTTTCTCTGGAAGCCCGAGTGGCTCACAAGGGCAAGGGAGGAGCTGTCACGGCAGGGGAGCAGCGCTGAAGATGACTCTGGTGTCATGGGCTGGCTCCTGCCGGGTTGGGGCTTTTGGTCCCACACAGATGTACCTGTCAGTCTGCTCTGGCTTTTCCAAGCAGCCAGCGGGCTTCCCAAATCCCTCTCCACATCCTGCCAGCTATGTTTTGGCTCCGTCATAGCTGTAGGCTCCCCAACCTGCAGGACCACACCAGGGGAGGAGGTGAGCTGTGCCCAGAACCACGCGAGCACCTGCGACAAGGGATGGGCTCCGCTGCCTTTAACGCACGGCGGTGCTGGGAGGGACTACAGATCCCAGCATGCTGCTTCCTGCCTGCCTCCTCCCATGCCCTACCTGGCAGGGTGCAGGCAGGGATGCTGTAGCTGGCAGCAGTGCTGGCAGCTCAGGGGCATGGCCCGGGGGGGCCAGGGGCTCAGCACCAGGAGCCCCACTGCAGATGAAGCCCTGGGAGAGGTGCTGGAGAACCCCATGCTGCGCAGCCCGGACTGGAAAAGGACAAGGCAGGCCTGCGGCTTCTCCGGGGTGGCTAATCCCACTCTGCCCAAGGAAGGGGGGGTGGACCGGGGAGGGAAGGTCCCTTCTCCGGGCTCCCTGGGCTGCTTCTCTGGGGCTGTCTGTGGGGGGAGCTGGGTAGGTGGTGATGGGGGGGAAAAAGAGCAGTGGGCACTGGGGACGGAACAGCAATGCCAGGGATGCCCTTGGCTTTCCAAGGTGACCCAGGAAAGGGCTGTGACAGCTCCAGGGAAGTGGGAATTGGAAATGGGGGGTTTGCGTGGTTGTGGCTGGAAAGACTGCTGAATTAAATGGGTCTTTTGTGCTGCCGTGCCTGGGTGTTGGAGGGAGGTGGGGAGGGCAGGGGAGGATGTGCGCATATGCTTTGCTCACAGCCCCAGGATTGGGGGCAGAGAGCTGCAGGCTCACAAATCCTTTAAGAGCCTGCTATGGAGCAGGCAGGCAGTTGGCACCGAGCAGCCTGGGCGTCTCAGGAAAGCGGTTTCCCTTTTGGAGGGAAGGCTTGGTGTCCCCCAGCCATCATAATAAGGTTGTGTGTCACAGCTCCTTGGCTTAAGGGCTCTGAGCTGCAGCTTTCCAAAGCTGCTGCACTGCGCTCTCACCAGTTGCTGGCTCTGTTTGGCTCCCAGTACTGTGGAGCACTTGCCCAGCAGCACGGCCAGGGGCTTAAAATCAGCACTGCCCCTGTCTGGCCTGCATCCCTCACTCCTCTATAAAATCCTCTGTTTGCTTTCCAGACAGAGAGCAGCCACGAGACTTGCTGGGACCTGTGCTGACTCTTGCCGTACAAGATGACAGCAAGAGACGGGCCCCAAGATAGGTAATGCTGGGCTCTGGTGTAGGTGTTGGGGCACATCCAGGATACCAGGAGGTGAGGGAGGACAGGGGGACCCAGCATCTGGGGGACTCCCTTTCCTGCATGGTCACTGGGCTACCGAGCTGTCCCTTCCCTGAAATGCTCTCTCTGTCACCTTTTCCATAGCAAACAGGCTGTAAACAGTCCCTGGCACTGGGTCATGCCTGGGCAGTGTGACTCCCTCCCAGCTCTGGCGATGGCCACTTTGCACCTGGGTGCCACATGCTGAGGAGCAGCCAGCCTGCCCCTGCCTTCATACCCTCCCAGGGAGGGCCTCCCATGGCCCCTCTGCAGAGCCACATCTCCTCTGGCAGCCCAGGCTAGCAGGGGCTGTGGGGCAGGGACAGGGCAATAAATTTCATCCACCCTCCTCCTCCTGGTGCCTTCCACTGCAGAGACGGGGACAGTCAGAAGCAATGCCTGTCCCCTGCCCTGCCCAGTGTCCCGCTCCAAACCGCTGTGTCCCCTCCACAGGTACAAGGCTGTCTGGCTGATCTTCTTCATCCTTGGTCTGGGAACGCTGCTGCCATGGAATTTCTTCATGACCGCCAGGGAGGTGAGGGCTTCCCTCCTGCTGCTGCCCATGACACTAATTGTCCCCTGTCACATCTAGGGACCATGGTGTAGGTGTGGCAGCACAGCACAGCATAGAGCCCCCTCATTTGCACGCAGGAGGTAGAAGCGTGGGTGACCTGGGTGGGATGAGTGGCGCTGAGGTGGCAGGAGGGCTCGGCATGGGGTTGGAGGGGGGACAAGGGTGGCCTGAGTGTCCTGGGGGGAGGTCTTGCAGCACCTTGGCCCCACCGTGCCATTTCTCTCGCAGTATTTCATCAGCCGCCTTGCGGACCCGGAGGAGATGAGCAGCTTCTGGAACCAGACCAGTGAGGCTGCCTTGTCCCCCTCCTACCTGCAGTCCATGTTTGATAACTTCATGACTCTCTGTGCCATGGTGCCCCTCCTCATCTTCACCTGCCTCAACTCCTTCATCCACCAGCGGTGAGCCTTGTCCCCTCCTTGCCCCTACCAGCCCCCATAGGGCCAACCAGCCCTGGCCCGTCCTCCTGCCCCAGCACTGGGTCAAGCTGCAGCCTGTTCAGTCAAGTCAAAGGCAAAAACATTGGTCTCCTGTGCTGTGGTTTGGCTGGGATGCCCATGGCAGAGCTTGGCCTCAGCCTCACATGCTTTTGGGGGGTGGGTTTTCCTCACTGAGACCCTCTCTTACAGGATTCCCCAGCAGATCCGCATCTTGGGCAGCCTGGTGGCCATTGGGCTGGTGTTTTTAGTCACTGCGATTATGGTGAAGGTCACCATGAAGCCTCTTCCTTTCTTCGTCTTTACCATGATTAGCATCATCCTCATCAACTGTGAGTGAGGCAGCGGAGGGAAGGAAAGGGGCACAGCCCCATCGCTAGGGCTGATGTCTCTGGGAGAAAAGCATGAACCTCACTGCGGGAGAGCCAAGGAGGAGGGGGAATTGCCTTGCCTTGCAGGGCAGGAGCCTTGGCTCACCGCAGAGGTGCAGTCCATCGTTGCCTTTGGTTTCTCATTTCTGCTCATCTTTCTCGTTCGCAGCCTTCGGCGCCATCCTCCAAAGCAGCCTCTTTGGGCTGGCAGGGCTCCTGCCTGCCAGCTACACAGCTCCCGTCATGAGTGGGCAGGGCTTGGCGGGCACCTTTGCCGCTTTGGCAATGATCTTCAGTATTGCCAGTGAGTAATCCCTGCCTTGCAGGTGACAGGGCCTTCCCAGAGCACTGCTGTCAGCAGGATCTGCTGGGGTCATGCTGTAGGGTGGGAGATGGCAGTGGGGCCTCACTTCTCTCAGCCCTCATCATCTCCTTCCTTTTTACCCCCCGTCTCCTTCTTCCTGTGCTCCCAGTTGGCGCCCAGCAACCTGAGAGCTTCATTGGTTACTTCACCACGGCCTGTGTGGCGATCATGCTGGCAATCTTCTCCTACATCCTTCTGCCTCGCATGGTGAGCCTTTGTTGTCCTGGTGGGAAAGGGTGTGGGGACATGGGACCTTTTGCACATCACAGCAGAAGGACTGTGGCTCACTAGCACCCCAGCCTTGGCTCCTACCAGTCTCCACCTCCTGGATCAGGGCAAGCTCTCCCCTGTCCCAAGGGAGCTCTCTGGGATATTTCCCACCTCAGATACTCCAGTATCCTTGGGGTACTGTGGAAATGAGTCCCTGGGTGAGCAGGAAAGCATCAGTATCAGACATATTTTGCCCATATTGCATTTGCTCATATTGCCCATATCTGCTATTACCACACAGCCCCTGGTAGCCTTCTTTCCTTATGCATGAATGAGTTCTCCATGGCTGTCTCTGCAGGATTTCTTCCGATACTACTCCATGAAGGACAAGACAGAGTACCGTGTGTACAATGCAGAGCTGGAGACCAAGAGAGACCTGATTAAGAAAGGTGAGGGGCTGAAAGGAGGAAGAGGAAGGAAAAAGAGGAAGAGCTGAGAGGAAGAATGAGACAGCAGGACTAAATTCGATCTCAGCTTTCTGGGGTCTGCTATGCACTACTTGTGTCTTTCCTTGCAGACGAGCCCAATGGGATGGAGCAGAATAACTCAAAGATCATCCCTATCCACAACCCTGACGAGAAGCCCTCGGTCATTGCTATTTTTAAGAAGGTCTGTGAGTTGCCAGCAACCCCTGCCCTGCCCCTCACATCAGGGGATGGGCACAGAGGAGAGCGTGGGGAGAGGAGACCAGCCTTGCACTGGTCTCTTGCCCTGTGTTTGGTACCAGCCTCTTTCTTTTATCTGCCTAGCTCTGGGTCATGGCTGTGTCTGTCTGCTTTGTCTTCACTGTCACCATCAGCGTCTTTCCTTCCATCACAGCTAAGGTGTCCACTGTCCTCGGAGAAGGAAACAGATGGGGTAAGTGTGGCCAGAGATGGGGTGCAGTAGGAGGAAACTGCGAACAAGGTAAATGGGAGAAAAGAAAGTGGGGCTTGAAGTAGTAGGTATGTGTGGTGGTGGGTTGACCCTGGCTGGACGCCAGGCCCCCACCAAAGCTGCTGTATCACTCCCTTCCTCAGCTGGACAGGGGAGAGAAAATACAATGAAAGGCTCGTGAGTCAAGATAAGGACAGGGAGAGGTCACTTACCAATTACCGTCACGGGCAAAACAGACTCAATTTGGGGAAAATTAATTTAATTTATTGCCAATCAAATCAGAGTAGGATAATGAGAAATAAAAACTAAATCTTAAAACACTTTTCCCCCAGCCCTCCCTTCTTCCTGGCTCAACTCCACTCCTGATTTTCTCGCCCTCTTCCCTCCAGCGGCACAGGAGGACTGGGAATGGGGGTTGCAGTCAGTTCATCACACACTGTCTCTGCCGATCCTTCCTCCTCAGGGGGAGGACTCCTCACTCTTCCCCTGCTCCAGCGTGGGGTCCTTCCCACAGGAGACAGTCCTCTACAAACTTCTCCAACGTGAGTTCTTCCCATGGGCTGCAGTTCTTCATGAACTGTTCCAACATGGGTCCTTTCCACAGGGTTCAGTCCTTCACGAACAGACTGCTCCAGCATGGGTCCCCTGTGGGGTAACAAGTCCTGCCAGCAAACCTGCTCCAGTGTGGGCTTTCCGCAGGGTCACAGCCTCCTTTAGGCACCCACGTGCTCCAGTGTGGGGTCCTCCACGGGCTGCAGGTGGATACCTGCTCCACCGTGGACCTCCATGGGCTGCAGGGGGACAGCCTGCCTCACCATGGTCTTCCCCACGGGCTGCAGGGGAATCTCTGCTCTGGCACCTGGAGCACCTCCTTCCCCTCCTTCTTCACTGACCTTGGGGTCTGCAGGGTTGTTTCTCTTACATGTTCTCCCTCCTCTCTCCGGCTGCAGTTTCTGTGCCTGTTGCAACTTTTTTTCTTTCTTAAATATGTTATCACAGAGGCGCTACCACTATTGCTGATGGGCTCAGTCTTGGCTGGCGGCAGGTCTGTCTTATTGCTGGCTGGTATTGGCTCTGTCGGACATAGTGGAAGCTTCTAGCAGCTTCTCACAGAAGCCACCCCTGTAGGTCCTCCACTACCAAAACCTTGCCACACAAATCCAATACAGCATGCCTGAGGGGAAGAGGCAACCACTGGGCATGATGGTTTGGATGCAGACAGTGGCCTGGCTGGGAGACCATTCCAGCCCTTAGTGGGAAACCAGGAGGACCTAGACCTGAAAGACAGTCTCCGTCCAATTGGTGGGAGGCCCTGGGGCACCCTGGGCTTGTCAGTGACCTTCTCCCCCTTCTGCAGGTCTCTACTTCATCCCTGTCTCCTGCTTCCTGCTCTTTAATATCTTTGACTGGACGGGACGGAGTCTCACTGCCCTCTTCACATGGGTAAGCATGGGGCAGGGAGCAAACGCCCAGGCAGTCTCCATCCCCAGGCCCCTTGGCCTGCAATTGGGGCTGCCATCCATGGCTTGGAGCAGGAAGGAGGTGCAGAGATGATTCCTGCCTTGGCTTTAAGTCCTAAGCAGAGATTTATGGGTCAGAGCCGAGAACCACAATGTTGTCCTGTCCTCCTCCTACCCCTCTTTCAGCACAGCTTGGATGAAGCTGCCTCCTCCATTTCAGCCTCTTTGTAAACAAACCTTCACTCCAGCTATGCAAACAGTGAGACGGGATGGCGGCAGGGAAAAAGGGTGAAAGACAGGGCAGCCTAAAATAAAACCTCTGGCCTTGGCACAGGACACAGCTGCTTTAAAGAGCCTTGTCCTGGGAGCAGGGCAGAGCAATGCCATGTGGGTCCCAGAGCTGTCCCCTGCTGTGTCTCCTTGCTCTCATCTGCCCTGCTCAGAGCTGCTGGGGCTGAGTGATGGGAGCTGTGATGGGGGTGGGCGAGGAAGGGGGCTGTCCCGTCTGTCTCTTCCTGCTCCTTCACCCACCCCCCAAGTGCCGTTTTCCCCATATTGTTCAGGCTGTTTGTCTAGAGAAGCTCCTCAGCACCATGTGCTGTGGGGTCTGTCCAGGCCTGGCTTCCCCACAGCCTGGAGCTGCTTCTCCCCTGGCCATCACTGCTGGCTGCCCTTGGCCTTGGCCATGAGCCTCATTGCCTGGTGTCCAGGCCGCAGCCTCTGTGGTGAGATGACCCAAGAGTAGATGTTTCCAAAACAAGGCTGTGTGGAAAGTCTGACTGCATGCGGTTTCGGCCTCATTTCCCTGGTTGGGGCCCCGCTTTCTTCTTTTCTCCTCATCAAGCAGGAGAGGCTGCTGCTCTTGCCAGTTTGCCCACAGACATGGCAGCTGGCCTAACCTCAGCTTCCCCCTGTGCTGATGAAGTGTCCCATGGCTACGGCAGCCCAGCAGCTCCCAAGGCAGCTGTGTGTCTCTCCTGACCCCAGACCAGTGAGCCCTGTCATCTGTGAACCTGGCACCTCATTGAGGGGACCCTAGATGGAGCCAGGCACGTCTTGTACCGGGGGCTGCCTTGGTCCTAGCTGCAGGGACAACGCAGAGGGACGATGCCTCCTTCTTTGGCCCAGCCTCACGTCAGGGACTCTGTTAGGATCCGAGGAGACTGTAACTTGGTCTGTGCCTTTCCCAGCACTGTCCAAAACAGCCCCAGCATAATCCCTTTCCCAGATTGCTGGATGTTGCCCCACTTGGCTGGCAGAAGTTGTAGGAGGCTGAAGAGCTGGTTAAAGCCCAGTTTGCAGGCCCTGAGGTGCCAGAGGGGATTTACCTCAGCCAGCCTTGTCCTGCATGGTGGTTCGCTGCAGGAGATTGCGTGAGCGTGCACAAGGCTCTCCTACCTGCCTGTTGTTTCCAGCAAGGGTTTAGCAGTTGCTCAAAAGCTCAGCTCGGTATTTTGGCTCTAGTGCTGCTGCTGTCCAAGTCGGCTGGGATAGGACTTTCAGACCTAGTAGGACCCCCTTACTAGAGCAGGTGGTGATGCTGAGATTTGTTGCAGCAGAGAAAGTCTCTCAGCAACTTTGCCATCTCTGTGGCTCCTCTGCAGCCCTGGCGTAGCAAGGACAGCCTCTGTATAGCCCCTGCCAGCATGCCATGGGATGGGGAATGGCCACTTCTCACTGCTCAGTGACCTGTGTTTTTCTCCCAGCCCGGGAAGGACAGCTGCCTCCTGCCAGTGATGGTGGCCCTCCGTGTCATATTTGTCCCTCTTTTCATGCTGTGCAACGTGCACCCCCGTGACTACCTGCCTGTCATGTTCTCTCATGACGCCTGGTTCATCATCTTTATGATCTTCTTCTCCATCTCCAATGGTTACCTGGCCAGCCTTTGCATGTGCTTCGGGCCTAAGTGAGTAAGAGCTGGGGACAGAGGAAGGGTTGGTTACACCCCCAGATGCCAGCCCCAGCATTACTCTTGGAGTCTGGCTCTGCCCAGCTCTGTCATCTGGAGAAGGGGATGCAGGCACACCACATCAGGGAAGACAACCCCAGTGTCCTATCTCCCAGCCTTGTGCCTCCATATCCTAGAGATGAGGAAGCTATTGTTTGGGTTCTCCATTTCCCCCACCTGCCACGCTGGGGAATGGGCTGGACACAGCGGGGATCTGGAGGGGAGTAAAGTGTGGCACAGCACCCACAGCAGGGTGAGCAGCCCTGCCTGGCGCAGGAGCACAGGCAGCATGAGGAGCCCAGCTGGGGCTCAGCCAGGCGGGTGGTAGTGCACGGGGGAGGAGTCAGGGACAGGTGTCCATGGTGCCAGGAGCTTCAGGGCAGCCTGCCTGATGCACTTTTTCTTTCTTTACGAGCCTGTAATGTGGAGGCAGGCTCTTGGAGCCAAGGCAGATTTGCTCTTGCTGTTCCTCTGCTGCAGAGGAGCACAGCTTCTGGCTCCTCTGTGGCCTCCTCCCAGCTCTCTGTTGAACTCACAGCAGGACATGGGGCACGCATCCCCAAGGATAGGTCTGACACCTGTTTCTCCCCTAGGAAAGTGCTTGCCCAAGAAGCAGAGACAGCTGGAGCCATCATGGCCTTTTTCCTGTCGCTCGGCTTGGCCCTAGGAGCTGCTGTCTCCTTTCTATTCCGAATTCTCATCTAGCAGAGGCACCTGGAGGGTGCAGAAACACCAAGAGATGGCTCCACATCCTCCTCCAAGGCCCTGGACACCTTGGTGCCGTGGGGAGATGAACAGCTCACGCCTGCCCCTGCCAAATTGCACTGCCACGGCAGACATTAGACCCAGGGACAGTTCCACTCCTGCAGTGTTGGCCTGGCTCCTGCCATGCTCGGATGTGTGATGCCTTCAGGCCTATGTGCCTTCTCCTTCCCCATGCTGTGTGTGTGTAAGACCCCCAGGATCTCACAGAGGTCCAGCCACCTCCCACGCTGTACAATTTCCCCAGCTCAAGGCCAAAAGCCATTCTCAGCCTCCTCTTCTCTGACAGAGTTGAAGGCGGGTATCCAGTGTTACTCCCTCTCTTGCCCTTGTCCCAAAGATGCCTAGGGACTTGCTCTCATCTCCTTTCCTTCCAGGGGGCCTCAACACTTATTCTGCTGGTGAGACTTGCAAACAGGGAGGAGACCCCCAGCCAGCCTCACCATACCTGCTTTCTGCTAGGCGCACATCTCCCTGCCCAGCAGTATCCCGGGGACATAGACATCTGTGTCCTCCCCACATAGAGAACCAACACCATGGCTAGGCTGCGGGAGGAGGAGGTTCCACACCCCACCTTCTCCCCCTCTTCTTGCCTTTGTTCCCTACTTTTGTGCGTGTGTGTGTGTGATTCTGCCATTGTTTTTCTGCCTCCTGGTTGTGTGACCGGAGGTTCCCATTGTGGACTTCAAGAGGCAGCAACTCCCTTCCCAGCCAGGCTGCCTTCCCTACCCACCTGTGCTGCAGGGGGAGGCCTGACCTCTCCCTTCACTTTCCCATCCCTTGTCTGTGTAAATGTGTCTGTACAGTTGCTATTTTCTATAAAAAGACCAAAACGTCCCTTTGGGTATGCGTGTGTCTCCATCACCACGGGGGAGAGGGCTGCAGAGGGGCAAGGGCTGAAGGGAGTGGGCACCGGCACTTCAGTAGCCGGCATCTAGGCAGGAAAGCCGCGTGTGTATCCCCCGCAGAGACAGGCCCAGTGCCTCTCCGCTGTGGGGACACGGCCAACATGGGAAGGGAGTACGCCAAGGGGCCACCAGCACCTCTGGTAAGGAAGGGATGCACCTGCGTATTTTGGGGTGCAGTGACCTGCAGCACATGCACCTGGGACCTTTCCTCGTGCTGGGAACGGCCGGTGTGCCACCTCCTGCTCCTGGGCGGGAACTACACCACCCTGCCCGCGGGCCTCCGCCCCACACACCACCCCTCTGCCCCACAATCATTCACAACCATCACCCCGCCCCCCGGCACCCACGGCCAAAAGGCGTGGAGCCCCGGCCCTTTCATCCCAGCCTCGGCTTCTTTGCCGGTCAGGCCTGCGTGCCCACAGCTTCAGCAAGGAGAACACGGCATGAGGTTTATTGTATTGCCCTTAGACGCTAAAAATACAGCGTATCCAAACACAGGTTTCCATTGAGGAAAAGGATCCCTACAGCCCGCCCCCGCCTCCAGAGCCGGTCGCCTCCATCTTGTCCCCGCCGCATCCGCAGGGCCCCCGGTTACACAGGGCCCCCAGCTTCAGAACGGCAGAGCTACACGGCTCTCGGGGGAACCGCAACATGGAGCTAAGACAGCAGGCAGCTTCTGGGCCTATGCGGATGGCCGGTTCCCTGCCCGGGCCCGGAGCCTGCGGCCGGGGAAAACCGCGGAAGCACCACCCTGATTGCTCTGGAACCCTCTGGAAGTTGCTCTGCACCGCTGCCGCCCCCTGTGCCCCTCCGCTTGCCGGTCGCGGGAAATAGTCCCCTTGGGCAACGGGGAGTCGCGACCGGGAGCGGCCCCTGTAACGGCATGGGGCTGAGAGATGTGCCCCCGCCTCCACCATAGCCGCCGCCATTAAATGGCAACGGTGATGGGGCCCATAGGGAGTCCTGCCGCATCGCCCAGGCCGGGGAAGCAGCAGCGACAACGTCCCATAAATGCTGCAGCCAGGGTGGAGAGGGCGACTGCGCTAGGCAAGGCCCACAGGGAGGCGTGCTCATGAGGGAGGTGGGAGCCGGAATACTGTAGTAGGGACCAGCGCCGTTTTAAGGCGGAAGGAGATGGTGAGCGGTGAGGAGCCGCACCCCCCACACCCCCCCCCCCTTGCCTAGGAAAATCGGCCATGGAATGGGTATAGCTCCTCTGCTGGTCGCTCACGCTTGGCACAGGTACAGTGAGGATCCTACGCTGCGCCTGGTGCTCCTGCTGCCCACCTTCCCCCAATCCCGCCCCAGTGCTAACGGCCTGCGCCTGCCTTGCAGATGCCTGAGGAGGTGCAGCACGAGGAGGAGGATGTGGAGACCTTCGCCTTCCAGGCGGAGATCGCCCAGCTAATGTCACTCATCATCAACACCTTCTATTCCAACAAGGAGATCTTCCTGCGGGAGCTCATCTCAAACGACTCTGACGTGAGCCCGGTCCCTGCTCGCCCCTGCGGGGGCAGTCTCCTTCCTCTGCTGGGGGGCTCAGGGGGAGGCTGATGTCCCGCCGGCGGTGCCCTGGGAGAGGCCGGTGCCTGGGGTGGTGGCCTGCGAGGCTTGTGCTGGGGGAGGGAGGCCGTCGTGAGCATCACCCTCTCCCATAGGCGCTGGATAAGATCCGCTATGAGAGCCTGACTGATCCCTCAAAGCTAGACAGCAGTAAGGACCTCAAGATTGACATAGTCCCCAACCCCCGGGACCGCACGCTCGCCCTGGTGGACACTGGCATCGGGATGACAAAAGCAGACCTCATCAACAACCTAGGCACTATTGCTAAATCTGGTACCAAAGCCTTTATGGAAGCCCTGCAGGTGGGTTGCCTTTGGCTGCATAGGTTCCCCGGGCCCTGGGCCCCAGGCTTTCACTGGGGTATAGCTCCAGCCCTGCTGCCTTTTTTGCTGTGGTAGCTGTTGGCCTACCTGAGTGTGCTTCCCCACCTTAGCAGCAGGGTGGAGCTGAGGGTAGGGCTGGCTGCCTGTTGGCACTTGCCTCTTTTTGCCTGCATGCTAACCCAGTTCCTTGCTGCTGTGAATCAGTTGCAGACATATTCTGTCTTTTCACTGGTCTATCAGTCTTTCTTTGCCTTCACAGGCTGGCACAGACATTTCCATGATCGGGCAGTTTGGTGTGGGTTTCTATTCTGCCTGTCTAGTGGCTGAGAAGGTGGTTGTCATTACCAAACACAATGATGATGAGCAGCATGCTTGGGAGTCGTCAGCTGGGGACTCCTTCACTGTCCAAACTGACCATGGTACGTGTTGTACAAAACCCTAAGTGTATTTCTCTGCTAGAAGCACCCCTTTTGCTGGTGCTCCCTAGAGCTGTGCTGTGTTGTCAGGTATGCTTGTTAATGTAAGGTACTGAGTAGTGTTTAGGCTCAAGGAGCTGGTCCCACTTGCTTTCTGCCCTTTAATGCTATGCCCTGGGATGCTAATGTTTCTCTCCCCACATTGTAGGTGAGCCCATTGGAAGGGGCTCCAAAGAAAGTGATCCTGTATTTGAAGGAGGACCAGACAGAGTACTTGGAGGAGCAGCGTGTCAAAGAGGTGGTGAAGAAGCACCCCCAGTTCATTGGCTACCCCATCACACTCTATGTATGTAAGGGAAGGACTGTGGGGACCCACTGAAAAGCTGGAGGCAGGGGTGGGTGTTATTGGGAGCAGGAGCCCAGAAAAGAGCAGAGTACAGTCTTTTCTATTCCCTTCTGTAGCACCTGGCTGCTGGGTATTGAGCAGTGGTGCTCCTAGCTTCTGTGGCCAGAGGTGATTTGAGGCTAGGGGCTCATTGGAGGTGAAAGGTGGTGGGTATCCAGCCATGCTTTTGGTCTTTGATCTGTGCAGCTGGAGGTCATCTAAACCAGCCATAGAGGCAGGAGGGTTTTCTGCCCCTTGTCTCATTTTCAGACACAGGTTTTGGTTCCATGAGCTGTGGAATGACTCTTCAGGGCTGGTTTCAGGAGAAGCCCTGGTTCTAGATGTTGCATTCATTGGGCCTTGGAGGACACCTATTTCTTTCATCTGGAGCAAAAGGATTCCTGGTAACTGTTGCTTGGGGCTGAACCTGACTCCTCTTTCTCTCTTTCTCCACAGCTGGAGAAGGAGCATGAGAAAGAGATCAGTGATGATGAGACAGAGGAGGAAAAAGATGAGAGGGAAGAGGAAGAGTCAATGTCCAAAGATGAGGAGAAACCCAAAATCGAGGATGTGGGCTCTGATGATGAGGAGGAGGGAGAGAAAGGCAAGAAGAAAAAGACCGAGAAAATCAAGGAGAAATATATTGACCAGGAGGAGCTGAACAAGACCAAGCCTATTTGGACTTGCAACCCTGATGACATCCCCCAGGAAGAGTATGGCAAGTTCTACAAAAGCCTCACCAATGACTGGGAGGACCACCTGGCTGTCAAGGTGGGTGCTGGGCCACCCTGGCTTGCAGAGAAAGACAGAGGGCACCTTTCTAGCCCATACTTAGAGCCACCATGTTGTTGTGCCTCAGTGGGACTGAAGGCTCCTGGGCCACTTGGTGGTGCCTCAGCTCGCACTGCAACTCCTGTGCAAGTGGGAGGGTTGGCAGTGCCAGCCTAGAAGCAGAACAGGAGGGTGTTGGGCCTCAGAGAAGCATAACTTTTCCATCCAGGCCTGCTGGATGCCAGAGACCTCTGGCATGTGGGGGGAAGTGGGACTGAGGAGGGGGAAATGCAGGCTGCTTGGATGCTAGAGATCCTGCTGTCCCCCCTGCCAGCCCCAGTGCTGAGGAACAGCAGTTCAGCACGCCCACAGTGGGTTCTGGGGGAAGGGGTAGAAGGGAAGCACCCCGGCAGCTGTTTTTCCTTCCTGGCTCCGCAGCACTTTTCTGTGGAAGGGCAGCTGGAGTTCAGGGCCCTGCTCTTCATCCCATGCCATGCCCCTTTTGACCTCTTTGAGAACAAGAAGAATAACATTAAGCTGTATGTGAGATGTGTCTTCATCATGGACAGCTGTGATGAGCTCATCCCTGAGTACCTAAGTAAGAGCCCCCCCGCCTTAGCTTCTCAGTGCAGAGCCTGGAACCCTCACAGCCTGTGGTACTGCTCCTAGTACAAAGCAGCTGGATGAGGCACTAGCTGGTGTGGGCGCACAGCAGTCAGTGTCTTAGTGCTTTTCCTCCTGTCATGAAGCTCAGAGCTTTTAACCTGAGTCCTGTTTTCATTTCTGCTACTCAGACTTTATCCGGAGCGTTGTGGACTCAGAGGACCTGCCTCTGAACATCTCTCGTGAGATGCTCCAGCAGAGCAAGATCCTCAAGGTGATCCACAAAAACATTGTGAAGAAATGTTTGGAGCTCTTCTCTGAGCTGGCAGAGGACAAAGAGAACTACAAGAAATTTTATGAGGCCTTTTCCAAGAATCTGAAGGTGAGCTGGGTACTGTCCATGTGGAGAAGGGAGGGGCCCATGACCTGTCTGCCTGAGGAGCAATTTGTCCCTGTGCCATGTCTTCTCTGCATGGGTGTTAGGGTAGAGGGGGTCTTGCGAGCGCCCCAGAGAGCCTTTCTAGGCCCAACACTCAAAAGATCAGGAGGTGGGCAGAGATGGCTGTGCCTCAGGGGTGGCCAAGTGCATGCAAGTCCTATCCTGGAGGCTTCATGCATCTTTTCTGCCCCCAGCTGGGCATCCAAGAGGACTCAACCAACCGAAAGCGCCTTTCAGAGCTGCTGCGTTACCACACATCCCAGTCAGACGATGAGTTGACTTCGCTTTCAGAGTATGTGTCCCGTATGAAGGAGACACAGAAGAGTATCTACTACATCACAGGTGAGCCAGAGCTCCTCCATGCCTTAGCAAGGTGGAGGCAGGTTACCTGCTGACCAGCCCTAACTTAAAACAAATTTTTCCAGGAAGGTCCTGCTGTCTTCAGCAGGCCCTCCCTGCTGAATCACAGCCCATCCCTGGGGGCTGGGGAAAGACCACCAGGCCTAGAGCCCTAGCTGCAGCCAGTTTTATGCTAGGGGTTCCAAGTGACTATTGCTGTTAGTTCTGCTGTAACCAGCTCTTACATCTTGGTGACATCTCATTTTTACTCCCCACACAGGGGAGAGTAAGGAGCAGGTTGCCAACTCAGCCTTTGTGGACCATGTGCGGAAGCGTGGCTTTGAGGTGGTATACATGACGGAGCCCATTGACGAGTACTGTGTGCAGCAGCTTAAGGAGTTTGATGGCAAGACCCTGGTATCGGTCACCAAAGAGAGGCTGGAGCTGCCTGAGGATGAGGAGGAGAAAAAGAAGATGGAGGAGAGCAAGGCCAAGTTTGAGACCCTCTGCAAACTCATGAAGGAGATCCTGGACAAGAAGGTGGAGAAGGTGAGGAGGGCTGGGTGCTCTGTGATGCTGGCAAGGGCCCCAGCTCAATCAATGCAGGCCTCTCATCTCCTGCAGAGGAGCTGCTAAAGGAGACTGGAGGTCCCAGCATGCACCATCTTGCTCTAAGCAGCCAGGCTACAGGTAAGGGGCACTGACCCCAAATACATGCATTGATGGGAAAGGTTAAGTGTGGGAAACATGCAGTGGGTGCTGAAGATGCTGGCTGAGCTGTGCAAACGAGTCTATGTAGCAGTCCTGGAGCTGCTTGGAGATCTCTGCTTGCTTTGGGGTGAATGTGGGGTAAAGACCTGGGGTATCGTGTGCTGTGGCTGGGCCCAGTCCAGGGCATATGGGGACCTTGCTCAGCTAATCCTTGGCTACATTGGCAGGTAACGATCTCAAACTGGTTGGTCTCATCTCCCTGCTGCATAGTCACCAGCACCTATGGTTGGACAGCCAACATGGAGTGCATCATGAAGGCTCAGGCACTGCGGGACAACTCTACCATGGGCTACATGATGGCCAAGAGGCACCTGGAGATCAACTTGGACCACCCAATTGTGGAAACACTCCACCAGAAGGCTGATGCTGACAAGAATGACAAAGCTGTCAAAGATCTGGTGGTGCTACTCTTTGAGACTGCTCTGCTGTCCTCTGGTTTCTCCCTGGAAGATCCCCAGACCCACTCCAACCGCATCTACAGGATGATCAAACTGGGGCTTGGTAGGTAGCTGTCCATGCAGCTTCTCAGGCCTGGAGCAGGTCCTGAAAGCAGGTTAGCTGGTCAGGCTAGTGCGTAACTGTCTTGGGGCAGGGGGAGGCCAGTACGTGAGCCATGCTGGTGTGATGTGCAGAACTGGCTGTGTCCATAAGGTGGCTAGGGGCAAGTGGAAACCTGGAACAAGGTACTTTAGGAAGGCTCAGGGCTCTGAGTGGACTGTCCTGTCTTCCACAAGGCCAGAAGCAACCACCACCAGGCTGCTCAGATGACAAGCTGAGGGTTTTTATTTCTTAAAGAGTGAATGTCAAAAGTCTGTAATGGGAGATGTAGCCAATCTGGTAGAACAACTTGTGCTTGCACCCAACTTTTTTCTCCAAATTGGCTATTTGGCTAAAAATGTAAATCAGGAGGTGCTGTGGCTTGGTATAACTAATAGCTCTGTCCCTCAGGCTGTGGGCAGGAGCCAGCCTTTGCTCTGGGAGAGGCTGTACCTCTCGGATCAGGTATCACTTGGAGGCCTCATGTCTTCCTTTCCTCCCCTCTCCCAGGCATTGATGAAGATGAGGTGATGGCAGGGGAGCCCAGTGCAGCTGTCCCTGATGAGATCCCCCCTCTGGAGGGAGATGAAGATGCATCCCGCATGGAAGAGGTAGACTGAAGTAAGAGGAAGCCTCTTCCCTCACTTGCCAGACCTCTGCACCATGTCATGTCTGCTTAGAACAGGGTCTGCTCCCACCAGCTGCTACTGACTCCTTGGTGATGTCTATGGGTTTTGATTTGTTTGTTTGGGGTTGTTTTTGGCAGGGTGCAGGAGGGCATGATTTCCTGTCTGTCAGTAGTGAATGATTCAGGCAGCCTGAGGCATGTTTGTGTCTTTCTGCTTGTGTAGGAACAGCTGATGGGGAGTGGAGGTGAGGAGTCATCAGGCTTCCCCCCATGGGGTCTCCCATGTTCCCAGTAGGCATCAAACACTGCCTGTGTTCCACTGGGGTGGGAGAGCCCCTCCTCTGAGCTGCTGCCTCCCTAAACCCCCAGGGTAGGATATTGTATTTCGGTTGGCTTGGTTATTTTTTGTTTGATTATTCTTCTGTTGTTTTGTTCGACTGGAATTAAAGTATTGAAGAATGTGATTTACATGGTGGGGTCCTTTGTGTTTCATGCCCACCATATGCAGGAAAGGGTCTCAGCCTGTGCCTGAGGGTATCAGGCTGCTGGTCTCTCCCCTGCCCTGACTGGTTTTCAGAGCCCTGCTTTAGGTGATCTCTACCCCTTCCCTGCCCATGCATCATGAAGTGGGTAGGAGAAACACATGACCTGCTGTGCAGGTGGGGTCATCTCTAGTGGGCAGTAGTTCTCAGTGTAGGGTGCTGCATGCCCCACAGCCTGGGAACAAAACTTTTCCAATCTGCATGTGTCAGCTGGGCAAGCTGTGCCAGGACCTGAGTCTGCACTGCTGCTGGCTGGTCTGATCCGAGTGTCCCTGGGGGCAAGAGCCATCTGCTGCCTGTTCCCTTGCAGTGCAGAACAGGGGGTGGAGTGATAGCTCTGGACTGTACTCAAGCTGCCTCTCCAGCTCTTAGGCCAAAAGGCTCTGCTCTAGACTCCTTTCTTCCCACCTCCAGCCTGCTCTTTCTGGGCTTTTGCAGCCCTGGTGGGGTTTGGCAATATATGGCCACACCCTGGCTTTTGCCTAGGTTCCAGATGGAGAAGCCTGGGGCATTACCTCTGATTCATCTGCCCCTTACACTGAGCTCACACCCCATGAGGGGAGTTTGTCACCCTTGGCCACAATGGCACTGGGGTTTGTCAGGGAAAAGTGACACCAACATCAAGTTCTCTTGCTGACTGCTTGCCAGCAACCACAGACACAAAATGGGAGTGGGCTTTAGCCAGTATCCATCTTCAAAAGGGAAGGAGGAGGCAGAGCCTGCTGGAGTCCCTTGCTGCACATGGGGGCAACTGTGCTGTGAGTGTGGCAGCTGTTTCGGTGCAGGCTGCTAGGGCAGTGCTGGAGTTGAGCTAGCAAATGCCTTCATGTCAGTTTTCTTTTCCTGAGACAGGAGGAAAAAAAAATGTTTATAAGTAAGATTTCTCTCTGGATAGAAAGGTTTTGCCAAATAACCAGTAGAGTAAATTCTTCTTTTTAACTTAGAATGTTTGGGGGATGGGGTGGGTGGGTGTCACAAATTTTTTCTTTAAATCTACATTTAAATTAAAAAGGTATCCCATCCCAACCTGGCAGACAACCTATTTTTGGGGGGGTTGTTTTGGGGGTTTTTTTTGTTTTTTTCCAAAGGAAAAAATCCATTCCATTTTCAGTCTGTCAGCAGACGGTGGGGGCAGACATTTGGGGGAATTTGTAGTGGCAGGATGAAGGGCTGTGAGGTTGCACAGGCACTTTCAAGAGCTTGGAGCTAGGAAGGGAGCCCAGGTAAAAATGCTGGAGAGCTAAGTGCTCTGAAGCCTAGTGGGCTGTGCTCCGCACCAGCTGTGTTATCCCTGCTGTTATCAGCACTGTGATAAGCAGCTGCAGGCCCTAGTCTCCTCTTATAGCACTTGAGTCTCCCCTTTCTCTAGCTCTGTTAGGCCAAGGTCCTGTCTCTGACCCTGGACCTCGCTACGACTAGATTGCATAGGCCTACAGACAAGGTTTTTCACCAGGCCTCCCATATGTACCAGTAGTGGGATGTACCATCGACACCCCAAGCCTCCCCTGGCTCTGGTGTGGGGCCTGTGGAGCTCATGTTGGTGCAGATGCACCCCAAAAAGGATGGGCTCTTCCAGGGCTTTTCTACAGCACTGGTACCCCTGGCTGGCAGGTGCTCAGCAGGCCTCTGCACCATCTCTTTCTAGCTATGCAGGCTGTAGATACACCCACTGGGGCTGCCTAAGCTGCACCATACAGGGAACCCAGGAGCAAACCAGAATCAGCTTAACAGTGCCTCCATCTGCCCACCAGCATAAGCAGTGGTCCAAACCTGGCTGTGCTCCCCAGCTGTGTGTGCAAGGATGTCGTGTCAGGCCTTGCAGCGTTGAGTCCAATGCTGGCTGATGATACCTGCCTAGGCAGAGGCACTTGTGCGTGTTTTGAAAGGAAAGACAGCTTTGCTGTCACAGAGGGACTAGGGACAGAAGAAGGGCCAGCAACTCCTTCCCCTCCTTCCAGGTACATGGACAAAAAAATTAACAAGAACATTTACCTCCAGTGCACTATATGCAGCATATTTTTAATTTAATAAAATGAGAAAAAAAGTTGCCTTTCAAAAGTACCAAAACCTGCTGGTTTGTCAGTCAGGTTGTGCTGAGGAGAAAAGGATTAACCAGTAAAACCCAGGCTCGTGGGGAAAAGCAGCTTCCACTGCTCCATCCCCTGCTGCCTGGGGAGCAGGTGCCTGCTCACTCCATCCCCTGCTGCCTAGGGAGCAGGAACAAGGCACCGCAAGCAGACTCAGCCCTCTCTCTCAGACCTCCAGGCACAGTGGGGCTCTGGCCAGGCCCCAGGAAAGCCAGGGCCAATGCCTCCAGTTGGCAGAAAGAAGAGGGGCTGTTTGTGCTTCTCTGAATGGCAACTACAAAGCCCAGAAACCACGGCACTGAGACACCTGAGGCAATGCTGGGGCTTCTGGGCAGCGCAGTCTTTGGCCTGTGACAGCAGCAGATGTAACCGAAAAAGCAACCTACAACAACTCAAAATCAGCCTGGGCTGAGGAGACCAAAGAAAACTGTCTCAAAGCAGGGGCAAGGAGCTGATAAAACCAAACTGGGAGGTACCACCTTTCACTGCAGCATGCCCTCCCAGAGCAGATCCCAGGCCTAGGGTAGGACAAGCTGGGAGTCCTTCCCTTAGCTATGCCTGTCCTTCCTGGAGCACCTCCTGGGAGGGCAGCTGAGAGCTCTCCCTCCTTGGCACAAGCTCAGGACTTACCTCATGTGGAGGTGTTTCAAAAAGAAAGGTAGTGTTTTGCTTGCCCTTTCCTCCTGCTGAGCTCTGTAGTAGTGACAAATGGAGGAGTATTAGCCAGAGGCAAGACAGTGTCAGAGAAAAGAGCTCCCTTGTTCAACAGTGACTTTGGAGAGAAGCCACAAGAGGTGGGGCAGGCAGCCACATGCTGGTTTTCCCGCAGGATGCGAGCCCCTAGGCTGGTGCCTTGGCTGGAAGTCTTTGACCCATTAAGGCAAACGGAAAGGTTTGGAGCTGTGGCAGCCTGGAGCATTCCCTGGGCTTGTTCCAGCCCCTTCCCCAGGAAAAGCAGGTGGAAAAGCGAGTCACTGGTCCAGCCTCTCCATAGCCCACCCTGCTCCTCAGCAGGTTCTGAGAAATCAAGCAAGTACCCCCGAGCGGAGGCAGGACAGCAGGCATGGCGTAAATGCCATGCCCCCAGCTCCTTAGACCTTTTGTACAGGGGTCTCGCCTGGCGGGATCTTCTTACTACGCTTCTTCATGCGGCTGCGGGCATAGACGCGGAGGAAGAGGGCCATGAAGACAACAGCTACACCCAGCCCACCCACAACAGTGACAGTGTGCCCGTAGATGAGGCAGGAGAGGAGGATGGCAAAGGCCTGGCGCAGCGTCATGATGATGGTGAAGATGGCTGCCCCAAACTGGTTGATGGTGTAGAAGATGAAAAGCTGGCCGCAGGCGGAACACACTGAGAGCAGCACGGCATGGGCCGTAAACTCCGAGTGGCGGGCCATGAAGCGTAATGATTCCAGCAAGGCACCCTGCTCCAACAGTGAGCCCACCGTGAAAAGGCAGGAGAAGATGTTGACGCCAAACATCATCTGCACGGGAGACATCTTGTAGGTGAAGAGGGCGTCCTGCCAGTTGGACGTGAAGCTGTCGAAGATTATGTAGCCAGCCAGGAGGACTATGCCTGAGAAAGTGGTGACAGTGGACACGTGCCTGTTGGGAGCACTGGAGAGCAGAAACATGCTGACCCCCACAGAGATGAGGGCAGCAGTCAGGTACTCCCAGTACTCATAACTCTTGCGTGATACCAGTTTGCCCATCATCATGACTGGGATCACTTTGGAGGCCTTGGCCAGCACTTGGGTGGGGAAGCTGATGTATTTGAGTGCCTCATACTGGCACCAGCTACTAAGGATGTTGGAGAGGGAGGCAAAGGAGTATTTGTACATAGGAGCCCCGTGACGTGGCTGCTTGGTCAGGGCGCAGTACAGACCAGCCACCGTGAATGCCAGGATGCGGTTCATGAACACTAGGAACTGGGAGTCCTTGAACTTCTCACCAGGATCCGTTTCAGTGGCACCATACGTTCTTGTCATCACACGCTCCTGGAGGACACCCCACGTGAGGTACGAGGCCTGCAAAGCAGAAGGAGCACAGGGAGAGTCAGGACCTGCATTGGCAGCTGCAAGAAACCACAGGTAAAACAGACCCCAGGAGATCCTTGCTTGTCCCAGCATTGCCTCATCCTCTGCATGGCCAATGCTTCTCTGAGACACTGGGAGATGGGGCCACCCCCCACTCCACCCATCTGAGGGAACCCACTGTCCCATGTGGTTACAACCAGGAACATGCCATCCCAAACAAACCCTGCTTGGTTTACAGCCTCTTCAAGGGGAGAGAAGCCTGCAAAGCAAACATCCTGGCGTACACCAAGCAGTTATGCTTTAAGCTGCCTGTTGAACCAGACCTACAGGATCAGGGAACATTACTGATGCATAGTTGCAGTTTTGATGCCAGCTCCCTGCGGCAGGTCCTGGCAGTTTTCCCAGTGGCCTCTGCACTGGTTTTCACTTCCAGCTCCCTAGGCCTGGTTCTTCCATCCAAATCAATTCTAGTCCCAAAACCCATCAGATGAAATTGTTCTCTGGGGATGATTGCTGTTCTGTCTGTCACCTCTACTACTTCTGGTGCAACAGTACCAAGGCCCTCACAAAAGTAACACAGACTTCCTCTCACCACACATCCTCTCCCAAGAAACTGAGGCACAGAGAGATGTAAGGACTTGCTGGTGACCTGCAGCAAGTGTGAAAGGCCTGGCATAGTAGGCTAGAGAGTGTGTCTTCTGCTGGCTGTGGGATGTGTAGGTTTTTCTATCACAATGCCCACATTTCTATTTTAAGTCCTCACAGACCCAAAAAGCTGCCCTTCCTAATGATGCTCAGGCTGTAGCAGAGACTTAGGGAAACCAAGATTAAAATTTCCTGTTTATCTGTAGCTGAATTCAGTACTTCTCTCCAGTATTCAAATGCAATCCATCAAGGCAGGATGCATCAGCCCTAGAAGGTGACCCAGAGAGCCTGGGAGATAAAAGGGCTCAAACTATCTGCTGCTCTGACATGAGGGCCGTAACGAAAGCAGCCCTAAAAATCTGTTGAATCACAGAATTTTCCCTATCCATGGCTGCAGAGGACTGTGATCAGATGGACAGGAGGTCCCAACCCTGGCGACACCAACTAAACAGACCTCCACAGCCCTTAGAGGTGACACAGCAGCTCTGGTGGACTATCCTGGTTGAGAGGCTGTGTCCCAGCCTCCAACCTTGCCCCGATCAAAGACAAGCACTGCATCCTTAGTCTTCAAGGAACTGATGGCCACAAACCCACTGCCCACCTCCTCCTCCCAGAGTGGGATGGCCACACACGCATGCACAGGGGCCCTACCTGTAGACCAGCAGCGCAGAAGAGCAGCTTGAAGACCTGTCGGGCTGTAGAGGACTCTGTGGGCTCTGCTCGGGGTGGCAGAGAGCCATCCTCCTGGTGTACAGACTTCACCTCGGAGCCGAACACACATGATTTGATGACAGGGAAGCAAATGCCTCGGCCTGAACAGGGTAAGAGAACACAGCGACAGAATTAACCACAGCCTGGGCACCACAAGCTGCACCAGCTTGAGAGGTGAAGCCTCCCTCCTTACTAGCCACCAGATCTGCTGGCACGGGGGCCTCGGAGAACTTTCAGGGTAGCACCTAGACAGCTCTGGGATGCAGCTCTGCGAGTGGCTCAAGCCTGGTCTAATAAAGCAGGTTGGGGAAACATCCTGTCAGCACTGAATGGGGTTGACCAAGGGGGTGCGGAGAGCTCACAGGGAGGCAGGATGTGGAAGGGAAGCTCCTGCCCTTACCTGTCTCCAGGTAATTCCTTCTCTTGAAGTACTGGATGAGGAGGAATCCCGGTACCACAATACTCGCGTAGCCAGCAGCATTAACAAAGAAACGGAAGAGCCAGAAGTCCCCCCACGAGCCCTGCAGGGCAGGTGTGATCTCTTCACCAGTAGCCATTGTAGGGAGGGAAGCCAGCACGAGGGGAAGGCAAAATCTGTGCAGAGAGGAAGAGGTGGGTGGTGGGCTACTGGTACATGGCCAGCTCCGCTCCGCATGCCTGCGCCACCCACCGCCCAGCCTGCTCCACCAGCAGGCAGCACCCAGGTTCCACTCCAGCGACAACAGTGATGATGGCAGCACGTGGAGCAGGAAATGCCCTCTGGAGTTGAAAAGCACGTGCCAGACATTTATGTTTGTTTCTGTTAAGGGTGTTTGCTCTGGCATAGGAACATGTGGACTTAGATTTCCAGGATTGGAGAGAACGTTTGAACAATGTTGTAGCCATCTGGTTTTGACAACGCCCTTACTTCAAATCCAAGGAGCACCTCACCTTTTAAGGTTAAACTTTAGTGCAGCTCCTGAGTGGAAAAGGAAAAGGTCACTGAATGGAAAAAGTGATTCCTACCTAGCAGCTTGTGTTCCAAGCGTGTGGCCAGAGTGGCCTTCCTCTGAGAGCAAACGGTTCAGAGCTTCCCCCTCCGGCTCCACCAGGTGAGTGGAGGAGAGCCAGGGAGGGTTTAGGCTGCCAGCCTCCCCCACTTCCCCACACAGCCCTGGAAGGGAGCTTGCTAAGGCATTCCCCACAGCTCAGAGGAAATTACCAGGGCTCACCCACTTGGCAAGACACAGCCAGAGAGCAAGGTTGGGAAGGAACTTTATTACCAACTGGCTGGTTGGGATTTTACCAGGATACCCGAGAAGGTATAGCTGATTTTCTTCAGCTATAGCCCTAGGTGGTGATCTAGCCAGCTTTAAAACAACTTTAATACTCCCTAAGGGGTTCTTCCTTCCACTGTCCCATGCCTCAGAGGCAAACCTGCGCTATTCAGGGGCTATGCAAAGAACAAGAGCACCAAGTACACAACAAAATGAGCAAGCTGGCAAGGACTTCCTACACCCAAGGCCATCTGCATCCTCCTCTCGCACAGCAAGCTGTGGCTTCCAGCATCAGGGTAGGAGGTTTCCTTGGTCCATGCTCCATCCCTGCCTCAGTCTCTCCAGTGGAAAAAGCCTCCTGATTTGGGAGCCAGGTGAGGGTCCTGTGGGGCTGGCTACATAAACATGCACCAGAAAAAGTTCTGGGCTCCTGTGACGGAAAGGGCCGGAGATGTTAATCCCCTGTCCACCAAAAACAACTGAGTCATAGGAATTTAGGCCCTGTGAGGTGTACCTGGTCCCAGCATAATATAGCTGTCACCTCTAGTAGCCTTCACATGAAACTCAGAGACTTACAAACTTAGAGCTTTAAAGGCAAGAAAGTCCCCTGCCATTTCATGAACAAGCCCTCCCCACCAACCTCTCATCCCCTTGGGAAAGGCCTGAGGGGCTTTTCTTATTCTCAGTTGCTGTTGCCAGGACCCCAGAGTCCAACAACCTGACCTAAGCCGAGGCTGTGTTTCACCCTGAAATCTCCCTTCTGTGACTTAAACGACCCAGAAGTTCCCAGCCCAGGGAGAAATGCAAACAGCTGGGGGTGGGTTTCTATGCCTGCTTCCTATTCCCCCCCTAGCCTGCTCTCCCCCGTAGAAAAGGCAGTTTGACACCTCCACTCCATCATCTCTCCTGCTGCAGGGGCATCATTGCAGTCTGTAGGCATGCTGCAGGATGCAAGAACAGGGCTTGGTGCAGGCAGCTGGGGCTGAAGCTGCCCATATGCTCCTGGGTTTGCCCATATTAAGTAACACTGGCTGATGGCAGCAGCCTTCTTGCCGGGTGCAGAAATGCCATTTGCTTTTGCAGAAGTCAGATATAAACAGTAGGGTCGGTTGCTGCACTCATGGGCCACATCTCCCTTCAACTTGACAGAGACCAAAAGCCAGCTAGCTCTGTTCAGTGTGACTTTGCCTGCTGTTACCCTGCTGGCCCCCTTGGCGCCACCACGGGAGAAGAATCAGCTCTGCTCTCCCAGTGACCGCGAAGAGAAGTCTATGGAGGGACAATGGCTCTCTCTATGCCTGCGCTAGCAATTCCCAGGCCCCCGAGAGCTGACTCAGTGCAGCAGGCCCTGCCCTCCCTGCTGAGGCTGAGAAGGAACAGGGACACCAGTGTTACAGGTAGAAAGGGGGGGGGCCACACAGGGCAAGCAGGCGGCACACTGAGGCATGAAAGGAGGCTTAGTCTGGGGCCTGCAGAACAGCCAGAGAGCCGAGACGACAGACTCGGCTACTGTTCCCCTCGGCCCAGGAGGGGCAGCTTTCAAAGGCACCACTTCAGAGCCAGGCTGGGCCACAGGCCTCTGCGTGTGATGCAAAAATTGGGTCCTGGGCCAGAGGTCTGAAAAAAAACCATAATCCCTGCCTGCAGCCCTGCTACTCTTGAGTGCGTCTCTAGCGCCTGGAAGGGCTGAGGTCAAATGCAAACCAGGAGCTTACAAGTCCACCTAACAGCTCGGGATCTTACATCTCCTCCCCGTCCCTGCCCCGCAGCCGGCTCAAAGCCGGGCCGCAGTGATGGCCTGCGATTGCCCCCCTCAGGGTCAACCGCCGCCTCTGCCTATGGGCTGCAAGCCGGGGCGGCCGGGCCGCCGGATCCACCCTCCGCGCCCCGCGCCGCGGGCAGGGCCTGGCGGGCCCCGGGGGGTCCCCGGGCGGGGGAAGAGGAGTGCGGGGAGCCCGCTCCCGCTCGAGGGCTTTACTGCGCCGAGGCTCCGAGCGCCAGCGGCCTCTGCCCGGGGACCGGGCCCGCGGGCCCAGGCACGGGGAGAGGCGGCGCCCGGCCGGGTACGGGCCGAGCGGGGCCTCGGAGACGCCACCCCGCCCGGCGGCCACGTCCGCAGGGAGCGGGCCGGCAGCGCGGCGGCGGCGGCCCGTCGCCCACCCCTGCCGAGCAGAGCGGCTGCCTGCCGCGGCCCCACCCGCCTGCCGCGCCCAACCCGGCACTCGCTACCCACCTGCGGCCCGGCCCCGGTCCCGGCCGGCTCCCCTCGACTCCGCTCCCGGCGGCAGCGGCGGCGGAACCCCCGCCCGGCGGGCGCGCAGCGGCGCCCCACAGCGCCCCCTGCTGCCCCGGAGGGGCCGCGGCTGAGGGGCGGCCGCGGCGCCCGCGCCCAGACCCAGGCCCAGGCCCCGGGGAGGCTCGGCGGTTGGAGGGGGCGGAACGGGCTGGCGCGGGCGGTCGCTTACCCCCGCGCGCCGGAGCTGAAAACACTGAGTCAGGGAGGGGAAGTCACCGGCCCGCGGAGGCGCCGGCTGGAGGCCGAGCACCAGAAGACGTTTCGAGGCCTGGGCCCAGGGCCCGGCCCTCACCACCGGCCCGCACCGACCCCTCAGCTTCAGCCCCAGACACGCTGAACCCGCACTTGGCGCTCAGCTCCAGCCAAGCCTGAGGCAGGGAAAAAAACCCGCTTGCGGTGCAGAAGGCCTCGGACTTCGCCCCTCCATCCGTGCCCCAGGGCTCGGGGCCACCGCTGAGCTCCCAGCCCTGCCCCGGACACACACCAAAGCCGCTACCAGCGGCGGGCTGCAGTGAAGGATGAGGCTTTCTCTGTCCCTGGCCTCACGCTCCCCTGGCCCAGCAGCCCCGCAGCCCCTTGCCAGCCCAGGGCCTGCTGCAGCCATCAGGTGGCCAGCCAGTATCATTTTACAAGTCATCTTTTTAAAAAAATCTGTTTTATTTAAAAATAAAAAATAATAATATTGCAGATCGCTTCCTTCTGCCTTTTGCCTCCCCTTCCCACCCAGCTGCAGCCCTGGCCCCACGATGCTGCTCTGTCCTGCAGCGCTGGTCGCTCCTGCTCTGGGCTACCTGGGAGTGCCCCATGTCCCCTGTGAAAGTGGCACCGGGGCAGCCCCGTGGAGCACCCACTCCTGGCAGGTGCTGGCTGAGGCCCATGAGCAAAATCTGACTTGTTTGCAGAAGGGTTGAGGCCCTGCCAGAAGGTGAGAGGCAAAGATTCAAAAGAAATGGAGTAATCCATTCCAGGGCTGCTGAAGAGACTAGGCAAGCTCCAGAGAGGCCTGGGGGGTGCCCATGCTGCTTTCCTGGCAGCATTCCCTTGCTAGCTGTCTTTCCAAGAAGGGAGGAGGAAGACCATGGCTCACTCCAGGAGCATCTCAGGCGATTGCGCCATCCAGGATTTGCCCCAAACAATAGCAGCTGCTCTCAAGCAGCAAGTGGGGAATTTCCCTGGCTGAGGTGGGGTCGGGCACGCTCCATGTCTCCATTCCCACAGCACCTTTGGCTGCTGGTTCCCTAATGCCTCCCACGTGCTTCTCTGGCTTGGAGAGGGGGCAGGGAAGGGTGGCGAGCGGAACAACAGAAGGGATGTGGAGATAACACTGTCGTCTCCTCCACTTTCAGCCTGGGGTAATCTAAAACCCAGGGAAGACCCATGCCCTAAGTTTTTTAACACCCTCCCAAGCCAGGAGATGGGGCAGCATCTTTCTATCCTCTTTGCAGAAGAGGAAACCACAGCACGGTAAGGCAGCAAGATGTCAGGCACGACAGCAGAAGCAGGGATCCACAGCCTGGCCTTCTGGGTCTTCTGGCCCCTCCAACACTCCTTCAGTTCCGAAGCCAGACGCTTGGCAGGACAGCATGAGAATGGAGCACCAGGCTGGGATCCCCCAGCCTCAGCCTTGAGCACTCTAAAGGCTCTGCAAGCGGGGAAGCCCCTGTGTTCCCACTCACCTTTTGCTGTGTGAAAGACCCAAGGGAGTGGGCAGGCTGGGGAAGCCCCTGCAGCCCTCATGTGCCCGGACACCCAGGGTAATGCTCAGCCTCCTGATGCTGCAGGGGAGCGGGGTGAGTTAGATCATATGAGACCTCAGGTGCCCGCAGCAAAAACAAACATTTATTAGAGTGAGTGTTAGCTCTCCTCACCCCACATTTATTCTGATGGCGTTTGGGGGTGCTGGAGCATGCTCCGTCCACTGTACAGTGTGAAAAGGAGTCCTCTCCTGCTCCTTCCCTGGGTAAGCTAGAGACCCCCACAAGTCAGACCCATGGCAGGGAGGGGAAATTCAGTCCTGCTGCTGGGCACAAATACTAAAAGAAAAGACTCCCCTGTGTAGTGCTCACCTTCTTCCCTCTGGGAAGGCAGCCTGAGGCCAACAAAACTTTTCCAAAGAGGAGGCGGGGGGATAAGTCTCCCACAGTGGCTCTGCTCCCATGGAACTGCAGGCAGGCAAGGTCCCAGCAGGCAGCAGGGCAGCAGCGCAGAGCGAGGAGGCAGCCCAATGGGCCAAAGGAGTCCAGCCGCTCATTCAGAGCACACAACAGGCTTCCCTGAGATCTTCAGGTCATCGAAAGGCAGCAAGGCAAGGAGCTGCAAAGGCCAAGGGTGTGGATGTGTAAGGAACCAGGTCATGTCTCCATCAGGCTGGGGTAGGGGCCCAGACCTGCCCTCCCCAGTCCTGCAGCCTCCCACCTTCTCAGGGAAGTGCCAAGAAAGCCTAGGGGCTTTCCCTAGGGCTCGAGGCAACAGGCACCCACACAACCCCAGAGCCAATCCTTGCACTCTATGGGGGAGGATGGGCATAGATAGAAACTCCTCCTAGGAGGTCCCCCCCAAATCATCTGACTCCTGCACCCCCCGACACGCTTGCAGAGCTACAGGCCTCCCCCCTCACAGACTCACGTCATCGTTGCCATCAGCCAGGTCCTGGGCTGTCTCATTCTCCATGTTCCTCAGCAGGGTGTCAGCCCCGGAGTGTGAAAGGATGGCGGCAATGGCAGCATCCTTGCGGCCCACGGCCAGGTGGAGTGGGGTACACCCATTGTACATCTGTGCGTCCACGTATGCCCCATTGTGCAGTAGGAACTGGACAGCCCTGCGGTTGTGGCACTCCACAGCCAGGTGCAATGGGGTCTTTCCGCTCGTGCCCTCCTGCAACCCACAGACCACAAAGGCATGGGTGCAGGTCCCCTCAGATGGGCCCCACAGCACCCACCCACACCCCCTTGACAGGGTGCAGAGGGGACGGTCCCCACCCTGACTGCTGTCATGGCACCCAACAGCCTCTCGAGGACCTTTTCGCTCGGCTCCCTCAGAATTCAGTGCCTCCAAGCACTACAGCAGTGCCTGCCCCAAGGCTGGAGCAAGGCTGATCCACAAGGGAGTCAACCCTGGGCTGCAGGACAGCAATGGCAACACTCCACTGCACCTAGCCTGCGAGCACACAGGGAGCCATGGCACCGTGCCCGGCCTTGCCCAAACATCACACCATGCCCAGCCTTACCCGAACGTTGATGTTGGCACCGCTCTCCAGCAGCAGAGACATCATCTGGATGTTCCCTTTCAAGGTGCTGATGTGCAGACAAGCCAAGCCTGGGGCAGGGGGGCAGGGAAGCAGGAGGGAGAGCCACAGTCAGCCTAGACCACCCTGAGGCACGTCAACCCTGGCCCTGCGCCTGCCCTGCTGCACTCCCGGATCCCTGCATACACAACACATGGTCTGTGCCCCAACCCGGCCACTGGCTCTGCACCAGGCTGCCCCCAGGTCTCACCTTGCCAGTTCTGGAGCTGCAGGTCCTGGTGATGACCCTGGGGCTGGGCTGGGCCCTCCGTCAGGGCTGTGCCCTGCAGCAGCTGCTGGGCGCACCGCAGGCACTGCTGCTCGCAGGCTAGGTGCAGCGGGGTGTTGCCGTTGCGGTCCTGCAGCCCGGGGTTGACTCCCTTGTGGATCAGCGCCTGGATCACGCTGGGCTGCTCCAGGTACACGGCAAGGTGGAGTGGGGTCTAGAGAGGAGGTGGGGACATAAATTAGGAAAGGAGTGGATGCCCCGCAGGACACCAGGCGTGATGAGCCATGCCAGCCTACAGGAGCCAGCTTGGTGGCACGGGCAGGCTGCCACACAGGAGCCCGTCCCTGTCCCATGTCAGCATGGCTGACACTGGGGGGGGTGCAAACAGCTTGCTGTCGTCGTCCCCCCCCCCCCCCTCAGCTTAGGGATCACCCATGGGGGCGGATCTCACTCTCCCAGGTTATCTACCTTGCCACATTAGAGCCGTGACTGCTCCACCCTCTGGGGCTGTCTGCAGCGTCCTGGGGCCTCATAAAGGACCCCTTCACCCTGTGATGCTAGAAGCTGTCACACCTCTCTCTCAGGGTATCTCCCACACCCTTCTTCCCCTCCCTGAAAAGGGGCTGCTCACATGAGACCTTCACTATGCTCTGGAGGAGGCAGGTAGGGGGTCCTGGGGAAAGGGCAGATGGATTGGGTATCTATCCAGGCAGCAGCCTGCAGCACCTGCCTTTCTCCCATCTTCTGCCTATCACATCCACATACCTGGAAAAGATCATTTTGGATCTCCAGCACCTCTCTGGGCAGCTGAGCGATGCAGCAGAGTGCCACAGCTGGGACACAGTGGATAATGGCCAGGTGAACCAACCTACAGAGGGGATAAAGAGAATAGGAGAGGAAAAAAAAAGAAAAATGAGTCCCAAGTGCCATGCTCAGGAGCAGAGATCCTCCACTGCCACATGGAGGAATAGCCTCCCTGCCTCCCCCAGTCCCTTTCCCTTCCCACCATTTCAGAGCAACTCCATCCTGCCCTCTCCCTGGGGAAGCCCAGCAGCAGGGCAAAGCAGGAACATGGCCTGAGGCTCCCAAGAGCAGTCCTTCACTCTGATCCCCACGGGGAATGGACCTTCCTGTCCCTGCTAAGCACCACAGGGTCCTCCCTCAGACCTCACAGCATTGCACGGAGCTTGGAGTTGGCATTGCCCAAAGCCAGGTCTCCAACTGGTGCAGGTCCAAAGAGCAATTTCACAGAGCCCACGGGCCAGGTTTTGTGGCTACAGAGGGAGGTCTGGGCTCTGACAGCTGCCTGGGGAATTCCAGTTCCCCACTGCCGGCTGTGCACTGCACTTCTGCTTTCCCCTCCGTGAAGGCAGGCAGCCAAAGCCAGGCAGGAGCCCAGCACCAGTCCAAGATCACCTGCACGGCACAGTCCCCGTGCCAGCAGATCTGCTGGCCCACAGCGATTTCCTCTTCTCTCCCCCACATCCTTCCCTTTCAGCACTGTCACGGCAGGGCTGGCATGCAGCCCACCAGTGCAGAGAGACACCAGAGGTACGGCCGTCGGAGCTTGGTGGCCAGCGGGGAGCCACGTCCTCAGGATCATGGCCCCCAGGGCCATGGGGTGGCTGGGAAGCCTGGAGTCCCCCAGCCCAAGGAAAGGTCTGATGCCAGCCCCCCTGCATTCAGAACAGAAGTGAGAGTGTGATGGAGGCAGAGATGAGAGGGAATTTCCAGTGCCCTCCACCAACCTGCTGTGCTCCCAGGTGCCCCTGCATAGAGGGACTTGCCCCCACCACAGGGCAGCCCCCCTGGGCCAGCCCCGGCCATGGCGGGCAGCAGTGAGGAGCAGGCAGCAGCTCCTGCTCTGCAGAGCATGGCATGCATGAGCTGAGCCTCCTGCCACCTCCTTGCTGCTGTGCTGGGGCCCCTGGGTGGCTTTTTTCTCTGGCAGGAATTAGCTCCTAACTGAAGGCTGGGCTCTAAGCAGGCTCCTGCTGCCTACACTGCTTGGCGGAGGCAGGCAGGGATGAGGGACAAAGGGTGAGAGCTGTGCCAGTCCCAGCAAGACACCCTGCTCACTGGACAGCCCAGCTTTGGGATGCCACCTGCAATGTGAGGGATGGACAGCATTCCTCTGCAGACAGGAAGGCAAGACCTGGCCCTAAAGCACTGCAGCAAAGAAGCAGGGCTGGAGTTGCCTTCTCGCCAGCTGCAGGGGGGACGTGAGTGTGCTGAGAAGCCCAGAGGCCAGTCCCCCAAAGTCCTCTATCCACCTCCTCCCAAGCACTGCCTGAGGGTCAAGCCAGCACCTGGGACCCCAGGCACCTTCAGCTGAGCCCCATTTTTGGTGGTGAAACAAGGCTGGTTCCTCTTCTCCCTGCTGCCAGGGAAGAGGCTGTGCTGGACAGGAGAGGCTGCGTCCCCGGGGAAGCCCCGGGTCATGCCGTGGCAGGGAATTCCCCGCTGGAAGGAGAGGCCACCCACATTTGCCTCCACACTGCCATGGCATGCCCCCTCGCTGCCAGCACTCTGTGGGAGAGGGGAGGGGGCTGCAAGCCAGGGCTGAGCAGCCACACAGGCAGGGTTTGGCCACCCTCAGTAGACCAGGCACAGCCAAGGGCCGCAGGCCAGGCTAGCAGGGGGCAGGAGCAAGGGGCTGAGCTGGGGGACCAGCTGGAAGAATACCCCTCCCCTCAGCAGGCTCTCGCTCGCCTCAGCCTGGGTATGATCTGGGCAGGGAGATTCCCTGCTGGGTTTTGCATCAGGCCGCTGGTCCCTGCAGCGGCACTTGCACCGAGGTGTCCTTTGCCCGTTTGCAGGGACAGCCCCCATTTCTCTAAACCTGCTCCCAGGCACCACGTGCAGGAGGAGGCTGCGGGATCTGCCTTTTTCAGGTACGGCAGTGATAAGACTGCTCAGACAAGGGACTTTCCAAGGCAATTTGGCTTGAACTTTAAACCTCTGCAGCTTTCACTTTCCAGAGCCACACTGGGCTCCCGGGGGAGAGAGTAGCGCCTGGGGTCGTGCCCCGCTGCAGCCAGCCCCCGCACCCCCAGGAATCCCCCCAGCCTCACTGCCACAACCCACACCATGCTGTGCCATCACATGGGGACAAGTGGAGCAGGCCCTCGGGGGAGGTGGAAACCCCGGGCAGCCCTCTGCCACCACAGGCACCTTGCTCTTCCTGGCTTGGGTGGCTTTGCAGCTCAACGAGGTGGCGGAGCCACTCGGGGCTCAGCTGACACCACACAAGTTTGGGCATCTATGCTGCAGAGGCAATGGGGGTGACCATCCCCACCCAGCGAGAGCTCAGGCTTTCACCCTGAAGCTGGGACATGCCTGCTTTGAAGAACTGCTTTTCCCCGCTCCCTCTTCCTTCTCCACCCGAGTGCCGCCTCCTCCTGTGCTTTCATTTCTGCATTCGTTCCTGCCTTTCCTCATTGCCAGCCCTCAACTTCCTGAAATGGCTGCAAGACAGGGGAATCGTGGAGAGGCCACCGGGCTGGGATGAGCGCCCCGAGAGTGTGTGTGCACTGAGGCACTCTGTGCCATGGACAGCAATGCCAACCAGGAATCAGGATTGTCTTCTGCTAAGCTGGGAGATGTCCTATGCACAGGAGACCTAAGGTGAAGGCACGGTGCAAATCTCCACTTTCTTCCAGCCAAGGTCACAGGCACACCTCTCTCTCTGCCATGGCAGCTGTGTGGTCCAGCTGCTGACAGGCTGCTGTATGCTGACATGCAGCACTCACAGCTGAGCCCCAGTGCCAGGGTGCAGCAATGGAGAGATACCCGCTTGCTGCCATACACCCCTCCTCAGCCAGCCACGGCCCTGTGCCTTTGTCAGAACAAGCTCTCCATCCTGCCATGCTCAGACCCTTGCCGTTCTCTTGGCTGCCTGCACACCTCTCCTCTCCCTTCCTCTGCTTGCCTGCTCCTTCCTTCCCCACGCTCCTGCCTGCAGCGCTCCTGCCTGCGGCCACAGGGGTGGGTGCCCAGCAGAGACTTTTGGAAAGGGCAACAGGGAATTTTGGAAAGGACAGGGGATGGAGGAGCTGCGGGCAGGGGAATTGTGGTGAGCCTAGGCGTACAGACTGCTGGGCTCAATCTCAGCTTTTCCACTTGCTCACCAGCTCCATCCTGGCACAAGGGGACTCGTTAGCACTCTGAATTGCAAAGGTCCCACGGGTACAGGGCATTCCTGGCACAAGGCGATTTACCCATCATCAGAGAGATAATGATCCTGGAGCAGAGGCGTCAGGGCCATCCCTGGGGATGTCCCCAGGTCTGAGCACGCCATGCCCAAGGTGGTCCTAGTTTAGGCACAGGAAAGCATCCATTTGCACAGTGCTGTCCACCTCCCAGGCTTCTGAGTGACCTCAAGCACCTGGTAGGAAAAGTGTCCACATATGAGGACTGGAGGCAGGAGAACAAGTTAAGGGTGACACCCAGCTCTGACACACAAACAGAACTGATGAAGTCCACCAGTTCTCCAGCTATCCTCCTCCCTCCCTCTAGAAAATAGGCTGACCATGCAGATCCCCCCATCTGTGGAGCAAGACACCTTGTCCTCAAAGCAGCCTCTCCCTTCACCATCTCACCCCTGAAGCACCTAGGACAAGGAATCCAGCATTCAGTAGAATTTGCTTTGACAAATGTTTCTCCCTCTCTAGATAAGGTCCCTGTTTGCAGCAGGAACAGTTCACTCCCAGCTCCTTATTTTGGCTGAGCGGAGCAGTAGGAAATCATGCAAACAATTCACACAAGAGAAACTTGTTCAGGGGAGGAAATGGCCCCAGCAGCAATAGAGGAGAGCGAGGGAGGAGGAAAACAGCAGGGGAATTCCACGCTTACCCTGGTCTCCTGTTCTAGCCCTGCAACCTGCACTCTAACTGCTTCCTCAGGCATCAGCATGAACCTCTGTCAGCAGGCTCAGCAAGCATAGCTCCATCCTGCCCTGCAGCCCTCTGCCAGCCCAGCTCCTTTCCTCCCCACATACTAATGTGATGCTGCCCGGCTCCATAAAACTGTGCCAGCTGCCCTCTAGCAGCTCCAGGGGAGCAGTGGCTCCCAGCCAGCTGTAGGCTCATCCCTTTGCTCCTGCCCTGGGTCTCCTGTTCTGCAGGTTTCTTCTCCCCCTCCCTTCTTCCCTTCAGCCATTGGGTTCAGCCCCCCTGATCTTCAGGCTGGGCGGTAGCTGATTCCCAGCCTGCTGCTCCTGGGGCCAAAGGGAGGGGTGGGAAGCGATGGGTGAGCAGGGGAGACAAACTCTGCCTTTCCTGTGGTGCTCTGCAGAGGGTCTGGTCCCGGTGCTGGCAGATGAGGGGTGCTGGAGGTTGACTGGCAGGGGAGGCATTGCTAGAGAGCTGTGGGCACCTTGTTTTTCAATGAGGTACGGTTGGAGGAGGAGGTGGGGAGATGAAGGTGCCCCTGTCCACCCACATACAGAACCCCTGGCCTCACATCCTCTAAACTCTGTACCCACACTTTTGATCAGTTTGCTCCATTTCTGAGCAGCAAACATCCCAAATGGTCCACTGGCCATGGCAACTCCATTTCAAAGGGAGCAAATTCCCATTCTCACTCATCAGGAGGTAAATACACTCTCCTACAGTTTCTGTATGCACAGAGATATGTTGAGGTCAGAACAGGACAGTGCCTGGACTTTGCCAGAGGCTGTACAACACACCCTAGCAATCCTTCACAGCCCTGCAAGTATCCTCACTGCCTCAGGATTTTCTTGTAATGAGGCACCAGCCGTGGGTCTAGGATATCTCAGTGCCCCCCTTCAGCCCTGCATCTGCCCCAGTCAGAGGGGCTTCCCATCTCCAGGATGCAGAGAGCATCCCAGGCAGCTCACTGAGAGGTGCCCAATAACCACTCTCACAGCTCAGACCCCATGGCCTCTCCTCCTACACAGTCATGTCTGACTTGTCTTTTATCCACATTGTATTAAAAAACCCCCACACCAATAAACATCAAAACTTTCTTTGTTAATTTAGCTGAGCTCAACCCTTTCCCAGCAGCAGCCAAACCTGCCTGCAGAATGCAAGGACCTGAAGCCCTCGCCACCTCGACTGATCTATTACAGCCAGACAACAGGCTTCTGCATCCCAGGACATGGAAATTTCCAGACATTCTTTCCCTTCCTCTGTGCTGAAGTTCCCTGTGCATCTCCCCAGCTCCAAGGCAAACCTATGCAGGCAGAAAGTCTGAAGAAACTTCCTCCAGGACAGGCTGAAGTCATCTGAGCAGGGGAAAAAAAATCTCTTCTTCCCTGCGTGATCTCAGAGGGCTGCCAGGACTTACCCACCTTATACCAAGGCTGTACGTGTGTGACCCCTGTGGCAGCCAGCAACTTCTGGGGCATCCTAAGAAGCCTGCGCAGAGCTGCCTGCCCTTGCTTGGAGGGGCACCAAGCCTGCCCTTGCTCACCAAACTCCTAAGCATGCACAGAGGAAGAGCTGAGAGTCCAGGCACAGGGAGCTGGACACAACAGGTTACCTTCTCCCTCCGGCCAGCCCCACAGTAGGACTCATTTTCTTCTCTGCCTCACAACAGCGGTGTGCTAGGGAACAACCCGGGACAGACTCAAACTCCCCTGGCAATCAGGCAAGGAGCTTCCTAAAGCCCCTCTGGAAAAACCAAGAGCATCCCTGCTTCCCATTAACTATGGCCAACCCACTGCTGGGCAGCCAGCAACAGCCCAGCCCAGCTGAGCAGAGGGAGTCCCAGCCCAACAAGCAACCAGGTGTGCTCTCTGCATGGGACTTCTTTAATCCTTCTCCTAAAACTGTGTCTCTCTAGTCCTCTCCTTTTTAACTCTTTCACAGCTGGTTCCCTTTGCTGTCACATGCCGAGCGTTCCCCCAGGCATGCACACTGGGGTACGGGGGTTCAGCAGGGCAAGCGCCAAGCAAGCAGCCACGCTGGACCAGGCAGCCTGAATGGGGACAACCTCTATTCCCCTGCACAGGGAAGAGCTCTAGCACAGGCCTACATGAGATGGGAGGGTTATGACTGGCACATGCCAGTGAACAGTTAGGAGTGGCTCTTTGCCCTGTTATACAAGCCTTTGTACTCAATGCCTACTCACGCAGGCGAGGGCTCAGTGCGGAAGGCCCCTTTGCTACCATCACGCAGAGGAGAGCTCAGAGCCCTTGTTAAGGCATCTCAACCCGCAAGTCACTGGCACGTGATTTCTTATCAGCAGACAGGGCAGCTCTTGTCTCTGTTGGAAGGAGGAAGTCAGGCTTCCTCCACAACCCTCCCTCCCCAAAACAGGCACTCGACCAAAATCACTTGGTCCCTTTTTCCATCTGAAGGAGGCCAAGATCTCTCTCCTGTGATTGAGCTGGGGTCTCCCGACCTTCACCCCTGCAGAGGAGCCACACTGCTTTGCATATGGAGCCCAGTACAGAAGACAGCCACCCTCCCGTGGAGGTGCAGCTCCCAGCCTTTCGCAGCACGGCATGGCCAGAGGGCCCAGAGTAAGACTACACGTGCTCTACTCAGCTGCCCAAGGGCCCCATCACCATGGCATCAGCTACCGACAGCATAAACTAGTGCGTGGCCCCAGGACTAGCATGGGCAAAAAGGGAAGCATGTTTTTAAGTTTAAGACAGAATATATAGTCCTAGAGAGCGGAAGCTCTGCCTGATTTCCCACACTGATGAATCAACTCTGCCTCTCCAGAGTTAGCAGAGGCTGCCATAAGCCCATGCGAATGGGGAGGTTTTCCCTAGTGCTGGAACACAACAGGCGATCCCATCACACACCATCCCACCCCAAAGGAGCTGGTCCCACACCCACCCCTTTCCCAGGACACTGGACTCATGCATCTGCCTGGCAAGGCCAGGAAGGAGGGGTTTTTCTCAGTGAACCCTAACAAAGGTTGAGCTTGTCTGGAGGCCGGAGCACAGCGACAAAGCTGCCTGAAGCCTGCTCTGACCTAGCCATGCCTGCAGCTGGAAAGCCCCTCTTTTCATTTCCATGCAGAGCAGTTCCATTGGGACTCAATTCAGCAGAAAAAGAGCTAGTTTACAAGGAAGACACAGATGCTTGGAGGAGACCGCTTGTTTCACAAGGAAAAGATGGATGCTTGGAGGAAACTGCTCGAGCTTGAGTGCAGAGGGCTTGCTCTCTACCCGGCTGTGGAATAAGCAGGATGTGTATCAATGCCCTAAGTGCACCCACCATCTTCTGCCTGTCACCCTGTTTCTCATCCTTGACCTCTCCTGCCGTGCCAGCTCTGCTGCTCTCTCTCGGGCACTGATGTGCCGGTGCCCGATTACTGCAGCTCTGACTTCCCTGAGGCAGAGGGACTGCCAGTGGCACTGGGGATGCGTCGGGGGGGGGGGGGGGGGGGGGCTGATGCTTGGGCAAATGATTCTTGGAAGACAGCACCCACACATTTCACTGGCCATCACACCCACATCTCCCCTGTTGGCCAATTTCCTTCCTGCAGAAGTGGGACCCCTTCTAATTTTGAGTGTGGGAAGAGGCAGTTTTAGTCCCATTGCTTCACCCTGCCCGGGTTAACGCTCCTCTCCTGCGGAGGTGGGCAGGAAGGTATCCAAGGAGGATCCTGCTGATGCTCCAACTGCCCAAGCACGTGCTCCTCACCTCTGCCTCCACCTCCTATACTTACCCCACAAGCACCAGGCTGACAAACACAGCCCCCTTGCAGGCACACCTCGAGGTGGCATGGGTGGGCGAGCCTTCGGGAGATATGGACAGCAAAGACTTTTGCCAGCTCCCTTTGTGCAAGCCCGGTGCTCCTCTCCGCTCGGTACCAGCGAGGGCATCTGGGGAAACAGGAACTACTTGGCCAAAACCCCTGAACTTTTTATATTTTCAGAATTACAATTACAGGAAACTGTTGTTGCCCAAGTCTTCTGAAATATAATGGTAGTATGATTTTAATTCTTGGCCTGGAGCTGTTTTGTGGCAGGCATTCAAGCAAGGCACACAAGGAAACGTGCCGCTGATGGAGATGAAAAGAAGGCAAAGAAGTCAATGGTTTTGTCTGGCTGGATGAAAGGGATGCAGCCTGTGGCCATCTGATCCCTTTTCTCTGGGGACCTTCTGTCACTGGATGAGCAATTGCTCCATAGACTTTAGTATTACTGTCAGCCCCAACTCGTTTTTGCATACAAAACTGATGCAGCTCAATGAGCCTCTGGGTGCTCACAGTCCCCATTTGCATCGACCCAGCAGTGAATGTTCAGCATTTCTAAATATAAATGCCGCCTACCTCTGCCGCAGGGTCAGGAGGAAAGACAGGACTAGCAGAGGCAGAAATCCACAGCCTTGCCGCTCTAACCACAAGAATAGTTTTTTTCCCAGCGCTGGGAGCGGATCCCAGGAAAGCCAGCTCCTGCGTGGACATGGCCAGCCCGGAGCTGTATGAGCTGCACCACCAGCAGATTTTTTGCTCCCTCCCTCGCTCTTTACAGATTTCCTGTTCTGAACTGCACTGTGAGTGAGAGAAAACAGAAGAGCAACTGCAAGCGTTTAGAGAGCCTCTCCTGCCTACAGTAACCAAGGCACCACCGATTAATGTTTCCCTAGTTAATGAGATTCTTGAGTAAGGCTCTGGCCAAGCAAGTCTGACAAGCAAAGGGCTCAGCCTCTTTACAAGACAGCCCCAAGCCGCAAAAGTGTCTCCAAGCAGCTGCATCTACTGGGCTTACTAAACAACAGCAAGCAGGGAGCCCTGGGCATACTGTGACGGGGGGCTTTTCTGAGGTGTTACTTCTACAGCTCTGCTTAAAAGACCCCTAGCTCGCTCTGTGGGCACCTTGGCTCTAGCATTACAGCTGGGAAAGGTGGCAAAGCTCCTCCATGCCAAGGAGTCCCAGAGCCAGCCTGTAGATAGGACAGGTCTAGAAAGCACTACCCAGACGCCCAGCTGGGGAGCGTGGGAGGCTGGGTTTAGTGTAACCTCCCTTGCCATGAGACTTCCAGCCAATCCTTGGAGCAGATCCCACAGTGAGCATTAATGAACTAATTAGCAGATGCACAGGCTCCTTTCTAGCAGAGAAGTAAACACTCAGGCTGCCTCCCAGCTCATCTTCATCTTCAGAGCCAGATGTGTTCTGCCAGGTAAGGACAGAGCCTCCTTGCTGCTCCTGCTACTGAAGACATTTGCTTGCTTGTGTCAGTGCCTCTTAGTTTCTCTTCCTCTTGCACCATTAATCAGTATTAAACTCTAGCCTGGGTTTCGGGCAAAGCATGCCCTTCTCAGCTCCTGGCACACTGTGCTCATGCTCTGTGTGTGCACTCATGATGAAAACCTTCCATCAAAGGAATGTACAACAGGAAAGAGCCGTGATTAGCTGATGGCAGTTACCAGAAGCCAAACTAAATAACTTCAGTGTGATACTTCTGCCCTTAAGAGGGCATTACGGATGTGGGAAGCCCCCCCTCATTAAGAGAAACACTCATCTCTCACAGAGGCTCAGGAGGGCAGCCCCATAGCAAGGCATGCATCACAACTGTGCTGAAAGCTGTGGCTGTGCAGGTGGGTTGGCAAAGCAAGGCGATTTCCACCTGAGAACAAATAGTTCTTGGGTTGCTTGATTGAGCAGCATCTGTGGCCCTAACACAGCCATCTCAGGGTCTTGCCCTGCATAGCCAATCTCGTTTTGGGTCTTGCTCACACGCCATCTTACGCAGCCAAGCCTTCCCTATTGCAGAAGAAATGTTGCATTCTCTGGGGAAGAGACAGTGGGGGGGCTTGGTTTGCTCCCACACCACCTTCTAGTCGCTAGCGGCCCCATAGCAAGTGGAAGTTGGCTTCCTGCGGCAGGTCTGTTCTGTGCCACGTTGCCGGGGCTGCCTCTCCCTGCTCACTCTACTTGGACCCGGCTTGGATGCCCCACCGGTCGCCCACCTAAACCCACGCCAGGGTGCCAAGCATCCGCGCACAGTGTGAGGCTCTCAGGATGGGGGCTTGAGGAGTCCTTCACAGCCCGGCTGAGCGGGCGCTCCTCAGGAGAGGGCTGGGGACCACTGCAGACAAAGTCCGGCTTATCGCCAGGCACCGGCTCCCGGCTGCCGGCCGGCTGTGAGGGGCGAAGCGCGGGGCTGGGGCCGGGGAGGCCGGCGCTCAGAAGCCGCCCGCGGGAAGATGGGGAGGGCAAGGGGCCGCGGTCACTCACGTGTCTCCGTCCTCCGAGACGTAGGTGAGCGCCTCCAGCTGCTGCCGGCTGAGCCCCTCGGGCGGCGGCGGCGGCGGCTCCTCGGCGCGGCAGGCGGCTGGCAGCCCGGGCAGAGGCTCGGGCAGGGCGCCGGAGCCGTAGCTGGAGTCGAGCCGCTCCTCGGCGGCGGTCTCCCGCCCGCCCGGCAGCGAGCGCAGCGACTCAATGCCCGAGTCGCACTGCCCGTCCTCGCCCTCCCAGCCCGCCGCCTCCTTGCGGCACTCGCCGCCCGCCGCCCGCGACATCGCTCAGCGCCCGCCGCCCGCCCGCCCCGGCCCCGGCGGGCTCATGGCCGGAAAGCCACCGAGCGGCGGCCGGCGCAGAGACTAAGGCTCCGCGGCTCCTCCTCCTCCTGCCTGCACTGACTCAGCCGCGCCCGGGCCCGCCTGCCCGGGATTCCCCCCCCGCCGCCGCCCCGCCGCGCTGCCCAGGCACCCCCAAACGGGGGGCTGCCTCTCCCTGCCCGCTTTGTGCGGGGGCGGCACAGGAGCGCTAGGAGGGAGAAAACCCACCCGTGGGCACGGCACGTGTGGGCGAGGGCCGGCAGCCCGGGGTGCTCAGGGGAGGTGGCCACACCGTCCTTCCCTACGCCGGGCAGTCTGTGCCGGTGTACCCTGGACCTGCCTCCTCCCCTGCCCAGTTTGTCTGGGTTCTTTAAATAGCAGGCAGGTTCGCCAGGGGTGGGAGAGGGACCCTGTCAAGCTGGGTGGTGTGGGGGTGAGGATGCTGTTGCGTGTGCAGGTGCTGACTGGAAGCCGCAGGCTCTGGGGGAAACGGTATAGTGGATGTCACTTACTGGTAGCAGAGATAGGTGTGAACAAGATGTTTGCTTTTCCCCTGTACGTGGTTTAACCCATTTCACCCACAGAGACACCTTCTTGTCTGTCCTGCCTGTATAGGCGAAGGGAAAGGCCAGGTGGTCGCTACAGTTGGCTGTACAAGTTGCTTAGTCCAGCCGCTTCCCACTGCTTTTCTGTGTTGCGAATAGAAAGCCCAAAGCCCAGACTGGCTGCCAGGGCTCGCACAAGAGCAGCCCAGGCACATAGATCAAAGCTGAAAACAGAAGCTCAAATGAAGGCCCAGCTCTCTGCCTGTGAACGGTTGACCAGGCTGCATTTCAGTGCTCTCTTTCCTTGACCAAACCTATCCAGTTGTGTTCCTCATGGATCTGCGCAGATGTCATCTAGTTACTTCCCAGCATCCCAAGCAGTGGACTTTCCTCAGAAGACAACCTAGATAACTCTGAATGCAGGTGATGCTTTAAAATCAGTTTTGCTTGTTGCTTTTATTGCTTGGCCTCTCCACCTCCACAGGGTGCCCATCTTTACAGTTCAGCCCAGCAGGAGGGAAAGGATCTACCCGTGCCACACACCTGCAAGGGAGCTCACTTGGGAAGAGCTTGATGGTGGGTACGAGACCAAGTTCACAAAAACCACATGCAAAGCACCAATGACTTCCCCCTCCTGCACTGCAGCTGCTGCTTCAGATTTGCGTCACTCCCCCAGCACTGGCTGCCAGGCCTTTACTCACAGCCTTGCTGCAGGTGAGCTACCCATGAAAAGTGCCTCTGACCAGGCAGGAAGAAAGGTTTTGGGGTGTGAGGGCAGCAGGAGGCAGGCAGGGGAAGTCTCTGTTGGCATCAATAACTTTGAGTCACAAGTTTTCATCCCATGCTTGGGATCTGTTTTAGTATCTCCAGTTGTGTCCCTGGCACTGCCTGGCTGCAAGACTACAACTGCTAATGGAAAGAAGCTTCTCCCATATCTTAGCAGCCCTGTCCAACACAGGGCAGGGATCTGGGCCATATAGTCACGTCACTTCCTCTCACACCCTGGCAGTGGCTGCATCCCAGCTCCATATGCATCCACAGCTGATGTTCCTGACCCTCCGCCCAGAATTTCTACTCTTTCAGCTTTCTGTACCCAACTGCTACAAGGTTACCCATCAAATATCTTCCAAAATGCCTTTGCCTTTTTCTCTAGTAACATACTAGATGTTACTAGAGATGCAGCTCCATCATGGAATGGTTCCTTATACACTTTGCATGGATAAAATCAGGTATTGGGAGAAATCCACTTTGGTCAAATCAGCACAAACCTGTGTGGTGATGCACAAAGATTTTTCTTCTCTGTGAATTAGTTGCTGCTTGGCTTTGCAGCACGTGGCAGTCACCCCTTGATTATCTTGCGATGTTCTGTTCCAGTTGGGACATAGGCGTGGAACCTGCTTCCAGAGCTAGCGCAGGTCCAGGAGCTATTCAGGAAAAGCACAAAGCCTGAGCTAATAAGCCCTGGACCAGCTCTGCAGGGAGGCAACTTGAGATTCACCACTTGGGACTCTACAGTCCAGTCCACTGCAAGCTGTCTACACCTCTGGCTACCAAGCAGCCCCTGAAGGTGGCCTTCCTCTGCTGCTGATGGGAGCTTAGCTGGAGCTAGTGATCTTGCAGCTTCCTTGAGGTGAGCCTTGAACTTTCTTGAGCTGGCTAGCGCTCTCCCAGGGCTGTGTGGCAGTGATCTGCTTCAGCTGAGTCGTGGAGATCAGGCACTCCCCATTAAAATCAGCTATGCCACCCAGGCACCGAGGTCCAGCCACTCTGTGCTCTGACCTTCCAGCTATACCCACTAATACACAGCTGAGGCACCATCTCCTTGCTACCTCTCTTCTGGTTGGGCATGCTTATACTAACCCTTTGGACAATTTGACTGGAAAGTCTGAAAAATGAACTTGGCCGCTCTGCCCTGTTATTTGCCTTCTGTCACTCATTCAGCAAGGCTTGGGCTCCGTTTCATGCTGACTTCCTAACAGAGAGCTTTTCTGCCTGGCTGTGCGGGTTTTGGACTTACTTTATTTTCAGAGACTTTAAATATAGAGAGATATACATATGCACATGCACACTCACATATATAATGTAATGGCAGGTAGTGGTAGAGGGAGTAAAAACATTTAAATGTAAAATGAGGCTAATCTTGATGTTCTGATTTGCTTTTGAGGCTTTTAAAACCGAAACTTTAATTCTGGGCTCTCTCCAGTCCCCCTTAAGTTCTGTCACTTAAAACGATTAAAATTGCAGGGAAAAATCAAAGAGGAAGGGATCTGTTCCCACTAGAGGTCAGTGTCAACACACGCTGCTCGAAGGCACCCAGCGCTACTCAACCTCTCTGGCAGGAAACTCGGCTCAGAACGGCTGTCCCTCCCACCACAGTGCGCTGCCAGGAGCATCAGGGCAGACAGAGCCTGGGCATGGGAAGGGCTCCCTAGGCGACCTGTGACCCCCAGTAGTGTCCCTCATAATGTCCTGTCCCCAAATGCAGCCCTCATTTCCTAAGTGAAACCCAGCTTTCTGCACCTGACTTCTTGAACCCAAGCTCTGCCCACCTTAGTTGCAGCCTGGCCTGGCACCAGCATATTCTCCACTGTTCCTCAAGCTGTTAACTGGGTGAGATGCGGCTGAGAGAGATGGCAAAAGGGAGTTTATGCCCAGTCTGTGTCTGGCCAGAGGAAAAATAATGGTACTTTAATTCCCAGCTGTGGTCCTCTGCCATGTTTAAGCAACCTAGGTTACCCAAAATTGTTACAAGCAGTTATTGCCACAGTAATTCACACCAGGCAATGTGACTGGTGCTAGGTTCCCCCACGCAGACTGTCCACCACACAGCTTTGGTCCCATGTGAGCACTGGGCTGCCCTGCTCCCTGGGGATGCAGCCCTTTCCCACCGTCCCCCACCACAGAAGTACTGACCCCATTAGAAACGTCCTAGATCCCCATCTGAGGAAGCTCCCACTGCATTTTTCCACACCAGAGATGTCTCTGGGTGCCCTGAGCAGCAACCCAGACCTCCGCCTGGGGCTCCAGCTCCAGCTCAGGGAGCTCAGCCAAGAATCCATGTGTGCTGGGCTCTTGACTGGGAGCAGAGGCCCTGGGAAAACGAGGAAAGCTACAGGGAAGATGACAGGCTCTCTCCTCTGACTGCTGTTCCATATATCTGACAGCAAATCAGCTCTATGGTACACCAAACTGGGTCACTTCACTTTCTGGCCTAACAGAGTGAAGCAGGAACATGTCTTTGAAAGCTTCAATGCCCAGAAACAAGGCTCAGCTTTCTAACAGGCCAGGGCAAAGCAGGTCCTCCTCAGACACCCTTTTTTTTTGGGGGGGGGGTGGGGGGGGTGGGGGTGGGGGTGGAAATCAGCCTAGAAAACGCTGGCTGCCCTCTTGTGGTAAGTTTGGCTGAAAGCACAGGGTCAATGAATCTCTCCAAGGATGCTGCTCTGGGTACCCGCTTGCTTTTGCAGTAAGGGATTATTTCCAGTTGGACTTGTCCTCCTTGCAGCCCATGCTGGATGCCTCTCGTCCTTCTGCTGTGCTCTCCCATAACGTTACAGGACCCATCATGTCAATCCAGAGCAGATCAGGTTTGTCTACGTGTGGTAGGTGGTCAGGAAGTTGCCAGCTAATGCCCTCCCCGAGACCCACGATTCCCCCTGTTGCCCATAGTCCCGCAGTGGACAGGGAAGTTTCTAGCTCCTTCTGTCGTTCACTGCTGTGTGTCTGATGTGTAGGATATGGGACAAGGGGATCAATTAATTCTTTAAATGGGGATCCCACATTAACTCACCCTGCTCTCGGCCGGGGCATTCACTTCCAAAAGCAGAATGTGATCGATATAAAGGTGCACTATAAGTCCTTGAGCTTACAAAGTGAATGAACAAAGCCCCCAGATATTTCAACAAAATTTCATTCTAAATTATATCCTCCTTGTGTAACTCTGGTCAGCTCAGTGGCTACAGTGATCTCTGCTCTCATCTGGGCAAATGAATGGCTGATAAGGCTTTGGTATATATTTATTTATGTGGATGTGTGTGCAGCTGCGTGTGCTCAGAGCTCTCCCAAAGGAGATGGCAGATGTGGTTACGAACGGGGAGGGGATGGCAGATGGTCTTGGAGAACTAATAATAAAACCATGCTTAAATAGATGGTGAAACTGCACTAGGTGAGAAATCTCATCACCTGGAGCTCCCTTTATAGCTAGTATCCATTGGTTCCAGAGGGTGGCTCTGATAACCCCTGTGTGGCCACACTGCTTTAACGAAGAGCGCTCCTCCCTCCCCACAGAATAGCTGTGGAAGGCAGTGCTCCATTGCCATGCTATCATTTATTCATGACTCTCTAAGCACAGTTTATCTGGCAGCAACTGTCCAAGACAAAACAAAACCCTCAACTCGCCCAACCATCCCTCAGCTGACCTTGCCAGAGAGCACAGGATGGATGCTGCTGATGCTGCATCCCGGGCTTCAGCATCACCACTCTGGATCTGATGGCCTTTAGAAAGGAGGATTGGTTAACTTCCATTTTTGAGTTGCTTCTGCTTGAGGCACTTCCTACTTCACCTCAGCCCCTCACCACAGCCCTGCAGCCCCCTGCTAGCCCAGTCCTTACCTCCAAGTGGCTACTCTGCTGGTCCCTAGCAAGCTGCACAGTGCTGCCAGAAGTATTACTCATGCAAGCTTGGCTCTGCTCTCAGGAGAGTTAAACCTCCCAGCTGCCAGACTGAATTAGAGCTTGTGTCTCTCCACGCTTGCATCAGAGTGATCTGGGAACAGGCCTGGTGGAGCCACACTACTGTAAGCAAGTGAGGAGCCCAGGCAGGGGTTAGGAGAGAGGGGTGAGCAGGTTGGCTGGCTCAGGGTGGCCGGGAGGTGAGGTGGGGGTGAGCAGGCTGTTTGAAATATTCAAGTGCTGAGCAGGAGCACAGGGCATGCAGAGGGCAGGTGGCCATCCCCAGGGATGGAGGAGTCCCGGCGCCATGAATAAGTGATGAATAAGTCCATGTTGCCCACTTAAGAGGTGCTCCTGGCCCACCAAATGTGGGATCACAGCCATTCCCCAAGATGGGATCGCAGACGTTCCCCCATACATTGGCCTCACCGTCAGCCCCAGCCCATGCAATGGCCCCTAAGTGATGCAGACAGTCATGTGGTGGGCTTTTCGCCCCTTCCCAGAACAGCCTTTTCTCCCTGTCTGTCCAGGTTCATGGGGACAGTTGGGTGCAGAAGGGATGCTACCCCAGACCAGAATGTGTCAGCTCCAACTGCTCAGTGCGGGGAAGGCAAATTGCAACAGAAACCTATTTTCTGCTTTTAGGGAGGTGACTCCCAGGACTGTAAGTAGGGACAGGCTAAATTCTCTGAGCCATTAGTTTCCGTGGCTTATTCCTTTCTGGGGGTGAAGGGCCAAAAATCTCAGGCAGAACAAAACATTTGCCAGGGGGAAGATTTGGCCCAGTTTCTGGGAACTTGGGGTGGTCGCCGCTGGTCCAGAGTTGTATTGGACAAGATGTCCCGAGGGCTGTCAAACAGCATCTGGGCAGCTCTGAATCCACTTTTCATTTCTAGGGGGGATGTGAGGGAGGGCCCTGGGTGTCCTGCTGGGCTGCTGCAGAGAGAAAAGCAATTTAACCCGAGTCAGAAACTTCTGTGGAGCCTCACAAATAACTGTGGTGATGAAGAAATAGACTCTTATGGGGCGGGATGGAAAATAAGCAAACCGCACAGGCAGCCTGTTGTTGGAAAGGGAAGGATCAGAGCAGGTATCAAAGAGTTTCCAATGACTGCAATTCTCATCTGTGAAATGCACCCCAGAGCAGGAGCTACAAACCCACCTACTTCACGAGGTTTAAGACTTTGCTCATTTGGGGACCACTGGCATCTTGCCCATGGAGATGCAGACTCCTACGTGGTGATGCAGTACAGAAACTAGTTCCCCAGTCACAAATTAGTGATCCCTATGGGTTTCCTTCCCACAGTAAAAAAGGGGACACCTGGATCCCTTCCCAGCAGACATGGAGTCTTAGTGCAGCAGAGGAAAACATAACTAATGGCACAGATTTCCTTGAGGACAATGATTGCAGAGGTAAATGGCACCTGTGCAGTCAACACCACTGACCAGAAATGGCAAAGGGATATTGTTTAACTGGAACGAGTGGCACATTCCTTCACCCACACTCCCCTTGTCACATTAATAAGGAGTAATTTAATTGGAGTGATGCATTCTGGAAGGCTCAGGCAGCCAGCACAAAATATCCTTGAAATTTCTAAATTTAATATGCATTAGTTTCCCATCTTGGAAAATCCTGCATCCTAACACGAGGGGATTCTCTGCTACACATCTTCTTAAGAGACAAAAAGCAGCAGACTGCTAGGAGTCATTGATTGCTTTGGAACAAAAGACTAAGTTTTGATAACACTTGGCCTATTGGACAAAATAAAGCTAAACCCAATGTTATATATATATACGCGATGCTGCAAAATCCAGTTTTATATTTAGGCTACAAGTACCAGCACAAGGATAGGTATCTATGGTCATCTGGCTTAAAATGAAGCCTCTGTCAACATTTTTCCAGAAATTAAATGCATATTTACTGCATGGGTAACAACTAAAAACGTATTTAACCAGGAATGAAAAGGCTGTTTTCTGTAATTACCAGAGGCAGAAGTGTGAGACCTTTTCTGGCTTGATGCATTATGGAAAATGAACGAATACTGCTAATATGACCTAGTGCTTTATGTCTGCTTGGAACAGATATGAACGTCTCTGCAGGGTGGCAGATACAGGTTATGTGGAGAACAAACCTACTGATATCCCAGTAAGGGCACTACCTCTACTTCAGTTGCCATGTCCTCTTAAAACCCTCCTTGATTCTTTCAACCATTTTGTGGCATCAGAAATGCCCCTGTACCAGAAATGTCCCACTCTCCAATATGGTCTTCCAGCAGACCATCCCAAAACCTACAGGAATAACTGGGGGGGATTCTCACATATTAGAGCAAAGATATTTTTATCTCTTGCCCTCAAGAGGAAGGTTGAGTGGCTAGGGCAGTGTGCTACAATTAGGACTGCTGGGTTCTCCCTCTGATGGTGACACAGAACACAATCTTGGACATTGCCTCTCATGCTTAATTTCCAAAAGGCCTATGCATCATATAACCTTATTTCTCCAATTCTTGGGGAGTTCCTGTGCTGTTTGTAACACATTGTCAGCCATGCCCTTGGGTTCCTATCTGAGGGTTGAAACCTGCCACGTGCCTGTTTCCCACAGAAAATGGCTGAGAACTTGTACAACTTCAGTTCAGATGGAGCAGAGTACAGGACTTCTTTGTGACTTCTCAGCTCAAAACCAGTATAGCCAGTGATATGTTTGACAGCTCCAAGACACAGAAAACTTGCTGCCAGGACCAGCATCCAAGATGCCTCATACAAAACCCCCTACTTCTGGCTCACCAGTATCTACTGAATTCACTGGTGGAGGATGAATTCACTGGCAGAGGATAAATTGCAGGGCTCTGTGTGGGTGGCTCCACAGGGGTGGCAGCAGCCCGCTTCCCAAGGATTAGTCCTAGCAGATAAAGAGCCCAAAATGGGCACACTGAAGGAAACTGCAACTTGAGTCTGTGGGTGTGCTGTGGAACTCCTTGCCACAGAATGCACACAGCACACAAGTCCAAAGTTATCATGAATTCAAAAGTGAATGGACAAATTCCCTGGGCTATTCCACCGTGGGCTATTAAATGCAAAGACATAAACTCATATTGCCTTTTTTTCCCCTCCACCCTTCTGCTTTGGTCTTTTGGGTGACATTCCCATCTTTGAGAGAAAACCAGAGCTGTTCCTGGAGGGTGACCATCCCAGAGGCACCTTTTAGTCTAGCTGAGGTCACTTCCTCCAGGAGTCCCTAGCACTATAAAAAGCAGAAATGTGTATACACATGCAAATTATTTGCAACTGTCTATTAGTGTACATGCGATAGCATACAGTGCAGCTACAGAAATCCTGACAGCTCTGGGCTTGTGCCTCTTTGCCTTGCTCTGCCATGGTACACACGCACCAGTGAGCTCTCCTTGGAGGCATGGGATCCATCATGTGAGGATGGGTCTGAAACCCTCGAGAGCCAAAGTCTGCCTAGAGGATTGGGCAGGGGGTGCCTGAGCTGTAGGCAGCGAAATTCAGGGCAGGCTGCTCCTGCTTGCTGCTGTTCCCATGGAAACAGGGGAAAGGCGAGAGGAAACGCTTCCCCAGCCTCTTTTGAAGATGAGCTCCTTCAGCAGCACCCCCGGCTGCCACACCTACTCCCATCAGAAGCAGCGGCTGGCAATTTCCCTCGGATGCATCTCCTTGAGCGAGACCATCAGGCCTATGGACCGTTCCTTCCCCACCCCAGGCAACAGAGTGGGCAAGAGCAAGCCACTCATCCCAATGCCAAGGCTGAGCCTCAGAGCTCAGAAAGAGTGAAGCAATTTCCAGCAAATTCTGCAGCTTATGCTTTTCCCCAGTTTGGAGCTGGGGAAGTACCTGCAGAGACACCCAGTTACCCAAGACTGTCAAGGAAGCTGGGCTCTACCTGCAGTCTCTGGACCTAGATAAGTCTTGACTGTTCCTGAGCTCTGTGTGTGTGTCCCCTGAGGATGCTACTGTGAGTTTAGATTGAGGGTCTGAAGAGACTTTCCCACTCATCCCCGCAACCAAGCACGTTAGGTCTATGGGTGAAACATGCTGCCGTCAGCTCTGTGATAGCTAGCTGAGCATCCTCGGACCGGTGGAGATCATAGCAGCGAAGACACTGCCCAACCTAACGGCTTTCCCCTGGGTGCCGGCACTAGCGGTGATGGTCAGTCTTACCATCCCCTGCCCCACCCAGACCAGCCAGGGCTGCCCATGGATTAGAAAAACAGCTGGAGCTCACTCAAAGCGCTCCTGGTCCTCTGAGCTCTCCCACTTCATCCCGAGGGGAGGAAAACTCACGGAACCCCTCACCTCCCCATCAGCATCCCGGCTGGGTCTGAAGCCCGCCCGGCCGCCCCGGCCAGCCTGACGCCCCCTCGGCGGGGCTGGCAGCGGGAGCCCTCCCCGGCAGCGCCGGGACAGCGGCTCCGCTGCCGGTGGGCTCCCGAGGGGCGGCCGCGCCGGGCTGCCTGCCTGCCTGCTTGCCTCCGGCGCCTCAAGGTCACCCGTCGCCGCGCCCCCATCCCACCGCACCGCACCGCACCGCACCCCGTCCCACCCCGTCCCCATCCCGTCCCCCCCGCCTCCGCTGCGGCCCTCCCACCGCGGCTCTGCCCGCCCTCCGCCGCGCCGGGCGCGGGAGCGGCGCTGCGTTGCGGCGGGGCCGGGGGCCGGGCGCCGGCGGGCGGCGAGCGCTGCCGCCCTGCCGCGGCTGGGGGCCATGCCGCCGCGCCGCCCGCCCGCCGCGCCGCCCCGCCGCCCGCCCGGCGACCGGCGAGGCAGCGCCCTGCGGCGGGCGGGATAATGCGGCTGCCCAGCCCGCAGGCACCGCCAGCGGGGCGCCGCCGCCATGTCCCCCCCGGCCTCGGCGGCCGCCGCCAGCGAGGGAGGCAGCAGCACGCCGGTGCCTCCGGAGGAGGAGGCGGAGGGGGCCCGAGAGGAGGTGAGGAGAGCGGCCGCCCCCCCCCCCCGCCCGGGGCTGCCCCCAACCACCCTCCCTCCCCGTCCGCTTTGCATGGCGCGCTCATTGACCGCCCCGCCGCGGGCCGGGCCGGGCTTTGCCCGCACAGGTACGGACCCCCTCGCCGGGAGCCCCTCTCCCCTCCTCCGGCCCCGGGGCTGCGGTGAGGGCCGGCGGGGGAGGGGGGGGGGCGAGGAAACCCGCCCGTCGGTCCCCGCCGCCGGCAGGCTGCCCGTCGCCGCGGCCCCCCTCTCCATCGCTCGCTTGTGACCCGGGGCTTGCCGCGGTGCCTCCGGGGCTGGAAGGGGCGCAGCGGCCAGCGCCGGCCGGCGGTGGGGCCGGGGCCGGGGGAGGCTGGGGTGTAGGAGGAAAGGAGAAGATCACAAAAGAGATGCGCCGGGCGCTGCTTGGACTTACTACAATGGCAAGAGGTTGTTACGCCTGGGAGAAATGGATGTGGAGACACCCCCACCTCCCTTCCAGCGCCCTGGCTTGGGGCGGTGCCAGGGGGTAGCAGAGCGGCCTGGGTCACTGCGAGGGAAGATGAAGACGCGTTGGGCAGCAGGGGAGAGGGCTTGGGGATGTGGAGAAGCCTGGGGTTATCGCTGGTGGCAGCTCCCAGCTGGAGGTTGGATGGAGAGAGCAGAAGGTGCAGACTAGGGCAGGCCAGGTACCAGCACAGCCTTGCCTTCAGGTATGCTGCAGTCCCCCCCTCCAGCTGATGACTTCTCTGAAGTCCGGGCAGCAGATGCCAAAAAGCATCAGGAATGGGGTGCTCTGTGCATAGGCAGCAGCACGGGGATGCAGGTGTGTGAGCCCCTTTGTCTGCCCCCACAGATCCTGCTTGCAGCTCGGGTTTCCCAAGAAGAGAGAAAGAACTGCACTGCCTAGCGAGACCCACCTTATGCCATGGGGCTGGCAGCCCACGGAGGGCAGCTAGGCAGCACAGGAAGGGCAGCGTTCTCCTGGTGTGGTAGGTTGTCCTCACCGGTGAGACCACAGCTCAAAGGGTAGCTTGGGGGGGTGCTCAGAAGCTGGTACATCACTTGTCCTCTGCTGTTGAGGAGCTGCAGTTAGCGAGTGATGCATAATCCTGGTATTCTCTGCCTCCTTGGTTTAGGAAGAACATGCATGCCCATGCACCATTACTCTATATATACAGACTTATATTTAGATATAAATAATTGCAGGAGAGGAATACTGAAGTTCAAGGATTGGGAAGCTGTACAAATACCGTATACTCTGCTCTGCAGCTGTTCCTCTCTTCCTGCTTCCATTCAACAACCCCTGGTGCCATGAGCCCTGGCTCTCCAAACAGATCCTGAAGAGTGAAGCTGAACCGTGAGGCACTTTGTAGCATGAGGACATGCTTGTGCCACACCGGGATGTGGTCTCTTGCCCCCAGGCCCTGGCAATGCTGGTGCTATGTTCAAGAGAGCAAGAGAGCACAGTGGTTTTTGAGAGGTACAAGAGTGAGAGCCAGTTTGGATAAAAGCGTAGCAGGAGCAGTGCCTGGGTAAGTTTCCCTTGACTACAGTGTCCCCTGGCTCACAGGGATTACGAGAAGATTGTCTGGGCTTTGATTGCTTCGCAGTGGCTGCCAACTAGGGTGTCAGTATAATCTTACCCCGTGGGAGCAGGCAGAAGAGCTGCAGTCCATGACCTGCACTGTTTAGGCTAAGGGCATGCTTCCTGTGGTCAGAAGCTATCACAGACTTGCATGAAGCAGCTGGTAGAGGAGAGGAAAGCTGCAGCCTCCCATGACAGTGCCGTGCTTGCTGGTGTCTCATCTGATGCAATGAGGAGAGACCTTAGTGAGGAGCTTGGATTCATGAACTGACCTAGGGCAATCCTCTTGTCCCCAGAAATAACGGGAGGGGACAGTGTTCCTGCTCCCCTATAGTGCCTGTGTAATGCCCTCATTTCCATCAGGACCAACTGCTGGTGCCAGCATTGCTGAGCATCCCGGCAGTGCGGCTGAATCCCACCTGTAAGGGTCCATTGGCCAGGGCTGGCAGAGAGCCAGAGGAGATGTCTGGGGACTGGAAAATGGGAAACATGCTCTGTCCTGTTTGAAGATGCCTCATCTTGACATATCTCAGGTCACTGTATCCAGGAGCCAGGCAGGGCTTCAGGTGCTGCTCAGCTTGTCCCAGCAAGGCAAGTAGCAAGAGCTACTGGTGAGCCCTGACTGAGTCCTTGTTCCCTGTTGGCATCACATGCATATACCTACACTTACTTAATGGTGGTGAGCTGAATCTTACTCAGCAATGCATTTCCACCTTGGAGGGTAGGAAATGCCAAGGGGCAAGCTCTTCAGCCTGGGAACAAGTGAAAAAATGTCCTTGTCCTGCCGCTCAGGTGGGATCCGATGGAAGGAACCAGTCGTCCTCCAAGTTGGTGTGTAAAATGGAGACCTTGGTACTGTTGCAGGAGCTGACTGCTGGCAGAGTTCCCCGGCTCCTAGATGCTCAGCCTTCCTCTTTCCTCTGCAGTTGGCAATGCTGCTGGCCTGGGGCTGAGCCAGCTCTTTCTTCTAGGCAGGTAGTTCCTGAATCTGGGCTGTAGGCGTGTGGGGTGTGATGTGGGTGTTTGCTGGGACCATCCTGACGAGGAGTTTCCAATGTCTGTCCAGGGCCTTGGAAGATGGTGGCCATTCCCAGAAATGACTGGATCCTCCCCACCTGCCTTGTTCTGGGGATTTGAGGTCAAAGGGAACAGGGCTTATTCATTTGTTGCATGATGTAATCAAATTGGCAGGGTGGAGCCATGGAAAGTGATGCTCAGGAGTCCCACTGGAGTCTCCTCCAAGCTGCTGCCACAGCCTGGCACTCAAGAGCTACCTGGGCCTCCAGGCTGCTGCTCTGGGGCTTTTTTGAATTGTTTTTTTCAGCTCCAAAGAGGGCTGTCTCTAGGACACCTAACACTGTGACCCCTGGGGCATCTTGTAAAGTGGGGGCTTAGCATTCTGGGTGTGAATAGGAGATTTCAGGTGGGTCTCTGCAGAAAGAGGCAGGTGAGGGGTGTGGGAGGTGAGGGCACAGGAACACTTCTTAAACAGGGGAACGGTAGATGGGGCCAGGGACAGGCTGTTTCAGAGAGGAGCTTGAAGAGCTTGAAGGATTTCTGGAGTTTTTAATGTTCAAAGTTGCAGGGTAAAGGTTGTAGGGGTGATGAAGGTATTTTGGCCCATGTGCTTGGCCACTGGAGTGCTGGGCAGGTTTGTCCCCTCGTGGCTTTTTTGAGAAGAGGATTCCCCAGATCTCAAAGGTGTCTAGTGCAAGCAGTGGTGGGGGCCCCCTCTTCTACTGCCTCTACTCTGTACATTGCAGGCATCTCCATTTGGTTCATGGCTGCTCGTAAGTCATCCCCTCCATCCCTTCCCGTGCATCCCAGAGCAGCAGCTGCAGGTATGGGACTCCATCTCCTTTCACCTCAAGGGCAATGTCAGAGGCAAACACTATGTATAAGGGTGGGGAGGCTGTAGCAGCAGTTCACCCCTTGCCTTTTCCAATGTGCATTACAGTTAGCGTCCAGGTGCCCGGTAAGGGTTGTCCTATGTGTTCTACATGGTGAAGTGAAGCACAGAGAAGGGATTTGACTGGGATCCCACAAAGGGGTTGGCCAAGCCATGGCTGGGCGAGTTCTGCCCTCTAGCACTGCAGAGATGCTTAGGTGCACCTGCAATAGCAGATTTGCTTACCACTCTCCAGTGATCAAGTCTGAGCAATGGGGGAGGCTCACAGTGATGGAGGGAAACCCTGTTTGCAGTGAAGTAAGGCAAGCCTTTCACCTCGTTCCATCAGACTGCAGCAGGCAGATGATGATGGCATTTACATCAGAGCCTGCTCTCCTCCCAGTGACACTGTTCTGGGACAGAAAGGATTTCCCTTTCTTCAGCTTTTTCATCTGCGTGTTTGCTGTGCTGGACTTCTCTAAGGCTGGTTAAGAGCTTGAGGAGGCAACCTTATTCAGCTGCTTCTGCGGGGGGAAGCTGCGGAGCTGGTTGTTTGCTCCTGCGAGCCCTTTGCAGCCCAGGAGAGGAGCAGGGATGCTGCAGTTCCTACTGGGATTAGACTTGCAGCTGGCTCCTCCTCCGTCTCTGCTGTGGTTGTATCCCCTGTCATTGGCACTTGATCAGCTTTCAGAAACCCCACCAGTGTGGCTGATGTGTATGTGTTTTACCTCAAAAGCCTAGGACAGAACTGGGTTGTAAACAGTTTACAGCAGGGGTTAGCGTGACCCTGTAGAAGCGCTGCAGTATCTGAATGCTGCGTAGTCCTAGGAGGAGACTAATGCGTGGACTAGAGCCCTGCTAACATAGTTCCTGGAACCAAGCCTGGGCTGCATCATGCTCCCTGCTGCCCTGCCCTGGGTGGGTAGCCGCAGTGGGGCTTGCCTGCATCTCTGCAGAGTGACAGCCAGCATCGCCCTTCTCCTGAGCAGGACGACGCAGGCAGTGCGGAATGTGAGGGGCCAGGGAGTGACTGGGAGGTGGAATTTGCTTTTCCAAGATGGACCTGGCCAAAGACCTGTCTCCCTGGCGCCCCTTCCTCAACCTGGCAAATGAGCAAGCCGAATGCTTTGCTTTATTCCTTGTGCTCCATTTGCAGATTCCCTCCCCCCCCCCCACTGAACAAGGCACTGTTTCTGTGCAAGCCCTCTCACCCCACAGACACCCCAGGGTTAGTGTGTGCCTTGCATCAACTTGAGGCCCCCATTCAGACCCTCCCCATGCTCCAGGTTTGGTGGAGCAGTCCCCTTAGAGCCTCACAGCCAGGGCTGACACTGCTGGGGAAGATTTGCAATGCAGAAGGCAGCTGTGGGAGAGGAAACCTTCAGCTGCCTGGGTAGTGGCACAGCAGTCCAGCACGGGAGAGCTGTGCTGCAGCTGAGCAAAGCCAGAGAGATCCGGGCAGGCTCTTGTAACTGCAGCATGGACCTGAGCAGGGAGGGTTCAGCTCAGGCAGCTCTGCCTGCTGGGTGGTCCCCCTTCCTCTCCTCACTCCCTTTTCTCTTACCCAGGGTTCCTTCTTGCCCCATGAAGTGGTGGGTTGCACTGGGAAGACTGGTGCGCATGTCTCCATGCCAGAGCTGCCAAGCAAAGCCACCCCACATGTCTCCCTGTTGGCTGCAGACCAGTGCTACACCACCTGCCTTCCCTGGGCTCTGTGTCTCTGTCTCCGGCTCTCGCCTTCAGCTGGAGGGCTCAGCACTACTGATGCTCAGGATGCCCAGCAGGACATGCCACCATTCGCCTTGCCACTGGTGGTCCCTCTGGATGTGCTGCCTGCTCCACTCATTGCAGGCTGGCTGCTGGGCTGGGCGGGAAGGGAAGGGAAGCTTCCTGCCTCCAGGAGAGAAACCTCTGTTGGAGATTTGGGCCAGATCCAGCCCTGCTGATCACAGTGGCAGAAGTCCCACTGGCATGGGGTGGGCCAGGCTTTGGCAAGGTATAGGGAGGAAAGACTAGCACGTGGGACTCTAAGGGACCAAGCCATGGCTGAGGAGGTCTCCAGGGAGAGTAAGGGAGATTTCTTAGAGGAAAGGGGAGGCCCAGATCTGTCCCTAGACATGCTAGTGGTGTTGTGACCTCAGGTTCTTGCTTTAAATTTCCTTTTCATGCAAGAGTGAAAGTGACCCCCTGCTTTCCAGCAGTGTGAGCCCATTCAGCAATTTGGGATTCCTGGATGAAAGACTCCTCCAGCCCAGTGCGCTCAGTAATGGAGGAGAGATGGGGTCAGGCTTGAACTTCACTGCTCTGAGTGGTTTTGTTACAGCTGGTGTTAGTCCCTGCAATTGCGGAGGTGAGCTCAGGAGTCGTGCTGCATGCAGCTGGGGAGGGAGAGCAAAGCTGAAAGCCTCTTACTGAGTTTTGTGGTGACTGCATGAGGTTGGGGTTCTTGCCCCCCTCTCTCAGGTTGCATCTTTGGAGATTGCTGGGTTGGATGGCATTTGGGCTGGATGAAGTCTTTTGTATAAGAAAGCAAACAACCTTTTTGCATGTTCTCCCTTTGAGTGTGGTAATGTCAGGTCTCGCTGGCCAAGCTGGTTCAATACTAGAGACTTCAGGGTGTTGCAGAGAGTGGCAGAGGTTTCCTTGAGTGGGTTTTTTCCCTGGGTCTTTGTAAAAAGCTGCATGGTTCCTATGGTAAAGGCACCAGGGCAGTCCCTTTTAAAAGTCCTATTGCTGAAGTCCTGCCCTTTCCTCACCATGAAAGACTGGTGAGCAGTTTTTCCAGAAGTATGCGCTGTCACACCCAAAAAAACCCCAGTGCAGGCAGTGACATTTGCTGGCAGCTGTGACTGGCCACTTGCTCTCCCTGCTGTGGCAGATTGGTAAGGTGCTCTTCACTGCCCGCCTGAACACCTTTTAGGATGTTATTCCATATTCACTTTCTCTTCCACCAGAGGCAGTTGCATTTCCATCATGGAAGAGTACCTTCCTGTTTGTGTGGTTTGTACAGCACTTGAGAAACACTTCAGAGCCCCTTGGGCTGCCAAATGTTGAGGTGGTAATTGCCATTACCAAACAGAGGCCTTTCCAGCTGCAGAAGGTCCGTTTCTCTGCCTTACAGGCACCGCAGGTTGCTTGTGCTGCCCTGGTGGGAGAAACGAATGTTGCTGTCGGTCGTGACTGGGAAAGGGGGAGAGATTTGAGTGAGAGCAGTGAGAGGCATGGTGGGATGAACTGTGGTGAAGTGTTCAGGTGGGACAACCCATCAGTTAGAGCTGGCTGTGCTGGTGGGATGGGTGCCAGGAGTTGAGTTATGCAGGGGAGATTCCCCCAGCCTCCATCTTGCTGTGTGCTTCAGTACCCCTGCCCAGGATGTGGCAGTGGTGTGGGTTACTCCCATTGAAGAAGGGGGATGCTCAGGGTGCAGCTTGGCAGAGTTGCCCTCTGCTGCTCTCCTTCATGTCCAGCTGGGCTCTGGGCATCTCCCACGGAGGGGCAGAGCACTGCAAAGGGAAGGGGGGCTTGACAGCTGCCTGCACTGCAGGACTGTCGTCCCGGGGGAGATCCCAGCCTCTGGCCTGCCTGCTGAGGCTAGGAGCCCCATGGCATCTGCTGTTTTGTCCCCCTTTGTGGAGCTACAGGTGCCACCGCAGCACCCTGCTACCTGCTCCTCTTCCCCCTGTTGCTGCAGCCTACTGACTCCTCTCTTGTTTTCTCTCCCTTTCTCCCTGGTCCCCCGGAGCAGCAGCGGCCGGTGAAGCAGACTCTCAGCAAGTCCCTGTGCCGAGAGTCCCACTGGAAATGCCTGCTGCTGTCCCTCCTCATGTATGGCTGCATGGGAGCCATGACCTGGTGCCATGTCACCAAGGTGACCCGACTGACCTTTGACAGCGCTTACAAGGGCAAGTCCATGATGTACCATGACAGCCCCTGTTCCAATGGCTACGTCTACATCCCCTTGGCCTTCCTGGTGATGCTCTACGTGGTGTACCTGGTGGAGTGCTGGCACTGCTACACCCGCAATGAGCTGCAGTACAAAGTGGACGTGGAGAGTGTGCACGAGCGTGTGCAGCGGATGCAGCAGGCAACACCCTGCATCTGGTGGAAGGCTATCAGCTACCACTATGTCCGCAGGACCCGGCAGGTTACCCGGTACCGCAACGGGGATGCCTACACCACCACCCAGGTGTATCACGAGCGGGTCAACACCCATGTGGCAGAGGCCGAGTTTGATTATTCCAATTGTGGAGTTAAGGACATCTCCAAGGACCTCATTGACTTGGAGAGCTACCCGGCCACGCGGCTCCGCTTCACCAAGTGTTTCAGCTTTGCCAATGTGGAGTCGGAGAACTCCTACCTGACCCAGCGGGCCCGCTTTTTCACCGAGAACGAGGGCCTAGATGACTACATGGAGGCCAGGGAGGGGATGCACCTCAAAAACGTGGACTTCAAGGAATACATGGTGGCCTTTTCTGACCCAGACAACCTGCCTTGGTACGTATCCCACTATGTCTTCTGGGTGGCGGCTCTGCTGACCCTATCCTGGCCCCTGCGGGTGCTAAATGAGTACCGCACCTCCTACGTCCATTACCATGTGGAGAAACTCTTTGGGTTCGACTATGTGGCAGTGACGCCAGCTGAGGAGCGCTCCTTCTGCCGGAGGATGCCCCGCGTCAACACAGTGGACAGCACCGAGCTGGAGTGGCACATCCGATCCAACCAGCAGCTGGTGCCCAGCTACTCAGAAGCAGTCCTGATGGACTTGGTGGGGCTCTCTGGCTGCACCAGCTACTCTGCTTGCCGGTATGGGGGCTACCGGCAGAACTGCGAGCGGTGCCACAGGACTATAAGCAGCTCCTCCATCTTCTCCCGCAGTGCCCTGAGCATCTGCAACGGCAGCCCCAGGATCCCCTTCAGCAGCAGCCGCTTCTCCTTGGGCCGCCTGTACGGCTCACGACGTAGCTGCCTCTGGCAGAGCCGGAGCGGGAGCCTGAATGAGCAGAGCTGCCCCACCGAGCAGACCCGCCTCTCCAGCCAGGTGACTGTGGAGGAGGAAGACCCCCCTCCTTACCAGGATGCCCTCTACTTCCCCATACTCATTGTGCATCGCAACGAAGGCTGCCTGAACCACGACCACCGTCACCTCCACCGCAATGGGTCCTGTGTGGAGACCTCACTGTGAAAGCAGAGGGCGGTGAGATCTCATCTGTTGCCTGGTCCGAGCCAGCACAGGATCTGGGGAGAGGAGCGCAGGGGAGGGAGATGGCCTAGGAGGACATCAGGACGGAGCAGACACAGCATCTCGCTCTGGCAGCCAGCAAAAGCTCCCCCTGCCGTGGCTGTGACCTCCCAGAGGGGTGAGTGCTGATGCTCCCCCTGGCATGGCACAGAACTCTAGATCGACCACCACATGCAAAAAAAAACCCCAAACAAACCCCACCAGACCAACCCCAAAACCATAATTCATGGCATCAAGATCCAAAGGGGGGAATAAAAAGACAGGCCTGATGCAGGGAGGGGAGTGCTTTGGCTCCCAGCCCTGGCTCCAGGCTGGCTCGTGCTCTGAGGAACCAGCAGCCACCAGAAAGCGCCCTGCTGCACCTCTGCCCACCCCACTGCCCATGCTGGAGCGAGACCCCTTGCAGGGTGGAGGGGAACACGCCCCTTGGGAGCGGCATGTAACTGCCTGTGCCTAAAGGTCTGGGGCACCCAGGCACGTGGAGCTAGCAGCAGGTTAGAGCAAAGGCTGAAAGCCACAAATCCAGCCCTTCTCCTTCCTCCCGACCGTTCCCCACCCTCCCCACTTTTTTTTTTTAGACCACGCACCGACTGTTACTCTGTTCTCACTGCTGGGAATGGCAGCACCTCCAGAGGATCCCAGGCTCAGCTCCTTAGGAAGCGTCGGCACGCCAGCTCTGAGAGTCGGCATCCCCTAGGTAAAGGGCTTTCTGTTTGGGATTACAGCAGGCAGGCAGCACTGGGGAAGAGATGAATGTGCAAACCCAGATGGAGCGGAGATCTGTGGCACTACTGATCTGCTTGCTGGAGGAGGGCTCAGCTGGAAAGAGAAAACAGGAGGCCCCTGATGAGCTGGGAAAGGGGGGAAGGATCAGGCATTGTGGCAATAGGTGGTGTGTCAAGTGGCTGGGGTCCCTCCCTGGCTTTTAAGTGAGTCCTAGTCGGTTCAGACAAGCATCAAGGCAGGCTATGGTAGGTTCAGCTGCAGTTCACCAATTGATAATAGAGCAGCAGGTTGGTGCATGTCTGTAAGAGTGAATTTTGCATGAGATCAGGCTGGGCTCTGGCTGCAGACTCTGAGCTGCAGGCTCCTGGCAGGCTGGTTTTGGCAGAGAGCTCTGAGGGGCTGAGAGGGAGAAATACAAAAGCACGCTGGAGCATCAGGAACCTGGGCTGGGGAAATGAGGAGCAAAGGGATTCCCTTTCTGTGGGGCCCCACTGTGGGAGCAGGACCCACATGTGGGAGAGAGGGAGGCATCTGCTGTGAGGGATGCTCTGCAGAACAGAGGCTGGGGATATGCTAGAGGGAAACCTGCTTAAAACCGAGTGGTTTGCACTGCAGAGGTTTTTGCAGAGAGTTGTGAGGCTGTGAGAAGTGAGGTGGCTTCTGTGTAGCCCATTAACCCCTGGGTTCCTCTGCCTTGCTCTTGTCAGGGCAGGTTGGCCTGCTCTGAGCTTTGTGCTGCCCATTCTGTCCTGCTGGAAAGGATTTTGGTGATATTGGGCAAGGAGCCTTCATGTCACTGAAGTTGCATTGGTGGCTGCAGTGTGCAGACACCCAGCTTTTCCTTTTCTGTCAACACATCTCCAGATCTCTCGTGTCCCTATTCTCAGAAAAGCTGCCTCCTTTTCAGTCAGCTCTTTGGGGGAGTGCATGCCAAATCAGCCAGCGATTTCTCCAGAGGGCACTGCTCCTCAGCCTCACCATGATTCCTTCATCACCTGGGGCAGACAAGGGCTGAGAGCAGCAGGTCTTGGGTGACAAGAGCAAGTCCATTAGTGCCTGGGCATTCAAGCTTGGTGTCTGCCTCTGCTTCTATCGTAGAAGGGCAAGATGTAACAGCAAACAGTGAGGCATTGTATTTAGTCCCGCCCATCTTCCTCCTGCCAACTGTTAATGAAGGGTCTGTTTCTCTAGTCATGCTGCTGTACTGCTTCACCTGCTAGATCTTGGGGAGGCTGCAAATGTACCCTTTCACCACATCAGTCCTCTTTTGAAAATCATCCCTTGCTGGCAAGCCTGGAGCAGTCAGCGCCTGTGGGTGTTGTAAGGCTCCACTTGGCTTTGCTCCCAGAGCTGTCTGTTCTTCTGCTCTTGGTGCCTTGCGTGTCCTGGTCAGTGTCTCTTGACCTTTAAGTCAGCTTGTCCTGGATCTCAAATGCTAGACTCCAAACAATGGCAGTTTGAACAGGAAGTCCCTTAAAATGTCACTCCGTTATGATTCCATTTTGTCATCTGCCCTTACTCTTGCTACCACACCTAGATGTTGGGTTAAATAAGAGGGTCCCTTTGAGAACAGAGAAGCATAAGGTGTCCGGTGTGGGCACATCCCTCTCTGCATTTTATTCTCATTATTATTGACATGGATTCAGACTGGGTGAAAGTGGCTACAGCTCCCTTGGCTGCCCTGGAATTTCCTTGCTTTGTGATGACATTTGGCTTGCTGTGCGCTTGTGCTTCTCTCTCCAAGGGCCTAATGTAAGCCAAGGCCAATGCTGAGGGTCCTCGTGACTCTGGGGAGATAATCATGTGTCCTTGTATGTCCCAGTGAATCAGGAGACATTCAGTCAGTGGAGCTGCAATGGGTCATTAGTGAGGAATGTGGTCAGCTTGTCCTTCCCAACATGTTCTCTTTGAAATCTCCTACACATTGCTTAAATTAGGCTGTGATGGCTTGTCTTTCTATCTCCAGCCTCCAAGGTGCCTTGGACAGATGGATTTATCTAAGATTTGGCAGGCCTTTTAGTTCCCTGGGGCAAAGACAGTCCTCGGAATAGGGATGTAATCTGTAGGGTCTCTCTGCCCTTGTCCTTTAGCACCTGTAGCAGAGTTCTGCTTTCAGGCACCTTGTCCTTGGCTCTTTCTGGGCCTTTTAATGAGATTGCCTCAACTTGTTCCTCTGGCCCCATTTTCACCCATGAAATCTTATTCTGGAGGTGGTCTATCCAGGTGGACACATGTATCTTTGAGGCACTTTGGCCAGCAGGATCCATGCCATCTTTCTGTCGCTGAACACCTTCCCCATGCAGGTAGTGCCAGCCACAGTCAGGTCCCAGATGTAGTCCCAGTATCACGGTCTGTGGTCACCCCAGACCAACAGCACCCTGGGAAGTGGGACCTCTCTAGTAAGTGCTCCCTGCTGCATGTCAGGATTTCTCAGAGATCCCCTTCCTCATATTCGTGGCCCTGCTACCCCACTGCACCTTGTGGAGCTGCCCCCCGGTCCAGCCTACTCCATTCTCGCCAGGCTGGAGACCTTCCTGCCCTGTCTTAGGCTCAGAAACAGGGGATGGCACACTTGGGCATGGGAGGGGAGCAGGACTGGGCAGGAGCTGCCTGGTGGCTTGGCAGAGAAGTGGTGGAGCTGAAGAGGACAGACTGAAACTGGGGTTGTGCTCCCTGTCCTCCTCCCTGCCTGCAATGGCAGGGCAGCATGTCTAGCTAGGCAGGGAAGTTCATGGCAGGCAACTGGGCTCTCCCTTCCCACTCCTGGCATGGGATGCAGCTGGCAGAAAGGGTGTGCATGTACAGGTTGCCTCCCAAGTGTTGGCGAGGGACCCTAGTGCCCTGGGCAAAGAGCAGCTGATTTAATTCTCCTTGCGGCCCAGGTTATCAGCACAGATATCCAGAGGCGGTCTGTTCCTGTTCTGGTGCACAGCCTCTCCGTGGTAGAGTGGTCCCATCTCCTCGGCACACAGACATCCACCCGCCACAGCTCCAGGCTGAGCAGCAGTCAGGCGTCTGCTCTTCCTGCAGACCTTGTGTCTGCTCTCTGCCATGTCTGTGTCAGTGATGACGATTCCTTTGGCAGCTCATTCGATGGCCCAGTCTGCTCCTCTCATGATAGCCCGCTCCCTTATATCTAACCTGAATTCTTCCTGCTGTATCTTAATCCCGTTACTTCTCCTCCATTGACTGGTAAGTCTAATTGGCTCTGCTCCTTTTCCCCATGGCCTTTCCAACACAAGCAGGTGTTATCTGGTCACTGCAGCCTTCCCTTCACCAATCGCAGGGTCTTCTCTCCCCCACGATCTCACTGGGGAAACCCTGGCTTGTATGGTGGTATAGATGTTTCCTCTGTGTTGTGAGTCTGTCCTTCCTGCTCTGAGCCCAGCCTGGGCAAGAGGAGAGGGCTAAAGGTGCAAGCAATACCTTGGTCTGTCAGGCTGGCTGTGTCCTCATTTCTGGTGCAGAAGATCTCTTCAGCATATGCGAAGTACACAGAGCTGCTGGTCCCTTACGCAAGGAAAGCAGGACAGCCTGCATCACCCTCTGGAAAGGTGAAAGCTGAGTGCTTGTCAGTACGAGGGGCAATAACTAGAGGATCTCCGCACTCAGACGGCTTTGGTTTTTTCCATATGTCATTCACCTGTTGCAGCTTTCCATGGGCCAAGAGTCAGGCTCAGCATTGCACTTGTCATCAGGCTTTCCTCATGTACCGGGCCACACTGCCAGCTCCTCTTCCTGGCCCTTCATGGCGCTAATACCTCCTTAGAAGAGAGCTAGTCCTTACTGCTGCAAGGTTGGACAATAAGTTTGGGCTATTTGGTGTTTCCTGTTGCTGCCAGTATAGTTGTCAGGTACTTAAAAGCTCTCCAGCTTTCCTGAACTAGAGAAAGAGAGAGGATGAGCATGAGAGAAGCTCTGGATTAGCTGATCTTCATCTTCCAGAACACACTGGATTCTTTCCAGATAGTGCCTAGCACTTTGCTTGTGCAGAACCAGGCAGTGACACCAACCAGCCTGGTGGTACTTCTTGAGCCCACTGTGTATCATGCAGACCACACCAAGGAGGGAGATTTCAGAGAGGGCTTTTGGGTTGAGCAACTGTAGGGGCATTCATTAGGACAGGGAGAGGTAATCTCAGTTTATGGCTAAGGCCAAGCCTTCCAGAGTCACACACCAGGATTAGTGCTGGGGAAACTGCTGTTTTTCTGATGTCAAACAAGCATACTCCTCTCCCTTTCCACTCCCCATAAAATGCACATGTTAGAGACCCATACCATCCCAGCCCTCTTTGTTGTCTCTCCACTCAAGAGGCTGCAGACCTTTTAGTAACTCCATAGTAATCCGTCTAACTGTTTAGATGGATGCCCATGAGGAGGGGATTGCAGGAAGAGGTTTATTAAGTGGAAGTTTAAGAAAGATATGTAGCATCCAATGTCAGTAAAACAGTGCCTGCTGATTAGCCCGTGGGAAGAATAATACCTTTTAAGCTCTCCTTCCAGCCTTTCCAACCACAGCTTCAGTACTGCTGTCTAATATTACCAGGGTGCTGCCTTACTTTTAGCAGGGTACAACCCTGCTGCAATGTGCTCCTACTCTGCTGCAGTAGCTGTAGGGCATGGGTCTGAAATACTACACCACCACCAAGAAGTTGTGTTACCAAAGAGCTGTAAGTCTCAATTTGTGATATGTGCTTATAATCATCTTTCATTCATATTCGGTGGTTAGAATAAGGTCTGTATGAATATGATCTGCATCCAGATCATCTTAGAAATGGGACATGGTTTAAGTGTTAGCTCTATTTGGTAATGCTGCTTCCTGTGATGTGTGTGGGCCTAGAGTCTCCACTGAGCCAGCTATGCGTAGGGACCAAAGGCTGGTTCATAGGACCTGGGAGCCCAGTGAGGACTTGGGGCTGAGCCTGCCTAGGGCTCTTTTCCTCGTGGGCATTCTGGAAAAAGGGGAAAGGAGTTTAGCCACGTTTCAGGTAGAAATTAATGGGCTATGTTCATTCCTAGTGTAATTTTATTGAAGCCAGTGGTACTATACCAATGTGAGCTTGGCTTAGCAACTTCTCAGAGTGGTCTGTCCTTGAGTCCAGACAAATTGATCTGTCACAGTGTTGATTTGATGCATAGAGTTCGTGTTGGGACTTGGCCAACATGAATGAATGTTGAATATCTACTGTCTCTGCAAGCAGTGGGTTGAATTGTTCTGCTCTACTGCCTCCATCACAGCTGCTCTGCCAAGGGAAACATTATGCCCATGGATGCGATCTCGTCAACTCCCTCAAAAGCAAGCTAACAAGCAAATTGACCTCCACTGCACTGGGAGAGGAGCCTTCTCCCACAGGACTGGAGCCTTTCCACACACAAGGGAAGAGAGATCCCAAGGATAGAACTGAACCTGCAAGACCCATGGCCTCATGGCCTCCCCTCCTTCCTTCTTCACCTCGTCTGTCTGTCTTGGGGGAGGGACAGTCTCTTTGTGGAGTTCAGCAAGCTTCTCATCCTGCAGCTCATAAACAGGGTCTACTAACAGGTACATCATCCACCTATGCAACACTTCCAGAAGCTGCCGAGTTTTCAGGAGCCCATTACAATGTGCAGCATGGCCATCCAGCACTGAGAATAAGCACAGGGGTTGCTGGAAAGCTAAGTGGGTTTTATTCCTCCCTCCCTCCTGAGGAAGACTGTTTTTGTTGGGGCTTTTTGCTTGTTCATTTGTTTTTTGTAAACTTAATTTGGGCAAATGAAGCTTGTGAGAAATTGATGCCCATCCTGAACCTTCCCCAGTCCTTTGAACTTCGGGAATGGATGGATCACCTACTGTGATTATAATTTAGCGGATTTTCTAGAACAAAGGAACTTCACACACAGACACATGAGGTTCTTTCACTCTCCATCAGCACAAGCTGCTTCTGCTATCTTAGCTACTCACATTAGTGAAAGAAAAAGCCTAGCAGTATTTTGTATCAGTCCCATGGTCCCAATGTCCATTAGCAGCACCGTCAGCTGCCATGCCGTGAATTTGGACTTTGGATGGCAGTCCATGAACCGGCCAGGGTGAAAACATTTGGAAAAACCCAAGCCTGAGTCTATATGCGTCTCCGGAAGCAGATGCAGAGAGAGGATCAGCTGAAAGCAGATGTCACCTCTTGCTCAGACCAGCCAGAAGCTGGTGGGCTCTGTTTGTGTTGTACCTGCCCTCCCAGGGAGAACCTGTCCCCAGGGGCTGAGCAGAGGGGAATGAAAGTAATGGCACATCTGATGAAGCAGCATGTACAGCACCGTTCAGCCGGCTGGGGAAAAAGCGGTGACAACTAGACCCCAAAATAACAGGATTTCACTTTGGAAATGCCAACGGCTTTTTCAAGCTGAAATGAGACTAAAAGGCCTTAACAGTTGTGAGCAGTATTTCAGGTTGCTGTTCCTTGCTAAAGAAATCTAATTTTTGATGATGAGGTGGTTTTAAACACTCCACTTCAGCCAGCTCTGTTAGAATTGTGCAGTACTGGTGAAGAGAAATGCTCAAGGAAGATTGGGATGGAGGCCCTGTGGCTTTGTGGTGGGGTAGTCTGATCAGGAATGGAGTCTGGAGTTTAAAGTCTTCCTCTGCCCCTGGAGGTATCTGTGCCTGGCAGGGTGGGCTTCTGCATACTTGTGTGCACAGCCGGGACCTGCAGCCCTACAGAGGGTTGGTGGGTTTGTGGCTTTGGTCTAGCATCACCCATCTGTCCTTGTGGCTAGGGCTTTGCAGGGTGAAAGAGCATTGCTTGTTCCTCGTGAGAGGAAACTCCTGACATGGTTTTTGTGAGGAGATGGTGTGAAGTGTCACATTTGGTGCAGTGAGTGGCAGGGAGCAGGGGTAAAAGCATGGAGCAAGCTGTGTTTGAGAACAAGCTAATCCCTTGCTGGCTGCCTGAAACAGGAGAGCTGGTGGATCTGCTCCCTGGCCAACACTCTCCAGCTCTTCTCACACTCCACAAACCTGATGTGCAAACTGTCATTCCTCTAGCTTTAGCAGTGTTTCCTTTAGCAGCTAGCTAAAGCACACCCCTCCCCTGAACTCCTCCCAGGCCGTGCATTCACATCATTTTAGTCCTCTCCCTGCTAGGTGCCGTGGGCCAGCTGTGAAAGGCCAGCAGATGCACGATGACCTCAGGCGTGCTGGTGGCCAGACCACACCATAACCTGCTGGTTTGCCTGTGCACAGTCTTCCGACAATGCTCCCTGCCCTGGTGTGCCTTGTGCTTGCTTGACGGAGAGACCACAGCCTGCAGAGCATTGCAGCACATCCTGGCCTCTCTTTTGCATCACTTTCTGCTTTCCCAGAGAATTTCACAGCACTTCTCTGAGCCTTTGTAGACAGGGTAAGTTAACAGACCAAAGTTAGAAAACAGAAGGCCTTGACGTTTTGGTGGTCCTGATTTCCAGAGCCCTGGTGCTGTCATGGCAGTGCGGGACCAGGGGACAGCATTATGGTGAAAGCAGCATGTCTGCTGGGCTAGTCTCCGAACACGGGCTCTGTGCTTCTCCACTGGGACTGAGGGCAGCTTTGCTGTGGGCTGAACAAGGCGCAGCTGATGGAGGAGCTAGCTAAGGAGGGCAGAAGTCGCATGTGAATGCTCAGCAAGACGTGGAGAGGAGGGGCTGTATGAGAACAGCTGTAAAAAGCATTACAGATGTGGTGGTTTTTATGGGAGACACAAGGCAAGACAGGGCAGGAGGCTGCTGTGCTGGAGCAGCAGTGCTGGGAGGCAGGGAGGCTGTGGGGGAAACAGAGGCAGCAGAACACTTGGTGGAGAAGTCCGGGAACAAAGTGGGCTTTCAAAGCAGGCTGTGCATGCTCTGGCAGAGGAGGCAAGCAGGAGGTATTTCCAAGCTGAGGTGCCCAGGCCAAGCCTCGCTGCATTGTCAGAGCAGCAATGTTGCCTCCAAGCCCAGCACTGACAGCTTGAGCACGTGTCACCAAACCGCAACGGCTAATGCAGCCAGCCACAAGGTGTAAATGTCACTAATGAATAAATTGCCTTGTGCCTTGGAGAGGCTAATCCATCACGGTGGGGGACAGGGATCTGACAGGCTTGGCTATTTCAGGCATAGCCTGTAGGGAGGTGGAAAGCTTCATTTCCGACCCATCCCCTCCACCTAGGGAAGCTGATGCAGGGCTTGGCTCAGTGCCGCTCCCTAGCTTCCCAGCCACGTGAGCTCAGGCTTCATCCCTCTTCACTGTGATCGAAGGAAGAAGCAGGAGAGGGTCTAGGTTAGCCAAAAGTGCCCTGTCAGCAGGGTGGTGCGTGGGCCCTGGCCAGGGCTAGCTGGTGAGGGAGTTTGGAGGCAGGCTACTGCACACAGGGCATGGGTGGTGTAGGTGCTGACAGGATAAAGCGGTGGGTCCCCAGCGATCAGGAGAGCTTGCGTTCAGTTGTCTGGGGTGCAGGGCTTTGGCCTGCACTGTGCATGTTTCGGGCCAGTAGTGCTTGGTGCCATGTTTTACAAACATGCCATTTACTCCCCAATTCAGTTTCACAGTTTGCCCCTGTAAGAGGCAACCCGGAAATGCTCCTTGTGCTTGTGTCCCAGCACAAGCCCTCACCCAGTCTGGAGATGGCTCTACTATGCTGTCCTGGGGCCAGTGCACAGCCCCCCTCCATTTTCCCCTCTGCTGTTGAACCTCAGCCACCAGCACCTTAGCTGCCTGAACAGAGGGCCAGCAGGTACCCAGCAGGCAGGGACAGAAGCTCAGCGTGGACAAATCCAGCTCTGTGGGAGCAAAGGGAGGCTGAACGCAGCAACCATCTCCATGCACAGCTTCTGCCCATCCCCACGGCAGCCTGCTCCTCCACCCCCAGCTGATGCTCGAAATCAACCTGCTGTCCTGTTTGCGGCATATGCCAGCATGACACCTTGCAAATCGATGCCTGGGTCGCTGTGAGCAGAAGTCGCCAGGCTTGGGAAGCTGGCCGCTGGCTCCTGCTGCCATGCGCGCTGTGCTCAGAGCAGCAGAAGCAGGGCTTGCCATCTGCTGCAGGAGGGAGCCAGCCGCCAGCCGGCTCTGGCCCGATGGGGCACCCGCTGGCATAGTCCAAGTGCAAGTGCTTGTGTCATTCCTCCTCCTTTACTTCCCAGCCACTCCCCGCTTTCCCCCATCTCTCTGGCACAGACCCATGGGTGGGGGGATGCTCCCAGCTTGGCTAGGGTCCCTTTGCTGCTGAGTGCCGCTTACACTGCACCGGTGGATGGCCACAGGAGGGAAGACCAGTTCCCAGGCAAGGCGCTGGAGGTCATTCTCTCCTCCAGACGGATGCCCACAGCTGACGCCCCTCCTCAAAGCCCTGCAATACTCCTTGGGGATGGATCTCATGGGAAAGCTAAGGGGTCTGTACTGACCCTGCGCTGGGATGTGCCCTTCCCAGCACAGTGACCTGCTAGTTATCACTCTGCAAGGCAGTCCCACACCACAGTAATGGGACCTGAAGCTGACAAGTGACCTACCAACGACAGGCGTGTTCACACTCAGACTATCTGCTGTTGCTGTCAGGGCTTTCATTTTGACTATGCATATGGCTTTTGAAGTGGTTTCAACCCTTGAAAACTGGCAGATGGTGGACTGTTGGTCTTGGGTGTGGGCAAATGGTGCAGGCTGCTTCATTTGTGTTTTGCTCTTTGGCCAAGAGATTTATGGGAAGGAAGGCAAAGGGTTGTCCAGGCAGCAGCTACCTGTCCGGGCATTCCTGCATGTAGCAGCCCAGGAATGGGCTTGGAGGGTGCTCAGATGGTGTCAACAGTCTCAGCCATTTGCAGGAAGAGGAGCCATGAGTATCCTGGAAAGCAAGTCAACAGTTGTTCTGGTGACAATAAGTTTTCTCAAGCCCTTTTCTTCCCATCCCTGTTCCTCACTGGCTGTGGTGGCCAATTCCTCCTCATGTGTCTGCTAGCATGTCTGAGGGATCTCATTGCTGCCCTCCCAGCACGAGCTTTCATTGCACAACTGGCTGACCAGATGCAGCCCTATACTTGGAGCTACAGGCAGGCTTGCCCTAGGACCAGGCCACCCCCATTAAGCCCCCACCCCACCCTCGCTGCTGGAGCTGTTCCTTCATCAGCCTGATGCTGATCTGGGTCTTTTCTGCTGTTTCTGAACATGAGTTCTCATCTCATTCAGGTGTGTCATTCAGTGGAAATATTTTGTAAATGCAAATAAAAAGAAATAAATCTACTCAATACCTCGGTCTCGAGGATGGAAAACAAGTAGTGGGAGATGCCCGAGTGGGGAGGTTTCACAGCTGCTGCTGCTGGTTAGGATTTCTTGCAGATGTAGCCCCTGGAGCATCTGTGAATAGTTGGGAAGGGAGCTGCACAGACCTGTGAGGGCTTGGAGCTGAGCCCTGTCGGCACCCCTCGCATGGCCACCGCCACTGGGGATAGCCTTGCACTCCATCCTTTCTGATCTATAAGGGCGTGATATGGCACAGGTAAAGGTCCTGTCGGCTGGGGGCTGGCAGCTGGCGGCACTGTGGGCGTCTGTATCCATCAGGCAGAACAAGGCAGAAGCGGGTATGTGGTGAACAAATTCTTTTGTGAACACGGGGAAACAGTTTTTACTTTTCAACTCTGTCAATATGATCTAGCTCTGTCTGTCTCTATATATGTACAAACAGTATATCACAATGTTGCCTTTTTTGTTGGAAATATAAAAGTACAAAGATTGTAAACCAAATCAGTGTAATAAAAGTTTCAGATGATTCACTGAGGTGGCTGCCAGTGGTGGGTCTGTGAGTGCTGGTGCTGGACAGGGCTGGGAGACATGTGAAGCCCCTGTGTTGCTCAGAGGGCAGGAGGGGATGGAGGTCAGCCTGCTTGCTTAATTCCCTGCTGACCTCTCTGGAGTGGGGTGGTCGAAGGACCGAGGCAGTCAGATAAGTAAGTGCCTTTTCCTGTCCTCAGGTGGCCACAGCCCATGGGGCGGAAGGAAGCTGCTCCGTTTTCCTCCAAGGCCCAGGAAGCTGCTCCGTTTTCAACCCTGGGGGCTGTGTGGGCCGGCAGTCTTGCAGGGACCCCTCTAGCTTGAAGTTACACAAAACACAGATTTTTTTGACAGGTTTGCACATAAGAGCACTACTAGTTAAGGTAAACATCTGGTTGTAAAGAATTCACCTGTTTGCAAAGCAGGCTAGCACTGATCAAAGACATAGCAACCCAAAGCAGGAAACCGCAGTGGAGAGACCTATCATTTATTGAATTTATTTTGTTTTACTTTTCACCACCCATATCTGAGACTCCAGACGGATTTTGCTATAAAAACAAATAAATCCTTGAGCAGAGCAGTAGCCAGAAAAAGTTGCAGAGGAACTAGAAACAGCGTTCCCTCTATCCACCTCACATCCTCCTCAGCAAAAAGCCTAAAAAAGCTGCCTGCCCTGAAGGTTAGGTCTGGACTGGACTAGACCATTTAGATGGTGGAGTCTTCACCTTAGCTGCTTTACAGGTGGACCAACATCCAGTTGCCTGAACTAAGCTTGCTGCCGGAACACGCAAGAAACACCACAGGAGGTGGGATTTAGTCTCGAGTGTAGTGGGAGAGAGGGCTTAAGAGGTAGATTGCTTCTGTGATGCCACTACAGTCCCATGAGGTCTAATATCTGTCTCATATTAAGTCACAGGTTGGATGATGGGGATCTGGGAAAGGCTGTGGTGGCAGTCACAAGTTGAGTGTTTCTCAGAAAGACTAACAAAACCAAGCCTCTGAAGTAAAGTATCTCCAACACTGCACCTGCAAAGCTTATTGCTCTCTGGAGCATTTTTTTCAGATGGGTTTGGCAGGGGGGTGCTGCAGAGACCCCAGCCTCACCGCTTCCCGGTTGGCCCACACAATTTGGTGAATGAGGTACTCGGTCTCCTGGCCCACCTCTGCCAGGTGGAGGTTGAACTCGGTCAAAGCCTTGTTATCTGCCAGCCCTTCAAGCAGCTGCTTCCCACCATCCTGCAAATGGGTGAGAAGGAGGAGTTAAAGGAGGAGATCCGAAAGTGAAGTGTATTGCTCCCTTTGCTCCTCCCCAAGGCAACTTCTCCTGCACTTCCCTGCTGCCATTGATGGGGAGCCCGTCAGATGGTGCCAAAAGTGACAAAGGCCTTTGCACAAGCCTGAAATGTTGCTCACAGAAGTACGGGGAAGGAGTGTAACCTTATGCAGCACTCAGTGATATGACACATGCTAATGACTCCCTCTGGGTACTGTGTCAGGAGTCCTCAAGCTCAGGCTGGTTAATAGCATGGCTGGCAATGATAATCTGTGAGAAGTGTCTGCTCTCCCCTGTCCCCTGGTCCCCAGCTCACTGCTGAATGGGGACAAATGGCAGTGTGACCAGGTGTGCTGCTCCTCATCTTGGCAGTGGCAAGAGCCCCAGTACTAGCAGTCCTGCCTGGATGCCATTTCCCAGGCTTTCCTGAGTGGAAGAGCTCACGCAACTGAAGTCCAGTCTGCACAGGACAGAAAATGCCATGTAGATAGCCTCAGTGAGGCAACTTGCTTAGGGGCATTTCCTTCCCTTACCTGAAACATTGTTTAGGGATGCAACAATTTGACTTTACCCCACACACAGCTATTCTCTTTCAGGTACCAAATACACCTCCTGCCCCCATCTCCTCCATCCAGGCGGTCCCCTCAACCCAGCACCCTTCCTCTTAGTCCTTTTGCCAAAAAGGACAGAGTTAAAAGGACCTGGAAGGGGTCCCTTTTTAATGGGGTATGGAGGTCAGAATTTGATGCATCTCTAGCAAAGACAGACCCCTATTTCCCCAAAGATAATACCACCAGTCCACTTGCTGGGCTGCTGTGGAGCTTCACAAATGGGTACCAGGAGAGCTCATCAGAAGAGAGTTGCTAAGCATAGAGGTTATTATTTACTAAGCAAAAATCCTTCTATCCTCTCCAACCTTTGTCCCCTTGTATCATTAAACTCAAATGTTTTTTCCATGTCTAGGGTCATAAAAGTCAGAACTCACAAAAGGTTTTTCTGCCATCAAATCCTTTAAAAACCGTTGTCAAACACATTGATGCCAATATTCCGCCAGCAGGGACAGCTGGTCTCACGCTCTCTTTATTGTGACAGTAAGAAAAATTGAGGCAACGCGGAAAGTTTAAAAGCCAGCATGATTACATTTGGCTGTCTAGTTTCAGATTTCTAAAGCACTTTTTAATCAGCGGAAGAGAAGCGATCTGGTTTGTGGGCATGTTGCATACTGCAGCTCTTAGGGATGTAGTAAGATCTGTGGATGCTCATCTGTCTAGAAAATGTAAGCCTGTGATTTAGGAGCCACTTATAAGCATCCAGATGAGACACTTTTGACCTACCACACCACTCCAGAGCTGCAGGGTGAGTTAAACAAGTTCAAGAACCAAGCCAATTTTCTAACAGTCTCCTCTGAGCATGTGACGGACAGGAGAGATTCTGGGAAGGGTGACACTATCTGTGTGCTGCTGAGTGACAGATGGCACAGCAGCTCTGAAGCACAGAGGAGATGCATAAGGCCCATGTCTCATGCTGCCTATCATTATTATCTACTCCCACGTGTGTGAAGTGGCTGGGATTTTTCCCAGACATACTCCCCGGTTTTCAGTTTCCTGGGGGGAAACCCCCTCTCTGCCCAAAAGCCCAAAGCCTGGAAGCTGGATTCAGCCCTGCAAACAGAGCTAGATGTAATGAGTGAGACAAATGCGTGTGCCTGCACAGATGTCCTTCTCCTTCCTGCTGTCTGCTAGAGTCTCTTCTCTGCTCCCAACTGATTGTTATCGCAGCAAGATTGCAAAGTGAGGGATGCATTCCCCTCTGTGGCTTTGAGGCAGGGCAGGCTCAGCATCTGCTTTGCAAGGCCACCACGCAGGCTCACAAACTGCAGGGAGAAGGGGTTTCTCTTACCAGCCCCAGGTGGTTGCATGAGAAGTTGATGTTCATCAGGGAGGTGTTCTGAGCCAAGACCTGGGAGAAAAGCATAGCAGTTGGCTCTGACAGGTTATTACTTCCCAGATGGATGGACTTCAGGGTGGTGTTGGTTAGCAGGGCACGGCCGATTGCTTCCCCGCCTTTGTCCTCCACGCAGTTGAGGCGCAGGTTGAGGGAGGTCAGAGTGGAGTTCTCAGCAAGGGCTCGAGCAAGAGCCTGAGCCCCCAAGTGATGGATCTGGTTGTTACACAGATCAAGGGTTTGTAATCTGCTGTGGTTGATCAACTTGCCAACAGCTTGTGCCCCCTTGTCCCTGATGAGGTTGTGGGACAAGTTCAGCTCCACCAAGCAGGGGTGATCCAGCAAGTTACGGACCAGCAGCCTGGTCTTGTCATCATCCACTTTGCTTCGCGTCAGCTTGAAAACCTGTGGAGATAAAGGACAGGGACACTAAAACAGCCAGCACTTCGGATTGAGCTTTGTGCAAGACCTCAAGGGAGTTAAGCCTACGGTCCACTGGACAGCATTCATCTCCCTTCACTTCAGACACCTATAGCCAGTAGGATCAAATAATTACTTTTATAGTGGGCAGATACTTCCAGCAGGTAGGACATGCCACTGATGTGCCTGTTCTAGGGAGAAATGGTTCATCTCCTGGAAATGACTGTTCCTCTCTTCTGACTCTGTGGGATCTTGACACCGGGGGCTAAATTAAAATGAGATAAAGCTGCCCAAATGTCTGCAGAGAGTAACAGCAGAACTCAGCCCAGATCACAGTCGAACACTGTCTGAATGAGCATGTGCACTGGTAGTAATCACAGTGCTCTCTGTGAAGGGCACTGTCCTGCGTGGCCAGGGCACCTTAATAGCTACAGGAGAGGTAATTTCTCTTCTGGAAGCTAAGCAGACAAATATTTCCCAAAGCACACCAATCTGTGGTGAGACTGTTCAGCCAGCTTGCTCTGGCTGCACTCAGGATAGCAAAGCCCACTGGTGTTTGGGGTGGGGCTCAGTATCTGCACTGCCATTGCCACAGAACTAAAGATGGTGTTAGTTCCCAGAAGGAGAACACCTCATCACTCTAAGGCAAATGTGAGTATTTCCCCATGCTCTTCTTGGGAGTGTCTGCTCCTCTGGGGCCCGTTGACATGTATTTACTGAGCATAACTACCAAAAATTCCTTATGAAAAACTCTGGGCTTCTTGTTGCCTCCATCCCAGAACTATGTGAGGAGTTAAAACAGGGGTGTTGCTTTCTCTTGCACTACAGGGAACTTGTTTTGTGGGAGCAAGTATTTTTCTCACCCCACCTCTGACAACCTGTTCTAACAAGGACATATGCAGAACAAGATACTCAGAACTACTGAGCAAGCAAGTTAACATCTCTGCACTCTGCCAGACTGCAATTTGTGAAAGGAAGGGAGCTGCCAGCAAGCAAAACTGGTCCCTGGGTTTCCATCCCCAGGCAATTTACAGATCTAACTGAGGAAGGAAGGTTCAGTTTGGGATATGTTACTTTCAAGTTGTGGCACATCTTCACAGCAACAGCCAGGTTGCAGCAGTCCTGGTGGGTGAAGTTAAAGAGGTTCCACTCGAAGTTCATGCCGCAGTCCTTCACGCCATAAGTGAGATGAAGCTCTTCAAGGTGAGGGAGAGCAGTAATGAGGACTCCCAGGTCATAGTGATGTATGGAGACCTCACCGAATCCAAAATCACTCCCTGTATTGGAGAGGTCATCCCTCTCCTCCTTTTGATCCATCTGCACTGGTGGCAGGAACTGATCAACCTCTAGTTTCCGCACATAGTCTTTGCAGAGTGGGATGAGCTCTAGGACCTGGTTGGGGTCTGTGGTGTTAGGGATGAAACATTTCAGGATGTTCTCCAGGTGACGTTCGAAGAACATCTGTTTCCAGCTGTCTCCATAGTTGGAGATGTCACATGCTTGCCAGCGCTCAGTGCAGCACCTCTTCCAGTAGTCCTCATCACTTATTAGGTTGGCAGTCACAGCGAGTGGAAGGCCAGTGGAGAGCCTCTCCAGCACCTTCCTTTGGTGCTCAGGCAGAAGGCGGTCCAAAATAGGGTTCTCTAGAGGGGATAAAGAGAAGGAGAGCTTGGTGTGGGCTGTAGGAACCATGGCTGGCACTATGGTTCTGCCCGGGCCCCAGGTTGCGTGCCCGTGCCCTCCCCTCTGCTGATCCTGGCTCTCTTCTCAGTTGCCAGCAGCTGGTGCAGGGAGCTAAGCTGGCAGAAAATGTGTAGGATTCATCTCCTACATTTCTGTGCAGGATTTCTAACTTTTACAATAAAACATCAGCATAATTGGGCTTACTCCCATAATATTTGGGAACTGCATCAGAAACTTAGCTCCCAGTTTAAATTTAGTTTGAATGCAGTTTATATTCAGAGCAGGACTTCTGCTCCCAAGAGAGCTAATTCAGCCTTGCAGCAATGGGAAAGCTTGGCTTGTCATTTGCTAAACTTTCTCTGTTTGGCTTCTAAGCATATTGAAAGACAATATTTGAGAACAACTGTCTGTGTGCTTTTCATGCAAGTCCTCGTGCCTTTTTATCTTAACTCGGGTGTCTGTCTTACCCCAAATTGATTGCTTTTCCTTTCCACTGAGACATACTCTTAGCCTTTAGGTCCACCATGTTTAAATAAAAGTTGTCTTTTCCCAGGAGCTTTCTCCCCTCACCCTCTTTCCTGGATGTTCACCCTAAGTTGCAGCTGGCTTCTGTCTGGTGGGGGTTCTTTGTAGTAAGAAATGCCAGAGAAAAGCCGTGCATACTCCTACCATGAATGCTTGGTGACATGTGCACAGTAGTGTCGAGTAACAGAAATCATCAATGGAGAGGCCTATCTGTGCACAGGAAATCAGATTTTGAGACACAAAGTGGGGTTAGCTTTATATTTGCTGTCTGTGGCATTTCCTTCCTAAGGACACCCAGAGTTCTACCACAGCCTCTTCCTGGAGTCGGTTCTCCAAGTGTCCTACAGCTGGCACTGCAGTGACCTCTACAAAGTCCCACAACAACAAGCAGAGGTGGGACACATATGAGCAGAACTGGGCTAGCTTCACTTGGGCTCACTCAGGCCACAGCAGTGGGCAAGACACAGCCGCACAGCTCAGGTAATGGCATGAGGGTCCCCAAGACACTGAGCACACTGCTTTTATGTGCACACAATGTAGGTCCAATCTATTTGGCATTGGACTGACTGACCAGGCTCATGGGACTGCAAGGGTGTCCCTGCTCAGATCCCCAAGTACCATCAGCTCCTGGCATAAGGTAGCACTGAGCTCCTCTGTACTGTCTTATGGTCCCAATGTGGACATAGCCTTAGACCTATCTTTGGTCTTTGCTACCACTTCACTGAGTCAGCCAAAAAGACAGGTAGCCCCTTCCTTTCTCCCTCCTAGTCAGTTCCCAGATGAGACATGCTTTCTCTGTTTTGCTATGTTTCATCAGTCCACCTGCTTCAAAAGCACATTGCCTGCCTGAGGGTATAACTTGTCACATCACCACCAAAAGCCATGGAGAAGACCTGAGGCTGTGAGTACAATATGCATTCTGAGATGCTAGCTCCTCTGAGCAGGGAGCAATTCCCCATGTCTTTGTACAGCACTCAGCACAATGGGGCTCCATCCTTGAGTCAAACTGTAATGTGTGCATGAATCCAGAGAAGGAAACAGCAACTCCACAGTCCTGGCCATGGTTGAGGCAAGTGAGTCCAGCAGAGCATAGAAAGAAGAAGAAAGGATAGGACAAGGTTAGGGCAGAGTCACATCCTGGATAGCAGCCCAGAGGACTACAGCCATCCCTGGAGTGTACAAGTACATACTTAGCAACTAAACAGTTTGTTTAACTAGATGCCTGAGGGGATATTTCTCCCCATCTGTTCCTTTGGCAGGGCTGGGTACCACGGTCTGCCTTTCAGATGCATCTGCCTGCCTTGTTGACCCTCTGCTCCCCAGGACTGATGCTCTGTCTCCATGTGTGTGGCCCAGGGGAAACGCATTCATGCTTACTTTCAAAATTGTGAACGATGTGCTGGAGGCAGAGCTCAGTGAGGTGGGGGACAGTGGCGAGTGACCACTCGGGATCCTCAGTGACACGGTATGTATAGTATGAGACAGCTGTCAGGCTGGCCTGGGATGGATACAGCGAGGGAACGGCTGTGCTCCTGTCACCAGCAGCTGGCTGCTGCATCCTGCTCAGGACCTACTTCTCCTTCAGGAGTAGCAACAGGAAAATTGCTTGAGAGTCACCACCGCATTTTCTAGCTGGGCTGCCTGCAAAAGAAAAAAGCAACTTTAGAAAGAGGCCAGTGATAAGCATGGTCTGCTCACACTGCTCTCCTGCAAAGCACTTGGCCTCTGCCCTTTGCCAGCTTCCTCTGCTTGGACTGTAAACACTGCAGCAAAACAACTATTATTCAGCCTTATCTTTATACACTGCCCTGTACAAGTAGATCTCTAGGTACCAGGTGTAATAAGCAGATAATAACATGGTGTTAATTCAGAGTGCTGTTGAAGAGGATGGATAGGAACTGATTGTTTACTCTCTTTTCCAATAAAAGAAATAGGTGAAGCTGGCAGGACCTGGGTTTAAAGCAGAGGAAAACAATGGTTCTTCAAACAGTGTGCAGTTGAACTGGGGAATTCCTTGCCACAGGATATTTGTGGATACTTAGAGTCTATGCAGTTTCCAGGACAAGCCCATGGAAAAGAAACCCCTTGAGAAAGATTCAATGCACAGAAACCCCACTTGGGTCAGTGTGAGTTGAACACAGCTGGAGACGAGGAAAGTGCTGGATGAAAGAAGCACATTAACTTGCATTGTTTTTCTACTCTTCTTCAGGCATTTGGGATACTGGGCCAGACTATCCCCTGGTTTGATTCAGTGTGCCTGTTCTTCGGACTCTGTAAAGACAGATGCTTTACAGATGAATATGCTATAAGTGTATTAATTTTTTTTTCCTACTTTTCCCAATTACTCTCCAGCTGAACTCCTTCCAAATATCCATTAACAGACGAGATGGGTCAGACCTGTTCTGACCACACTGACCCTAAGCAGATATGAGCTACAAGAACCAGCCTAGAGCAGAAGGCAGGATGCCCAGTCCTATTAGCTCTGCGGAGCTTTCCCAGACCAAAGTTTCCCATTTGGTGTTTCCTACCCCAACCTCAGGACCAGTGCTTTCAGTCATCAGGTTCCCACATGTATGGCTATTGCCTGGAAGTCCTAATGGTTCCCTTACCAGCTCTACTCGTCTGAAAGAGGCAGAGGAGACACTAGGAAGGAGTCTTCCCCTTGAGTTCTGGGTTCAACAAGAGCGCCCAGGCTTGGTGAGTGTCTCCCAGGGCATACAGACCCATGCTCATCCTTACTGGGGCTACCTGGACATAAGAGGGCTGCAGCGCATGGCTGGGAGGTTAGAAACTATGGGACACCTGAAAGAAGCATGTGGCAGATGGACAGATGGCAATGTCAGAGGTGAGGTCAGCTTCCTGCAAGACCAAGAGAAGGTAACTGCCATGTAGTATCTTGTGCCACAACATCTCTCAGCTGAACAGCGCTTTGATCCCAAAGAGCTCCTCCTTTGTGAAGGGTGAGAGCCAGACTGTGCTCCCCAGATGAAATGCCTCAGGTCCTTCCCCTGCACAACGCAGCTCCCTTCTCTGCCCTCCCAGTTCGTGCTGCCTCAGCCAGCACAGGCCCTGCTCTCCCTGAAAGCTTTGTAGCTGGCTTTGCTAGTGTTTCTTCCTCTGCTCCTTTCCCCTCCAAAAACCTTCTGAGTAAGGGCCTGCAAAGGAACTGGGAAAAGGGGGAAGAGAGGCGATCTGTGAAATGCCGAGAACTAAAGGAGAGGAGCAAAACGATTCATGCTGTACTGTAGCAAATATGTCAGCAAAGGCTTCTTCAAATGCACTTGGAGCAGGTCTGAGAAGAGAGTAATTGTTTCAGAATGAGAGTCAGGAAAGGGTGGAGATGGCAGTGGCAAGGGCATCTTCTGGCACAAAGCAGGAGGCTGAAGGGCACCAAGGGCAGGGAAGCTGTATCTCCTGGGAGGCACTGGTGTAGAGGTGACAAAGGCAAAGGCTGTAGAAAAAGGGAGTCTGGTCTGAAGGGTGGGTGTGGAAGGAGAAGGAAAGGGTGTTAGGCAGATGTGAGGACTGGGAGTCCTTTCTCTGCGAGGCTCCTTGGCCCCAAAGGAAGGTGCTGTGATGGCAGGCCACCGTTGAGGGGAAAGAGAAGAGGCCTGATTCTCCACAGCACACTGACCCAGCTGAAACGCAGTTCTTGTGCTTGATGGCCTTCAGCAGAAGGGCAAAGCACAGTCAGATGACAGTGAGGTGGCATTAGTAGAGGAGAAGTGACTGGGAAAAATGTTTTTTCTTTGCTCACTCCTTTGTCCTATTCAAAAAGCATCTGTGTCACTCTGTCCCCCAGGCCAGTCACAGCTAATTGGAGCTTCTGATGGCTTTCCTGACCTTCTGGAAGCAATTGTTAAAGGCCAGCTGTTGAGGAAAGCCAGTGCAGCATTGGTGGCCTAGGATTATTTCATGGCTCCATTCCAGCAGATGATCTAATTGCCAGTTTACCGATGGCAGATCCATGATTTTTAGAGGGTATGTAACCCATGACACATGCAGGACTGCCAAAGGGGCTCCCGGAGACAGAGTGGGAGACACAGCTGCCCTCAGAGCTGAAACCCAGCTCTAGAAACAGTGCAGCCCCTCCATATACGGGATGAAGCTCACTGAGCAAAGCTTGCCTGCAGCGGGAAGTCAGCCAGTGTGTGCTACCTAGCTGTGGGCCAGCCCCAATGTAGGGTGGCCCCAAAAGAGAGGCAGACACCTCGGGTTGTCTGTGTCTGGGCTGCTGAGGAGCTTTCCCTTGACCTGAGCTCCACAAGTCAGCTCAGCTGACTCTGCCATCCCCACTCGGCATTCAGTGTGAAGCCAGCAAGAGCGAGGCCAAAGTGTCTGAATCAACCCCATGCCTACGGTGCCCGGGAAGGCTGAGTCTGATGCTGAGTCACCACTTGTGCTGCATCCGTTGCCACCACCCCCAGCATGGTAAGAACACCCCACCGGCTGTGCTTACTGCCAGGAGATGGGCTTCTTTCACCACTGCATCCATCCCCTTTAGCTTGGCTGCAGCAGTCTCACCCAGCCAGAGCTAATGAGCCAAGCTAGTTTCCATAGCCACGTTTGCTAAGCATGTATTTAAACACTGGAGAAGTGTTGTAATTCACTATCAATAAGCCAAGTCAACAGCGTTAATGCACACTCCTTCCCACCCATTCTACATACACATCAGTTACCTATGCTGAAAAGGCTGTTTTAAATGATATACAACAAATGGGGTCATGTAGTAAAATCCCAGTTTATGTCATTTAACACCCAGATTAGGCTGAAATGTAAATGATACTAAAACTTCTAAAAAAAAAGAAATCACACTTCCCTTCTCAGAAAGAAGCTGACAGAAATCCACTCACACAGCCAATTTATACTGCTACGTAGCATGCCTAACAAACCTTGTTCAGTTGAACCTGTTTTGATCTGGAAATAAAAGTTTTCTGCTCTTTTGATTCACACCAAAGCTCAGAGAAACCAAAAAAGAAGAGTTGCACGGAAACCGGTGACCTTTGGCTGATGCCTCCTACCAGCAGTATGGTGATTCAAGAAATGGAACAGCTGTAGACACTGCATGTACTGGAGAGTTTGTAAGTGCAGGAGAAATTCTTTCTGAGGATGGTTATGCCCCAGCCAAGATCACATTCACACTGAAGCTCAGTCTACCCACAAATCAAGGAAGCTCTCACATGACTGCAGCAGCACCTTGAAAATGCCAGCTGTTCTGCAGCTGGCCTGGCCTTTCTGCTGTTACCTCTACTCCAGGCAGGCTAGCAGGGACATTGGCAAGCGATCCTGAGTGCTGGGGCTAACACCACTGATGCTGCCACTGCATGGACATGCCGCGCTCCCTTGCACTTTGAAAGGCTGATGCTAACCATGCATTAGGACAGCATATTGCAGGTTCTTCAAGGGGCTGTTGGCAATGCGCTTTAAGTATGTTAAAAAAAAAAAAGTGCGTGCTGAATGAGGAATCTGTTTAGCTTCAGATATAATGGAATTTGTCTGTAATGGAAGATTGGGCAGAATGAGGCCAGCCGGCCATTTGGGAATACGGTTAATGTCATCACTGTAATCCAGGCAGTGCAAAGGGCCAGCACGGGGGTCCCAGCTATCTGTCGGCATGCCCAGGTAAGGGTCCCTGCCCAAAGGAGGTGTCAGAAACACGAAATCACTTTAGGACCTGAGCATTGCCCACTGCAGCCCTGGCCAGCCACTCCTGGCAGCTGGCTCTGTCCTGTCAGCCCCTGGAGACTCAGAGAGGAGTCTCTCGCCCCCGGGAGTCAAGGAAAACATTTGGCTGCTGCTGAACGCCCCCCTGCTCTGCCAGGCCCATCAGTCCCGCTCCCTGAAACGCTCCCTCCTCCCAGCGAAGCTCCTCTCCAGAGTCCCCGAGAGGGAAGAAAACTCATTAGCCCGGCCGCTTGATTAAGACCTGCAAACTGCCGGGGGGGGGGGGGGGGGAATGGGGGTGTCCACCGCGGCGACGCGAGGTCACCGGGAGAGGGATGCCGGCAGCCCCCGGCAATACCGCGGACGCTGCCCGGGCGTGAAACGCGCGGCGCCCCTCCTCGCCCTTCGGCCCTGGGGGTTTCCTTTGCCGGCTCTGCCGGCTGTCCCTGCCCATGGCTGCGAGGGAAGGGGGTACGAACACAGCCCGGTCGCCTCCCCCCGGCCCGGCCGGCCTTTACCCGCCGCCGCCGCCGCCGCCGCCGCCGCCGCCGCCGCCGCCGGCGGTCGCTGGGGACGCGGCCGTTGCCGGGGCGGGGGCGCTGGGCGGTGGAGGGGCTTCTGCGGGGGCAGACCCGGGTGTGGGGAGCCACCCCCGGGCCGGGCACGCGTGGCAGCCCGAGGACAGGGGGTGTGTGGGCTCGTGGGGGAGCTGGTCCCACGTTGCGCGGGGGGGTCGCAGGGGGGGTCCGGTCCGAGCCGGGACTGGTGAGCAGAGCCCGCGCAGGGTGCGGCGCTTCCGCACGCTCCGCCTGCTGCCAGTGGCTGCGCGGGGCGGCAAGAAACAGCAGGGAGGCGGAGGGATGGGATTTGGGATGGTGCTGCCTAGTCACCCAGGCCCACCGAAGCTGCTGAAAGCCAGTGCTGGTGGCCCGCGACGCTGGGCCTTGGTGGGAGCCCTCTTTTCCAGCGTGGAAGGCATGTGCAAGCTGACCAAATGTCTCTCACGCCTGGCGCTGGCCTACATTGCTGCTCCAGGGGCGTTGGTGGCGGTGTTTGCTGAGGTCCCATACACTCCTGCAGTGGCAGCTGCTGTGGCATCTCGGCAGCGTGGAAAGAACCGGGCAAATGCTCTGTGAATGATTAGGTGGCAGTATTCAAATGGTGAATGCTTTGCTGTGCTCAATATACTTGTTTTGTTGCACATTTGTATTGTAAAGCTCACCAGTATTTGCAGCTTACTTGCTAAAGATATGCTGTTGGTGCCTGAAACTGGCTTGCTTCAAGGCCTCACATTTTGGGGCTGTTACCCCTGAATGACAGATTGCAGGCAGGTCTGAGGGGGAGGAGAACAAATCTGAGAACTCCACGGACAGCAAGAAGATCTTGGTCCATCTGCTGCGTGCCCATCTCTCTTCTTTGGCCTGCTCCTTTTTTCATTCTGCTAGTGAGCACCCTCTTGTAGAGCAGGGGAAAGACCTGAATCCTCGGCAAGGCAGTGACTGCATGCATAATGCTGTGGAATATAGAGAGTAAACAAAGGGATGAAAACATGCTCTCCTTTCCCATTTCTCAGATCTAAGCATTTCAGTATTTGCCAGTAGATTTTCAGAGTGAAATGTGGCTTTTTTTCGCTCCTTCAAAATGCTGATGTGCTCAGTAGCAGGTACATGATGAGCGTAGCCAGCATGTGCCCTGTGGAAGCATACATAAAACTGGTGCCAGGTCTCATGATAGTCTTGCAAGTCCCATAATAGCTGGCATTTTTGGGAAGCTGCGCTGACTCTCATATAAAATATACCTCCTGGTCATGAAGAAGATGTTACAAATGTGATCCAAGATTACCTGAAAGGCTCAGCAACAAAACAATAAATGCAAAGAGGCATAGATGAAAAAAAAGGATCAAGATTTTGAGGCTTCTTTCATGAGTTTCAAAGATGGGGAGTTAGACTTTGGCAGCAATGTACTCCTTTTCCAGGTGTGGCCTGATTTTGTCACTCAACTCCAGAGAAGACAGCGACACCGCCTGTGAGTCAAGCTGGTGTTTAACACAGTGGGGGTGTCAGAAGCCTTGCAAAGCCCTTCACAAACTCTGGCCCCATATTAACCATGTTACTCCTGGGAACATATCTTCAGGGCTTTTGAGATCTTGAAAGGCAGAAATGAGAGCAATATAAAACTAGAAATATTTTCTCTTGCATTGATTTCTATGCATGTATTCAGCTTGACCTCTGCATTCCAAAGGAGATAGCCAAACCAGATCCACAGAAACAGCCCCCCCGAATTGCCTCCACAGTTGTGCTCAATTTCTGAGCTGAGCCTTTAACAAGCCACCAGCACTGAAGTCTTTAGCCCACCTCATGTCTAATATAATACAAATGGCATGTTTTGAAGACTTCACAGTCCAATGGAGTCCAGCTGTGCCTGCCCAGAGTCATTGGTTCCCAGAGACAATATTGCCCAAGCATGGCAGTCAGTTGAACTGGATGCAATCAGATGTTGAATCACATGCTGAAAACAAGTAGTGCTAGCCAAAAAATAGCTGTGTTGTTAACTTTATTCTACCTTAGCATTTATTTCCATGTGTGTAAACATTCCCATGTGTTTCCAGTGGGGTGTGCAGTGGCAGTTGCTCCTCAAATGCCAGAGAGTAGCTGACCGTGTGGAGGGTAAAACATCCATATCCATTCCCATTCCCCTTCCCCCTGTTCATATCTGAGGGAGGGGATGGTAGAAAGCATTGCTTCCTGGCCTTAGTGAATAGAGCATCATCCTACCAGCAAATCCCAGCTGCGTTCTGTATCCCTCCAGCTGCCAGATCTCAGATGCCCCCCAGACAATGCCTATAATAGTGGTGTGCGTTATTGGCTCTGCCGTCTTTGCCTGGAGTTTGAGGACAGTGTAACAGTCGCTGAACTTCATATCATGATAAATAAATAGGAGAGGAGCCAGGTCTTGCAGTGCCTTGTGTGGGAGGAACATATCCCACAGGGCACCTTCTGCTGCTAATGCGAAGATTTGGGTGCTGTTCTGCAGACAGAGCTATGGCTGTAGGGTGACAACCTTTTTTAGTGTCCTAGGCATGATGGACTAGAAACATGTTACCCTATCTGGCTTCTCCCACTCTGATTTCTTTGTCTCTTTGAGGGCATTAGTAAGGACTTGCTGGGAGATAAGCATTGTGGGGATGAAGGCAGCACCATATCAGCCTGGGAAGGGGAGAGAAGGGAAAATTCTTGCTTTATCTGCCCACTGCTTAAAGCTTATAACTGGGTGTGATTTCCAGCGCTGTAGCACCAGAAGCTCAGGCTTTGTCAAGAGAGCTCCAAACCTCTGCTTCTTTCATAGCACCACAGGCTTTCATAGCACCACAGGCTGTGCTTGTTGAAGATCATCCAGGGACACAGACTGGTGGCCTGTATGCAACCTGTGCACTGCAGGGACCTGCAGCAGTTAAAAGACCTAGTTGCCCATCCATGGCTGGTCTGGGGAGCTCCCTCTGTTGACCTGAACCTCTGCTCTTATGTTTCCCTTCTCTGTGGCTGTCTTGGTTTCTTTTGGCAAGAGGCTCCAGCAAGAAGCAGAGGCTTGCTCCTCTCAGAGAAGATGCTGGATGTGGCTCCTCTCAATCTAGGCATCTTCCAGTTCAAAGGGAGCAGCTGAGAGAAGCGGACCCAAGTGGACCCTTGACCCAGCAGCTCAGAGCGCAAGGATTGCTGACAGCCGTGCAACACCAGCAGTGAAGCTGTGCTGGGTGTTACTGGAACAGGGACTATTGCCAGGCATTGCCTAGTGCCAGAGCAGCAGTGGACAGTGCCCAGGCACAAAAAGGTGCCTTTCCCTCCTGCAGCCTGCTTTGCCCGGCCACCAAGACACCCTGCAGCCAGTCAGCTCTCCTCTCCTCTAATCTGCTGCTTGGTTTCTCCCTGGTGGGGTGGCACCAGCACCAGCTGTCTCTTTGGGGACCGCACAAACACATCTGGTGAGTTTTTTGCCCATGGCAAGCAGCAGGCTGTTCGCAGTGGCAGCTGGAGGTAGCAGGCATGGAAGGGACCCCCCCCACCACCCATGCACATGTCCACCCAGTCAGCTCTGCTAGTGCATCTCCTGCAGCCACCTTTGTCCTCACATCACACTGTGATGGCCAGAAGTTACCACACCAGTTCAGGATATCATTTTATTTGAGTCCTCTATGCCACGTGGGGCAGCTTCTCTAGCTGATGCCTTCAAGCTGAGGCAGCCCCCATCTGTCAGATGTGGTTCATCTCTCCAGAGGGAAGAACTGCGGGCGCAGCTGAAGATCAGGTTTGAGAGGAGGCAGTTGGTGTTTGATGTCTGCCTGACATCAAAGGGATTCACTAGGACAGGAGCCAGCAAGGTTTGTCCTTGGTGCTGGGGGAGTCCTCTTGCATGGATGGCTTCTACCCTTTCAACAAGGAGCACAGTAAGTTGCCAAAACTCGGGGACTCAGCAAATTGAGGATGCTGAGGAGCAGGGACTGGCTCCAAAGTCCTGTCTCCGGGCCCTCCTCTAGCTGGCTCCCGGCAGCTCTTGCTGGAAAACACTGCTTAAAAGCAGCTGGTATTTCATGGAGTCCTGGGGGAAGCAGCAAAATAATGGCATCCTGGAAGGAGGAAAACAACCCCTTGCACAGCCAGCACTGAAGGACGATGCTCTCTGTGCTTCCAGTCCTCCCAAAGCTTTCTGCTCTCCCTGGGTCCCAGCAGGAACTGTGCAGCTGCTAACAGCTGTTAATAGATGGGGAGAACGTGGGTTTTGTCTCATACTGCTTCCTGGGATGAATGGTAATTACCCTTAATTAGACTGGATTTGGTTCCACCTCCTACCTTCCAGCCCCCTTGGCCTGTGCTGGCAGGGAGAGAAGGGCCCATCTGCTGTGTGCGCCGGCTCTGTGGGGAGCAGGGCTTGGTAGCGGGAGCGGAGACTCATCTCCCTGGGATGTCCTGAAGGCCTTGCCTGCAGATGCTGTGGAAAGGGAAGGACGCAGAGCCTGCCAGCTGGCGGGCTGCAGGAGCTCATCTAGCCCTGGCCTTTCTAATGGCACACAGGAGCCCTGCGGGGTGTGTGTGTGTGTGTGTGTGCATGTGAGAGAAATGATCCCACCAGAGCCTGCGGGTGCGGGTGGGTTGGATGCTCTCTCTTTGAGATTAATTAAAGAAACAAGGCAGGGGAAGAAATGACCAGGGGATCTGACCTGTCATTATGGTTGGCATCCCCACCACCATGCATCGCACCAAGGACTGTGAAAAGGGGCATCCTTCTTCTGCTGCTGGTGCAAGCTAGTCCCAGGATATGCCTGGACTTGTCCCCCATCTCCCATGGGGCACAGCCCAACTGCCGTGGGGTTAGTCAGGATACAACCTGACCAAGGGGGACGTTTTTTTCTTTCTTACGCCACTCCATCTCTGGTCTGACCTCTGAAGCTGGAAGGTTTCTTTCATCCAGGTTACTTTAGTGCAGATGCAAAAATAGTGCAGGAGGTTTTCTTCATCCACTGAGGCTGTGCCTCCCAGGAATCACATCCCAAGAAAATGGAGGCAAAAGTGGATGGCTGTTAAATCTTTCCTGTACATCCCAAGCTCTGGCTCTGGGGCAGAATACCCTCCGCTCCAGTGTTTGCCCAAGATGCTTGGTAAGGCTGCACTTCATTAACCCCACCTCTGTGCCGTCCTGCCCATCTGAACAGCCATGGTATCTCAACAAATCCTTGCTGCTCCCCCAAAACTTGGATTTATTCCTGCTTGGTTCAGCTCAGCGGCTGGTAACAATTTCCACTGCGGGAACCCCTTTCCTTTAGTGACTCTTGCTGCCTGTAGCAGGGTGAGAAGAAAAGGGCAGACACACTGCCTCATCCTGCCAAGCTGAAGCTCCCCAGGCAAGACAGTTTATTTGCCTTTTCTTAGTTTTTAATTTTTTTTCCCAGATCATATGTTTTCTTGACTGAATCATGAAAACCTTCCTGCAGGCAGGATCTGTGCCCAGGGACCTAGTGGCTCCCATTTGCAAATGTCTCTCTCTTTGCTGTGGGAGCCCCCTCTACTTTCCTCGCTCTGAGATCTCTCCAACGTCAGGCTAGAAGACTCAGGTCCCTCTGCTGCCTCCCACTCAGCCCCTTGTGTTGCATCCAAATGCCAGATGGCACACTAGGCTTGGGCAGGAGCTGTGCCAGGCTCCCCTCCCTTTCTCTCCGTCCTTCGATCTACAGAAAAGAGATGAAGAACTAGCACTGCCAGATTTCAGGCTGCCACGTTTGTCCCACCTTCCCTGCTCTTCAGCCCCAGTTGAAGTGGGATTGACGTGGGAGGTGCTGGCAGAACCCCAGACCAAGGGCTGCCAGGGAAGAGAGGACCTACTCTGAAGCTGTCCCCTGTGTCCAGCTCCCAGGCTATGCTATAATTAATAAGCAATGCCTAGGACATGACCACAGCCGCTGCTTCCTCCACGCTCCCTCGCTCCACTTCCTTACTTTTTGTTCAGATGGGGTTGCTCATCACTGCTTGGTAGTTGCCTGCCTGCAAAGCACAGGTCTGAAGGTTCACCAAACTTCTGTTGGGCAGGACATGCCCCAAATCCTCCCTTATTGAAATGAGAAGGAGGAGGGGAAAAGCAGAGCAACCATCCTGCCAGAAAGCGTCTCAGAGGCTGTGGGCAGCAGAAACGTCCTATTTGTGAGCCCTGCTGCAAGCGCACGGCTGTGTTTGGGCAGCAAAACAGACTCAGGGAGGATTTGCTCAGATATTCCCAGCCTTTCTGCTTCAGATGGCTGCATTAGCGCAACACCTGCTGCTTTTGGCTCAGAACTGGGTGGCCCTTTGAGCAATCCCTCCTTTCCTGGAGGGACTCTGACACTTTCTCCTGGCTCTTCTTGATACTTAGGGACAGGCATCTCCATTAGCACTTCCTGAGCTCTAGGGTCTCCACTGTCACTACGGCGTCACAGCAATCCCCACAGATCCTCTCCCTAGAGCACATGTCCCCTCACTGCCACATCGCTGCCACTCATCTTCTGGGAGGGGATGGGGAAGACATCTCCCTTTGTAGAGTCCAGAAGGAGACATGCACAGAAACAGGGCTAGCTGCAGCAGGTCAGGCCATGAAGGAGGTAATTAATGTAATAACACTGGTCACTGAACACTTGTGATAGCCTTCCTCCTCTGCACCTCTATTCCTGTGAAATGAGGTGCTGTTGTGTCCTTTCCAAGGGTGCTGCATGCAGCCAGCTCCCCTTAGCCATGCTGGCCATGTTCCTCCCTGCCCTGTGCACTTGTGCTGCATGGCTCTCTGACATGGATGGTGTCACCTCACTTGAAAAACCTGGCAGAGGGAGAGGAGAGGAGAGGAGAGGAGAGGAGAGGAGAGGAGAGGAGAGGAGAGGAGAGGAGAGGAGAGGAGAGGAGAGGAGAGGAGAGGAGAGGAGAGGAGAGGAGAGGAGAGGAGAGGAGAGGAGAGGAGAGAGGAGCTGGCTGCATTTTCACTTGGAGGAGGAAAAGCATCTAGTTAGTGACTTCTATTCCTGCCTGGGCTTATTGCAGCCTTCATGACATTCAGAGCAGGTGTGATGCTTTTCCCTTCCCAGGCTGGGGATGAGAGTTAGTGGGAGGCTGTTTTCCAGCACTCTCATGGAGATACTCTAGCTTTTGCATGGTCTCTTTTTTCCCCGGGGTGGTCCATGCTTTGCATTTTAGCTTGTGACTCTGTGTCATTCCTTTCTCTGTCCCCATTTCCACCTCTCCCTGCTGTGGCTTGATAAATCCAAGGTGCTTTTGACAGGGGTAAGTGCTCTAGAGGCTTGTGGAAGGGGCTTAGGTCCTATAGCACAAGCAGTGCACAGGGAAATTTTGAAAAGCCCACGGCAGGCAGTGCAGCATCTTTCCCTCATATGACCACCAGAAAGCAGTTCAGAGGACCAGGGGCTTTGTTATATTTGAAATGAGGTCATTGTCCCTGCTTGCCTTATTTACCTTCAAAGCCAGCTTGGTTGTGATGCCCCTTGCAGAGGGACACCTGATACCCCTTGCAGGGGGCCACCCCTTGAAGGCTGGGGAAGCTCCTCAGAGCCTGGCCCACAGAAGAGGGAGACCACTGGGGAGGGGCGTGAGCTCTTCCAGCACCCCTGGGACAGCTGGGCTGCGTGGGCTGGGGAGGTGGGTGTAGCTGGGGAAGAAGGCACCTCTTCCATCTCTCAGACCCTTGGTGTCCCACAGCAGCACCTCTGTATGTCCTGTGTCAGCAGGGTCTGGTGTGGGGCAACTTGGGGGGGGCAGAAGGGGGGGCCCCATCCACCCCATCGCAGCAAGGGCAATGTCAGGGCAGTTGCTGTAGCGGCAGTTGGATGCTGATGGGGTAGGACAGCCTGGGAGCTTGCGTGCCAAGGGCTGCTGAGTTGACACTGTCCTTTGGTGCCCTCTTCCCACCCAAGTGGTGCCTGGCACCGGCAGGGCTGGGGAGCTGCCAGCTGCCATCACTGTCCCTCCAGAGCTGTGCTTTATGACAGATCTGCTTCCCAGCACTGCAGCACCCAGCTCCCAGGCACTGCTGGCCCTGCAGCGGGGTGTGGGGGATGTGGCTGAGCCCCAGCCCCTTTCGTGTTCCCTTTCAGGGCTTGGCCGATGGAGCCAGGGAGCCCAAGGTGTCATGCTGCATATTGGGGGGAGCTGGGTGCATAGGATCTGCCTCCAGCTGCAGCTATCATCTGCCACTTTTTGTCTGCCTGTCTCTACTGTGTCCAGCAGAATCGCAGGCCAGCTCAGGGAGAACCACCAGGCTTCCCTCTTGCGCCCCATTGCTGCTTCAGGATCACACTGGCAAAGGGACCTGGGCTCAGCCGTGGCATGCTGCAGGCTCTGCTTGCAGCTGCTGAGCTGGGCTGCCTGGAAACTGCATGCTTGAGGGTTTGTTCAAGGGCTGGAGCTTCTCTGATGCCTGCAGGGTGCCTTTGAACGCATGAGGAGTGACCCAGAATGTTCCCAAGGACTTCTGAAGTGCCAGTGATGTGCCAAGCCCGGCTGTTGCCTCTGTGCCTGGCCTGTCCCTGGGTTATGCCCTGCGGCAGTTTCTGCAGGCCAGTGTAAAGCCTTCCATCCCTGATTTCTAAGCCCAGCTGTTCCCCTCTACTGAAAGGCCTCCAAGCTCTGCCTGCTAGGGCCAACTCATTCCGCTTGGCTGTGCTTTTTGGCTGCACTGCTTGGTGGGTCTCTTCTTCCACCTCCTGGGCTGGGTGTCCAGGGTGATGCTGCTCCCCTGGGGCTGGGGGCTCCAGCCACAGAGCCCTTGCTTGTGGTTTTATCAGCAAGGAGCCACCAGCGTGGGAACTCCCTGGCCCTCAGATGTAGACAAGGGTGTCTCTTCTCCTGGAGCCTGGCTCTGGCAGGGAGTAGTGGTGCCCATAGCAGGGACACCCCAGACATCCCACCCTGTACTGCTGCTGTGGGGTCATGAGAGCCGGCAGCTTTTGATTTGCTCTCAGGGCAACCAGCCCACTGCAGGGACCTCTTCTGGCTCTCTGGACCATTCCAGGTGGGTGATCCCTGTGTTTCTAACAAGGCAGGGGAAGAAGATTAAAAGCCCAAGTGAGCAATGCAGCCAGGCTGAGCCAGGCAACGTCAGAGATGTCTCTGTCAACCCAGCAGCCGAGGCAAGCGGGCAGGCAGGCAGGCAGCTTCTTAATTATTGATGGTGCTTATAAATAAACGCTAGGACAGGGAGGAGGAGGTTACAGCGGAGCAGAGGAGCTGCTTCTGGGTGGGGGAGGGAACCTGAGAGCTCACTTGTTTTAAAGGTCATTTAGTTTTGCATCTCTTTCCCCCTTTCTCCACAAAACTCAGTGATATTTGAGTTCATGGATTATCTTCCTTGTGTATCTTCTTGCACCTGCCTAACTGGGCCAGCCAGGAGGAGGAGGAGGAGAGAGGAAAAACACACGCAAGTGGGGGCAGCGAGGGAAGGAAGGGGGAGGGAGGGAACACCATCTGAAATGTGGGACAAACAGGCAAACGAGGAGACAACAAAATTAGTAGAGCAGCAAATCCGAACCCGAGTGTAAATAATTCTTCACCATGTGAAAAGAAGGTCTACGTAGGCTCAGATTTATCTTCCCGTTCCTGGAGCTCAAGCCTGGGCAACCTCTGATGCAAAGCAAGAGGGAAGTGCGTGAAAGAAGGCTGGGCAAGGACTAGAAGGAGATGCAGGGATCTTGTCTGGGGACTGGAATAGTAACCCAGTGTCTGTGTAGCCTCAGGGACTTTCGCAGCAGGCTTGGGGTGGAGTGTCCCCAAAAAACCAGACAATCTGATGTCAATAGCTCTGGGACAGGGATCCCACAGCCAGCTGAAAACACAGGAAGGGTTTTGGACTGGAATTGCAGCAGGACTTCAAGGCTGACAGCCCCCATGGGAATCTTAAGTGACTGTGGATGGTGGAACTTCACAACTTAGTCTGAAGCTCCCCAGCTTGCAAAAGTGACACACAGGCTCTGGGTGCAATACAGACTCAGGTGAGATGGAGCTCCTTCCAGTCTCTCCCATAGCAGACCGGGCAGGACAGGGTCTCCTTCCATCCCCTCTCCCGTCTCAGAGGAACCTGTGGTGGGCAGCAGCACCCCAGTGCCTGGGGCTGGTCATGGGTGTAGCTTTACTCATTCTCCCACTGGGAGCCTGCTCTGACTGCATGATGGCAGGGTGAGTGGCTCTGCAGTGCGTGGTGGATGCAGCAGTATCTGGCTCTCTGGATGGTGGGTCTGGATGCAGACCAGGTAACACCATGGCAGCCTCACTGGCACATCCTCAGTGCAGACATCCTGGGCCCCCCACCAGCCACCATCTGGTAGACTAAGACCCAGAATGGCATAAATAAATCAAAATTAATCCCTCGATTTCTCTCCAGCAGGCTGCACCCTGGTCAGGAGGGTGGGCTCAGTAGCAGGGTGCTGCTGAGGGCAGCTGGGATGGTGGTGGCATTGGTGGTGGGGAGGATGGAGGGGGAGTGGGGACCTTCTCCCAGCAACATGGGTTTTCCTCGTGCTTTCTGGAGGAGAGAGGAGCTTGGGCTGCAGCTGAGCAAGTGGCAAGCCGCACAGAAACGCCAGCTGCAATTCAAGCTGATGAGCTGACTGCAAGGTGCTGGTGCTTTCATGCAGGGAACCGGCTGGCCTTGAAGGGCATACAGCAAAGTTGAGCTGCCGGGATTCCCTGTGAAATGCCTCTTCTGCCTCATCAGGCTCTTGGCTTGCCACTGCGGATATGCTCTGCTGTGGTGTAAGCTCAGCTCTTTGCCCAGCAGTGTTCCGAGGGAGCTGGGGGCTCAGAGTTCCCCTGCCCTTCATCGCCAGGCCCAGCAGTTGCTCCTCCCCTGCCTGCATGCCCTACACATTGCCTGTCCCTCAGCTGAACACTTCTAGGACAGAGCCATCCCCTCCTTTCCCAGGTAGCTGGGGTGCAGATGAGCTGTAGCACCAGCTCGAGGTGGCCCTGAGCTGCTTCTGAGGGATGGGATGTCCTGCCTTGCCACGAGTGCTCTGGTTTCATGGGTTCGCCACTGTTGCCTTGTGTGTGGGTGCTGCTTGGTGTGGGTGCCCAGCTGCTGCGGAGGCAGGGAGCCTGCTTGGTGGGTGGTGTGATGGTGAGAGCCCACGAGAGCCTGCACTTAAGAGGTGTGTGTGGACGTGTGAGTTTCTGGATTGCATTTGAGCACACATGTACGTGTGTGACATGACTAGTTCAGTCCATGCTGTCACTATATGCATGTTGCCTTCTGCATGCATGTGTGTATGCAGGAGTGCCAGCCTGCACAGGTTAGTGGCTGTGCCAAGCCCATGTGCTCATGCTGCAGCACATGCAAGTCCTGCCACATGCGAGGTGATGGGAGGGAAATCACACCTGAAATCATACAAAGGGAGATCTGCATATGTGCAGGTGCAAATACTTACAGTGGGTGCTTGGGAGGTGTGTGCTGGTGTGTGAGGGTATCCGTGTGCATGCAGGGGGACTGCTTCTTCTACCTGCTGGTGGGCTGGTCCTGGGGGTGTGCCTCAACCCAGGGACTGGGGGGCTCAGTGCCACGCTCAGCTGCGAGCTGGGAATGCACATACTGCTGCTAGCCCTGGAGAAATGGAAGGTGGTGTGGCCTATGGGTGCTGGGGAGACCCCAGCTGCTCCTCGTGACACATTGGCCATGTCCTGCAGGCACCAGTGGCAGGGATGGGGTGTCCCAGCAGGGGAGGAACTGTGCTCTGGTTCCCTGCACCAGCCCCTGAGCTCCCTCCCTGCAGGGCTCAGCTTGGACATGCTGCGTGCATTCAGTGTCTCCAGGCAATGCTCAGCTCCAGCCATGAGGGACCAAGCTCCACGGCTTTTGAGCCTGTGGCTCAGCATGCCTTCAGCATCCTCTGCGTGGCTTGGCTCTGCTACCACCGCTACGATCCTAGCACCTTCCTGGAGCGAGTCCCACGGGACCCAGGGTGCAGCACCTCGGGTCCCTACAGCAGTCTGCCCCAGAGGTGCCTAGGGAGAGCTGGGCTCGCAGGCACTGCATGCCAGCCTCTGACTCTGCAGCCCAGGCTATCGGGAGCAAAGCTCCTGGAGCAAAGCAGGTGAGAAGAGACAAGCATGCACTTTCTGCTTCTCTTTTGCCGAAGTCAGGTAGTTGCTTGGGATTGGGGTTGGCAAGCCCTTGCATTGCACATGCCCTTAAGGGACCTTGGGGTCCATCTGGACTTATGGAGGTGTTGCCAACCTGACAGCACCTGTTCACAGCAAAAACCCCATCATCTCTCTAATTAGTTTCCCGCTTCCTGCCATTCCTTCTGTGTGCATGTGTTTGGAGTTGCAAACCTGTGCCCAGGGTACTGCTTACACCTTAGATCCTTGATGACTGTAAAGGAATGTAAGCTGCTATTTTGACTGGAGAACTACATTTAAAACTCGTGTTTCATTCCCCTAAGCCCTACCAGCTGAGCACTGCTTGACCGGCCATGGAAATACAGAGCATCCCAGGCAGAAATATGGTGGCTACTGCTGCTGCAGCATGGGACGTGAATGCATTGTCCTTCTGCAGCAGGGAAAGGGGACAATGGGACACAAGTCTGGGGGTTCACCAGGAGAACAGCAGGAAATTCTCTCTCCTAGGTTCAGCGATGTCCTGGCATAGCCACAGCTCAAAACCCAGCATTCCTACTGCAGCAACCCACTTTACCAGCCTGGGGTGATATAAGCACCACAGATGCCTCCACAGACTACTCTTTGGTAGGGTAAGATCCTTTTTGTCCTTCAGTTACAGAGTATATTTAGTGCTACTGAGCTTACGATAAGATCATAACTTATGAACTTATGGTAAGATCATGACTTGGTTATGCTGTGACCTCATCGATAACCCAATTAAATCCTTGCAGGCTCAGAAAGAGGAAAGGAAATACTGAATTTCATGCCCAGAAAGGCCAAGAGCAGCAAAGGAGGAGAAAGAAAATGGGGTCCAAGCTGGAAGGTCTCCCCAAGACTGCTCTGGCTGAGGCAGAAGAGCCAGTGCTATCACAGCAGGCTGCAGCCCTGCTTGCTGACCAGGTTGTTCTTAACATTTATAGGAAGGTAGCACAGCACTTCCCTAGGTGCAGTGAGTGCTGGGGCTGCTGCAGATGCAGAGAAGGGACTGAGGTTCCAGCTGGAGGTGCAGAAGTTGAGGAACATGATTAGCAAACTGGTGTGGAAAAAAATATAGGACTGGCCTGATCCCACACAGTGCATGGCTGTTGCAGAGCAACTGCTCCCAGCCTCAGCAGGTCTTTCAGCTGACACCACAGGTAGCCACAGGCACAGAGAAGCTGGGAGGGCTGTGCAGGTAGTTGAGTGCTCCCTGTTCAAAGATGTACTGCTACCATCTCCAGAGCTGTTTGATGAGCTGTGGGACTTGGTCTTCAGCAGCCTCCTGCCATTTTGGGCTGCCTTCTGGAAAGCCTGCCTGCAGAAGTCACCTGAGACCACCCACAGACCCCATGTAGGATGGCCAGATTAAAACACCCCTACTCTGCCTTAGGAGCTTTATAATCCTTGCTCACTGGCGTGCATGCAGTGTAAGGCTGTGTTGGGCCTTTCCCACTGCCCACCTTCCAGTATTGCTTAGCCAAGCTGTAACTGCTGTCACATAACCAATACCTTTCAGTTCCCCAAATGGCCTGTGACTGGCTGCAGGATCATTAAGCCTTCCCCTAGTGCCCCTATGTGGGGGTAGGGGCTTATTTCTCACTGTAGGGCTGCATCTGTCATCCTGAGAGCAGGGAGCTACTTTTCCCATGGGACATAGAGGGGAAGAGCAGACCTAGGGTGCTGAGCCATCAGGCCTTTGCTGCTCACTCACTGCATAGTGCTGAAAGCCCAACAGCTCCCACAGTAGAGATGGACCTCCTTCCAATGGCTCCAAGAGCCACTGCTCCGGTTGCCTCTGCAGCAGCAGCCCTTGGCCCTCCAGAAGATCAACAGCAGGGGCTCAACTTCTCTGTGAGTAAAGGCATTACCTTGAAGGTCAGCGCACAGACCCCTGCCCCATAAGGGACTGGGCAAAAGTCTACAAGAGGTCAGTGGTTTCTAAGCTAAAAATCAGGCCAAATGGGCTTAATTTTATAAGGCTGCTGCTAACAAGCTCTACTTTTGGAGCATGGTGCAGGAGCAGCTTAACCCAGCATTCCTCTCCTCCTCCCACACCTACTCTCCAATAACAAAAGGAGACATCATCTCCTGTAGCAGCTATTAACACAGTAACACAAAAGAACACCAGGAAAGCGCTTTCCCAGTAAGACAGAGCAGCCCTTCCCCTCCCCACATCTGGTACTGATGTGGTGCAAGTGAAACACAGGAGCTGTGCAACACTGGGCACTAACACTGCTTTCAACAGACAGCACATACCATCCCCCGGGACTCCATGCATCCGCTCCAGCACCCTACCAGCCTTGTCACAAGGTCCCCGAAGTGCTGGGCTGGATGTTCCAGCCCTTCCCTATGTACAGGTTCCTTGTAGAGATGTTACAAGCACCAGCAGCACCTCTGCATCCAGAAATAGCAAGAAATTTGAGAAAGCACTAGGCTGCTCTGCTACAGTGTACAGGAACACAGGCAGGGTCTGGGATGAGCCGCAACCTGCCCCATTGGCAGGGTGATGAAAGAAATGGGCCTGTGCACCTCTCTGATGGCTGAACTCAGAGCAGCAGGGCCAGGTGCCCAGGGACCTTGGCTCACAGTCCCCTTTGCAACAAGCCCTGCTTTAGGCTCCCTTGCTGGAAGTAGTATTTACTGAATGAAAGGTTGAAGGCCTGTGCTCTTGCTGCAGCTGTCAGTGCTTTGGGGGAAGAGAGGAGGATAGCGGGGAGCACCACCAGCCCTTAAAGGCTCCCTACTTCTGCCTCTGAGTTCTCACATTTATGTCTGGCACTTATCCAAGTGCAAAACCAGCTCCTGGCACTTTGCAGAGATGACTAGGAGCCACATTAAGCCTTAGAGACCATGTATGAGATTTTGGGCTGGACAGCCGCTGACATAGGGAAGAAAACCACATGTCCTCTAGTTATGCATCTAAGTCCACCTCCCTTTTTCCCCAGGTGAGCTGTTCACTGAAAAGAGAAGGTAGAGGAGGCTCTGCTCACAGCAACTATTCACCCACTCCCCCTCAAAAAGACAGCTAAGAAAAGTGGAGGGAGTATCTCATTAGGAGACTGGGCCATTCCCCACTACAACCTCTTTACCAATCCTTATCTACGTGATAGCCATTTCCTGCTCCCCATCCATCAGTATCACTGTGCTTCCAACCCCTCCTCCCCCCCTCCCCAAAAGCATGCAGCTACTGCCTCCTCCACCTCACTCCACAGTGACAGGCAACCCTACCTGCTGGTGAAATCATCCCTGTCAGCCTGCTGTTGCTACTCACAGGGTGAAACCCACTTTTATCACTATCCTGTTGCACCTTTGCCTCAGCTACCATTTGTGATCTCTATTTAGGTCAATACAGTATCTAAAAAAATGGTGCTTTGGCTCTACACATCACTCTAACAATGAAGTCTGAAATGTCTTTATGAGTTGAGTTTGCTAGGTCTACTAGTGTTCGTGAAAAGTGACCAGTTTAGGAGGGAGATATGCTCACCTCAAGGCTAAGTGTCCTGTTGCAGGGAGTTCTGCACTGCAACACAACAGTTCCCATTCACACAACTCACCAGATCCATGGTGGTTTTTAGGTAGGTGCTGGTATGTGAGAAGCCAGTAAGCAGTGTGAGAAGAAAGGAGTTACAAGGGAGTGGCAGGAGGAAACAAGGCTAAGAACATTCATCCAAACCAAAGAGGCAGAGGCTGGGATGATTTTGTTCCCATGCTTCAGTACTGCAGACTGGCTTCAGCACTACCTACTGCATAGCCTAACAAGGCTGAGACTGCAAGCAGGGTGGGACTTCTCTTCCAATTTCTAAATTACAGTAGCTTTTTTAATCACAAGGGTGTTCCAAGTTCTGTAGTAGGATAGGACTGCTTACACAAGAGTGTGTGCTGACTTGTAGGGCTGCAGGGACAGAACAAACCTCTCTGCCAGAGCAGGGGGAAAGAAAAAACAAAAGAAACATCAGGGGATCAAACACTCTCTGCCATTTAATGGTTTTAGGATAACACTGTGCCATCTCCCCCCATGCTCTCATGGGGCCTCTCTGTGCTAATCTTGTGGCAAGAACTGCACTGTTCCAGAAGCAGCAGGATCTGCTGCTGCAGCTGGTGCTTTCTGAGGCTCCATCCCTGTATGTCCATGCTGAGAACAGGCAGCATCGTTCTGTCAGTGGGATCAGGAGTGGGGTTCTGCTGATCCCTGATGGCCAGAAGCCAAATGCTCCAATGCAGTGGCTGCAGCAACATTCAGTGTGGGAGCTGCTAAACCTTTCAGATCAGCAGAGTATAATGTGTGCTCTGCACCAAGTGTCCACGTAGCTTACAGCTGGGCTACATACAGCTGTCCTGCCACCCAAGCATCACAGTTATTTCAAGAGTTTACTCTGAGCGAACTCCAGTGCAGTAGTCAGGGCTCCCTGCATGCCCTTGGCATTTCCACTGCCCCTAGCGACGACAGAAGAACCTCCTGCCTTCCCTTCCATCTGTGTACAGACAGCCATGGCCCAGTCAGCAGCAGAGAACACAGGGAGGCAATCCTGGGGAAGAGACACAGAACAAAGTAATTTGGACTGTGGAGCACTCTGCAGTCTGGATAAAGAAAAGTAACAACATTCTCTCCTCACCCAGCCCGGGCCCTCGCTACCTGAGGTAGTCAACTCCAAGGACTGCAAAGCCTGAGCTTACATGTCAATGCTGTGTCCTGCTCCTGGGCAAACATGGCCTGGAGGATCCAGGGATATTTGTGCCCAGCAGAGACTGAAAGCATATCTGGTCCCAGTATGGTCATATGAGGTCCTACCCCTGCATGATTAACCAGCAGCACTGGGCAGAATCCCAGGGAAAGCCTCAACTGGGACCTGCTGAGCCGTGGGTCCAGCTCCCTTTTGCAGGCAGGTTCCCTGTGTCTCTACCAGGGTTCTGCTTACCTTGGACACCTGACAGGCACAGAGCACCTCACCAGAAGCCTGAGGGCTGAGCAGCAGGACTGATGTGCCAGGAGACTTGTCACACAGCTGGTTCACTACCTTCATTAAGATCTAGGAGAGGCAGGGAGAAGAGAGGTCAGGCTACAGCAAAGGAGACTGGCATGCAGCAGAAAACATGCCCAGAAGCTCCCTCTTACTCTATGCAGCACCTGAGGAACCACTGGGCCAACAAGTAATGTGGATTACTCACAGAGAGGGAGTCAGCTGGGACAGTATCAATGATGACAGGTTGGTTGCAATGTTTTGCTAGCATGCTTTGCGCCTTCTCTTCAGCCTGGAGGAGGAAACACACAGAACTTGAGGGGCTACAGGTGGCACAGTGTGGGCTGGATGGGGATATATGCATGTAATACGTACATAAGGAATGGAAGTGCTGCTCTGTGGAATAGATGGGAAACGTATGCTAGCAGAAGTCAAGTAAGACTGGCAGACTGAAATCTCCACATGGAGACCTGTACAACCCTCCTTCCTCAAAAGCAAGCAGAGATGAACCCCTTTCAAAAGTGGAGTAGACAGTGACCTCTTCAGTCACCAGCTTCTCTCCTGGACCTACACATTGCTGGATGTCTCAGGAAGGCTCCCGTGGCAAGACACTCCTACTTTACGAAAATGATAGTGCTTACTGAGAACATTAAGTCACCAATAAGCATTTCCAAAGGTCTTTTAACGTAAATTGGCAGAACACAAATGCAGTGGGAAGCCACAGCAATATACACATGGCTGGGAGAAAGGCTCTGTCCTGCCACTGTCTTACTGCAGAACCTTGTAAAGCACACTGTCAGGGCCATCTCATTTTCTTCATGTATAAAAAGGGAGGTGATGCCTAACTGCCTGTTGGTGTTTGCCGAAAGTGCTGATATGGGGCTCTTCATCTTCACAGGCAGAGAGACACAGGGATTTTGCAGGTGCCAAAACTCCAGTCAGTTCCCAATTCACTGCCATTTTAAATGGGGGCTCTGGTTAATGCCAGTGAAATCAACCCAACAACAGAGCTTATGTTGCACCGTGTGTGATTGTACCTGCTTTCTCCTGCCTTCTAATGGGACTCTAGTGACTGAATAGTTGTGAAGTGTGACAGAGACACAAGGTCCACTTGTGTATGCCACACAGTGCTACTAGCAGGCTGCAAGTTAGTGTGCTGCTGCCACAGTACCTGCTGCATCTCCAGTTTCTTGATGGCTGTGTTGGCTGTTCGCTGTAGCACTCTAAGGATAGTCTGTAATTCTTTTCTTTGCCACTGGGGCATTGGAGTGCTAGCCACCATCTGCAAGACAATTTGCTGTATAAGGACACTAAACTGTACCTAGACATAAACTGCTCTCTGGGAGGTCAGGCTGGAGCCTGGCCTCTTCCCAGACCCTCCTATACCCCTGATGTGATCAGGCCAGTCAGTCACTGTGATGTGTAGCTTTCTCTTTTCAGCTGGGCATCCAAAGCCTGGGGAAGAACCTGGGAACCCTTTTTCACTGCTCTACCCTCCCCACCATTGCCTTCTCTGACACTCCCTCTGGCAAGAGGTCATCTGCAGCAGAGGCACCTGGACACTGGTAGAAATCTTTGTGATCAAAGAGGCAACAGCAGGTAGCAACTTGCCCTTGCTATTGACCATGGTAGGATGTGAACCTGGTAGGGAGGAAGTCATGTGCCTCAAGTGTATAGAGCCCATGCTAGGATCCTTCTGTACAGGAATGTAATCCTTACTTTGGTCAACTGTCCCACTTCTTTGGAGATGTTCTGCACCTCAGGAATCAAGGTAATCCTCTCCTTCATTCGTAGGGAGACAGAGTCCACTTCCATAGCCAAGCACTGGCCTGCTTCCCGGGCCTGGAGAGATGGAAAGAATGCTTCAAATGCAACAACAGAAAGAATGAGCAGGTATGGAGAAAGTGGGGAGGCAGCAGGGTCATAAACACTGAAGTGCTGCTCAGGATATAGTGGGAAGACACCCACAGAGGCTTTAAGAACAACTGTCCTCAAGAGACTCTGAAATAGAACATTCCTCTCTAGATTTCCAACCAACACTAGATGGTCACACCCATAGGACCAAGCTGTTGTGCATTTATGTTTCAGTATCTTGCACCAGATGATCAGGATTTCAAGAAAAACTTGGGAACCCCATTGTGGCAGTACATTCCGCACCCCCCATCCTGCCAGCAGGAAACAAAACTTCTCCAGGAAGGGCGAAGGCGAAGGAAACCCTGGAGGCCGCAGGTTGAAATTTGAACTGGCCAATCAAGATGCGCCCAGTACACCGAGGTGACCCTCCTGGCCAACAGGATTAAATGACCACAGGTCAGATTCGACAGGGGTATAAACAGGGGGATTCGACAGGGGTATAAACAGGGGTCCCACCGGAGGACATGTTGGCAGTCCTCCTCGGAGCGGCGGGTCTGCAGTCGGGGACTCCCCCTCCGGTTGGGGCACCACCCGAGGTAACTCCTCAAGGGAGAGAGCCCTCAGCTTTTAGGCGAGTGATATGCACGTTTTGAGCCATCACTTTAAATCTTGGGGACTCTTAAGTCAGCCATGTAGTATTAATTCTCTTTACATCATTGAGCCTGTGGTTTTAGAAAACGTTACCGGACTTCTAACTAACTTACTGAGGAATAAATCTGAGTTTTAACACCTGTTGAATTTGGTTAGTCATGTATGCCTAACACCCATTTATATCTTAGTGCTCTTTTTTCATTAGCAAATGCAATCTTGAAACTACTGACTGGAGAAGCTAAAGGAACACTAAACCTAAAAGGAACCTCGTCAGCTGTTCAAGCTTATTTCCTGAGTTCAGCTATCTTGGTGTATTTCTTATTGCTTTCCCTAACACTAATGCTACTATTAATAAAAAAAGCTAACACAAGCTTTTTTTACCAGTTACAATCCGTATGGTTTGGAGCATTTTCTCCCTGCCAGATCTTCGTGCCCATGGTGGTCCTGCAAGACTTCAGACCAGGACAGCAGAGAGTATATAAGAAAAGCCATGGACAGTGAAGACTACTCTGCCTAGCTAGGATATACGTCCCTTGTTTCAAGTCACTCCCTCATGCCTGCAATCTCCCTTGTCTGATTAACGCATGCACACAGGTTCTCTTGGGGGATCTCCAGGTCAGTACTTCCAGCAAGGCATGCAGATGCCCCCTGCAGCTTTTCATTCCCCTGCATGAGGAAAAGCCTTGCTAGGGACACAGATGCACACGGGACAGCCAGCCAAAAAGCAACAGATTTGCAGGGGTGGGCTTTGCCTTTAGTATTCCCAATTCACAGTGACTTCCCAGTGACAGTGAGTCACTCTACTCTGACTGCAGCCTTAAAGGAAGCAGGCAAGCTTGTGGGGCCCCTGACACTTCCAGATATTCAAAGGACAGAGCGATCCCATGGACCCAATAGTACGTTTCTTACTTTTTATACAGACCCAGCCAGACCAGAACCACAGTTTAGCAGGAAAAAGACTAAAGAAAAGAAGCAAAAGGGCTGTAGGAATGAGGCCAGAGCCCTGTAATCATAAAGTGCAAATCCAACTGTGATAGGCAGGAGGTGAGCAGGAGGTGAAACCAAAGCACAAAGAATCGCACCTTTAAATACCTACCTGGGGATTGAAATTTATAGTCCAGATGCTTCCTGATATTTTGTGCCAAGTTGTTATCTTGGAAAAGGGGGTCTGAGGGGAGGAATGAAGGTCAAGGAGACAGGAGACTAGGAAAGGGGAAGTGGAGGTGAATAGTGAGGTACAGCAGCAGAGCTGAGTCCAGGGCTGAGGGAAGAAGCCAGATCAAGCACAGCAGGAAGGCTCCAGGCAAAGCAGGGGGAAACTAATTGCCTATGCAGGAACCTTACAAAGCTGGGTTCCTCTGGCATTGCCTTGACATGGCAGAAATCTCAGTTCCCTCTTTCTTACCTGTTTGGCTTGTCTCCCTGTCACTGCAATGACACGGCTAATCCCTTTTACAAGCTGACGCTCACTGATGATGGCCAGATCTTCCATAGCTCCTGTTTGTAGAAGATGCCTGCAAAGTCAGCAGAAAACAGGAAAGAGAATAAGCTGCTCCCTGGGAACAGAAATCGGGAAGCCTGCAAAGACAAGTCTCAAGTCCAGCAGTCTCTCCCCAATCCCAATAGCTTCAATCCTTTACCGTCCCTAAAATCCTGATGGCACCCTGTCAGGCAAGAGACAGCAGAGTTGAAGCTACTCGAGAGGAACCTCTGTGCTACCTGCCCAGCAGGCTGCTGTAAAATGGTGCATAACAGCTAAGTTCTGCTTTGCTTTCCTCTCCTTTCCTTCCGCAGTACAATGAATTGGGATTTTTCTCTTCTACTCAGCTGCTACTGAACCTTGTAGAAAGTAATTTTTTCCTCCAACTCCACCACTCTCTTGTCAGACCAGCTCACAGACTGGGCAGTGGACTCCAGTCATGGGGTAGTTGTGCAGTGACAGGGCACTGACAACCTCCCCTTTCCTTCTTGGCTATTCAACACGGGATATGAAAACAACTACAGTGTCTCAGCTTCTGTTACCACAAGTAGTCATTTCAGACAGCTTCACAAGAATTGATCATCTCCACTCCCATCTTGTCCCACTACACCCACAAGAATGATCTCATGACTAGAAATTGCTCATTTTCAGCTGTATCTGCTCAAAGGCCAATTTGTTCCTGGTTTGTTTTTTTTTTTCCATGTCAGCATTGTCCTAAGATTGATTAACTCTTCTTCTGCTCTCATTACTGCCTAAAGCAGAAGAGGGCAAAGATAACTAATTAAAATAATCAGAGCAGCCTCAAAATCTCAGAACAGTCTCAGAGTCTCCTGCTGGGTCCCCAGACCTCCTGCAACCTCAAAGCCAAAGCACCGTAACTCTGGTGTGATAAGCCACACATCCCTTTCCCACGCTCTGCTGGTGCTCTGCAGCTTCCACGCTGATTTCAGACTATGAAGCAAGGAAAACCGCTTTGCATTTCACTAAAGTTTTCTCACCCTCAGACTTCCAAAGCTTCCTAACTAGCCCATCCTGTCCTCAGAAGATCTCTTCGGTGAGGAAACTTAGTTGCACAGGGACAGGGAGTAGAGCTTGCAAGAATGTCTCTACCTCAGCCACCAGCACCCACAAACACACCTTCTGACTGCAAGTAAAAGTCACTTACGTCCCACAGCAGAGCTCCACAGAAGTCTGCATTGCAGCCTCAGAGTTGCAGGTCAGCACATTCTCCACAGGGACCCCCAGGGACACTATCCTCACTGGATCTGGATACCCCTGACAGAGGAGACAGGGATCAGCAGCTAACAACATGGTGCTTCAGGGGCACTTACAGACTAACTGGCTTCAGGTGTCTGCCTCATTTTACCCCTATTCTAGAGTAGCCTGGGTCAGGGGCAGCACTGCTTCTCCCCCACAGATAGCCACCATGGGGAAACAACTGGGTGACACTACAAGCTTTTGTTGCAAAGAAATGAGCAGAAACCCTACACTTCCCAGCCTCCATGTTTTACAACACAGTGTCCTGAGATCTCATCTCCATTCTATTTTCCTTCCTGAGTTTTGGGAGTCAATTCCCTTGCAGAAACCTGTTCTGTCAACATCTCTTGTGGTCCAGATGATTCCTGCTGAAGTAGAAGGCTTATGAAGATGTGTGCTGCCATCCTGTCATACCTCATCCACTGCACGGAGTCCCCGAACTCTTCTTGCCAGCATGAGGGGCACCTCAGCCGTATGAACAACCTCATTTCGTTTGATCACATCCTGAACCACTTGCTCCACTTGCTGCAGCTGCTCCACAGTCACAGGGCCCTGAGGAATTAAATCAGTCACCTTCAGGAGAAGCCTCCTGCGAGGTACAGAACAAAGGAAGGAGAACTGGTGCAGGGCCCTCAGGCAACTCAGCTTGGGCACACCACTCTCCCCGTGTCTCATCTTCCCTACCTGTAAAGGGAATTGTAAGCATCATGGCCCTCCCACCTCCTCCTCCCATGAGGCATAAGGATTCTTGATGCAAGAGCATCAACCAAACTCTTCAAGAGAGATGCTGCAATGAGTGACAGGTTACCAGGGCCAGTGCTCAGCCTGACCCAACAGCTTTCAGTTGCCAACTGCTCTCACCTGGATGACCAGCACAGACATCAGATATGTGCCACAGCCAAGCTGGTGAATCTCTCAAAGACCCCTTTGCACTACTCAGGTCAGTCCCATGACCACTGGCCTTGCTAAGTCCTTTCGCTTCTGACCCCCATTCATACCCTCAGCAAGCCCTGCTTAGAGTCAGGTCAGTGCAAAGCAGAGCCAGTCATGTCCAGAGGGCCAAGTTTCATTGCTCAAATAAAACATAACCTATCTCTAAAGGAGTCATTATGGTGAGAGGAGAAGAATCCCTGGAGAGAAGGCCAGTACTGGGACATTGGTACTGCTGAGAAAAGAAAACAAAGTCCAGAGTAACCTTGGTATCGAAGTCAAAGCGCAGCCACTCTGCTGTCACATGGGACCCTCGTTGCTCTGTGTTGTCACCCAGGACACGGCGGAGTGCAAAATTCAGCAGGTGGGTAGCAGTGTGGTTCATCATGCAGGCCAGCCGCTGGGCCTGAAAGGACAGACAAGTTGGCAGGAAGTGCTGGTTCTCCACAGCTCAGGGGAGCAGGGGATGGCATGAAGAGATAAGGGAAAGGTTGCATGTGAGGGGATGGGAGAAGATGGGGGAAAAACAATGGGTAGTACAGCTGTCAGATTAATTTATGTCACAGGGCAGATCTAACTTCTTTTCCCCATGGGATCACATCTGTAAAACAGCAAAGGTTAAGCTAGATACTTCTGGACAGACCAATGGCTCATAGAAGATCCACTTGTGAGGTCTCCTTCCCACTGCACATCACAATGAAGAGCAGTCTCAGGAATACAAGGGACAAGGCTCTACTGTGCCCAGGTTACTCAGGACATTGCAAGACTCTCAACGCAAGGCTGGGAAAAGGTTAAGAGCAGTGAGTTATCACCTCATCCACAAAGAGCTGAACTTGGTCACCAGCACGGAGGGTTTCAACAGCAGTGACCTCATGGATCACATAACCACCACAGAGATGAACAGACTCTACAGGGAAGAGTACGTCCTGAGCAGAGAGACAGAAAGATGAGTTAGGACACAGGGAAAAATCCAAATACCTGTGGTAGGTGCCCGCTTAATCCAACTGGGAAACACAACCCCCGCTGATTGGTAAAAGACAGGGATAGAGTGGAAAAAGCAGGGAGAAGCTTACTGCAAATGTAGCCAGCATGCCTCAGACCTTCCCTGCACCCAGCCACTTGCTGCACAACATGTTGAGCCTGTCAGCTTGCAGAGGGGCAGTAACATCCCCCATGCTGATGAATTTTCCTAACAAGAATGCTTGTCCATGAGAAAATGGACAGCAGCTGCCAAGGCATCTGTCTCGGGCATCCGTCTCAGGCATCCAAGGTGCCATTTCTCCCTCACTGGGCTGGCAACAGAAACTTGATCCTTGCTTCAGCTTGGGGAGAAGTGCTGAGCAAGGCACTATCACATTCTGCAAGGCTAAAAAGGCAGCATCAATGCCCAGGGGTGATTCTCAAGAGCTGGAATATGGGAAGGAGAAAAAGCTGCACCCCATGTAACTTCCTAGGAGAGTGTCAAAGCTCTCCCTCAGGCAAGGTTGAAGAAACATGCTACAGAAGTAGAGATCCTCCATGATGCTTTTGGAGGGATAAGAGTTTTTGCACTGGGTCTCAGGTTGGGCACTGCTTGCAGTCATCCAGGACTGGCCAGAGACAAGTTACTCAGCTCATGGACTCTGATCACTAATTGCCTTCTCTCTGCATTACAACCCCAGCTGGCGAGAGTGCAGCACACAGAAGGGAGACCCAAAAAGACTTTACATTCTTCCCCACCAAGACAAAATTGCAAAGGTCTGAAAGAGACAAACAGAGCAGCAAGTACACCTCTGTGAAGTTACTGCTGCTTCTCCCTCACCCCACCAACCCTGATGCAAAGCCAAGGGAACTGACATGAGTCAGCAGCTTGCAAATGAACAGAGTAAACCAGCTCACCACTCGGGGAATTCTGCCTGGCCTCAGTACCCATGGCAGCCTTGGGTTCAGGCAGCAAAGGGTCTTACCTGCTGTCCTAAATGTATCATGTAGCCTTGGTCAGAAGCTTGCCCGCCCTGCTCTGCATAGAAGTTAGTCCTGTCCAAGATGACACCACAGCGTTGCCCTGCCCCAACCTCCTTCTGGAGAGACTGATCTCTGTACAGCATCAGGACAGTGGCCTGGCATGGGCTGAACTCTGTCAGGGGGAAGAAAATGGCAGCATTTAGTGCATACACCCTGACAGGTTGCAACAGGAAAGGAGAGGGTCACTCCTTCATGCCAACCCTGCCAACACCCAGCCTTACCGAAAGGTGGCACTTTGCCTTGAGAGGAAAGCATCAGCTATTGGCAGAAAGGACAAAGGATCTGTTATTTGGAACTAAGTCACCCCTCACTTACCTAGTGACAGACCTGCTGAGTAGCAGGTAAGCAGGCAGGGATGCCCAATCTGGCTCTAAATGAGCCGGCTAGAACAAGATGTGGCACAGACACACCTGCAGCGTGCTACCCTGCAAGCTTGGGAAACCTGTCTGCCTTCTCTGAAGAGATGACAGGCTTGGTGGACAAGGAATGACAGGGACGTCACCTTCCTCGATGCAGCAAGCTTCTAACATGCTCTCCTGTAGGCTCCTTGAAGCCAAATTTGGACAATATGGACTGGACAGGTAGACCATAAGGTGGATGTATAACTGGCTGCGCAGCTGGCCCCAAAGAGAATTGCTCAATAGTTCAATGTTCAACTGATATTCAATTACTAGTAGAGCTATTTTGTGGCTGCTATTAGGGCCAACACCATTTAACATATTCATTAATGATTATCCATGACAAGATGGGATGTACCCCTATCCTGCTTGTGTATGGCAATGAATTGGTGGGGACTGGTTGACACATTGAAGAGCAGAGCTGCTTTTCAGAGGCATCTCAGCAGGCTTCAGAAATGGACTGACAGAAACCTTGGGGTCCTCAGGAGCAAGCTGAACACAAGTCAGCAGGGTGCCCCTGCAGCAAGGAAGACTGCCTGCCTGCTGGGATGTATGAACACAAACATAGCTAGCAGGTCAAAGAAAGTGGTTATTCGTCTCTATTTAGGACTTGTGAGACTACATCTAGAGTACAGGAAATTCTGGTTGTACATAAAAGAAAAAAAAAAAACTTTTCACACTAAGAGTGATAAAGAACAGGAAACAGAGAGGATGTGGGATCTCTGTCCTTAACGATACCAAAAACTTAAATGGACAAGGCTCTGAGCGACCTGATCTGACTGTGAAGCTGATGTTCCTTTGATCAAGAGATTGGGCATCCAGAGATCCCCTCCAAGCTGAACTATTCCATGATTCAGAGACTGAGGAGGTAGAACAGTTCTAGCTTGGAGATTTCAGCCAATGTCACTGCTGAGCTTTTCTCCTCTATCGTGTTCTTGCCATAGTATATATAGCTTGAATTGCCTCACTTTCTGCTTAGTGGGGGTTGCCACCAGCACACTGGGTAAGAGGGAGCTGGCTGTACACAGCTATCTAATTGTTTGTGACAGCCACACCACCTCTTACTCTGTGGTTTAGCTTAATGCTTTCCCTAGAGCATCAGCAACCTCAGTTACCCTAAACGATAAAAAAGCCTGCACTGGCATCTAGTGGTCTGCCAAAGAAATAGCAAGTGCACAGCATTAGACACCTACCTTACTTAGCCCTTTGCATAATTATTCTGCATTCTCCCCAGCACTCATGCCCAGGAGCCTAATTGTTGGGGACAGACTCATCTTCATCAGAAATCAACAATCCCTGCTTCACCACTGCACAGTAATACCAGCCCAGAGCCTTCTGGGGACACACCAACAGCAACAAGAAAAGCACCTACTTTGGGATGAGGTACAGGGGCAGAGAAGAGATGCAGCAGCAAGGTGGACAGGTTTGAACCACAAAGTACATGTTCTGCATGCATGAGGTTAGGCAGTAAAAGCAGTCTTGTGAGGGATTCAAGCACCCTCAGGCAGACCATGCCTTACAGACGGGACCTGGCCACTTACCGTACTGCCCGTGCTGCCCAAGTGTGTAGGCATACTTTGGAGAGTCATCAGTAGCAGGCACATTGTTGCTTTGCAGCTGAGCCAGTGAGTGCACATCAAGGCATGTGTCTGTGTCCTCCAGCTGTCCTGCCAGTGGGCCACCAGCCTTCCGCTACAGCACGAGCAAAGGCACAGTTAGATGGGAGATACCTGGGGGCACTCAAACTGACAACTGGAGCTATAAGACTAGGAACAACTTCTTCCACCTTCCTGGAAAAGGCTTGTTTAGATCCAGGTTGATGGAAGTTACTGCTAAACCAACCCCATTCCTTCAAACCCCACAAGCACTTAATACCACCCTGTGCTAGCCTTGAGGCAGGCTATAAGCAACAGCTAACACAACCCTCCCAGCACAGCTTGCTGTGTAGCTGTGAAACTTCCAGGCCATTAAAGCTCAGAAGAACAAGGCCCTGAACCAATTACTGCACAGGAGGGCAGTGCAAGTCTTCCAGCACTACAGAGACCAAGGAGATTTTGTAAACTCTTTATAAATCACATGCTGTTTGGGCTGTCTAAGCTGGCTCTGATTTGTGCAAGGAGTTGGACTATCTGACAGAGGACAGTCCTAACCTATATAATTCTATGATAACCTTCATGCCAGCAAGTCAGCATCATAAAACACTTCTACTGATCTGAAGAGAATCACTAGCCAATACTTTTCAGTGCCACACCCATGAGCAAAGGCATTGCGACCACAGTGCTGTTTCAGACCCAATTCCCCTTCAGGGAAAGGACACATGGCCTTGTGGTGCACCTGAAGAGCCTCAGCAGTGACAGGAATTCTGCCTCCATGCTCTCAGGAGAGAGGGAAGGCTCTGAATTATCCTGACAAGGCGTGTCTCTCTCTTACCTTTGCATCTTCTAGAGCAAGTTCATTAAAAGCAGCTGAATCCAAACCGATTCCCTTTTCTTCAAGGATCAAGTCAATCAGATCCAGAGGGAATCCCAAATTCCCATAAAGAGACCAGGCTACTTCAGCTGTAGGACAAAAAGAAGGACATGAACTCTGTGTGAACACAGAAAGCAAAGGCATCTCAAGATTGCTTGGATGGGACCAATCTAGTGTGTGCCTTGGTAACCAGAGGCACCTGTGTTGTGTGCTGGTAATGGGGAAGGGAAAAGAAGCCATGCAGTTGTTCTTGTATGGGACTGAGTATTAATGATGCTCCACAGCCCCATCCCTGCTAAAACTCAGTGTAGCACATCTAGACAGGCAGCTGCGCTGGTTGTGTCCTGAGCTCCTTCTTTCAACTGTGTCTTGTAAGGACCTAGTTAATCAGTCAATAAAGCAGTCAGGGATTGTTTCTAACTTGTCTGGTGCCTAGTGTGTCATGAGAACAATTGCAATCTGGAAAAAGAAGCAACATCTGCTCCTCTGCCTGGGGCTAGAAGGTCACAGAAAACACATGGGGGAGGCAAACATCCACCAGTTTTGACTGCAATGCTTGTGAGGATCTGGATCAAACCCTCTTTTAGTGCAGCTTGTCAGAGGAGGGACACTCACCTGGGAAATTTGTGGAGGGCTCCATTTGCTGCACTGTCCGCTCAATGATACGCCTCCCACGCTCGAGGGAGGACTGAAATGCTGCTTCGTTCTCATTGATGACATCCATGATCTGCCCAAGGATCAGAAGGGATAGCCATAACACCTCAGGTAGTTCCCCAGCTCAGCTCTGCTACAGTCAGCTCAAAGCAAATCAAGCAGGTGTTTAACAGGGGTACTGCGTCTGCTTGAACCAGCCTTTTTGTTCTGCAAGTATCCATCACAAAATCGCCCCGATGCATTACTAAACAGTGCCAAAGTCATTGTGCTTCCTATCACCACTCCTGTCAAGGGAATGTTGACCATCCACCTGGGGAAGGCTGGAGGCTGACAAATGCTCCCTGTGAGACATTCATGTCTGTGACCCAATTAAAACTGCATGGCTGGATCAGCCAGAGAAATTGCTCATCACAGTTGCTGTCAGCAGAAGCAAGCCAGGACTAGCCTTAAATCACCGGTTGGCTTTGGACAAAGGGTACCCAGGCTAGGACAGGCTGTACTTGCACTCAACGAAAGAGCTACCCTAGCTTTTTTAGGGCAACTGCCGCCTTATACAAGGACAAGCAGTCCCTGGTAAGAATCTAATAGAGCACTCACAAGGAAATCTGCCACAGATACTTCTCATGCCCAGGATACAAACATGTTCCCAGCCCATCTCAGCCCACCCATGAGAACATGGTGATGTTCCAGCTAAGTCCCAAGGAAAGGCTGACTTCTGCCCCTGAGAGCAGTGCCTCACAAAGATAATGAGAGACAGGGTTTCTCTCCAGGGGATTCCACACTGCTCACCTGGTCTGCATTCTTTGTCAGCTCTGGATAGGCATCTCCCTGTGGAGTGAGCCTCAGTTAGTGATAACATCCTCAGCATCTTCTTCGGGGGATCTCACAGCATGCCACAAGCATTATAGAGGTTTCTCAGGCAGGTGAGTGTGAAAGGAACCCTAGCACACAGCCCCATGGACAGCAGCACAGGGGAAGAATCACACATGGACTTTCAGTTGCTGTCTCCTGGCTACCTCCAACCTCTGCTAGCCCCTCTTGGGGGCACAGCATCTCTTGGCAAACACATCCATTTACAATGGGAAGAAAGCATTGTCTTTTAGGATGCTGTTAGTACTCACAGGGACCAATTTCAGATGGCTTTAACCAGATACAACAGCTTGGAAGCCACTGCCCTCAGGAAACAGCAACATGTGCTTGTATACACTTACACACACACTTGTGCTGACCGTACTGCTGGTCACACTAGGCCCCCTCCCTCCCATCACAAATGATCAGGAGACAAGATTTTTTTACTGCTGTGATGCATAGCACCAGCTACACCCTCCTGGAGCATCTTTACATCCAAGATTGTCTCCTGACAGTGTACAGGAAAGGGACATGGGGCTGAATAGACACGTGTGACACTTCTTCCCCCAAGGCAGCAGTTTTAACTCACCAGCACTTCCACTACAGTAGGCACCAGGGAGGCCAGGAGCCCAGGTGGAGCGTGAAGGACTTCAGAGCAAAAGCGGACAGCCCTGCGCAGGATCCGACGCAGCACCAGTCTGAAAGCAGGGCAGGATTTGCCAGGCAGCCATGTGACATCCCTGCCCAGATCCCACATCCAGCACAGCCCCCCCTCCAGCTCCTCTGGCCTCATCTATTGCCACAGGCCAGCTGCTCCCCACACTCTACACCCATCCAAGCATAAGCCTGCAGATCAGAATCACTTTCAGGCGCTCACCTTCCTGCCTCCCCAAAGCTCGTGCACTCCCCCATCTTGGGCTTACACCAGAACCTCTCCCCTGGCTGTCCATACTCATTTCTAGACCTAACTCCCTCCACCCCATGCCATTTCCTTATGTCCTTACTCTGCTCCAGAGAAGCCTGGGTAGATGCCATCAGCGATGCACACGCACAGGGCGCGCACATGATCTGCCACCACACGGTAGGCCATATTCACATGCCCAACATCAGCATCCCCGACCAGGCCTTGGTATTGGGGTCCCCCACAGCCCTAAAAGAGAAAGTAAGGAGACAGATCAGCAGAAATTAATGGCTGCAGGAGGAAAAAGGTTCAATGCAAGAGGCAGCCAGCTACACTTGACATCATGTTTCTCAACTACCTCTGAACCTGGTGCATCTAAGATGTACTCATCAAATCCTTCCAGAGCATTACATACAAAGACTTCCGTACCTAAGATAGGTCAGCCAATGCCCTAGCACTGCGGAATTTAAGAAACTTTGGAGGAAAAACGGATAAGCAGTGCTGATACCCCAGCAGATTTTCAACCTGGAATTCTCCCCAGTTTCCCTAGAATGCTGCTCTGGACCTGGCTCGACACAACTCCTGTCTCAAAATACTGCACACTAACATGTGTAGAGAAGGCTGTACTATGGTACCAGACAAGCAGTCTGCATTCAAGTGGCTTTTGCTTAGCTGTGACTCCGAGCAGAAGCACCATCACCTTGTGAATGGCATCCAAGATGGGAGTGAAGAGATCTGTGTCATAGTTGGAGCGTTTGTTCTGCAGAACTGCAACCAGCCTTTCCAGGCCCATTCCTGTATCCACGTGGTGCTGCGGCAAGGGAAGCAGATTCCCCTCTACCTCTCTGTCAGCCACCCAGGAAAAATAAAAGGCAAAAGAGAAGCCAGGGTCACTTCAGGGGCAAAGAAAAGGAGCAGGTGAGTCAAAGAGAATGGGAGAGTGACAGGAGATGGGAACAGCAGGTGACCCCACAAAAGGAAGCTCAGGGACAAACTAACAGCAGCCTGACTCGGCACTGTCAGGCAGCCAGGATCCGACCCTGAGATAGCCAGGACAGACTGTTCCGTAGGGAAAAAGGCCTTCCCTGAACAGGGGCCCATGGCCTTCTCCTCCTGCAGGTTTCTCTGGCCTGCTGCAGACCTCAAGAGACCTCTGGGATGCAGCAGTGAGGGAGAATAGGTAGCAGAGGTTGAAGGAGGACAGGACAAATAAAGCAAAGGGGACCAAGAGCCACACTGGACACATCTCCACAGCTTCCCTCTTGCTCCTGTACTGCCACCTCCCGGAAAGCAGTGAGATGTCTGAAAATATACATGTATGATTCTGGAGTCAGACAAGCGGGAAAGGCTCTGGAGTTCAGACCAGATGCCTGGTACCTGCTATACTGCATGAAGACCAGGTTCCAGATCTCTACTACATCGGGGCTACCCTGGTTCACCAGTGCTGCAGCATTTCTGCCACCACCCACGTGGTCATAGTGGATCTCTGTGCAGGGACCACAGGGTCCGGTGTCCCCCATCTCCCAGAAGTTGTCCTTCAATGGAAAAGGAAGCACATGACTGGCAGGCACCCTGGAAAGGCAAACAGAGGTGGCAGTGCTGGGGCATGCATACAAAGCACATAGTAGCCTAGATCACAGAGAAAGCTGGAAAGGAGGAATCCTTTCTGACTACTACAACTCAGTAACCAAACACATTAGGATTCCTTTGCTTCTGTTCACACAGAGTTACTCTCCTTAGCAGGAACAAGCTGGACCAAACCAGACAGGATCCTACTCACTGCCCAGAATAGCTAGCAAACACAGTCTGGCTCCTGCTGACAGAGGCAGGCTCTCTACTGGGTCTGTGGAGCCACCTTCCTCCTTGGAAGGAACTCCAGCAGAGCTAAGACCTGATCACAATGGACAAGGCTGAACACCAACAGTGGCACAGAACTGGCTGCCTTGGGTTCGAAGACCACATACAGCCTGGAACAAGCTCCCAAAACACTGAAGTGCTCTCTGCAACAGCTTCATCCTCACACTGAAGCAGCCATTGCTAGCTTCAGTGAATGTACTCTCCACAGCTCATGATGGAGAGGAAGAAAAGGATCAGAGATCCTTCACACACTTCACCTAGGCCAGCTAGTCTCAGCTACACAGCCCCCCAGATTGATAACATTTGAGAAACAGCTTAAAGGTCAAGTGCCCCAAAGCACTCAGAGCCCAGCTGACTTTTAACAGCCCAAACAAACCAGAAACGAAGTGAATTTAAGACACAACTTTTGGCCCCTACATCTGATTCCCATCAACTAAATAGCAAATGGGAGACTATAGAGACTGAAATGTCAGCATCTCCTGCTCAGAATCTCTTCTCTAACACACTTACCCCAGGCAGAGCCATACATCCCTGCACTCCTCATCTGCGCTCAGTCCCAGTGAGGAGTCTCCAGCAAAATAGGTGACGTAGAGACGATCTTTAGGAATCCCATAGACCTCTGTCAAGAGGTCCCAGGCCATGCTACACGCCTCCTCCTGAGCAGGCAGGGAAAATAAGCAAAGCACAGTAATCCAGGATGCATAGTGTTGCAGAAAGGGTCTTTAGAATGGGAGTCAAACACCAAAGAAGTTAATTTCAGCTGCTCTCTCCCTTTCAAATTTTAAGGTGCAGTGCAAAGAGCAGGATGAGGGTCAGGCAAGTGAGACGGCTCACTCCTGCCTGTGAAAAACTGACATTTTTAAATTGTTGGGAGACCCTCAGGTTTGCAGCATGGCCTACAGCCACGTGCTTACTAGCAGTTACATGTATTATTTTCTTTCCAAGGAAAAAATGTATTCACTAGCAAAACAACTAGCATCCTTTATCCTTCTTCCCTTTTCAAACTTTCTAGTAACAAGCATTAAATGAATGGGAAACCTCTTTCACCACATTAAATGGTCAACACTGGTATTCACACAAAGAACTTTGATTTGTGCGCGTTGTTCGCAGCTTCAAAAGGCTGAGTGCTTTAAGAGTTGCAGGGCACATTTAGTGATTCAGCACACCACCTGACTGCCTCTGCTCCAGGCCACAGAGCTCCCAAAAAGTAATTTGGAGCTTACTAAAATGCCTTCTGCAGACAGTCCTGTGGCACTACAGCACAGCTCTGAAAAAAAGGCCGCATTTCCCCCTAGAGAGGGTTTGCTCCTATCGCCTCACCTTAAAGTAATCCCCAAAGGACCAGTTCCCCAGCATCTCGAAGAATGTGTGATGGTAAGTATCGCGGCCCACATCCTCCAAGTCGTTGTGCTTCCCACCCGCTCGCACGCACTTCTGGCTGTTCACCACCCGCCGGTGCTGTGCCAGTTCACTCCGGGGATGCACCGTGCCCAGGAAAATGGGCTTGAACTAGAAATCAAGGCAGAGAGACACCCGCTGTTGCTAGATGCCACCCAGCGCTGGGAGCTGTGCCTGGGCCTCCTGAAACACAGGCACGGCGCTACGAGAGCCGAACCGGAGGGCAGCCCGCGCGGGACCCCATCCCACCGCAGGAGACCTCCGTGAAAGGGGCTATCCCAAGACGCGGCGGGCCCGGGAAGCCGGTGGAGGGGACCTTCGGGGGCGGGCCGCAGGCGGCGAAAGCCAGACCCCTGGGCCGAACGCAGGCCGGTGGAGGTGGGGGGAAGCACCTGGTTCATGCCCGCGTTGACAAAGAGGAGGCGAGGGTCGCCGCGGGGCCGGACGGGGGCCGAGGGCAGGCGACGGTGGCCGTGGCGCTCCTCAAAGAAGCGGAGGAAGGCGGCGCGGACCTGCCCCGCCGGCGGGCAGCCGGCAGCCCCGCGGTGGGGCCTGCAGCGCCAGCGCCACGGCACCGCCAACAGCAACAGCCGCCGCCGCAGCCAGCCAGCTGCCGCCATAGTGGCCGAGGGCGGAAGGCGGCGCCGTGGTTTCAGGAAGGGGAAGGGAGAATGCCGTAGGCTGGAGGGGCCGATGAGTTAGCGGAGGACTGCTATAGGGCGCGGCTGCTGAGGGGTTCACCGCTATCTTCCCGCTAGCTCCTAGGGCGCACGCGCAGCCTCTTCTCGCGCTCCGGGTTCGATTAGCCGGCCTGTTGGGTGCTGCGCGGCCGCTACGCTCTCCTTCGTCTCGCGAGAGCGCCGGCGCTGCCGTAGCGATTGCTCCCGCCTGCTGGGGCGGGCGGACGGCATGGCGGCGCGCGGGGCCTCGCGGCTGGCCTGGTGCCTCCGCCGGGTCGGGGTTAGCGGCGACTGGCTCCTGTTGGAGGCCGGCACGCAGGTGAGCCGGGCCGGGCCGGGTCGGGTCGGGCTCCCCGTGGGCTCCGGCCCCTCGGAGGGGTCGGGCAGCCGAGGAGCGGCCATCGGCGCCGCCCGGGGCGGGGGGCCGTTACCGGCGCCGCCCGGCCCGAGCCCCATCGTGGCGTCCTCCTCCCCGGGCCGCGCGGGGCAGGGGACGAGCGGCCCTCGGCGCGCTTTGTTTTGGGAGCCGCGTTATTCCTTCACGCCCTTCCCGGGAGGAAGAAGTCCCATCCCATCCCGGTTAACGAGCAGCCGTTGTTAATGGCTGCTCGGAGGAGCCGGCCGCTAACCCCGGTGCACGCCCGGCCTCCTCGCGGGGCGGCTCGGCGGGGCGCTGCCCGGCGCTCCCAGGGGCCGAGGCGGCGGGGAGCAGCGGCCAGAAACGGCGCGTTTCAGCACTGGCAACGTGCGAGGCAGCGGAGAGCGGGGCGCGGGCGTGAGAGCAGGCGCCTCAGTCCGATTTGCCAAGCCTTCGGTCGTTAATCTTTTTTAAGACGATCTCGTGTCTAGGTAGGAGTTGCTTGTGACAGAAAAGTAAAGCGGGGAGTGGGAACCCTTAGCCTAATTAACAAGGTGATGCTTTGGTGACGCTAATGGTAAGCGTGTTTGAGTGTTGTGGCTTAAGTCATTCAGGTGTAAACGAAGTCACGTTTTAAACCTGTTTCGGTATGGTACAGGAATAACCCCTTTTCAGTGATCATGTTTTTTAATTGGAAAGCCTAAATGGGTCCTTGGGCTCTTTCCCTCAAACCCAGCAGGCAGAGACGTGGGTTGGGGCACTGTAAGAGGATTGCCGATCTAGTGCTTGGAATCAGGAGGTTAGGTGTTGCTGGTTCATGCTCTACGTAATACCTTTCTGCATACACATTGCAAAAGGTACCCCTCTAAACTCTTCTTTTAGTGCTAGGCAACTCTTTAAGCAAATGTATAGTTTTATTACTCTCCCGTTATGGATTTGAAGCCAGGAGGTGTGCAAGTATGGTCGTCCGTGAAGGCCTTGAGTTCTACATCAGCAAAACTTGCAGCCAGTGCTCTGTTAATTGTGCAGAGAATCTCGTTCAAGATGTTATTACTCCGATCATCCGCACAGCCCTACAGTCCTTGTGACAGGCAACAGGGGGACTGACAGCATGCCATTACCACAGGCTTGCCAGGCCACAAACCACTTTCATTGGGGATTTAAATGTTGGTGCTAAACTGCGCTGCTGAGGTGTGGGGATGTGCTGTGATCTGCCAGTACCATGTGGGCAGCAGCAAACTCCAGCAGGCATGAGTGGTAACGTCTCAGCCCCCCCAATGCTCAATGAACTTGATCAAGGGGAATTTTTGTGACTGGCCCTACCTGGGCTTAATCGTATCAGATGCGCGTGACCGAGTGTGAATAACAGGGAGTCTTTATCCACCTGAGTCTCTGTACCTCTTACATATGCAATCCAAGTTGACAGAACACTAATATATATCAAGCGTTTAAGAGGTACGGACCAACGTGCTTAGGTCTGCTTTCATGATCTTAGTTTTCTTCCTTGCATTTAGTTGTGACATGGGAGTCCGAGTTCTTGCTTTAAACTCAAGGTGAGGCCTGCTCAGGTAATGTGTAGTGAATGAACTTTTCTTGACTGCAGCATCTTGCCATCTTGTAGGAATTGGAAGGTGTGACACAAGTGAGTTGGGATTGCAGAAGAAAGGAAGGGCAGCCTTCATCTAAGGCATAAAAACTAGAGCACACTTTTATAATATTCTTCATCTGATTTAACTGTGGGCTTCTGCTAAAAGGTGTTTGTCCTGCTTTTTGTGGCTGCATGTTCCTGCTGTATTATGTTGGATCCGTGTGGTTGTCTAATGACATGATAAGCTGACTGAAAAATTTGTGCAACGCACAGATGAATAAGAAAGGTGTGTATGACTATCAGATCTTGCAAAGGAGGCAGCGGAGGGAGGGAGAGCAGAGCCATGCTTTAAATGGCAGTCTGCAATTAGATCAGATTTAAGAAGACACTGTGAAATGGTACAATTAAATTACATCCCTTCTTCCAGAAGATGCGATTAGAGTCTAATCAGATTATTTAGATCACTTTCACCACTGGTTATGAACTGCATGTAGCTCAGTTTGAGCTGTGTGGTTGATGGTGTGGTTTACAAAACTATTGTGGATTTAGGGCATGCTTACATGTCCATTTTTTTGGTGGTGCTTTTCTGGGCTATTTTTTCCTGTGTCTTTCCTGTTCACAGACAGTTAAACAAATGCAGCTAATGAAAGAAGAGGGTAAGAAGTAATCTTTAGACCTGCAAACAGTTGTACTGGTTAGAAGAAATGGTGTTTAGTTAGGTAATGACTGAGGTGGGACATGGATGGATTAAGAGTGGCTTTGAGCAGCTTTGCTGCTACAGAAGGTTTCCATGAAACCAAGGCTGTAACCTGCCTTAGCACAATCAAATTTTCCTCAATGGGAGAGAAAGAGAATACTTCAAACTTTGTAGATTTCAATTTTCTATCTACTCTTGAATTTAAATGCAAAAAAAAAATAATTAAAATCATATTATCCCAAACTCTTTGGAAATATCTATAAGATGCTAATCTAGATAGATTTCTGCTGTACTTGAAATGACATTGTACATTGAAATGAAATAAACTGAATTTACCATGTCATTGCTGATTGCAATTACTAAACTACTTTATTTTTAGGTAACTGTAGGCCGAGGATTAGATCTCACGTACCAGCTGGTGTCAAAAACCTGTCCCTTGATGATCTCTCGTAAGCATTGTGTTTTCCAGCAAAATGCAGAAGGGCAGTGGACTGTCAAGGATAACAAGGTACAGAGACTGATTAAAGACCTTGTACTCTGAGATTCACTGAAGAGAATGCCCTGTTTGGGCTCAAACAATATATGGGCTATGATATAACATTGTATAAATGTGATAGAAGGACTATGGGAATGTGTCTTGCCAGTTGTGCACTTCCAGCAGGAAGCTTCAGTCTGCTGCAGTTGGGATGCAAAACGTATTGCTTTCTGTATATAGATTCATCTCTTGGTTTAGCATTTTTCAGACAATTGTAGTCTTGCCAAGGGCACTTTGCAGTCTGTGAACCTGTTTTTTGTTGCTTTCTTAAAAAAATCCTATGAATTTTGGCAGTATTCAAAAGGATAATATTCTTGTACTGCTAATGAAAGGATAAACTGATACTCCTTATTGTAGTGACACAATTGCTTTAATACAATCAACTACAACAAGAATCTATTGTAAGAAAAAACATGCTTCATGTTATGTTCAAATGAGTTTCTTCTGAAGGTCCTCCTCAGCTGATTAGAATAAAGTGTCGACATTGGAGTCCTCAGCTAGGTCTCACTTTGTCTTCAGTAATCTGTTATATCACAATCTCTCCACTTTCTCATTTGGGCTGAAAACTGTAAAATCAGTAACTTGCTTTAAAACAGCAGTGGTAGAACAAAAATGTTCAACACATCATGCAGATTTGACTGTTTGGGTCAACAGCTGATTAGTCAGAAAGGAATGGAGTAGCTACTATTAAAATTACACTGCTCTTAAACAAAACTCTGTTGCAGTACTTGTATAAACTTGAAAATGTAACAGTTGTTTGATGATTGGAAACATCTGTGGTAGATTAACTATTAACACTTCCTCTGTGTTATTACTGCTACCTATTTGTCAAGTTGTTCTATTGAATCTCCTTGAGATATGTCAGTTAATGATTCTGCAGTTCGTCTTGAGCACAGATCACTTTTGCTGTTTTTCAAAACTATTTCTTGAGCTAGTGTCTAATTTAAAACCCATTTTTCTGCTTTGAACATTATCTCTAGAAGAACATTTTCTTTCTTGTTTATATTCTCCCTGTATTTATGGAGAACTGTCTCTTTTTTTTCTTTAAGCAGTATAAGCTATGCTCCTTTTTCTTTTCTAGTTGCTTCTTGAATTTCAGGTGCAATAATTGTCAAGAATAATTACTGCAATATTCTGTTATCTTCTTTTTTTGTTAGTTCTTATTACTGAAGCTTTTGGGCAGTTTTTTTCCCCTTGGAGTTCATTCTTTTCCTTCTGCACAAGCACATATATTAACGTTGTTCTTAGTGCTTGTACACAAAATCTGTAATGCAGGAATAATGCATGGTAGATAATATAATGCGTTAACTGGGATACTAAGCCAATACATTGGATATTGCAAGGTTTATTTAAGGAGGTGGCTTGTTCTGATTGCAACACTGAAGAGGTTGGATATGTTTACAGTTGCCAGAAATAACTTGCAGAGGCCTCTGTGACTGCATATTAAATTTTGCTGATTCTTTTTTCATTTGCAGAGTCTAAACGGAGTCTGGCTTAACAAACAGCGCCTGGATCCCTCAAAAGCCTATCCTATCGCTGAAGGAGACCGTATCCAGTTGGGAGTGCCTTTGGAAAACAAAGAGACTGCTGAATATGAGTATGAAGTAATTAAAGAGGAATGGGAGAAAATCAGACCATTTTTAGCCCAAAGGAATGACCTGGGGAAAGCTAAGAGTTCAAGAACCAAACGTAAATTTAGTTTGGAGGAATTGGAGACATCTGGATCAGAAGGCCCTTCACACTCCAGATCCAAAAGAGACAGAGTATCCTGTGACAATGAACCTTTGGGTAAATCATGGGGAAGGGTAGAAGAGGCCAAACAGTTAACAGAGAAGATGGATGTCAAGCTGCCTTTTCCTGGACCAAGTGAGGAGGATAGTGGTCCAGCGCATAGTAGCCCTGTCCACTCTGAGAAAGCTGTGTCTGTCCCCCATAAGGACCAGAAAGGCTCTGGTCTTGCACAGTCATGGACTGGCTTGGAAATGGTGAGGAAAACTCTAGTAGATATAATGAAGTTAAAGGTCAAAGTGCAGGAGAAGCAGACGGCGGTTCTGAATGTGAAGCAGAAGCGCAGGAAGTGTGCTCAGAAGGAGATCCTGGCAATGGAGCAGGAACTGCGGGAGTTGCAGGACCAGCTGTGCATGGAACAAGAGCATCATCAGCAGCAGGTGGAAGAGCTGGAGAGGACATTCTCTAAAGAGCAAGAGAAGCTAGAGGTATAATGGTGGTAGTCTTTTTGGCCTGTGTTTTCTCATTTTTATGGAATGCCTAATATAAGACATTGATCCAAAATAAGATCTTGAACCATACAGTAACACAAATAATGTTTGTGTGAATTACTCCTGTTAAAATTGTCATGGCAGTATTGCACTTCCAGGCATGGGTGCCAAAAGAAAGTGCAGAGACAGAAGGGATCGGGCTCCATGGGGAATTAGGAAAAAGTTGCAAAATAATTTTTAAAATTTTAACAAACAGGTTCATTACAGCAAGATAGTAAAGCATTTCAGTTAGTAAAAAAGCATGGTTTTCAATTAAAAAAAAATCAAAAGTCTCTGCCTGATCTCCTGTGGTTACAGAGAAGACAAGTTGAAAAGTATTCACCTTAAGCGTGAATTTCTCTTAGTATATGGCTGAATTAATACTCAGTTTGCATAGCAAATCCATTCCTTTTCCAAGCAAGTTATTGTATGCCTTAATCCCTGGAGGGAGGGAGGGGTTTTTTCATATTTCAAAAAAACGTTTCTTGCAATCTCTAAGTGCTTTCAAGTAGTATGTGTATTTTAAGTAGCTTTTTCAGATAACAAACTGAAGTCTTTCTATTTGAGTTTGCTCAAAATATGGTTTAAAGGAAGTAAGAATTAATTTTGGAGTGAGTTTCGTAATTTATCAGTTCCTTTAAAGTCTCCTGCTAAAGGCAAGATACCTGTATGAGAAGTACAGGAAGTCTGGAGTTGTACACTTAGGCACAATGGGAAGTTCACCTGGAGCTGTAAGTATGTCTGACCTCTGAACGTGCTCAAAGATAGAGTTGCAGCTTTTTCTCATGTTTAAGCTGTTGCTGACCTCTTTGGTTCTACGAACATGCTGGTGCCTTTAGAGCTAGAGTAATGTGGAGGTGTTCCAAGTATGTAACTGTAAATGATATATCCATTTTAACTCTTCACAGTAAATGATAGCTCTAATTTCTGTCGTACATGTGTAATAATAGAGTGGGACATCTTGGGGTTTGTTGAAAACCAGCGTTGTTTCTTTAAGCATATCCTCAAAAGAGAGTGTGCAAAGTAGTCATTTTCTGTCCCTTGCTTTCTTTAAGTCTGTGTTTTTTGGTTTTTTTTCTTTCTTTTTTTTTTTTTTCTTCCCCCTCCCCTGGGGAATAAAGTGGCAACATGGGGAGGAGAATCTGAAGGAGCAGCTGGCCCAGATCCTGCAAGAGGCAAGTAGTTATGAGTCTAGGTTTGGTCTAATTGTGTAACTAAGATATTTAAATCTTTCTCACTGCTGTGGCCTCTTGGTAGAAGACGAGGACTTTGCCTTAGGTGCAGATTGGATGATCTTCATCTATAGACCAAATTTCTGTCAGAAAGTGGCCGACATTACTTTGTGGGAGCTGTTATTTGCCAGCAAATATTGTGAGAATATGCACTCAGATTGAAGGCATTAAGTAGCTGTCATGTTTTTTTGTGTGTTTTTCTTTTTTTTTAATTTGAATTTGGTCTTTGGGCTGGTGGGCTTTTTTGTGAGGTCTGTCTGCTGGGTATCTGTTTTGGGGTAGTTGTTTTGGCAATTTTAAGTGGATGAAAAAAATTTCACTCTTAGTTAGGAATGTTTTTGAAAGAGATTGCCAGGCACTTAGGTTTCCTAGGCTTTTTCCAAAAGGCCTTTCCTTTTGGAAAGCTAATCTGAAAACAGCTTCAGGTAATCCTGCATACAGCGACAGGTTTTCGTGATCCTTATGTGTGAAATACCCCTTGATACTCAAACATCTCAGATGCACTCAAAATGGTGACTGTAAAATCTAACTGAAATGAAAGAGTAACCTGGGGGAGGGAATGAGAAGTGCTATGACACTGGGAAGGTCATAAATAACTGGCACTACATTCCAATTTCAAGTTAAGGCTAAACTGCCTTAGCACCCCAATTCATATATACATATGTTACTCTTTTAGGAGGAGATCAGGGGAAATGAGTACACTGAACCTCATGATTATGGCCATGTATATTTAATAGGATAGCTTATAATGGCACTCTTATAATTTCTGGGATGGTATTGTTATAGCATCATGCTTTGATGGAAGAACTGAGCCGCAGTAAAAAAGATTTTGAGGAGATAATTCGAGCCAAGAATAAAGAACTGGAAGAAACCAAGGTAAGGAATAACTGAATACTCTGGTTTATTCATAAGTGAAACATGATATGCTGCAGCAGAAGAAATGGTTTATTTAACATTAGTCTTGAGTGTACTTTGCCTCCCATAGTGCAAAACTCCTGTATTTTGACATGGCAGCTGACTCTAGTTTCCAGGATTGGGAGAGGATACACCATGCCCTGTTCATAAATTAGTGTTGAACAGTCTTTGCTAGATCTTTCTCAATCATAAGGAAAGCCCAGAGCACCTGAACTGTGTGTTGTGCAGCAGTGGGCCCATTCCACCCTTTCTTAAAAAAAAAAAAAAAAAGAAAAGGAAAAGCGTTTTGAAACGTGAGGTGCTTCATTTTCAGTTAAGAGTGCATTCAAGTAAAATTGCAGTGTTCCAGCAGTCCTACAAGGGAGTGTGGGGTTAAAACAACATGGAATTTGAATAATGAATGAGGTAAGCCACATTTCTTCCTGTTCTCGACACAAGGTGATGAGTGGAAATTAATTAAGGAGATCCTTTCCTGTGTCTTACTCCTGGAAATGATTACATTATCCACCTCTGGCTGTTTGCTTTGGTTTTTTTAATGGCGTCTTCGCAAGTCTTGCTGTTTCAAGTATAGCTTCAATAGGAAGAATTTCTCTGTTATTTTTAGAAGATAGAGCAGGTACCTAGGAGCCTAATTTAACACCAAACAACAAAAAAATATTGGGCAGTTAAATGCAAGGAAATGTTTAGAATTTTTATGCTTCCTTTTTTTAATATTTGAGGTATTTTGCTCTTTATGTAAGACATCAAAAGAACTCTTCTGTTGACTTAAGCCAAACTCATGCCCAGAAGAGGTTGAAAGAGATTATGAAAAGATTGATCCAGTTGGTAGTTTCTTTAGGCTGAAGGGAATTTTGGTAACAGCTGCTGTTCTTGCTTGTAAGTTCTCTACAGCGGGTGGGAATATTCTCAATACTGCTGTGACTACAAAGAGGAGAGAGGTTACAGATCTGGGTCTATAATAGACACAGACTTGACATGTGGAGACTTGCAGCTGTAAGATTTTTTTACCTGTACTACCTTCCCCTGCATATGCACTTCCTGCCAATATTATATTGAGTAAAACCTTGTTCTTTGTTGATACATGACCATATGTACTTTTCTGCTAGGAGGAGAAAGAAAAGGTGAGAGCCCAAAAAGAAGAGGTGTTGAATCAGATGAATGACGTGTTGGAGAACGAGTTGCAGTGCACGATCTGTTCTGAGCACTTTATTGAGGTATATTTAAACTGGTATGGGTTTGTCAGTAAAGAAGAGACTTGAGAAGCTTTTCCTACTTCTATTAAAGCAATATTCAAGCTTATTTCTTTACTTAGTTTAACAGTCCCAACAGACCCACAGTGAGTTGTGGGTAAGGTTTGGTCCAGAAATCCATTCTGTCTGCCCTAACTCTTCTTCTGGGCAGCAAGTTCAGCTTTAATGTCTCTACCTGCATAGAGATGAGTGCTTAATCCTAAGATGCTTATAGGCTTGCAGCAGTTCTGGGTGTTTCTGAACTGGTACTCTGAGCTGCTGCTGACAGCCTGCCTGAGGAAGAATGATTTTTGTAGTGGACCGTGCTTTAAGTTGACTAGAGTTGGACTGCTTCAGGTTTAGATAGAGGAAGAGGTTAGTAAAGGAAGGGAGGTGTAGTGTTCTGTCCTGAACCGTTTATGTTGTTTAGATAAAGTCTTTATTTGAGAAATTGGCCTGCTTTCATTTGATTCTAGAAGTGATAGACTATGCCTGAAATGTAGACTGTTATTTCTGTTTGCGTTTTGCTAGAACTTTGGTTTCATTTCTACTACAGGAAACCTGATGTGTTAGCCTTGTTATAATGACTTAAGAGCTAGCTGAAATTTTAATTTCCGGTTTCTCAGTAATTTAAGATGCTATTCTGCAGTATCTGAATTTTTCCATAATTTATACTTTTCAAATTGGGGAAACTTATAATAGAATTACTAATTTTCATCTGTGTTTCTGACTTGCTGTGATCTACTGTGAATCCATTAACCAACTTGTAAAGCTTGTCTGCAGTCTGGCATGGGAGAGTTTTTGTGTGTATACCCTACAAAGGCTAAAGAAAAGGGGCCTTGGGCTCCTCCCCGCCCTTTCCTTATGGAAAGTGTTCATCTAATATTTTTCTGACTTCAGTATTTTTTTTTTCTTGACAATGCTTGTGAGAGCACGCTGATAAGTAACCTTCCTTCGAATTCCACAGGCAGTCACTCTGAACTGTGCGCACAGCTTCTGCTCCTACTGTATCAATGAGTGGACGAAACGTAAAGTGGAGTGCCCTATCTGCAGGCAGGAGATCAAATCAAAGACACGCTCTCTGGTGCTGGATAACTGCATTGACAGGATGGTAGAAAAACTGGATGTGGAAATGAAAAAACATCGCCTGACCCTTATCAGAGAGCGGAAAGGTGAGAGGTGGGTGGATGTGGCATGATGAGTACAATCTCTCATTCCATTTTATTTTGTACAGCTTTGGCACCTATATACCAAGGAGATGCTCAGGGAATGCAGCAGAAAGACTAGAAAACTAATTTTAAGATATGTTGTGTAACTAGTTTTACTGCACAGTAAAGTAAAATTAGTAAAAAGTTTGGAAAAAGACTTTGGTATGAATTCCGCAGTTGAGCGGGACAACTTAACCACACTAAAGGTTATGCTGTTTCAAAGAGATTGCTAAATAAAAGCAAAACTACATAGAATGGGCCTTAAAAAACTCACCAGGCACCTTTTGATTAACCTTTTGATTAACAGCATTGCAAAAACTCAGCAGAGCAGTGCCTGATGAGAAGCTCTGAATTCTCTTCTGTGTGCTAGACTTGTGCAGGAAATCTCTGAAAGGAACATTGGTGTGTGTCGTGTAAGTGTATGGCTGAACTGGTAGTTGCTCTGCCATGTTAATTTTTGTGGAATTAAAGCCACTGTGGCTTAAATGCGTAACCTCTTGCCTAGTTGTAGCTAAAAGACTGTGCATGACAGTGATGGCTTGAAGTAAAACTCCAGTATGGGGTATTCCTATTCTGCTTCCCTCTTCCAAGTTTGTTTCTAGAACGCTTGACACTGGTATCTAGGTGCTGAAATGTTGAAGTCTTTTCCTGCTACCCCTTAACAAATTCTATTGCTATGTTCCCTTAAGTAATTGTCTTGTTTTCCCCTCAGAGAAGTGAGTGCATGATCCTTCATTTTGCAATGTGTGAAGCCTTTTACCTAATGAAAGGCATTTTTGAACCATTTCACATTCTCCATGGTGACATAGAATGACATTGCTAAGCAGTGTTAGTTCAAACCTGAAATTATAACCTATTTAACCAACTCAGTCTGATTCCCTCAGGAAATGCTACGGCTGCTCAAAGGCTGTCCAGCTTGGCTTTGTGAATTCCTTTCACCTCTGCAGAACTGACACTGCTCTTCTGTAATATACACCTTTGCAGAGTATGCTGTAGCACTATTGAAGTGTCTCATCAGGTAGCTAATGGTGATTAGATGAAGTGGTGCCTTCATTGGAGCCCACTTCATTTCTGTCTGTATGGTAAACCAGTGGTCTTCATGCTTGTTTGAACAAAAAGGAAATCAGCTCATAGCCTACCTTCATATGCAATAGATGCTCTAATTATATAAATGACTATTAGTAGGAAATCATTTAGCTTCACTGTGACACACTTCAGAAGGAAGGATGAATTGTTTCTGTGCAGTCTTTTTATTCAGTGAAGGAGACATTTTGATTGAGACAAAGATAATCATGTGTCTATTTAAACATGAATTCCTACAAAGAAACCAGCTGAAAGAGAAATAATGATGCAAGTGGCACTTGAGAAGCTCAGTCAGAGCTTCCCAAGGGCCTTAGCAGAACGGGCACCAGCGGAACAGCTTGCACTCTTTAAATGTATGGAGATTTTGATGGGGCTGTAACTGTCCTGAACAACCATTACTCGTTTGAGAGCTCCTTAGCACATTTTGTTCCTTCCCTCTTACTTATCTGGCAAGGCACTGTAATAGTTAGCCACTTCCATTGTCAACTGTGTGCCAGTGAAGGGATGGAGATGGAGAGTGTCTCTTCATTTGTGCTCTCTTAACAGGAAAAGGCATATAGGAAACTTATTAAAACAAACAGACAAAAACCCCAACCCTCTGTCTTTTAATGCTGAAAATGGAAAAGAAAAAGGCCTATGCCCTGCAGCTTGAAAGACCTATTGCAAACCGACAATGAGAGACTATAAGTTTCAAAGAGAAGTAGTACTTTAGCATTTGTGCATACAGTGGTTGGTCACTGCTAACTTTTGTATCTGTGTGTTTTGAATGCAGAGAAACAGAAAGTGTTGGTGAAACCAGCCACAGACAATGACAGCTGTGTCATTTCTTCCATCTATTCCATCTTGTTGATGAGCAGTTGTGACAGTGAGGAGCATTCTTACTATAATGAAAGCTACTACGTTCTCTAAACACTGTTACTGCAGACTCATTTGCCCAGAACCAACCTAATGGTGTTTGGTTGACTACTGCTGAATGAGTGGACTGGACATCTGGAAGGAGAGACTCTATGAAGAGGCTGGAGCTAAGAACTAGCAGCATTTGGAAGAAGGACCTTATCTTTTAAATGAATGTACAGAAGCTTGATCTCTAAAAGATAATTGGGATTGTGAGAGAACAAACTGCTGTTATACTGGATGGTTGACATACAAAACTTAGGCTTCCATGATCACTTGTGACCTGCTTGGTATAATGTAATAGTTTGTATGCATCACTGCCCTTAGTGAATGACATGTTTAAATGTGTACATCAGCTTCCCTTATTTCAGGCAGCAGAGGGAATGGCCCAAGCTATTTGAGAACTTGGCCATCCCCACCAGCAGGCAGGAGCAGTATATCAGGAAAAAGTGCCAATATGGGTTTTCCTATTGAATTTCATATGGCAGCTAGAGTCATCCCAGGCCTCTGGCAGTAAAGGTAACAAAGTGTGGATTATGGACCCTAATCAGCCTTAAGTGCTTAAACGCATTGTAAGCTGAGCTGCTGGCCATCAGTTTGCTCTGTTGATGTTACTCATTTTCTGTTAGGGATGGAGAAGATAAAAGCTTCCAGAATTCCTTAGCTAGTGCTCTTTTCATGTAGTATCTTTGGTTTGTTCCCTCTTTAGGCTTTTGCATAAAGGGTTTTAGAATTGGGAAGCAGTGCATCCAGAAGTTATTAGCAACAACTTCAGAAACCACATATAGTTCTTCTTGGCAGCAGAGAGGAACCTTTGCCTCTTCAGAAGTGTTGCTGTCTGAATTGGTGAAATGTCCTGTTGGCAGGGTAGGAAGGCAGCATCTGTAGACAACCACAAGGCACAGAAGGAAGCATTTAGTTTTATTGTTTACAAAACATTGCTGTTGAGCCGTGGGTTGTACTACCCTCACAGCATATCACTTATCCCTAAAAGACTGAGCAAGTCTTGCCTCATCCTGTCATTAATTTTTCTGTGAAGTTCCATTTTCAGTGGCATATGCTTTTGACTTCGCTGTTACAGGAAAAAGACTGTTTTACGCTGTGAGAAGAGGATGGGGGGAAGCCCTTCTCATCTGTAATATTTCTTTGGCTATTTGTAGGTACTTTCTTGTTTCTATGTTTATTTTGTTTAAGAAGGAAAATATAAATCCATTTCTGCATTAGTCTTCCTTGATGCAACCACTGAGATGAATGTCTTTCTCCTAGTATTCTTAGACTTTTTTGAGAAAACACAGACTATCTCACTTCATGTTTTGATTACTGTAAACAGTGTGACTATTTTAAAGTTATTTGAAAGACTTCTGTATTTGGGAATTGGTACAAGACAACCCAACTCTTCAAGGCTGTGGCTACCCTAATAGACATAATCATACCTCTTACCTTCTTCCACTGAAGAAAGATCCCATTAAAAAGGTGCATGAATGATGATGCTGTCCTAAGGAAGTAGTGCATTCTGACAGGTTTGATTGGTAGGACTTTAAACAGAGGAGGTAGGTCTGATCTGCGGGCCAGGCAACTTTCTTAAAATCTTACTGTAAGGTTTCTTTTGTGAAGGAGTCATTACATCTTGAGTTTTCCTCTTTCCTTTTTAATGTTAATTTTCTGTGTGTGCTCTAGAAAGTTTCTTTTGCAAACATCATGCTCTCTAGGATGTCTGAGAGAGGAGGGCTCCTCAAAACGCTTGTGAAATAGGCTGACATTGGAACAGGCATTCCCGATGAAGAGGAGTAGGAGGAAAATACTCTGCTTACCTAGGACTGCAAATTCTTCTACTGTGTATCTCTCTCCTGTTGCTGCGCTTTTTTTGGTCATTTCATTTCACCAACATATTTATTTTGTTATGTTGGTGTTTATGCATACTGCAGAGAAGCATAATGCTTCTCCTAGTAACGTAGTAGTTCTTTGGTGTGATTACTGAGTGTGTCCTCTCTTCACTAGAGTATGAAGAACGTAAGTGGTATACCAAACCATTTCCACTGTTACCAGTAGGTGCATAGTGTGTAAAGGTCCACAGAGAGAGGTTAAGTAATAATACTGTTCACTTGAAAAAAGCATTTCACTGACAAAAGCAGACCTCTCCTCCCAGTTCGCTAAGTTAATCAGTAAAACTACTATCAGATACAGAGCTGATGACTAGACATACAGAAGTGTCAGGTGAACTGTTGAGCTTCTGGAAAAGATGTCCATATTTGTAATACTGTGCTCTCCTTTGGTCTAAGGTCTGGATCCTTTCTTCTACTTGATTGTGCAGCTGAATGTCCCCTTGGAGATGTCATGCCTGGAACTGTTACCTGTTTTGGCATGGCATTGAGCACTTTCAGTCTTGCATCTAGGATTTAGGTTACAGTTCTGAGCTAGTCACAGTTGATGCACAGCAGGCTTGATGCAGGTTCAAGACTTGCTGTTTTCTGTTGGAAGATAGCTGTCATGTAGTGTGATAATCAAATGCTTTCAGAGCAATATATTGTTTATCAACGTCTGCAGGAATAGTGGGGAAAGAATGCTAATGGATTGTGGAATTGGGACTATCACAGAGGGATGGTGTGCTGTTTAATTCCTGCTGATCTATGGATTCCAAGATCAGTCTGACAATTGCTTTTCTGTTGCACGTGTAATCTGCATGTGTAATCTACCATATTAGTACTTGGTGAGCCTTAGCAACAACTGTTATTTACCTTTGCAGAACACATAACAGGCATTTTAATAATTCAGCCATGCCTGCATACCCACCCCCCACCGCCCAATTTAAGTGGTTTTTTTTCCAAAGATATGCTCTGACTAGTCCATGTTTTGCTTCCTGGTCATAGCCCTTCCTAATGCCAGTCCCTTTTGCCATAACTTCACGTATTTAGACATGTACCTTACAGCAACTATAGATAATCATAAACTATACTTCTGAAATAGTATACTCCCATCCCTTGGTGCTGCCGTGTTTGTTTTGGTTTTTAAGACTAAGCATTTGTGCTTGTGTGCTGAGCGTACAGCCCCCCTGGCTTTCAAGCTTAATGTGAAGCACAAGAAAGCTCAGTTAGCGTTTGAAACCCTCATGACAAAATAATCTATAGCTATGTATTAGGCTTTTCTTGTGTGAAAAGCTTTATCATCACTGGCTTTACAAAACCTGTTCTGGCTCCACTGAAGTAGCAGAGCTGTAGGTAATTAATGGTATGAGGTGCCTGGCGGTGAGCAGGCTATAGGCTGTCCTGTAGGCAGACAGCTGCTTCGGAAACCTGTGCTGCCTCCAGCCAGCACGGCCGGGCCGAGCCGGCAGTGTGGCAGCTGGCAGGAGGGACCGGGGCGTACGGCCGGCGCTGCCGCGGGGGTGCCCTTAGTAGGTAGGTCTCCTTCAGAAGCACGAAAGCGCGCCGTTTTTCTCAGAAAGTGCCGCTTTTAAGGCAGTGGCCGAATTGTTTGTGCGTTAACACACTTTACATACATTTTTATATACAATATAGTTACAAAAACTACGTATGTATAACGTTTTCCGTAGAATTTCAATATATTTTCACCCCTACCTCACCTCCAACGCGAAGGACTGAGGCCGCCGGCTACCTGCTTCCCTAGAGAGCCGGGCCCTGCCCGCGGCGAGAGGCGGCGGCCATGCCGCGGCGCCGCCGGCGTTGCTTAGCGACCGGAGGGGGCCTCGTGGCGGGGGCGCCGGGCCCGCGGTCGCGTTGAGGCTGCCCGCGGCGCGCCTGCGGGAACGGGCCCCTCGGTGCAGGCGCGGGCGGTGCGTCACTGTCGCGCGCCGGCTGGGAGGGGAGGACCCGCGGGAGAGGGCGGGGCGTCGGCGCCTCCGAGCGGGGAAACGAAACCACCGGTGGCGGCGCGGGAGCGGGCCCGCATCCCTTCCACCCCGCCGCCGCGGCCCGCCGGAGCCGAAGCCGGTCCGCCTCCTCCTCTTCCGTAAGTGCCGCCCGGTGCGGCGGAGCGCTGTCCACGGGCCCTGGTCCCGGCGCGGGTATGCGCGGGGCGCGGCTGCCGGCAGCTCCCGCGGGCTCCCTGCCGCCTGCCCTTCGCCTGGGGCGGCGAGTCCGCGGCTCGGCCCGCCGCGCCCGCAGCCCCCCGCCGGCTCGCGTGGCCTCTGGTACAGGGAGCGGAGGGCTGCGGGGCCCCCGGTGGGGCGGACCCTCGGGGCGGCCGGGGCGGCGTGAAGCGAGAGGCTGGCTGAGGAGCGCCCCGCAGGTTGCCGTGTGGCACCAGCAAGGGCTGTGCCCACGAAGCGCTGGCCGGGCGGTCGGAGGGGTGCTGCACGCTTGCGGAGCACGGATGATGGAATCCCGCTGGGGTTGTGCTCCGAAGGGGCTTTGCCTCACAGCTGCCCCTCTCCTGAGGGACGGGGTGTCCCTGAACTCGCAGTTAGTTTTGCGAAGTTTGAAGTCTAGCAGGAAAGCAGGTGCACGGGGCACCTTAGTAGGGTTAGGAGGGTGGAGATCTTGAGAGGAAGCTAGCAGTGTTAACCTAATTAAGCGTGCATTAACCCAATAAGAGAGTATCTCAGAAGAAATAGAAAACTGCTCTCAGTTTGTCAGAGGGAAGTAAGCAAAGGAGAAAAGAAAAAGAAGAAAAATCCTAAATTGACAGAAGAGCAGACAAATATGAGTTGGCTGTCAATGAACTTTGGGTGGAAGGGAATAGTGCAGTGAAGGAATTAGGGAATTAGCTGTAGTGCAGTGAAGTTGTAGGATGATTTTGCAGTCAGAGTTGTGGGGATGACGAGAAGCTCAGCATGACCCAGCAATGTGCGTTTGCAGCCCAGAAAGCCAACTGTATCCTGGGCTGCGTCAAAGGAACGGTGACCAGCAGATCAAGGGAGGTGATTCTCCCCCTCTACTCCGCTCTCATGAGACCCCACCTGGAGTACTGCATTAGTTCTAGAGCCCCCAACATAAGAAACACATAGAGCTGTTGGAGCGAGTCCAGAGGAGGACCACAAAGATGATTAGGGGCCTGGAGCACCTCTCCTGTGAAGACACACTTAAGAGAGTTGAGGTTGTTCAGCCTGGAGAAGAGAAGGCTCTGGGGAGACCTTATAGCCAGTATCTAAAGGGGACCTACAAGAAAGTAGGAGACGGACTTTTTTACAAGGGCATGTAGTGGTAGGACGACGGGTAATGGCTTTAAACTGAAAGAGGGTAGATTTAGATTACATGTAAGGAAGAAGTTCTTCACTGTGAAGGTGGTGAGACCCTGGAACAGGTTGCCCAGGGAAGTTGTGGATGCCCTGTGCCTGGAAGTGTTCAAGGCCAGGTTGGATGTGGCTTTGAGCAGTGTGGTCTAGTGGAAGGTGTCCCTGCCCATGGCAGGGGGGTTGGAACTAGATGATGTTTCCAATCCAAACCATTCTGTGATTCTATGAGTAAAGGAATTGGTCTTAAGCTGCCCTGTATATGTTTGTGGAAACAAGTTTGATAACAGAGGGTTTGAATTGGTGGCCTAGGGCATCTTTTCTAGCCCGGCATTCCTATGTAGAATAATAACCACCAGTAGGTTTTTATTGCCTTTTATCAATAGCAGGGAGGTTTAGCTAGTAATCTAGGCTTCTGTGCCTTTTAATTTTCACCTGCTTTCCTGTTCTTTGGTTCTTGTTCTCTGCAAGCCTTCCCAGCTAGCTTCTATTAACTCCGTCTTAAATGTTAGTCGTTTCTCTGGGTTTATGCAAAGTTTATCAGCCACATCCAGAAGGATGATATCTTGCCAGTGATTCCTGGGGAAAAACAAACACCCCCCCAGCTTGTGTGCACATATTTAATAAAGTTCTGCTATAGAAGTTATGTAGGAAAGCTCCTTTATTAATTAACATTTGCAGAGGTGATGCCAGAGGTGTTCTGAGTCTCTTGTGAGAAATTGGTTCCACCTTACGTGTTCTCCATGAGATCGATCTTATTTCCTCTTTTTTTTTTGGTGTGTTTGGATAAAATGAATCTCTGATTCAGTAGTAGTTAACCAGCTGTCATGTATTTTAGTTACCTAAGTGCTGACATCTGGGTTGTTTTGATCTACTAGCATTTAATGGTAAGTAGGTTGTAGAAATGGTTTGAAATTCACGCCATCAGCAATATGGAAGCTTCTGCATAGATTTCGTGTTTGTGTAGTTAGACTAGCTATTAAAAGAGGTAGGTTCAAAAGAAGCCAATACTCTTACCTAAAGCAAACCTAAGTTGAGAAGTGTTAATACTGAATAGTCCATAAAATGATCTATACCACCATGCTGCTGCATCTTACCCTTCAGCATGCAGGAGAAAGTTAATTTGCTTAATGTTTACCAAGTGTGATCATATTCTTTCAAGCAAAAATGAAGAGAAGAACAGAACCTGAATTTAGCAGCCCCCAAAAGAAGCAGAAGAAGAGGGTAGAAGACTTGGGATTAACTCTCAGTTCTACTTCAGATGATGAAACTCAATTTAGTAATCATACTACTCAAGGTAAGGTTGGAGATAAGTTATATGCTGCTGTGGGGAATCTAAATAGTAACTAGGAATTGAACCCATGTCTCCTAAATCCTAATTGATAGTCTGAAGTTCTCTTTAGGAGAAAAACTACATTACTTCTGTTTGCCACCTTGGATTTGTGTGAATTTTTTTTAGCTTTTTTAAAAAATTTCCTCTAAACAGTTTGGTCTGGTAATTTTATGCATTCAGACATAGAAAATAGCACTTGAAGTAGGTGACAAGTGCATGGTCCAAAGCTGTAAAGAGTCTTGTAATATATGAGCAGCATTAATCTTTTTAGTCTCAGCAGTTATTTCTGTTTTGGAAACTTGCAGTAGTGAGGAGTTGTGGGTGTTGTGCTGTAAAGAAGCTTCATAATCCCTCATTGTTTAGAAAATAAAAATAAAAAAAAATTGGTAATCTTATCACATTTTTCCAGATCGGAAGAATTGAGATGAATACAAAGGGCAGGTTGACTGGGACTCCTGACATTGTAGCACCATCTCTTTTGCTGGGTCAGTGTGCTTTTAGGGGAGGGAGGGGGGAGTTGTGGGAGCTCACAGGTGTTTGATTTCAGAAAGAAAAACTGTTTCAGAGTTAACTAAATTAATTGCCTACTTTTTCTCAAGTCCGAGTGTGCTTTCTCACCTGGAGGTTGGGGTATACCAAAGATGAGGCAAGTGCCCTACACAATAGGTATCGCTATTGCAGGGTGCTTTAAACTCTCCTGGGATGGCACTTCAGGTTGCCTCACAGTCCTGCCTGCTATTTCTGAGTCTTGGGCTTTCCTGTGGTCATAAAGTGTTAGCGAGAAAGGCCCTGAACACATAAAGAAGCCTTCATCTTGTGAAAATAAAAAGGGATGTGTATGGGAGATGGGTGGGTCAGTTTGGGAGTAGTTCTAGTGACAGGGTGTGGTATGTGCACCTGTCTGGCAAGGCTGGAGGTCAGTGAGGAGGTTAGCAGTGCAGGGTGTCAGGGCTGGATTAGGGAATGCTGTGTGCACTCAGGGCTGAGCTAAAAAGTTCAAACCAATATTTTTTAATTTTTTTTTTCCCCTTTTGATTATTGAGTTCATATATGGGTCAAAATAGGCTGTGAACCTTAATGTTTAAGAAACAAGTTGGTACAGTTTAAGGACAACATTTTGGATAGGGTTAATTGTTTAGTAGTCTGTTAAACCCATTGTGGTATCCGAGGAAAGACAGACAGTTGACGGAGAAAAGTGATTTGAGATTTGATCTCGGCTGAGCAAATGTTAAAAGCAAGAAGAGTTGCAAAGGGACTTTCCTGAGATTTGTGTACTTGGTATTGTTTTTGAGGCACATCATGAGCCGCTGGAAAATAAGTCGTAGCTCAAAAGCAGGCAGCAAAATTAATTGAAGCTGTGTACTGGAGAGGCAGAAAGCAGTAACTGACCCTAAAGCAAAATCCTTTGTGATCCTGTTTATATCTAAGAACTTTGTGAAGGAAAGAGAAATGTAGCTTGTGTGACACACGTTTGAAAATCAAGATGGATATATAATATTACAAACACAAGTTAAATCATAGCCTTCCTTGTTTTCTGCTGGAAGCCTCAAAGGCTGATACTGTAAAACTCTAGCGTAGTAGTTATGTGGGGCACAAGTCCTGAATCTTAAAAGCTGATAGTTGAGCAACAAGGATTGAGCACACATTGAAAAGGTCTCTGTCAGGGTATTTGTAAACTAGGTTGGTATCTTCTGATGTTATCTTTCACTTGGGTTTGTATGCATCAGTAAACCCTAGAGGTGAAAAACTCTCATTTGCTGTAGTGAACTTGTGGATCCTCACTACTGAGGTGGGTAGTGGAGTCAAAGTTTAATATGGGGACTAAGGGATTCAACTCTCTCTTCTTTCTGCAGTGTTGGCCACTTGGTAGATGCCTGTGTACTTGATGTGGATTTTTCATTAAGTTAGGGCTGCGTTTATACCTGTAGTTAGGTTGGAAACTGAGGAAAATACAGTATGTTTTATCAAGGTGTCAGTAATTGTCATTATTCTTGGGAGGGAATCTCTGTGGACTTTCTCAGCTCCTCAGGATCATTGCAAAGGTCAGGCACACCACAATGTACTATCATGGTCATGCTGTGACCTGCTTTGCTGCTGTAATGGGGTTTGCTCAGCCCTTTGGGGGGCTTGGAATCCATTGGCTCAGAGAGGTTGTGTGCATCCCTGAGACAAAGGGGAGGATAACCAGGTGATGGTTCCACAGCGTATTTTATATTACACCTGTATGCTTCCTGTAGCACATTTGAGATACTGAAATGTCCTTTCTATGTGTGTGTTGAGAGGATTTAATGAGTCACATTGTATAGTTCTTAATGTGATTATTGAGATGTCTTTCTTCCGTTTTCTTTTTCTTTTCGTACTTGCTTTTCTCACTTCTTTTTTTTGTTTGTTTTCAGAGTCTTCTAGTAGCAGCAGTGGGTCTGACAGTGAGAGTGATGAAAAAAGACCGGTCTTCAGCAATGAGTTCAAACAAGACTCTCTTGTGGAGGGTACTTCATCTCGCTACTCAATGTATAACAGTGTCTCCCAAAAGCTCATGGTAGGCCAAAATAGTTTTGCACCAAACTATTAAGACCTGATGAGAGGAAAATGAAAAGACCAGTCTGTTTTATGAGATTTTGATTCTGATTCTGATCCTCCCAGTAGCATAGTTCTCTGCTTCTTTCAGCCAGCTACTGAGCAATTGGGTGAGGCTGAGAGAGCTTGGTTGAAGGGGGTTAAAAAGAAAGTTGATTCATGTTCAATATCTAGGAGCAGGGAGGTGATTGTGAAGGGAAGGATCTCTGGGTCAGGCAGCTTGCTGAGCTTGAAAAGAGAGTCGTCCTGTGTGTTATTTTGCAATGCTTGAGTTAACAAATGCCTTGTAAGAAAGGCCTTAACAAATTCTGTCATCAACATTAATTTCTTTGGTCTTGGAGGCTGGCTGGCATACCCTTGTAGAATTATTACTTTAATTATTAAAGGATTTCTTTTTCTTTCAAGTAGTGCTGCTCTGCTTTATGTAAGACCAGAAATTTCTTGGAAAGTCAGGGAGTTGTGAATGATGGTGACTGTGACAACTAAACTTTGAAGGTGATCACCAACCCCTTAAATGCACAGTGTTAGTGTGGGGAAGAAAGTACTTTTAGGAAGTTCTAAGAAAATGGTTGACTGGCTCTGTCTCACGGTAGTCCCAGATTCAGCAACTTGTTCCCAAGTTAAAGGCAAGAGTAGGCTGTAGAGGAGTATCTTTCAGTGCATGCTGTTACACTTATTTCCTGATGCAAATGTTGTCACTGTGGTGTTGTGAGTATCTCATAATCCTGAAAGAACTTCCATTCTCGATAACAGAGAAACAAAATTTTATTTCCAAGGGCAGCAGAGAAGATGAGATGTATAGTTGTGTGTTACTTGAAATGTGACAGGAGGTTTGGGACTCAAGGGGGAACTGAATTTGGGTCTCCTTTTATTCTGTGCTGGTGCTGTACTCACAGGAGCAGGGGTCAGCAATCTTTCCATGGTGGTAGGCCAGCTTGTACCCGCCTTTGCCAAGTTAGAAGTTCAGTCTTCTGCTAGAAGCTGGGAAGTGCTAGCTGCTACTAGCAGTGGAAGCAGGGAGATACTGCCTCTCAAGGAGGTGGAACGCTGCTGACCTTCTACATGAAAAAAGAACTTTCAGCTCTTGCTGAGTTCAAAACTCAATGGGATCCAGAGGCTGAGAGTTGCTGATTGTGCCTCTCTGTAGATAAATCCTGTTGCTGATCATTCAGGATCTGTCCATGTGCATTTTTGACACTGGACTGCAGTTTGCTTATCATAGCGCAAGACTATCTTTCACTTGGAGAGTACTCTCCTGAGCCAATTAGGATGTGTGCTTTCAATCACCACAATACAGGAGCTTTTACTACCGAATTTAGGAGGCTATTGTTTGTAAGGCCTCATAAATTTGAATATAAAGGTTGATGTGATGTCAGGTCTAGTTGAATGATTTGGTAGCATTAGATAAGTAGAAGGGAAATAGTCCTTGATTACTAGATGTTCAAAATTCTGTCCTCAGAAAACTAGTATATAACAGGCTTGGTGGCTGTCACATTTGGTTTATGTATTCCAAGATCTGATTCAAAGCCAGGTAGCAAAGGCAGTGGGAAAACACCATGTACCTTTGTGTAAAACCTGTCAGATGTTCTTGTGTTGTTTCTAGTACGGATTGGTAATGAACAATGTTTTTATTGCTTCTCAGAGGAAGGAGTATATGGATAACATTAATTCAAAGTGTAACTTAATCCTTAAGTCTTTTATTTACTTATTGTCTTGTAGATGCATACTGGAGGGAGTGAAATTGACTGCATTCATGCTTTTTGTTGTTGTTCTTTTGTTGCTAAAATTTATGAAGGGAGAAGCCTGAAAAACTAGCAGTTAATCAACATCCTTCTTTTAACCTGAGAGATGGGAATGCATTTGAGGAGCAGTGTGTCTTGCATTCCTCCTCTAAGTTTTAGGTGAAGTTTTAACTGATGCTTGAAATGTATGTGAGTGCATGTTCACAACGAAGAATATCATCACAACATTAATTTTTTCCAGTGCCAGCATCTCTTGTTTTATGAACCTTCCATGCTTACTGAACACTGTGATGAATGGCTCCAGGCTCCTCACTACTTCTCCCTCTGAGCAGGCTGTTCCCGTATTACTGAACCTTTTGTAATTTGCTGTTGTCTCAAACATCATTCTTCGGATCTAGTTTTTTTCGTGTCCTGCCTTGTTGAAGTATTAAGTCCTGAAAGCTACAACTGAGATTAAAAATGCTCAATGTCTTCAAGTCACTTCAGGGTGATGTGCCATTTTCCCTGCTAGTCTTTGGCCCCAGTAGTAGTACATAAACTCAAGTCCACTTGCCTCAGTGTGCTCCCTTTGCTTTCTTTGTAGGCCAAAATGGGCTTCCGGGAAGGAGAAGGTCTGGGAAAATATGGCCAAGGCAGGAAGGATATTGTTGAGGCCTCCAATCAGAAGGGAAGGAGAGGCTTTGGGCTGACCCTCAAAGGATTTGATGGGGAGCTCAATATTGATTGGCAGGATGAGCCAGAGGTAAGTACTTACTGTTTTGAATCCCTCTTCTATTGCTGTATTAAGGATTTGCTCTCTGGGAATGATCTTTAGTGTTGTCTGATACAACTGGCTACCATTAAGTGGCTCTGCTGCATAGACCGGGGCCTTATTTCGCCCCAGAACAGCACAGTAAAACTTGTTTTCTGTCACATGTATTAATGTTCTGGCAAAAAACTGGTTTTAGATGGATTGTTGCTGTGGTCTGTAGGATTTGTTTCTGAGTTTGCTGTAGTGAATGTGGTTGAAAATTGTTATCATGCACTTTTGAGTTTACCATTTTTATTTTGTATATAATTTTTCATGCCTGTATAGGTGGTTGTGGTTTTTTTTAAGTCTGTTCTGGGTGTGTTTAATAGTCCCACATAAAATGCTCAGATGTTCTATTCTTGTGTCTTGTCAAGCTCTTCAACAGGGAAGAACATTAGAAATAGTTGTCAGGAAAGTAAAGCCCAGTTATATGATGTAAAATAGCCACTGTATGTTTGTATTTAAAAAGAAAAAACACAAACCACAACACTGAATCCTAGGGATCTGGCAGCTGGAGAGTAAGCCAGAAGGTCCCAGCCATTGTTAGTCAAGGGCGGCAATGGTTGTCAAGTCATGCATGGGGCATGTATAATATTTTGCTCTCCATTCCTTGTGTTGTTTTCAGCAGTTGAAGATAGTATCAGAGGTTATTCTTTGGGAGCCAGGAATTTGAGACTTGTTCTGTAGGCTCATTGGTTTAGGTCTCATTCTCCAGTGTGTTTTTACAGCTCACAGCAGTTAAGTGTTATGTATGATTAACCCTTGTGGATGATACTACTATAATAAATATAAGAAGGTTAGTAGATCTTAGCAGCCTCTCTTTGTGGAGGAGTATCACTTTGATCTTAACTGCTAAAACAATTCCTTCCCAAGATTATAAAAATTGTTTGAAGCCTGAATTAGAGCAGTGGAATGAAGGAGCCTTTCACAAAGAGCTAGGAGAAAGAATGTGTAAAGCACCACCAGGAAGTGTGGGGGTTTTTGGCAACTGTCTCTTTTGCGGTGTCTCTAAAATGTACTTCAAGAGTACTAGGTTTTTGCTTTGTCTTGATTATTTATCAGACTCTAATGAGGAAAATGCTGTGGGTTTTTTTGTGGTGGAGGTTTGTGGGTTTTTGTTTTGTTTTTTAAATTTTAAATCCAAACAAGTAAGACATTTTAGACTAGGAAAAAATGACTGTGGTTGGCTCTAAAGTCATGGCATAACCCCTTATGTTAGGATTGGGAGGCAAATTTGGGGGAGCGATTACAAAAATTGGTGTATTTTGCTAGCAAAAACGTCTTTGGCTCTTTCCATGTCTTGTGTTTGCAGCCCAGTGCCTACGAGGAGGTGGACTGGTGCCTTGAGTGTACCACAGAAATCCCTGATGCCCAGGAGCTGAAGGAGTGGATGACTGTGGGGAAGGTAGTTTTTTTACATCTTAGTACTTACTAGCCTAAGATGATACAGGAACTGTGTTTCAGGAACTCAGCCTGAAACAATTACCTTGTCAGAGAGTTGTAGAATAACCTAGGCTGGAGGGAACCTCTAGAGATTGCTAGTGCAACTTGCTGCTTAAAGGAGGTCCAACTAGATCAGGTTGCTCAAGGCCTTGTTTGGTTGAGTTTTGAGTCTCTCCAGGGATGGAAATTTCACAACCTGTTTGGGCATCTGTTTCGGTGTTTGATAATGCAGTTGACAAAAGAAAATTTCTGTATGGCTAATTGGCATTTTTTGTGTTGCAGCTTGTGTCTGTTGTTTCTGGTCCTATCGCTGTTCATCTCGAGCAGTCTAGATCAATCTTCTCTATATCCTGCCATTAGGGTACTTGTAGACAGCAATAGGATCTCCGTTTCTCCATTCTGAACAAACTATTCTCTCAGTCTCTCCTTGTATACTAGGTGCTTCTGCACCTTCATCATCTTGGTGGCCCTTTTGCTGGGCTTGCTCCAGTATGTCTGTCTTGTACTGGGGAGTGCTGAACTGGATGCAGTATTCCACACGTGGTCTCAAGATGCCTGACAGGGGAGAGTAATTCCTCAGCCTGCTGGCTATGCTTTTGCTAATACAGCCTAGTAGGTGGTTGGCAGCCTTCATCCATTACTGGTATAGGTTGCATTCTGCAATGACTGATACCATGTTTGCTAATTGTTATTTGTGTTCTCAACCTGTTCCAGCGAAAGATGGTGATTGAAGATGAAACAGAGTTCTGTAGTGAAGAGCTTTTACGTAATGTCCTGCAGTGCAAGGTGAGTCTCCCTCTTTAGAGAAGAACTGAAGTTTTGGGGAAGCAAGTGAATAAATAATTGAAGAGGATTGAGTAGTTTACTTAGGTGATTGGCAAGAGCTCAGAACATCCTGTTTCACCTCCGTGCCACTGGTATGACCTAGCATCCTGGTTGTTACTGTATGTTCAGCAACCTGTTTTGCACTTCAGGCTTCAAAGAGATGCATGAAAACAGTCTCCCTTTCTTAGTCCAACTGGGAGGCTGAAGACTTGAATAAGCTAAGGAAATAAGATCCCTTTCTTCTTATGTCTTCCATCTTCCCTCCTAGATTTTATCATGCCCTTGTAAATTGCAGTAGAGTGTGAGGGTGTGTGTGTATGTGTGAGAGAAATACCTTAAGCTATGGACTGCTTTTGAGGTGGCTAACCACATTATCAGGCTCTGGAGCTAAAAGTACAGAATTCTTCAGTATCACTAAATTTGCTTAAGAACTGGTGTGGCTTAGTGTTGTGGTTTAACCCCAACAAGCAATTAAGCACCGTGCAGCCACTCACTCACTTCCCCCACAGTGGGATGGGGAAGAGAAATCAGAAGGGTAAAAGTAAGAAAACTCATGGGTTTAGATAAAGACAGTTTAATAGGTAAAAGAAAAGCCACACACACAAGCAAAGCAACACAAGGAATTCACTCACTATTTCCCATCAGCAGGCAGGTGTTCAGACATCTCTGGGAAAGCAGGGCTGCATCACACATAGCAGTTACTTGGGAAGACAAAATGCAATAACTCCGAACATCCTCCCCTTCCTACTTCCCCCAGCTTTATATACTGAGCATGACATCGTATGGTCTGGAGTATCCCTTTGGTCAGTTGGGGTCAGCTGTCCCAGCTGTGTCCCCTCCCAACTTCTTGTGCACCCCCAGCCTATTAACTGGTGGGGGAACGTGAGAAGCAGAAAAGGCCTTGATTCTGTGTAAGCACTGCTCAGCAGTAACTAAAACATCTGTGCATTATCAACACTGTTTTCAGCATGAATCCAAAACATAGCTCCATACTAGCTACTACGAAGAAGATTAACTCTGTCCCAGCCAAAACCAGCACACTTAGAGGAAGAGTGAATTTCATTATGTGACAGAAAAACATTCTGTATTGGTGAACCAAACCCTGCATGGAGTTTGCTGTCTAAGGAGAGAAGCATGAGGATAGGAAATGCTCATGCCTAGCAGCTATCGGTTAAGCCTGTGCCAGGTCCAGCTCAATTTTGTTTCTGTTTGTGCAGAGTGTATTTGATGAGCTGGATGGAGAAGAAATGCGTCGAGCCCGAACAAGGTCTAACCCCTATGAGATGATCCGTGGAGTTTTCTTTCTGAACAGGTTTGCAGAACTTCTGGTAGTGTAGCCCCTTTGCCATTTAGTCCGCTTTCAGCCTTAGGAGCCAAGGTTGAAACTTAATAGGTCCCTATTTATGTGTTCACAGGGCTGCAATGAAGATGGCAAATATGGACCATGTCTTTGACTACATGTTTACAAACCCGAAGGACTTCCATGGGGTGAGGGCCTCTATGTAACTTTCAAACAGCAGTGCTTTCTCAGAGAATGGAGAAGGTGGGGAGACAGGAGAGTCCTTAGGATACTAGCTGGGAAAACAGGTGCTTGAAAGAGACTTCTCTGAGTAGTGCAGTTTATGGTGTGTCTGGTTTGACTGATGGGAGCTGTTACTGGGTCAGTAGAATTTCCTCAGTTTCCTTTTCCAGAGGCCTTTGATAAAGGAGCGAGATGCAGAGCTGCTCTACTTTGCTGATGTGTGTGCTGGTCCTGGAGGCTTCTCTGAGTACGTCTTGTGGAGGCGGAAATGGCATGCGAAAGGCTTTGGCATGACCTTGAAAGGACCAAATGATTTTAAATTAGAGGACTTTTATTCTGCTTCCAGTGAGCTCTTTGAGCCTTATTACGGTATGTAGTGCATGCTTGAGTGTTACCTGATGTTTTTGCGTATGCTGCAGCCTCTGTATGAGGAGTGGGGCTGGTATTGATATCAGCATGGGGATCTAAGAGAAACCTGTTTAGAGGGAACCATTTTGCAAGGTTGAAGGGGGCTGTCATCTGAGAAAGGGATTGAGGTTGGTGAGCTTGAATATCAGGTCACATTTCTGCACTTATTTCCAGTCTGCCCTGGGAATGTGTCCCCGATTGTAATAGTTGATACTTGAGTGCTTTACTTATCTGAAAATTGTGGAGTGCTTTAAGATTGCTTGGCAATATTTTTCACACTTCACTGATGTCAGCCTGAAACACAGTGAGTGACATGACTTATCACAGAATCACAGCATGGTTTGGGTTGGAAGGAACCCTAAACATCATCTACTTCCAACCCCCCTGCCCTGGGCAGGGACACCTTCCCCTAGACCAGGTTGCTCAAAGCCCCATCCAACCTGGCCTTGAACACTTACAGGGATGGGACATCCACAACTTCTCTGGGCAACCTGTTCCAGTGTCTCTCCATCCTCACAGTGAAGAATTGCTTCCTAATATCTAATCTTCCTAATATCTAATCTAAATCTACTCTCTTTCAGTGTAAAGCCATTACCCCTTGTCCTATCACTACACTCCCTGTTAAGAGAGTCCCTCCCCATCTTTCCTGTGGGCCCCCTTTAAGTACTGGAAGGCTGCTATAAGGTCTCCCCGGAGGCTTCTCTTCTCCAGGCTGAACAACCTCAGCTCTCTCAGCCTGTCCTCAAGGGAGAGGTGTTCCAGCCCCCTGACTTGCCCAAAGATCTATTAGTAGAGCCAGAGATGGAAACCTTACTTGCCTGACTGGCAGTATGCTTCTATATCAGACCTCCCTAGCTCTGCTTTGATAGCTGATTGTGGTCTCTTAGTAAAGATGAATAAAACAAATTTGGGCTAGAGGCTGTATCTGAATCACTGTGACTAAATGAGCTTCTTAATCCAAAGAGGTTTAAGCTAACATGATTTACCTTGCTTTGAGACAGACTAAGTAGGAGTACACAGACAATTGCTGCATCTCACCTCATGGATAGTAACTTGTTAAGCTTGCTGATATGTTTGAGCCCTCTATCTGCATAGTCTCTAGGAACAGAAAGGGAAATACAAGGATTGCTAGTGTTCCTGCTTCTTATTTCAGACTGTATAAAGGAAACTCGAGTGTGACCATCTTGTAGAGAAGAGGGTTTGCTTTTCTGTTGTTGTTGTGCCTTTTTTTTTCTTTTTTTTGTCCCCTTCCTCCACCACTGACTATTGTTGACTGCCACTTTTGACAGCTGACCATGAACTGTGAGAGAATGGTTAGCACTTCAGGATGAGATCTGTTAAAGAGAAGGTTCATGGCTAGGGCAGCAAGGCAGATAAACATATTGTTCTAACAGTTGCAGCATTTGGATCTTTATAACTCACTGCAAACTGGTTTTCTTATGGAGAGAAGGAGATACCTTGAGAAATGAATAGCCCAATGACTTTGATGCATTTTCTTGATGCCTTTCTGTCTGTTACACTATAGAGTCTAGTGAGATGTGTACAAACTCTCCTGTAGTGATGGGAAGGAAGTAGATTGCTGTGATACTTCTGTTGTGAAAAATGGTAACCAATTCTAGCGTCACTTCACTTACTGACAGGATGATTGATGAGGAATTTAGTTATCAAAGCACTATCATGCATCCTGATCTCTGCTGCTTTCTAGTCCTCCAGTTCAGTTAATAGAAGCTGTAGTTGCAGAAGATTTATAGGGACTAATGCCAAATAGAAGTTCAGGCTTCTTCAAAGCCAGAATTGGTGAGCTCTAGAATAGACCTTAGATTAGCTTTCTAAAACACCAACCTGGAGGACGATGTACCTCTCTTTAAAAAGAGCCATATGGGAAAACTGTACGAATATTCATGCACAAACACTATTTCCCTTTCCCTACTCTCTTTTTAAACTTGTTTGCAGAGGTTTTGGGGGGTTTCTTTTTTAAATTCCAAATTACATCGTGTTTGGAAATAGAGTATTGTGTTTCTTTGGAATGATTTGAATTCTTAGTAGAAGGTTGCCAATGCACAATGTAAATAATTATGCCTTGTCTGTAAAAACATGTTATTAACAGGTGAGCTGTGCAGTGAGATTGAACCTTACATTTTTAATAGGTTCAGCTATGTGTCATTCCTACTTGGATGAGAATATTATGTTATCATGTAGTCAGTTCTCATCTCGGGGAGGGCAGTGAATGATTTGTCTTTTGCTGAAGCTAATGTACAATTCATCATTTGAGCATGATTATTATACAGCTTTGTTTAGCTCTGACCACACAATCTGAATAATTTTGCTAAATTCACAAGCATCTCTGGGTAGTGAACAAGGGAGTGTTATTAATGCTTAGTTGCCTGTCAAGGTCTGTGTAATTTTTGACTAGATGTTGATTGAATACAATAGATCACCTGCACATACTGATCTTTTGTCTGTACTTGCAAACATGTTAGTAATTATTTCCTCTTTTCCCCTTAGGAGAGGGAGGGATTGATGGAGATGGAGATATCACTCGCCCAGAGAACATTACTGCTTTCCGGAATTTTGTTTTGGACAATACTGATCACAAGGGAGTGCATTTCTTAATGGCTGATGGGGTTGGTCCATTTCTTTTTCTTCCTGCACTAATGACCAAAACTGATACTTCAGTCTACATATAGTAGGATATTTTGGCATGTATCCATAGTTACAATGTGAAATTCTTCAAGGCTTGCCATTAAAATTCCTGGTGGCAGTGGTTTTTATCTTAAAGAAACAAATTATCATGATTGCATGATTTAGCTATACAAAATCCTTTGCTTGACCAACAGACTTGTGGAGATACTAATCATATGTAATATGCTTTGCAGGGTTTCTCAGTGGAGGGTCAGGAGAATCTGCAAGAAATCCTAAGCAAACAGCTCCTGCTTTGCCAGTTCCTTACAGCACTGTCCATTGTCCGGACAGGTATGTTTTATCCATTAATCTTCTTCCTCCTTCTCTAAGGTGTGGGTGGCATTGCAGAAGGATGCTCTACAATTTTTTATTCACATGCCATGAAGTCTGCTCTGCAGTGAGGCTAAGTTGCACAGAATTGAGTGTGTATGCATATATCCTGAGATGGTTGTCACAAAGCTAAGAGAACTGGTGCAAAAAAATAAGTTTATCTGTGTCTCTTGCTTTTAATTAAAAGCATGAGGTAAAATGCATTAGTTTAAAACTTTTACAATGTGTTGTGTTACGTAGCTGTCTTGGGCTAAGGTCACTAGTGTGATAACTGGAGAGCATATCTGATTTTTATGGCACTAGCTGGACCAACTGCTTCCTGACTATTCTAGCAGGCTGGTTGGAACAGAGTGCTGTTTATCCAGTTCATCCTTCCCTCAAACTTGTGGCTTTTCTCCTTTAAATCTGCCATCTCTGTGATAGAACAAGATGATATCTCGCATTGTCTTAGCTGTACCTCATTGTTGCCAAATGAAGGACATTACAGCTCTATCTGGTTTTGATGGCTCCTCTCTTCTCCTGAGTTTAGTTAGCATTTGGCAATAATTTATCTTGTGCCCTGTGTCTAGAAGTACCTGAGGCAATGATCTACTTAGCAGTAGTCTCAGATGTGATATGGTAAAAGGAGCAACCTTCTTTAAGTCTTTCCTGTCTGGGTAGACAATACCTCTGTAAGACTGACAGATTTTTGCTTGGGGAAATTGGGAATCTTGTTTGAAGGCAAGGGGCAACATAGACTCTTTTCATTCTAGGTGTCAAGTTACTCTGTTTAGGTAACATCTGTTAGTTTTCTCCTCCAGCCTGAGGTTTCTTGTTGCACGTATCAGAGCTCCTCTTCCATTGAGGCTTTTGCATAGCATGCTGCCATGCCATAGGGCACAGTTTGGACCTGGAAGGGGAAGATGAGGTGTGGATAAAAGGTTTGCTCATGAGAAGGCATGCATACAGATTTGATCCTGGTCAGGGAAATGCTTTTCTTTTAGCTGCAGAGATATGGGGAAGATGGTTCATGGAGCTCCATTGGCCCACTTCATGACTCTGTTTTAGATGCTGTTTAATTGCACAAAAACACTCTTACTAGTTCTACAGAAGAGAAGGTTATTGAGGTGCCTGTTATCTCCTTGTTTCCTTATAATCTGCTGGTATCAGTGTGCTCCCTCTCTTTTTTTTTTCCAGGAGGACATTTTGTCTGCAAAACCTTTGACCTGTTTACTCCATTCAGTGTGGGACTTGTTTATCTGCTGTATTGCTGCTTTGAGCGAGTGTGCATCTTTAAACCAGTGACAAGCCGCCCTGCTAACTCGGAGAGGTGAGATTCTTGAGCATGAGGGAGTACTAAAGAAACCCTGTCCTCTAAATACAGTGATAGATGGATTTGGGTAAGTCTAGTAGAAGCTCTGAGACCTGCCTCAATTGGTAACTGTCTTGGAGGAGGAAACATTTTAGATTCCTAGCAAATTATGATGTTTGACAAGGTAAAGATGATATTTGCCAAATTACCCTTTTGGGGAGAAAGCAGTGGAACTGAATATGTAACAAGTTCTGTTTTGCATGAAACAACTACAGTTCCAGTGAAGCTAGAGCATGTTTTGTATGTTATCATTGTACCTGTCAAGTTTAGCAGAATTGATTTACTACTTGAGGGAGATCTGTAGGGTTTATCAGTAGGGTTGAGTTTCTCAGTCTTTCCAGAGCATAGAAAATGTATAATGACTTTGTCATAGGTGAGATTGCACCTTCCTTAGGGATACCCAGGAGGAAAGAATTCCTGGGATTTGGGAAACTGTCCGATAATGGGAGTGTGGCAGCAAAGTTGGCTGTGTGGAAGAACTGAGCCCACATGATCTCTCTGCCTTGCTCTGCAGGTATGTGGTATGCAAAGGATTAAAGCTAGGGATTGATGACGTGCGGGACTATCTCTTCATGGTGAACATCAGACTCAACCAGCTGCGCAACTCTGATGTGGATGTGAATCTTGTTGTCCCATTAAATGTGATCAAAGGCGACCAGGATTTCTACGATTACATTGTCCAGTCCAATGAAAAGTGAGTGCCCATGGGCAATGAGGGCTGCTGGCTGTAGGCAGGTTAACCAACATAGCTTTCAGCTGTAGCTTCTTGCACTCATGGAGGTACTTGTTGATGCTGCTACACTGCTCTGCTTTTGCTCCCTGAGAGACTTAGCAGAGCAGAGGGACCCTGTGCAGAGAGAAGTGCTGTGTACTGTTAGTGACTGTTTAGCCTCTGAGTACTGTGTAGAAAAGAAAGGAGGCTACTGCCTGATTCTTTCCAATGGTCTTCCTGTCACTTTGAGTCATGTTGGCAATGATCCATCACTGCTCTGAAGATCAGACTGGCTTCCTCCTGTTGTCCCAGCACTCTTCCTTATTTTGAACAGTAGAACAATCTTGGTGATGATTAACTTGCTTCCTGACTGAAACTTGTCCTCTCTTTCAGCCACTGCAAAGTTCAGATAAAGGCACTAGCCAAAATTCGTGCCTTTGTTCAAGACACGTGAGTACATTCCTTAGGCTTTTGGTGAGGACTGAATTAACCTAATATAAATGAACTGCTTTGCCCTTTAATATGTTCTTGATTTGAGCTGGTACTTGGCATGGCCTTTGGAGCCAGGAAAGTGAATTTAGGTAGCTCAGTTTGTGTCTCTGCCTGAGTTATTTGCAGAAACGTGTGGGTGGCTGGAGGAGTCCTGATGGTCTGTTATCACCTGTCTTGCGAAGGCTTCCATGCATTGCATGATTTCCAATTACCATAAGTGGGCCTGCTTCTTAGCAGGAATGTAAGCAGAAAATTAACTCCCAGCTGATATGTTCAATTCTACAGTAACCATCTAAGTTGGGTGTTGTTCATAGCTCTTCATTTTCCAGGGGCAATTCAAAGCACCTAAGTTACATACCTAGATGTGAATTTCTTGCATAAAACTAAAGCCATTCCAATGTATAGCTGTTTCCCAGGCACGACTTTTCTGTTCAGGTGTCACTCGGAGACAATACATAGTAGAAAGTTGAGTGAGTCTGGTAGCCAGGAATTATCCAAGAGTTAATCCTAACATTGACACTGTTTTTTGTGTGGTCTTCACCAGATCTTCATTTCTATTTGTAAATAGGGCTATGTACCCAGCTCTTGTAGATTAGCATGAGTTCATACTAATACATAACTTATTGAAAATTTTGATGCCCAGTGGTACTTTAATGGGATGGAGTGGTGGTTTCTAATCAGTAGTGCAGACCATGAAACAAAGCTAAGCGCGGGGATTGGAGATGGGTAGAGGGTGAGGAGGGAAGGCAGCATCCTTGTTTGTCTAGCCTGTTGAGGAACAGCGCATGTTTGGCGTTCCCAAGCCAGACACTGAAAGATGCAAGTTTTTTAGGGCTGGGATACCTAATGCTGCAAGAGCAAGGAGGCTTCACCATCTTAACAGTCTGCCGTCTTTCTCTAGGACACTGATTGAGCCACGGCAGGCTGAAATCCGAAAGGAGTGTCTCCAGCTATGGGGGGTAAGTAAGCTGCCAAGCAGGGAGGTCGTGAAGGTGTCCTTGCTATGGTGAAACAAGAACAGAGCTGCAGTACAGATAAGACTTTCTAGCCAGAAGTTTAATACATTGTCTTGTGGGAAAGTTGGAGACTATTTCAAGCTGTTTATGTAAGCAAACAGGATGTTTCTGATTCATTGTGTGTGTGGCTTAACTGGGCAGGCTTCTTTGCTGCTGTTGAGAATATTTCATCATACACAGAGTGAACTCAGTACCTAGTTCCCAAGCAGCAGAGCTCTCCAGAAGGTCTTGTTTTAGGAGTCTGCATTTTCTCTTTCCTGAGCTTTTGATTGCAGTGTGGCCATAGATATGGCAGTCAGTTTCACGGGCTAATTGTGTGTCTTCCGTGAAACAGTATTTCATTGAAACATGCATGAAATCAAAGATTTAGCCTGAAACTTTCTGAAGTTGTCTGTTGTTTCCTGTGAGATGTGGTATGCCTACACTATATTTGCAAAACACGTGAGACCTTTTATTTGCCAGATAACCTCTCCAGCAAATAGAATCCCAAGAGCACAAGTTTCAGGGGGCAGGATGTTCTGTCCTGTATTGAAGCAAGGAAGGTTCCTATGAATATGTCAACTGTTTGGATTTGTTTTCAGATTCCTGATCAGGCTCGTGTTGCTCCTTCATCTTCAGATCCCAAGTCCAAGTTCTTTGAGCTGATCCAGGTGAGACTTTACCCAGGATCTTGTTCTGAGTCCTTTCATACAAATAGAACTTTTCCCCATAGGAATTAAGAGATTAAGAAGGTAGTCCCTGGATTATTGTTCTATGTAGAAGCTGCATTTACCTACCTGTTGATGTATTGTGTCTAATTTGCCTTTTTCATGCTTTGCTCTTTAGGGCACGGACATTGATACCTTCAGTTACAAACCTACTCCACTGAATTCCAGTACGCTGGAGAAAATTCGCCAAGTGTTAGATTACCGGTGTATGGTGTCTGGAAGTGAGCAGAAGTTCCTCTTGGGGCTAGGGGTAAGTGCTGAGAACGATCCAAGAGTTTTGCTGGTTCATTTCAATGCTACTATTCTGCCTTGCAGTTTCATCCCATCCTTTCCTGTCCTCAAAGACCAGAAAGGATCCCCATCAGCAGTCCCTGAGCCTGAAAGAAGATATTTTATGTTTCTTTCTCCTGACTTCACTGCTTTTCATACTAATTAACTCTGTTTTTTGTAATCGCAGCCTACATAGCGACCTGTACTTTTACTAGTGTCTCTGATTATCTTCACGGTCCTTTTAAAGGTGTTCTATTTCTGGGTTTTTGTGCAGGTATGAAAAGTCACTGGCAGATTAGAATCAGTGTTTTTGTTCCTTTGCTGTAGAGATTAAGGTTCTTCCTTAAAACTACTGACAAAGAAACTGCCCGTGACAGCCTAGGACAAAAAGACTCTCTGAGGGCTGCTCTACAGTTAGTCAGAGGTCTCTCCTCCACCCCTGCCCTCGCGAAGCTTTGGCTGAATCTGACTCTGCCTTTTACACGCAGAAATCACAGATCTACACCTGGGATGGTCGCCAGTCAGATCGATGGACAAAGCTGGATTTGAAAACTGAGCTGCCACGAGATACCCTTCTCTCTGTGGAGATTGTTCATGAACTGAAAGGAGAGGTAGGAGGCTATTCTTTCCCTTACCAAGTGGCTGCAAATATAATGAGAAGTTACGTCTATTCTCTGCAGAATAAGTGTTCCATCTGTGCCAGGTGCAAGTTTTTTTGTATATGATCTTCCGAGAAACTATTTTGGATTAAGTTCCTTCTTTCTGTCCAGTGCTAGAGATATGTGCTTTTAACATTATTTTGAAAACACTTTGGAGTTGACATGCTGCTGTTGTCCTACGTGCAGCAGCAGATGACATTGACAACATGACTTAATATGTTCTGTGGCTCTTTGGGTATATAACTGCTCAGTAGTGATTGTAGGCCTTGGGGAAAAGATTCTCATGGTATAGTCACAGTGTAAGGTATTGCTGCCTGGGAGTTTCCCTGTCCTCTGGTACCTCAGATGATGATGCTGCAGTGCATTGAGCTTGTGCTGTGGTTCCTGATATGGCACAGAGAGCTGGTGATGGCAGCTGTGGTCCTGCCCTCTCTCCCTCCCCTGAGACAGAACTGTGTAGTTAAGATACACCAGTTCTTGGAGGATGGCACGTTACTGTACAATGGGCAACAGGGAACTTGTGTGCTTCTAATATCTGGAAAGGTGCTTTCCTGCTAGAAGAGGATGATGTCCTGGCAAAAAATGGGCTATAAATTACAGCTGAAATAGCAACAGTCTGAATAGTAAGTCTCTGTATTGCCTTCCCTAGGGGAAAGCCCAGCGAAAAATCAGTGCCATCCACATCCTTGATGTCTTGGTGCTCAACGGCAATGATGTTCGAAAGCAGCATTTCAACCAGAGGTATGTAGAATCTGGAGAAGCTTCTTTCTTGTACATGAGTAGGAGTGACTGGGAAGCAGCATTCATGCTAAAAGCAGAATGCTGAGCACAGGGAGACAAGTGCATTCAGCTGAAACACTGCTATAAAGATGAACTGTGAATGAACCTGCTGTGAAGTGAAGTGCCTGTAGTCTTTTCCAACTGTACCTTCTCTGTCTATGAGGGCAGGTCTAGCTTCTTTCTTAGTCTGGGGTGAGCCAGGCACAGTCTGGGTAAACAGCATCCTGGGAACATGAATGAGCATAGGTGGTAACTGGCTGAGGGAGAAGGAACGAGCCCCTCTGTTTCCTTCCTAAGGAACATGAAGTCTCTACTAGTCCTACTTTCCTGCTGATACATCAATATGTTCAGCAGCATGTGGGCTTGTAGAGGAAGCTGTGGAGACCTGTTCCTAATGGGTAATAGCCAGTATCACTGGGCACTGAACTGGGAGGGCAGGGTGAAAAAAGTCTTGCTTAGTACCCATTTGGCTAGCAGTGGAGGCAGTCTGCATGTACTGAAGTGTCTAATCAGTTATTCTGCTGAAACTGTTACCTACCTGCTCTGCCAAAGATCTCACTAAATTGCTGGATTCTCCTTCCATTTTCATTCAGGATTCAGCTGGCGGAGAAGTTTGTCAAAGCTGTTTCTAAACCTAGCCGGCCAGATATGAACCCTATCCGGTGAGTGACAACTCCTTCCCTCAGCCTGGCGTGCTTTGGTTTCAGTGTGTGTGTGTGATGAATATAAGGAGCTGAAGGAGAGTTAAATTTCAAGCTGAAATTCACAGTTCTGTTATGTTCAATAGAAAGAGGCTAAAAGCCCTTTAAATATCTAAGAGGAAGGTTGATAGTGGAGAAGTTGTGCCCTCCTTTCACATATCAGTCATGTTTTCATCATAGGTGGATTGGCTGATGTTGATTTCAAATATATGCTATAGTAGGTCTAATACCCAGTTACCTTAATCGTTGCAAAGACTTCTACGTCCTTGTCTGCCCTGAAGAGATAGCAGCAGTACAGAGATGCTGACTGTTAGTAGATAAACGAAGTGCTGACCAGCATCTACAGTCTCCAAATGGTTAACCTGAGGAGAAGGCTTTAGTTACAATCCCAAGAAAGTTCCTGACAAGTGGCTTCAGCTTTGGTTGCCTCCTGATGTTCCATTTCATTAAATCTGCTACAGTGGAGCACAAGAGCATCATTGTGCTAGGTATCAGATAGGTATTGTAGACAAAACAGCTTCTGTTTCAGAAGCTAGAAGTGGTATGATATTGTGAGAGAAGCCGGAGGAAGGGAAAGATGATGTTCTCCTTGGTGGCTTAATGAAAGATAATGAGTGGTATCTCAATTAAACTCGAGACAAACAGGTAGTTGCAGTAACTGGAGGAGCTCAGAATATTGGGGAGGGCTGAAGGAGAGCTGTAGAGATGGGTTACAGAGCAGTGTCCTGGTTTCAGCTGGGATAGAGTTAATTGTCTTCCTAGTAGCTGGTACAGTGCTATGTTTTGAGTTCAGTATGCAAAGAACCTTGGTAATGCTGATGTTTTCGGTTGTTGCTAAGTAATGTTTAGTCTAAAGTCAAGGATTTTTCAGCTTCTCATGCCCAGCCAGTGAGAAAGCTGGAGGGACACAAGAAGTTGGCACAGGACACAGCCAGGGCAGTGACCCAAACTGGCCAATGGGGTATTCCATACCATGTGACATCATGCCCAGTATAGAAACTGGGGAGAGTGGGGGCGGGGGGATCACCGCTTGGGGACTAACTGGGTGTCGATTGGCAGGTGGTGAGCAATTGCACTGTGCATAATTTGTATATTCCAATCCTTCTATTATTACTGGTGTCATCTTATTAGTGCTATCATTATTATTATTAGTTTCTTCTTTTCTGTTCTATTAAACCGTTCTTATCTCAACCCAGGAGTTTTACTTCTTTTTCCCGATTTTCTCCCCCATCCCACTGTGCGGGGGGGGAGTGAGTGAGCAGCTGCGTTGTGCTTAGTTGCTGGCTGCAGCTAAACCACAACAAGCGGTCCTTTGCTCCTGTGAAAAGGTGTTCAAACTGTGCTCTTTGAAGCCTGATGCTTGTGGCAGTGTGTGGGAAATGGGTGGCTGGGGTGTCAGATCAGAGGCAGTGCTTTTGAAACTTTCCAATTCTCTTTCTGTGTCTCGGAACAAGAAAAAAAAAAAAGCAGTTTGACATAATGATAAGAAATATGACTTCAAATCATGTTTACTGATTTAAAAAAAAAAAAAGAAAAAAGCTCTTTTTACCCCAGGGTAACTAATGAGTTTGTGGTGTCGCTGAGGTTAACAATGGTGAAGATCAGGCAGTTTTGAGGCCAGTATGCTGAGGCCAGAACCTCCCTGGGGCTGACCTTGGTGAATTTATCTCATGGGAAAACAAAAGTAGCTGACTTTCATTGTTCTTCCTCTTCTGTATACTCAGCCTGAGGTAAAAATGCACAGCTTCCTTAGCAGGGAGGATGCTTGTATGCTGGTTACAGCAACCCAGCCATGAGCATGCAGGTGTCGGGTTTTCTCAAGCCAGTAGAAAAAAGGCACCGGAGCATAAGACTAAGAAGGGTGACCCTCAGTCATGCCTGACCACCTCATGCTGTACAAAATGAACTGTTTGGCTGCTTGCTGTGGCTGGGACAGAAAAAGAGGGCACTTCAAATTTTTTTTTAAATTACATTTTTGTTTTTTCCCCCCAGAGTGAAGGAAGTGTACAGATTGGAGGAAATGGAGAAGATATTTGTGAGGTAAGTGACCGGCACAAATGAGAGACTTCAGGGCCCATTGAGGTTATCAGCCACCAACACACAGGGATGGGAGGGATGTGCTGATCTATGCTTGAGGAGTCCTGGAGAAAGAGCTGCTAGAGCTTGTGCAGCTGGTGGCTGTTGTTTCTGAGGTGCTGCAGACTCAGAGCATCATCCTACTGAGTTCTAATTCCGTAGATACGGTCAATTCACTTTACGACAGTAGGAGTAGCAACAGTGCTTGAGTTTGTGTGCAGAAGTGTCAGTGGCTTGAAAGATGAAGAGTTCATACTTGAAATGGGAACACCATTTGGATTAAGTGTGGTAGATCATCACAGATCCTTCATTGCAACACTTGATTTGCTACCTGCTTCTAGACAGCTCTGGCTGGTTTCTCTAGCCATGTGTAGGAGGCAAGAGACTGAATTCTCCAGGATGTGATGATTTTATCCTGTCGCGTGATGCTGTCAGTTTTTACTGTGACACCCTGGAGAGGGTGTGTAGGTGGCACATTGTGTGCCAAGAGAGTGGTAAAGGAAGAAACAGGGAATCTCTATCACCGTCTTCTCTCAACATTTAGGTTAGAGATGAAAATCATCAAGAGTTCAGGGGGAATACCCCGGCTATCCTACACTGGCCGAGATGACCGGCACTTTGTGCCCACAGGACTCTACATCGTACGGACCGTGAATGGTAGGAAGATAGAGTCCCTGCTCTTGTTTAACTTTTCTTTGTATCTTCAAATAAAAAGTATTGACCAGGCTTGTTTCTGGTGTAATTTGATAAAAAATGGTGGGAGTATTCCAGTGGCTGGAGACTAACTGTTTGCATGTAGCTTGGGTTTGAATAAGATTTAGGGTATTTATATGATAGGTTTTTCTGTTGTGGGTTGATTAGCTATTATGTGGGTAATTCCATTTATTTACATGACTGAGGGCTTTCTTTTTTAATGAGATTGTAATTTTTCATCAAGAAGATACTTTTCATAGTACATGGAAATACCCTATTTGGAATGTCAACTTTTAAATGCAGGGAGAAGGGAGTTTTCTCAGTGAATAGAGAAAAGCTTGGGAAGCAGGTCTTCTTGGGGGAGGGAAGGAAAAAGGAGTAAGAGAAGGATCACAATTATTCTTACAGATTCCTCCTCCCTGTTTGCACTATATGTGTATTTATACTGTGCTTTTTTCCCCCTTTCCGTTTTCTATCTGATCCCTGTGACTCTTCTGCAAGATCCCTGGACAATGGCATACAGCAAAAACTCCAAGAGGAAATTCTTCTTCAACAAAATGACGAAGAAAGCGACATACGACCTCCCTTCTGAATCCATCGCACCCTTTCAGTGAGTACAAGCCAGAGCTGAGGCTATGGAAGCATAGCTGTGTGCGAGTTTATGTGTGTGTGTCTGGGTGTTTGGAAGGGAGTTCCAAGTGTGCTGTGCTATGTTCTTGCAGTCGTTATCCGTGCAAGCGCAGCTTGGTCACCAGCAGGGTGTGCTGCAGAAGCTGGGACCTCCTCAGACTTTCAGGAAACTGCTGATCTGGATTAGTGGATTTTGCAATTAATTGCTATGAATGACACACATCATTCAACTTTGTTCCCCTGTCTGCAGCAGAGTACAAGTTACTGTACCTCCTTGCACACAGGGAAATGGAAACTGAGCCCAGCAACTGCAATTTGCTGCATCTCTGTATTTTAAGATGCTTGGTTGGAAGTTGCTAATTTAAAACAAATCCTAGTTCATTTAGTCCAGGCCCTGGAATAAGCTGTTGGTAGCTGGGAGCTGTTTAAGGACAGAGTGAGAGAGAAAAGCAGCAGCTCTTTGGGAAAGGATGGAGTGGCTTGTCATTAACACTGTGGCTGCTGAACCCCATCTGTATCTATTGAGTACTTTGCTAAGGCCATGTCTTAAGTACAGCAAATCCTCAGTCTGTGTGACACCTCAGGGCTCATATGTAGATGTACTGCACACCCTACCTTCAGACAGTCTCAAGAGATGCTGTCTACCTAGATGCCTAGTCAGGACTGTGCCTCTTGAGTGAGAGCTTGGTATGAAATAAGGCTCCTGATTTTCTCACTTTGAATCTCCTTACTTACCTTACAGCAATGCTCTTAAGAATCCTTAAGTTTTCCTTAACCAGCTAAATGGAAGAACGGGCTTAAAAAGCAGAGGCATACGATGCTTTTTCCCTCCATGTGTCAGGATGGGGTTAGTTCTGCTTATGCACTCTGAAGTAGGCCAGCATGAACCTGCATGAATGGCTGAGGAGGTGGAAGGAGCACTTGTGTGGGACTCCAGAAGGGATGTGTTGTGGTTAGTGAGTACTAATGTCTATAATTAGCCATTGACATGTGCTCTTGTTGCTGTGCTAGTACTGCTTTGTTAGAACAGTAGCACTAAATAAGCTATGAATATTAAGTGTGAGTAATTGTAGAAAACTAAAGGCTGCTATGTCTGCAGTAATTAGCAGCTCTGTTTTCATTATGGCTTGGACTGTGTTGATGCAGTGAGGGAGGGCTGTGCTTGATGGATGGAGTGAGAGATGGCATTGTAGGACCAGAACTCTCAGCAGCCAAGTGGAGCTCAGTTATTTCACACGAGGCGAAAGAGCGGATGATCCTAGCCACTTTTCTACAATGTGAAGTGCTGTTTGTTTGCAAAGCTCCATAGGACAGCTATTAGTGAGTCTAGTAGGTTTGTGGTGAGTGATTAGATAGCTGCATGCTGCTGCTGGCAGACTTTCTAAATTCTTCATTAAGGCCTTTCCATTGCCTTGAAATGACAGTTTCATCCTCTCAAAAACTTGGAGGGAGGTAAGTTTTTCCCTAATGACCTGTCTCCTTCCAGCTGAACTGAATGTTGAGTGAAGCTAGAATCAACAAGTTTGTTTCCATGGAAATCTCTTAGGCTTGCAAGTTTCTGTACCTTAAGGGCTGTAGAGTTTATAACATGAATGAATGCACTGGTCTTTTTCTAAGACACCGCTTAGATAGAATATCTCTGTGTGACTCCCATTGCAAGGGCAGCTGTCTGTAGTGCTCTTTGTGGCTAGGATGACAGTGTTTTCCTTCCCTTTTCTTGCCAAACTAATCTTGCTCTCCTCTCTACCCACAGCATCTGCCATTACAGCCGCCTCTTCTGGGAGTGGGGGGAAGGTGTCAAAGTGCACGACTCTCAGAAAAGGCAAGATCCAGAGAAGCTATCAAAGGAGGACGTCCTGTCTTTCATCCAAGCGCACTACCCCTAACCCTGCTGTCTTGAGGGGTGCAGGGGGTGCTGAGCCCAGCTTGGATTCTTCAAGGACTGATGAGACTGGGGAGACTCCACAACTTCTATCCTGGTCTTCTCCAGAACTGATTTCCTGGAGGTGATTGAACCAGGACGTGGTATGCAGAAGGCACAGGATGATGCTGTACCCTGGCAGTGTATATAAGAGCACGGCCCAGGTAGTGCCTGCTGCTGGAGTACCCATGGTGACTCCTGGAGCCAAGGCCTAGTGCCCTTTTGTCCTGACCTACTGCATGCATGAGGCCAAGGGGCTGGCAGCTTTCTTTGCTCCTGTTCAAACGTTCAGCGAGGTTTGTGGAGCTCTGTGTGCCAGAACTTTCCAGGCTTGTGCTTCCCTGGCACTGTGGGAAGGAGCGGAGATGTCTTGGTGGCAAAGCTGGGCAACAGCACATTGAAGCAGCCCTGCATCATTCTGGCAGCTATCTCTTTGGCCTTCCCAAAGGCCTACACTACCCAGTGGAGGGCATTAACTCATTGGGGAATGCTAGCTTTGGGACGCAAGTATGTATTCTTGTTGGTGTCTCCAACACTTCTGCTTATCAAGGCACTTGGCTGGCCACTGGCAATTCCTATGTGATGGTATCCTGTTGGACAAAGGCCAACACAGGTGATGAGTAGAGTTCCTGGCACAGATATGATGTGCTTAGTGCCAGGTATTCCTCAGACCCTTAGAAGCTGGCTGCTGACAAGGATTTCCCCTCTCTAGGTCAGTGACTGATCCTGAGCCAACAGCCGGGGTTAACTTGTGAATGTGTCTATGCCTCAGGGTGGAATGCAGATGCAGGAGGGAAGACACAGGAAGGTTGGGATGCTCGAGGTCTTTGAAGGAAATGATGGGAACATCTGACTTCATTAAAAAACCCAGGGCTTTGGTGAAAAGAGATCTTGACTTTGACCATGTTGGTTAATCAGAAGAAATCCTGTCCCCTGACTGTGCCCACTGGAAAGGTTACCAGATTTTCCTTTTTAAATGTCAGAGTGGGCTTTGAAACCCTCTGTCTCATTTGGCCCTGGAACTGCATCTGGGGTGAAGGCACAGAGCTGTGAAACTCTCAGCATGATATTTGTGTGTCAACAGATTTTTCCATGCACTTCTGTGCTGGGCTCAAAGTTGTCTTCTGTTGCATGTTTTACTTTCACTTCTGGTTTCCATGGCACTTTTGCCAGGTCTTCCACATAAATCAGAAGATAACACACAGTTGACTGCTTTTGGCCAAGCAGCAAAATTGCCCTTTTTTTAAAACTGTTTTTGTTGTTCTTGGCTTGTTTTTAAACACAGATTGGCAGTAGGGAGGAAACTGATTTAGGGGTTGTCTGAACTGTGCCTTAAAGAAAGCTATAGTTCTAGAATCTATAGCAGTTGTTTAGATTGTTTCTTTCTCTTCACGCCGGTATGCATGATTTGAACAAACTTTATGTAGCAAGACATGGAAGTTTTCACTTGTAGGTGCATGGGTGCCCTGCACCCCACCTGAAGAAGCCAGAACAAGGATGACATGTTGTAGAAGTCCCACCCTCCACCCTCTAAGGCCCAGCATCATGTGTAGGTTTTGTGCTCATTCTCAGCACGCAGTTGAATGTCATCCTACAGGTAGGCTGTGCTCTCTGCGCTTGGAGCACTTCCATGTCTTCACAAGCAATTTGTCTCCACATACCCGTGTATTAATTCTTTACAATTTGGTACAAATTAACTTAGCAGCTGCAACTCCTTGAACCAGAGAAAACTATATGCAGGCTTGATCACTGCAGAACCACACCCCTGCCTAAAGGAGCAGCACAGAAGTTGGCATGGTCTGTTGGTCAATAGAAACTGGGAAAGAAAAGGCTTAGGAGCGGATGTGAGGTTAGCTTACAAGTAGGTAGCCCTGAATATTGTGCAGGGGAGCTATTCTATTTCTTCTCAAGCTCTGACCAAAAGTAAAGTGGGTCAAAGCTGTTTTTTCCATATTGGTGATTATTAGCCCCCAGACAGAGTTAGGTCTACCAAAGCAATTGAAGAACTGCATGCTGATAATGCATCCTCTTGGTGACCTGTAGGCTCCTTCTGCTCCCAAACATTGGTAAAACATGTATGAAAGAAATGGTGGTCCTTCCCCCCTGCAAGGAACGAGAGGCCTGTCACTGGCAGTTTTATTTTGGCAAAGGCACTTCCATGAGGGATGAGGAGGAATCTCTCCCAGTAGGCAATAAAGAACTTCCCAACTGTGTGCTTTTCAGGCTTGTGTGCAGCTGGCTTTTTAAATCAACCACTAATTTGAGTTCCGGTGCTTCTTTGGACTGCCTTGAAGCTCTTCCAATGCCAGCAAAGCATGCTGCTCCCTTTGCCAGGCTCCTTTGCTAATTGCTGTGTCCTCCAGTCAGGGCTTTGGTCTCCTGCAGGCTGGCAGATAGAAGGGTGACTAGGAAGTATGCTAGGGTGAGCGTAGGCCTCTGAGGGTGCAAAAAGACCTGGTTAGCCTGCAGGCTAGCTTTTATGAACAGATACTTTCTGTTTACCCAGTTGCCTCCAGCTCCTGATTTTAATTTGCTTTTATTTTTATTTTTGATGCACTGAACCTTGATTCTGAATCCCCCTTCAAGAAGGCAAGCATAAGCCACCATGCTACTTGCTTCCCTGTTGCAGGGTAAACAGGGAGTATGTTGGGAAGGGGGGGTGAGGAAGGTCTTGCTGAAGGGAATGTTTATGTACATTAATTGCACAATGTATTGTTACTTGGCTGCGTATCATTTTGTGTTGACTTCTCTGCTTTCATTGTCTCTATTACCAATACAGCCTCTTTAGTTCACAACAGTGTTTGTTTATTTTGCTTCCCACAAAATGCTGGCCCATAGTGTGTCTTAGTGTGGAGAGAGAGAAATAACCTTACACAGTTAAATTTTCAAGGCAGTCCCCTTTTAAAGGTTTTCCTGGCAAGTTAGAGCACACTGAGGGCTACCTAGTGTATGTCACTGCACAGAATGAGCAGGGACTACAGGAGACAGTCTCCAGCACTGCTCTGCAGCATCCTAGGCTGCTTTTTCACTCAAAGGAAGCAAACACTCAGGTAGATTTCCAGGCTACAACAGACCAATAACCCACTGCTGAGACCTCGCTGACCAAGTATGTTAAGTGCTTAACCCAGTCTAGGCTTACTGTGGTGCAATGTGTGCCAGCAGTGACATGGTAGGATGAGAATAAAGTAGTGGCTGGGAAACATGTTACAAAACAGGAAAAAAAGAAAACCAGGAAGTTACAAAGGTCAAATTATTTTATTTAAAGCCTTGCAGAGGCACTTCCATCCCTGGGAATTGATAGTAAATTCTCTTCTGCAAGTGTTGATTCTCAGAGGCACAAAATAGCGACCAAGCTCTGATGTGCTGGAGGGGTAGGTAGATCTTCTCAAAGCCCAAGCACTCAGATCTCAAGTTGGATGGTAACTGCTTGCAGAAAAAGAGATACCTACCTCTCATCTGTTTTTTGTAGAGGTAGGATTCCTTTGGTGCTGTAAGTCAGTGTGGAGGAGTAAGCATCTTTGTTTAGCCCAGCTCTGGGAACACGTGGAGTCTTTAGGTCACAATACCCTTTGATTCAAAGAGCTTGGTGTCCTTTCAGCTTATGGCTGAGTCACAGCAACCAAGGTGGTGGCCTGTATTCTGACTGGGCTAGGCAGAGAACACTTGTCTGCAGCCATAGAGGTCCTCTTCAAAAGGGAGAATGTATTGCTTTCCTGCATATTGGCTGGATGGTCTTGACTGCATATTGGGTAAGACAGCACCTTAAGCTCTGCTTGACCCTATTTCCAATTGCAAGTGTGCTGTTATTTCCGGTTTGTCTTCTGTCCCCCTCAATTCTCAAAGAAAAAGCTTCCCTACAATGAGGCTTGGAAAGGATAAACAAGAACAGCAATTTGAAATGCTGATCCTCACCCTTAGGGGAGGCACAGTGGTGAGAGGCGGAAGAGCTCCTTGCAGGATAGTCATTTGCTCAGCAAGGAGAATTCTTGAGTGCAATCACATTGTCCAGCAGGCGTAAATAAGAGCAATCGGCAACCCCATGGCCACAGCAAGGGCAGCATTCTTGCGGTTTTCCTTATGAAGCATGCTCAGTTCTTTCTCTGGGAAACAAACAAAAGCCTTGCCTGTGAATGTCTTGAAGCTACATCTCCTTTCAAAACTGTCTTAAAAGCACAATGCTACCTTGGCCATGAGCAAATCTTTTGGGATCAGTATGCAAAGCTGCCAATTACAAGATGTGCTGAACAGGAAGTAAACTAGCAGGAACCCTTTCATTTGCTAACTCTCATCCTGTCAATCTCAGTAGCTGTGCTTGGAAATACTTCAGTGCCAGACCAGTTCCTGTTTGCAAATGACCTTGTTCTAGGACCTTACTAAGGACAGAATGGGTCATTAGAATAATTGCTTGTTCCCTAAGAGAATGAAGAACACGGAGGTTAGAGAGCTATTTCTACTATCTTCTAGACATAACAGCCTGATACCTTTTGCTAGTGCTTAGATTTACTTAAATACAACTGTGGCTACCTTTTAATGTTGGCAGAATCTGTGTTTCCGTGTGCTGCAGGATGAGTGTGGAACAGGTCTGAGCCTGGACAGTCATTCTGTTGGAGTCTGCAGCTTTTTAGAGACAGGTCTCTTTCTCTGGCCCTGGTTTTCAAAAGAAGAAACATGGATGCAGAGAGGAGGAAGTGGCTACCAAAATTACGGAGTCCTACTGATGTCCGTTTCTGTTCCATTTGCTTTACTGAAGATGAGAGCCCCATTCTTGCTAGTTCTGTTCCACAGGACTTTGCTGGATGGTATAGGCAAGAAGCAAGGCCTACAGCATTACACATTGCATGGCCAAACAGTAATAGTTATTCTGCAGGGCAAAGTTGGGTGCAGACTGTCTCCAGAGCTAGACTGCTCTTGCTGCTGAATTCAGCTGCAGTGACTGCATAGGTTACTGCCTCTAGTTTGCACTAGCAGCCTCCAGCAGGAATGCCCTGGTGCTGCAGGTTTCCAAACTGCTGCTGGTATCAAAAGAGGCTTTTAGCTGTTCTTTCTGCCCCCATTCTTCACATAGTACAAGCATTCTCATGCAACCACAGAGCAAACTGCTTGAATCTGCAAGGCTACAGAGGAGGTGGTAGGGGCAAGAGGTCACATAACCTCAAGCACAGCACTGCCAGCTTAAGCGGATGAAAGCAATGCCATTGTCAGAAACTGCAGTTCATGGCCTCAAGTGTCAGCTGGAATAAGCAGAGATTTAATCAGAAACCACAGCAGTGATCCAAAAAGACTGTGTGCACAAGCACTGTCTGTTCTGTTAGAGGAGAAGCAGCCATCACCATTAGGTGAGGCTGTTGGTGCTGTCTGAGCAGGCTGTCAGATTGCTCTGTTGATGCTAGCAGCATTAGCTGACTGCTTGTAAAAGGGTGGCAGTGACATGCAGAGTCTTATGCCTCTGCTGTCTCTAGTGGTAGGCCCTTAGGGAACTGCTTTGGATCTGTTTAAAGCAACTGTTAGTCTTCTGGAAACAGTCCTTTAAATGAGCTAAAATTACAAATTTGCTGGCCATACCCCAGCATTCAACTCTCCAGGCCTAAAAGAACACTTGTGCTTCTTTCCCTTGTGTGAGCTCTGGTGCTTGCACTGCTGCAGAGTGCTGTTAAACAGTTAACACACTGATCAACACCAGGAGCCTGAGACAGGCAAAGCAGCATCCCTAGTGGAATGAAACTGCTGTCGAAGGTGTGGTAGCTGAGAGGGACTCATTTAAACTGTCTACAGCAGGACTTGCATCAAGGAAAGACCCTGGCTCTCTGGAATTGCAGGTAGCACATCAGTGAAGCCCTGTGCTTGTGTACTGAACAGCCCCAGAAACTGACGTAGCGAGAACCTTCCCCAAGGAAGGTATACTTTGCTACACTCCAGACAGCACTTGCCAGCTTGCTTAGCAAGCCTCTATTAAAAAAGAAAAAAAAAAAAAAGAGGGAGGGATGTTAAAAGCCACTCAAGTCAATCTATTGGTTAAGATTATCTAAGACTGGTAATTTGGGGTATGTGAAAGAGGAATCTTTCCCCCCTCATTAGCTGATGCTTTTCCCCCTATGATAGCACAGCTCGAGCAGGAGGCTAGACTCCTATAATAATATGATGACTAGGTTTCCCTCAGTCTAGCTCCCCTTGGTTGAACCTAAATCCAAACGCAGAAGTCAGAGGTGGCAGGAGCTTGAAGATGAAGCTCAGCTGCAGCACTGATCCCATCCAGCCCAGAGGGACCATTTTTAATGAAGCTCTTGCCATAGTTGTCCGCTTTGGTCATTAGGAAGTTTCTCTCTCTCTCCAGTGACTTTCTGTAATGAGAAGAGGAATTCATTACCACACAGCCTATTTCTTTGCTTATATGAGGGAAGAGAGACTGTCCCACTGCAGGGGATATCTGCTTACAGAATGAGCACCTCACCCTGTACTGTGGAGAGGTGACAGTTTAAAAATGCCCAGCTGTGCAAGAGAAGAGATGCAGCAGTTTTAGATTATTTTTTCCTTCCCCCAAACTGCCTCATATCTCTCCTTTCAGGACAGTGTCAGTGTATGCAAGCAGGCTAGAAAGGGGTCTGTGTGTGAGAGCCCCCTACTCTGTTCCCCAAGGTGGGGTAGGAAGTTCTCCCACAGCTACAGGATGGGGCAGGGCCCCTACATGCTCTCTGCAGGATGCTGCCCCTCCAGCACATGTGGCTCAGTGCTGGGATGCTAATTCTTCTCACCAATTGATGCTGGGATCCCTTTGTCAGAGGTATCCAATTTACATAAATTGGTCAACTCAAGGAAACAAGCTGAATCCAAACTCAGTAACATGTTAAACAACCTGTTATTAGACTGAAGACTCAGGATAATAACAATAAAGAGTAAGTCAGGCCAGCCCAGCCCTTGTCTTGCACTGCATGAGATGATTAATTAATACACAGTTTAAAATACAAAAGCAAAACAAATTGCCTGAAAGCAGCAGCATTTCCATTATGGCAGTGAGGACATGGTCACTCCTTTCAGACTGTGCATATAAATAAACATACACTAACAAATTATCTCCTGGTTCAGAGCAGACAGAGAAGGCAGTAAGTGTAACAAAGTTTGTTGTTTCCCTTGGGGCAGAGCAAGAACCTGTAGGAGGAAAGAGATCCAAATCTATGTGTACAGCTAGTTAAGTAAGGGGTGGCAAGAAAGCAAGCTATGTCAGAGCAGCAGCAGAAGAAACAGCTCTTTAAAGGCAACTGGGGAAAGGCAATGTGGAGTGCAGCCAGGAGGAAGTGAGAAGACAGATTTATCAACGTGACTGAGCTGCTGCTTAGAAACTTGCCTTGTGAATACATTCAACAAAAGAGGCTATGAGAATAAGACATGAAGAAACCATGACAACTGAACTTCAAAATGGGAAAGCAGAGCTCTCCTTTGTGTACTGGTCACTGAAACAATAATTTTGATCATGGTAACTTCCTTCCCAGTTTTTCAAATGGTCTGGATTAGGGGAACAGAATTTCTGTTTCCATCTCCATACAAACTGTAAAATTCAGAAAAGGCCCCAGGAATCCCTATTCCTTATTCTTTGCTCTACGCCCTATATTTCAGAGAGAAGTCATACAGATATTTTCCATCCAGTCAAGTTACCCCAACTGTAGGTTTGGTTGTACCAGATAAAGAATACAGATAGTCAACATAAGAATAATTTAGGCCTAGAATAGGACAGTTCAGATGAGGAGCTAGAGAGATGAGGGACAGGAGGACGCAAGACCCTGTCCAAATATGCATGGGGATATAAAATCCCAGGAAAGGTCAGCAGGGGCAGAAAGAGAGAAAGAATGGAAAGGAGGAACAAAAGAGTTAAGCTGAGGCTGCTAAGTATCAGGGTGTCAGTGAAGACAAGCAAGAGCTTTCAGGGCAGGCACCTTCCTAGTGGGAGAAGGACCAGGACGTTTGCCTTTTCGAAAAGAGGCTCTGCCTAGAACGAGCGCTGGGAGATACTGAGTCACTAAGAAAGCAGAGAACCCCAGTGCTGTTGTGCCTGTGGATAGGGCTCCAAGTGAACATGAAGACCAGCAAGAGCTTACAGGGCTGGCACCTTCCTTGTGGGAGGAGCCAGACGTTTGCCTTCTCAGAAAGAGGCTCTGCCGAGAACGAGCACCGTGAGAGGTGCCGTCTTTGGGAAAGCAGAAAACCCCACTGCTGTTGTGCCTGTGGATAGGCTGCACGGGGACGGTGAAGACCAGCAAGAGCTTTCAGGGCTGGCACCTTCCTTGTGGGACAAGGAAAGAGATGTTTCTCTTTCCGGAAGACGCTCTGCCGAGAACGAGCGCTGTGAGATGCTGAGTCTCTGGGAAAGGAGAAAATCCCACTGCTGTTGTGCGTGTGGATAGGCTGCACAGGATGGTGAAGACCAGCAAGAGCTTTCAGGGCTGGCACCTTCCTTGTGGGAGAAGGAGCGGGACTTTACCCTTTTCAGAAAGAGACTTTGCCTAGAACGAGCGCCATGAGATACGACGACTGTGGGTAAGCAGAGATGCTGAGTGCTGTTGTGCCTGTGGATAGGCTGCACGGGGACAGTGAAGACCAGCAAGAGCTTTCAGGGCTGGCACCTTCCTTGTGGGAGAAGGAACCATTCGTTTCCCTCTCCGGAATGACGCTGTGCCGAGAATGAGCGACATGAGATGCTGAGTCTTTGGGAAAGCAGAGAACCACTATGCCATTGTGCCTGTCGATAGGCTGCACGGAGACGGTGAAGACCAGGAAGAGCTTTCAGGGCTGGCATCTTCCTTGTGGGAGGAGGAGCTGGATGTTTGCCTTTTCGGAAAGAGGCTCTGCCGAGAAGGAGCGCCATGAGATGCTGAGTCTCAGGGAAAGCACAGATGCCCAATGCTTTTGTGCCTGTGGATAGGGCGCCAAGTCAAGTTGAAGACGAGGAAGAGCTTTCAGGGCTATCGCCTTCCTTGTGGGAGAAGGATCCGGACGTTTGTCTTTTCGGAAAGAGGCTGTGCCTAGAATGACCGCCGTGAGATTCTGAGTCTCTGGGAAAGCACAGATTCCCAGTGATGTTGTGCCTGTGGATAGGGCGCCAAGTCAACTTGAAGACGACGAAGACCTTTCAGGGCTGTCGCCTTCCTTGTGGGAGAAGGATGCGAACGTTTGTCTTTTCAGAAAGAGCCTCTGCCGAGAACGAGCACCGTGAAATGCTGTCTCTGGGAAAGCACAGATCCCCAGTGATGTTGTGCGTGTCGATAGGTTGCAGGGAACGGTGAAGACCAGCAAGAGCTTTCAGGGCTGGCACCTTCCTTGTGGGAGAAGGAGCCAGACGTTTCCCTTTTCGGAAAGAGGGTCTGCCTAGAATGAGCGCCGTGAGATGCTCAGTCTCTGGGAAAGAAGAGAACCCAAGTGCTGTTATGCCTTTAGATAGGCTGCACGGGGACAGTGAAGACCAGCAAGAGCTTTCAGGGCTGGAACCTTCCTTGTGGGAGAAGGCGCCAGAAGTTTCTCTTTCCCGAAAGAGGCTCTGCAGATAACGAGCGCTATGAGATATGCCGACTGTGTGTAAGGAGAGATCCTGAGTGCTGTTGTGCCTGTGATAGGCTGATTGGGGACGGTGAAGAGCAGGAAGAGCTTTCAGGGCTGGCATCTTCCTTGTGGGAGGAGGAGCTGGATGTTTGCCTTTTCGGAAAGAGGCTCTGCCGAGAAGGGGCGACATGAGATGCTGAGTCTCAGGGAAAGCACAGATGCCCAGTGCTGTTGTGCCTGTGGATAGGGCGCCAAGTCAACTTGAATACGAGATAGAGCTTTCAGGGCTGTCGCCTTCCTTGTACGAGAAGGATCCGGACGTTTGTCTTTTCGAAAAAAGCCTCTGCCTAGAATGAGCGCCATGAGATTCTGAGTGTCTGGGAAAGCACAGATTCCCAGTGATGTTGTGCCTGTCGATAGGTTGCACGGGGACGGTGAAGACCAGCAAGTGTTTTCAGGGCTGGCACCTTCCTTGTGGGAGAAGGAGCCCAACGTTTGCCTTTTCAGAAAGAGTTTGTGACTAGAACGAGCGCCGTGAGATATGCTGACTGTGAGTAAGCAGAGATCATAGTGCTGTTTTGTCTGTGATAGGCTGCACGGGGAAGGTGAAGACCAGCAAGAGCTTTCAGGGCTGGCGCCTTCATTGTGGGAGAAGGAGCCGGACGTTTGCCTTTTCGGAAAGACGCTCTGCCGAGAGTGAGCGCCGTGAGATGCTGAGTCTCTGGGAAATCAGAGAACCCCAGTGCTGTTGTGCCTGTGGATAGGCTGCACGGGGACGGTGAAGACCAGCAAGAGCTTTTAGGTCTGGCACATTCCTTATGGGAGAAAGAGCCCGACGTTTGCCTTCTCGGAATGAGGCTCTGCCTAGAACGAGCGCCGTGAGATATGCCTACTGTGGGTAAGAAGAAATGCTGAGTGCTGTTGTGCCTGTGGATAGGCTGCACAAGGATGGTGAAGACCAGCAAGAGTTTTCAGGGCTGGCACCTTCCTTGTGGGAGAAGGAACCAGACGTTTCACTTTTCAGAAACACGCTCTGCCGAGAAGGAGAGCTGTGAGATGCTGTGTCTCGGAAAGCAGAGAACCCCACTGCTGTTGTGCCTGTGGATAGGCTGCACGAGAATGGTGAAGATCAGAAAGAGCTTTCAGGGCTGGCACCTTCCTTGTGGGAGAAGGAAACAGAGGTTTCTGTTTCCGGAAGACGCTCTGCCGAGAACAAGCGCTGTGAGATGCTGAGTCTCTGGGAAAGGAGAGAATCCCACTGCTCTTGTGCCTGTGGATAGGCTGCACGGGGACCGTGAAGACCAGTAAGAGCTTTCAGGGCTGGCCCCTTCCTTGTGGGAGAAGGAGCCAGATGTTTTCCTTTCGGGAAAGAGGCTCTGCCTAGAACGAGCGCCGTGAGATATGCCGACTGTGGGTAAGCAGAGATGCTGAGTGCTGTTGTGCCTGTGGATAGGCTGCACAGGGACAGTGAAGACCAGCAAGAGCTTTCAGGGCTCTCATCTTCCTTGTGGGAGAAGGAGCTGGACGTTTCCCTTTCCAGAAGGAGGCTTTGCCTAGAATGAGCGCCGTGATATATGCCGACTGTGGGTAAGCAGAGATGCTGAGTGCTGTTGTGCCTGTGGATAGGCTGCACGGGGACGGTGAAGACCAGCAAGAGCTTTCAGGGCTGGCATCTTCCTTGTGGGAGGAGGAGCTGGATGTTTGCCTTTTCGGGAAGAGTCTGTGCCGAGAAGGAGCGCCATGAGATGCTGAGTCTCCGGGAAAAAACAGATGCCCAGTGCTGTTGTGCCTGTGCATAGGTCGCAAAGTCAACTTGAAGACGAAGAAGAGCTTTCAGGACTGTCGACTTTCTTGTGGGAGGAGGATCCGGACGTTTGTCTTTTCAGAAAGGGGCTGTGCCTAGAATGACCGCCGTGAGATTCTGAGTCTCTGGGAAAGCACAGATTCCCCGTGATGTTGTGCCTGTCGATAGGCTGCACAGGGACGGTGAAGACAAGCAAGAGCTTTCAGGGCTGGCCCCTTCTTGTGGCTGAAGGAGCCGCACGTTTGCCATTTCAGAAAGTGGCTCTGCAAAGAACAACCGCCGTGAGAGGTGCCGCTTTTGGGAAAGCAGAGAACCCCACTGCTGTTGTGCCTGTCGATAGGTTGCATGGGGACGGTGAGGACGAGCAAGTGCTTTCAGGGCTGGCACCTTCCTTGTGGTAGAAGGAGCCAGAAGTTTGCCTTTTCGCTAAGAGGCTCTGCCTAGAACGAGCGCCGTGGGATATGCCCACTGTGGGTAAGCAGAGATGCTGAGTGCTATTGTTCCTGTGGATAGGCTGCACGGGGACGGTGAAGACCAGTAAGAGCTTTCAGAGTTGGAACCTGCCTTGTGGGAGGTGGAGCTGGATGTTTGCCTTTTAGGAACAGGCTCTGCCGAGAAGGAGTGCCATGAGATGCTGAGTCTCCAGGAAAGAACAGATGCCCAGTGCTGTTGTGCCTGTGGATAGGGCGCCAAGTCAAGTTGAAGACGAGGAAGAGCTTTCAGGACTGTCGACTTTCTTGTGGGAGGAGGATCCGGACGTTTGTCTTTTCGGAAAGAGGCTGTGCCTAGAATGACCGCCGTGAGATTCTGAGTCTCTGGGAAAGCACAGATTCCCAGTGATGTTGTGCCTGTCGATAGGTTGCATGGGGCCATTGAAGACGAGCAAGTGCTTTCAGGGCTGGCACCTACCTTTCGGGAGAAGGAGCCCAACGTTTGCCTTTTCAGAAAGAGGTTGTGACTAGAACGAGCGCCGTGAGATATGCTGACTGTGGGTAAGCAGAGATTATAGTGCTGTTTTGTCTGTGATAGGCTGCAGAGATGGTGAAGACCAGCAAGAGCTTTCAGGGATGGCACCTTCCATGTGGCTGAAGGAGCCGGACGTTTGTCGTTTTAGAAAGTGGCTCTGCCAAGATCGAGCGCCGTGAGAGGTGCCGCCTTTGGGAAAGCAGAGAACCCCACTGCTGTTGTGCCTGTCGATAGGTTGCATGGGGACGGTGAAAAGCAGCAAGTGCTTTCAGGGCTGGCACCTTCCTTGTGGAGAAGGAGCCAGACGTTTGCCTTTTCAGAAAGAGGCTCTGCTGAGAAGGAGAGCTGTGAGATGCTGTCTCTTGGAAAACTGAGAACCCCACTGCTGTTGTGCATGTGGATAGGCTGCATGGGGACAGTGAAGACCAGGAAGAACTTTCAGGGCTGGCACCTTCTTTGTGGGAGAAGGAAGCAGACGTTTGCCTTTCTGGAAGACGCTCTGCCGTCATCAAGCACCGTGAGATGCTGAGTCTCTGGTAAAGGAAAGAATCCCACTGCTGTTGTGCCTGTGGATAGGCTGCACGGGGACGGTGAAGACCCGCAAGAGCTTTCAGGGCTGGCACCTTCTTTGTAGAGGAAGGAGCCAGACGTTTGCCTTCTCGGAAAGAGGTTCTGCTGAGAAGGAGAGCTGTGAGTTGCTGTCTCTTGGAAAACTGAGAACCCCACTGCTGTTGTGCCTGTGGATAGTCTGCACGGGGTCAGTGAAGACCAGCAAGAGCTTTCAGGGCTGGCACCTTCCTTGTGGGAGAAGGAGCCGGACATTTCCCTTTCCAGAAGGAGGCTTTGCCTAGAACTAGCACCATGACATATGCTGACTGTGCGTAAAGTGAGATACTGAGTGCTGCTGTGCCTGTGGGTAGGCTGCACGGGGACAGTGAAGAACAGCAAGAGCTTTCAGGGCTCGCACCTTCCTTGTGGGAGTAGGACCCAGATGTTTGCCTTATCGGAAAGAGGTTCTGCTTAGAAGGAGAGCTGTGAGATGCTGTGTCTCGGAAAACTGAGAACCCCACTGCTGTTGTGCCTGTGGATAGGCTGCACGGGGACAGTGAAGACCAGCAAGAGCTTTCAGGGCTGGCACCTTCCTTGTGGGACAAGGAAAGAGATGTTTCTCTTTCCGGAAGACGCTCTGCCGAGAACGAGCGCCGTGAGATGCTGAGTCTCTGGGAAAGGAGAGAATCCCACTGCTGTTGTGCCTGTGGATAGGCTGCACGGGGACGGTGAAGACCAGTAAGAGCTTTCAGAGTTGGAACCTGCCTTGTGGGAGAAGGAGCCAGACGTTTCCCATTCCAGAAAGAGGCTCTGTCTAGAACGAGCGCCGTGAGATATGCCGACTGTGGGTAAGCAGAGATGCTGATTGCTGTTGTGCCTGTGGATAGGCTGCACGGGGACAGTGAAGACCAGCAAGAGCTTTCAGGACTGGCATCTTCCTTGTGGGAGAAGGAGCTGGATGTTTGCCTTTTCGGGAAGAGGATCTGCCGAGAAGGAGCGCCATGAGATGCTGAGTCTCAGGGAAAGCACAGATGCCCAGTGCTGTTGTGCCTGTGGATAGGGCGCAAAGTCAACTTGAAGACGAGGAAGAGATTTCAGGGCTGTCGACTTTCTTGTGGGAGGAGGATCCGGACGTTTGTCTTTTCGGGAAGAGGCTGTGCCTAGAATGACCGCTGTGAGATTCTGAGTCTCTGAGAAAGCACAGATTCCCAGTCATGTTTTGCCTTTGGATAGGCTGCACGCGGACAGTGAAGACCAGCAAGAGCTTTCAGGGCTGGCCCCTTCCTGTGGGTGAAGGAGCCGGACGTTTGCCGTTTTAGGAAGTGGCTCTGCCAAGAGCGAGCGCCATGAGATATGCCGAATGTGGGTAAGCATAGATGCTGAGTGCTGTTGTGCCTGTGGATAGGCTGCACTGGGACAGTGAAGACCAGCAAGAGCTTTCAGGGCTGGCACCTTCCTTGTGGGAGAAGGAGCCAGACGTTTTCCTTTCCGGAAAGCGGCTATGCCGAGAAGGAGAGCTGTGAGATGCGGAGTCTCTGGGAAAGCAGAGAACCCCAGTGCTATTGTGCCTGTGGATAGGCTGCACACGGACGGTGAAGACCAGCAAGAGCTTTCAGGGCTGTCACCTTCCTTGTGGGAGAAGGATCCGGACGTTTGTCTTTTCCTAAAGAGGCTCTGCCTAGAATGACCGCCGTGAGATTTTGAGTCTCTGGGAAAGCACAGATTCCCAGTGATGTTTTGCCTGTTGATAGGTTGCACTGGGCCGGTGAAGACCAGCAAGTGCTTTCAGGGCTGTCTCCTTCCTTGTGGGAGAAGGATCCCAACTGTTGCCTATTCGGAAAGAGGTTGTGACTACAACGAGTGCCCTGAGATATGCTGGCTGTGGGTAAGCAGAGATTATAGTGCTGTTTTTTCTGTGATAGGCTGCACGGGGACGGTGAAGACCAGCAAGAGCTTTCAGGGCTGGCACCTTCCTTGTGGGAGAAGGAGCCCGACATTTGCCTTCTCTGAAAGAGGCTCTGCCGAGAACCATCGCCGTGATATATGCCGAATGTGGGTAAGCAGAGATGCTGAGTGCTGTTGTGCCTGTGGATGGGCTGCATGGAGACGGTGAAGACCAGCAAGAGCTTTCAGGGCTGGCACCTTCCTTGTGGGAGAAGGAGACCGAAGTTTGCCTTCTCGGAAAGAGGCTCTGCCGAGAAGGAGAATGTTGGGAGCTGGCTTGCTGAAAAGGGACATGGGCCTGTGGAAAAGTTGTGCGAGCAGAGTTCTGTGTGAAAGCATGTCAGTTTGAGCAACAAGATTAGGCCTTGGCCGAAAATAGCTGGCTTTACTGATAGCAGGAGAAAAACAACAGCTAGTCTTGCCGTTATCGGGAGAAAGGTAAAAACAGTGTGACCTTGGCATAACTTCACAAGTAACTTTTGAAGAAGTTCTCATGCGAAAGTTACTGAACACGCATAGCTGCCAGCCACAAGTGGGTGTGTTTTAGTAAGGAATAAACATTAGCAATGTACCAATCATATTAGGACTAGTAGGCATAATTATCGCAAACTGTATAAATATGAGCTAGCTGCGCAAATAAAGTTGAATCACTTCTATCACTCATATTGGGTCGACTTATGTGCATTCCTCCGCCGCTCCAACAAATGGTGCCCAAACATGGGGCCGAAGAAAGGGGAATTGGAGCGACGGACACTGAGAAGCACCGGTAGCAGCGACCGGGGGGCAAAAGATTAACCGAACGCTGATCGTCTTGGTTGGTGTGTTAACTGCAGAATGGACTTTCCCGATCCAATCACAGTGGCTGACAGATGATCCAGTCTGGATCGAGCAGTGGCCGTTGAAAAAGGAAAGTCTACAGGCAGCTCATAACCTTGTTCGAGAACAGCTTCAACAAGGACATTTACAGTTATCAACAAGTCCATGGAATACTCCAATCTTTGTAATAAGAAAGAAATCAGGAAACTGGAGACTACTACAAGATTTAAGAGCAGTAAATTCTCAAATGCAACCAATGGGAGCTTTACAACCTGGACTACCCAATCCTGCTATGTTACCAGATCAATGGACTCTATTGATAGTTGATCTTAAGGACTGTTTCTTCACCATACATTTGCATCAGCGAGACACCCAGCGATTTGCATTTACTCTGCCTTCGATTAATAGAGAGGCGCCTGCACAACGGAATGAATGGACAGTGTTACCACAAGGTATGAAGAATAGTCCAACTCTTTGTCAATTATTTGTGGACAATGCATTACGTCCTGTCCAGGAGGCCTGGCCGACAGCGTTTATTTATCATTATATGGATGACATCCTGATAGCTCAAAAGGACTGTTTTACAAAACAACAAGAGCAATTTTTATCGCAGGCTTTAAGAAAGGAAGGTTTAGTCATTGCTCCAGAAAAAATACAGAGGGTTTCGCCTTGGAAGTACCTCGGCTGGAACATTTCAGAATCTCAAATTCGCCCTCAAAAGTTAACCCTGCACACTGAACTACGGACATTAAACGATGTACAGAAATTGATGGGAGACCTACAATGGTTGCGACCAGTAGTGGGTATACCAAATGAACAATTAGAAGAACTTAGGCCATTATTACAAGGAACAGATCCAGCGAAACCTGTACACCTTTCTTCCAGACAACAGGAAGTTATCAAGGCAATTGTCGAACAAATTACACAAAGGTGGGTAGATCGTCGAGATCCGCGTATTCCTGTCGATTTAACGATTATACATGGACCGTCTCAATTAATTGGTGCACTGACCCAGTGCAAAAAGAAAAAGGGGGAGAAGGTCCGAGTGTTGGAATGGTTGTTTACACGATTGCAACCACAAAAAACGATTGAGAGGAAATTAGAGACTTTAGCAGAACTAATTATGAAAGGAAGGACAAGAATATTACAAATTACTGGATCGGAGCCAGGAATTATCAGAATACCTATTAAAAGGGAAAATTTAGAGTGGTGTTTGCGACAGTCGGAGGACTTACAAATGAGTCTATTGTCAACAGCAAATGATATAACTATCGATTCAATTAAAGCACCAGTCCTGCAATGGGTCAGTCAAAATACATGGATAATGCCATCAAAACGAAGTGAGAGACCATTGTCAGACGCAGTTACTGTATTTACCGATGCTGGAAAAAGGTCACGTACAGCAGCAATTACATGGCTTCAAGATAATCAATGGTATCATCATATCCTTGCAGCAGTGCCAGGAGACTCACTGCAAACACTGGAATTAGCAGCAGTGGTGTGGGCAGCTCTACAATGGCATGATACAGAATTGAATTTTGTGACAGACTCATTATATGTTGCTGGAGTTTTGGAAAGGATTGAAGATGCGAGGATCAAAGACATCAAGAATTCTCGCCTATTTGAATTGTTTCGTCAATTACAATCGGCATTACGACAGAGACAGAAAAGCTATGCAGTTATTCACATTAGAAGTCACATGTGGAAGGAAGGACTGGGAGAAGGAAATGATAGAGCTGACCAATTAGTTACCGTGACTGTACCTATGAATGACTTTGTAAAAGCCAAAGAAACTCACAACGTATTTCATCAAAATGCAAGAGGTTTATATAAGCAATTTAGTATTACAATCGAAGAAGCCCGAGGAATCGTGAGAGCGTGCCCTGAGTGTAGCCATCATGGACCAGGTTTAGGGACTGGAGTTAACCCACGCGGACTGGGCCCAAACGAACTTTGGCAAATGGACGTTACCCATGTATCTGAGTTTGGTCGTTTGAAATATGTGCATGTGACTGTAGATACATTCAGTCGATTTATCTGGGCAACGGCACAAGCCGGGGAAAAGGCGCTGCATGTTGTCCGACATTTGACAAGTAGTTTTGCTGTCATGGGAGTGCCTCAGAAATTAAAGACGGACAATGGACCAGCGTATGCTGGTGAAAAGATCAGAAAATTTTGTCAACAATGGGGGGTGACGCATATTACAGGCATTCCACACTCTCCCACAGGACAGGCTATTGTAGAACGGGTTAACCAGACATTGAAAGAATATTTGCAGAAATTTAAAGATGTGTGTGATGTTCAGGAAAAGTTGGCTAAAACATTATTTCTTATGAATTACCTATGCATATTTGGGGAGAATGATGAGCCACCAGTCAAAGTTCATTCAGGAGTTGCTACTTTAGAACAAAAGCAACCAATGAAGGTGTGTTATAGGGATTTGGCAATGGGTGAATGGAAGGGACCCGTTGAAGTACGATATATGGGGAAAGGTTATATATATATATATGTGTGTTATTACTTCTACAGGACCTCAGTGGGTGCCGTCTAGATGGACCAAAGCTGCGCCTGCTCCCACTACTGTTCGCCCTTCTTGTTCCACTGAAAGCAGTTCCAGTACCGGGTCAGACAAACGTCTGGATAGCGTGGGCGAATAGGACGGGACAGACTGATTTTTGTTTGAGTTTGGCAACTGCAACAGAACCCTTTAAAACATGCTTGATAGGTTACCCTCATTTAGACTCTTCTGACTTTCTAGGATGGATAGATAATAGCAAAAGTTGTAATGGAATAGATGTAGCAAGTCACTCAGCTTGTTTAATTATGCAATTAAATCATACTCTACCCTGGGATCCACAGCAACTAGACCTTTTGGGCTCTGAAGCAATTGACAATGGTACACATGAGAATACAACTCGTACTTGCATCTCCTTTGGTAACTTTAATAAATTCACTGTACAAGCAATGCACATGGCACGCTGGTTAGGAAAGAATAGTCGAATTGGTTGGGATGACAATCCATTTATAAATGGAGCTAGTGGTACAATTGTTTCTCCTTACAGTACGAGTTTCGATATTAATCATTATTGTGGCAAATTTAATAAAACTACAACACTTGGAGCCTATGGATGGAGTATGAATGATGCCAATGAAATATTGAGAGTAAAAGGTTCGGCTAAAGCTTTACCGCCTGGAATATTTTTGATTTGTGGAGATAGAGCATGGGGCGGAATCCCAAAGAATCCTCTTGGAGGACCTTGTTATATTGGTAAATTGGCCTTACTTACATTAACACACCGGAATTGGCTTAAAATATTACGATCATCACCCAGAAGCAAAAGGAGTATAGCTCAACTTAGTCAAAATTGTGATGATAATGTTGAATTATGGTCAGTTACAACTAGAATTTTTGCATCTATGTTCCCAAGTGTAGGGACAGCTCGTGTTTTGAATGAATTGAATAAACTCGCTTGTTGGTCGGTAAAGCAGGCTAGGGCCACGTCAGAGGTCCTTGAAGAGATGATGCAGGACATGTCAAGTTTAAGACATGCAGTGTTACAAAATAGAGCAGCTATTGATTTTCTATTGCTGGCACAAGGACACGGGTGTGAAGATGTTGAGGGGATGTGTTACTTTAATTTAAGTGATCATTCTCAACCTATTCACAAACAGATAGATTGGCTGAAAAAACATACACAAAAATTCCAACAAGAAATTAATTGGTTTGATGGGGTGTTACAATCAATATTCGGCGGGATAACACCATGGCTAATGTCATTGATTAAGGAAGCCTTACGGTGGTTGGGTATATTGATATTAATCTGTATAATAGTTAAAATTGCATATGGGTGCATGATGAAAGGAGTCTCAAAGCTGACACACCAAGCTCTACTCGCACAAAAAGAAAAAGGGGGAATTGTTGGGAGCTGGCTTGCTGAAAAGGGACATGGGCCTGTGGAAAAGTTGTGCGAGCAGAGTTCTGTGTGAAAGCATGTCAGTTTGAGCAACAAGATTAGGCCTTGGCCGAAAATAGCTGGCTTTACTGATAGCAGGAGAAAAACAACAGCTGGTCTTGCCGTTATCGGGAGAAAGGTAAAAACAGTGTGACCTTGGCATAACTTCACAAGTAACTTTTGAAGAAGTTCTCATGTGAAAGTTACTGAACACGCATAGCTGCCAGCCACAAGTGGGTGTGTTTTAGTAAGGAATAAACATTAGCAATGTACCAATCATATTAGGACTAGTAGGCATAATTATCGCAAACTGTATAAATATGAGCTAGCTGCGCAAATAAAGTTGAATCACTTCTATCACTCATATTGGGTCGACTTATGTGCATTCCTCCGCCGCTCCAACACGAGAGCTGTGCGATACAGAGTCTCTGGGAAAGCAGAGAACCCCACTTTGGAAGTTGTGCCTGTGGATAGGATGCACGGGGATGGTGAAGACCAACAAGAGCTTTCAGGGCTGTCACCTTCCTTGTGGGAGAATGATCCGGACGTTTGTCTTTTCGCAAAGAGGCTGTGCCTAGAATGACCGCCATGAGATTCTGAGTCTCTGGGAAAGCACAGATTCCCTGTGATGTTATGCCTGTCGATAGGCTGCACGGAGACGGTGGAGACCAGCAGGAGCTTTCAGGTCTGGCCCCTTCCTGTGGGTGAAGGAGCCGGACGTTTGCCGATTTAGAAAGTGGCTATGCCGAGAGCGAGCGCCGTGAGATATGCCGAATGTGGGTAAGCAGAGATGCTGAGTGCTGTTGTGCCTGTGGATAGGCTGCACGGGGACGGTGAAGACCAGCAAGAGCTTTCAGGGCTGGCACCTTCCTTGTGGGAGAAGGAGCTGGATGTTTGCCTTTTCAGAAAAAGTTTCTGCCGAGAGCGAGCACCATGAGATGCTGAGTGTCTGGAAAAGCAGAGATCCCCAGTGCTGTTGTGCCTGTGGATAGGCTGCAGGGCTACGGAGAAGACCTGCAAGAGCTTTCAGGGCTGGCACCTTCCTTGTGGGAGAAGGAGCCAGAAGTTTGCCTTTTCAGAAAAAGTTTCCGCCGAGAACAAGCACCGTGAGATGCTGAGTCTCTGGGAAAGCACAGATGTCCAGTGCTGTTGTTCCTGAAGAAAGGCTAAAGGGGGACGGAAAGGCTAGCAAGAGCTTTCAGGGCTGGCAGCTTCCTTGTGGGAGAAGGAGCCCGACGTTTGCCTTTTCAGAAAAAGTTGCTGCCGAGAACAAGCACCGTGACGTGCTGAGTCTCTGGGAAAGGAGAGATCCCCAGTGCTGTTGCGGCTAAAGATAGGCTGCGGAGGAATAGTGAAGACCAGCAAGAGCTTTCAGGGCTGCAACTTCCTTGTGGCAGAAGGAGCCAGACGTTTGCCTTTTCAGAAAAAGGCTCTGCCGAGAGCGAGCAAAATGAGATGCTGAGTGTCTGGGAAAGCAGAGATCCTCAGAGCTGTTGTGCCTGTGCATAGGCTGCAGGGGGACGGTGAAGACCAGCACGATCTTTCAGGGCTGTTACCTTCCTTGTGGGAGAAGGAGACAGACGTTTGCCTTTTCAGAAAAAGCTTCTGCCGAGAACGAGCACCGTGAGATGCTGAGTCTCTGGGAAAGCACAGATGTCCAGAGCTGTTGTTCCTGAAAAAAGGCTAAAGGGGGACGGTAGGCTAGCAAGAGCTTTCAGGGCTGGCAGCTTCCTTGTGGGAGAAGGAGCCAGACGTTTGCCTTTTCAGAAAAAGTTTCTGCGGAGAACAAGCACCGTGACATGCTGAGTCTCTGGGAAAGCAGAGATCCCCAGTGCTGTTGTGCCTGTGGATAGGCTGCAGAGGGATAGTGAACACCTGCAAGAGCTTTCAGGGCTGGCAGCTTCCTCGTGGGAGAAGGAGCCCGACGTTTGCCTTTTCAGAAAAAGGCTCTGCCGAGGACGTGCACCGTGAAATGCTGAGTCTCAGGGAAAGAAGAGATCCCCAGTGCTGTTGTGCCTGTGGATAGGCAGCAGGGGGCGGTGAAGACCAGCAAGATCTTTCAGGGCTGGCACCTTCCTTGTAAGAGAAGGAGCCAGACGTTTGCCTTTTCAGAAAACGTTTCTGCCGAGAACAAGCACCGTGTAAGTTTGCCTTTTCAGAAAAAGGCTCTGGCGAGAGCAAGCAACATGAGATGCTGAGTATCTGGGAAAGCAGAGATGCCCAGTGCTGTTGCGCCTGTGGATAGGCTGCAGGGGGACGGTGAACACCAGCAAGATCTTTCAGGGCTGGCACCTTCCTTGTGGGAGAAGGAGCCAGACGTTTGCCTTTTCAGAAAAAGTTTCTGCGGAGAACAAGCACCGTGACATGCTGAGTCTCTGGGAAAGCAGAGATCCCCAGTGCTGTTGCGGTTAAAGATAGGCTACGGAGGAATAGAAAAGACTTGCAAGAGCTTTCATGGCTGGCACCTTCCTTGTGGGAGAAGGAGCCGTAAGTTTCCCTTTCCAGAAAAAGGCTCTGCCGAGAGCGAGCACCGTGACATGCTGAGTCTCTGGGAAAGCAGAGATCCCCAGTGCTGCTGCGGCTAAAGGATCCCCAGTGCCGTTGTGCCTGTGGATAGGCTGCAGGGAGCGGTGAAGACCACAAAATCTTTCAGAGCTGGCACTTTCCTGGCGGGAGAAGGAGCCAGACGTTTGCCTTTTCCCAAATAGGCTCTGCCGTGAAAGAGCACAGTGGGATGCTGAGTCTCCTGGAAAGCAGAGATCCCCAGTACTGTTGTGGCTAAAGATAGGCTGCAGAGGGATAGTGAAGTACTGCAAGAGCTTTCACAGCTGGCACTTTCCTTGTAGCAGAATTGGCCTAACGTTTGCCTTTCAGGAAATGTTTCTGCCGAGAACGAGAACCGTTACGTGCTGAGTCTCTGGGAAAGCAGAGATCCCCAGTGCTGTTGTGCCTGTGGATAGGCTGCAGGGGGACGGTGAACACCAGCAAGATCTTTCAGGGCTGGCACCTTCCTTGTGGGAGAAGGAGCCAGACGTTTGCCTTTTCAGAAAACGTTTCTGCCGAGAACAAGCACAGTGACATGCTGAGTCTCTGGGAAAGCAGAGATCCCCAGTGCTGTTGCGGCTAAAGATAGGCTGCAGGGGGAATAGTGCAGACCTGCAATAGCTTTCAGGGCTGGCAGCTTCCTTATGGGAGAAAGAGCCTGACGTTTACCTTTTCAGAAAAAGGCTCTGCCGAGAGCGAGCACCATGAGATGCTGAGTCTCTGGGAAAGCAGAGATCCCCTGTGCTCTTGTGCCTGTGGATAGGCTGCAGGAGGATGGTGAAGACCAGCAAGATCTTTCAGGGCTGGCACCTTCCTTGTGGGAGAAGGAGCCAGACGTTTGCCTTTTCAGAAAAAGTTTCTGCGGAGAACAAGCACCGTGACATGCTGAGTCTCTGGGAAAGCAGAAATCCCCACTGCTGTTGCGGCTAATGATAGGCTGCAGAGGGATAGTGCTGACGTGAAATAGCTTTCAGGGCTGGCACCTTCCTTGTGGCAGAAGGAGCCAGACGTTTGCCTTTTCAGAAAACGTTTCTGCCGAGAACAAGCACAGTGACATGCTGAGTCTCTGGGAAAGCAGAGATCCCCAGTGCTGTTGCGGCTAAAGATAGGCTGCAGGGGGAATAGTGCAGACCTGCAATAGCTTTCAGGGCTGGCAGCTTCCTTATGGGAGAAAGAGCCTGACGTTTACCTTTTCAGAAAAAGGCTCTGCCGAGAGCGAGCACCATGAGATGCTGAGTCTCTGGGAAAGCAGAGATCCCCTGTGCTCTTGTGCCTGTGGATAGGCTGCAGGAGGATGGTGAAGACCAGCAAGATCTTTCAGGGCTGGCACCTTCCTTGTGGGAGAAGGAGCCAGACGTTTGCCTTTTCAGAAAAAGTTTCTGCGGAGAACAAGCACCGTGACATGCTGAGTCTCTGGGAAAGCAGAAATCCCCACTGCTGTTGCGGCTAATGATAGGCTGCAGAGGGATAGTGCTGACGTGAAATAGCTTTCAGGGCTGGCACCTTCCTTGTGGCAGAAGGAGCCAGACGTTTGCCTTTTCAGAAAAAGGCTCTGCCGAGAGCGAGCACCGTGACATGCTGAGTCTCTGGGAAAGCAGACATCCCCACTGCTGCTTTCCCTGAAGATAGGCTGCAGGGAGACGGTGAACACCAGCAAGATCTTCCAGGGCTGGCACCAGAGCTGGCACTTTCCTTGTAGCAGAATTAACTGGACGTTTGCCTTTTCAGGAAAAGTTTCTGCCGAGAAGGAGTACTGTGAGATGCTGATTCTCTGGGAAAGCAGAGATCCCCAGTGCTGCTTTCCCTGAAGACAGGCTGCAGGGGGACGGTAAACACCAGCAGGATCTTCCAGGGCTGGCACCTTCCTTGTGGGAGAAGGAGCCAGACGTTTGCCTTTTCAGAAAACGTTTCTGCCGAGAACAAGCACAGTGACATGCTGAGTCTCTGGGAAAGCAGAGATCCCCAGTGCTGTTGCAGCTAAAGATAGGCTGCAGGGGGACGGTGAAGACCAGCAAGAACTTTCAGTGCTGGCAGCTTCCTTGTGGGAGAAGGAGCCGGCAGTTTGCCTTTTCAGAAAAAGTTTCTGCTGAGAACAAGCACCGTGACATGCTGAGTCTCTGGGAAAGCAGAGATCCCCAGTGCTGTTGCGGCTAAAGATAGGCTGCAGGGGGAATAGTGCAGACCTGAAAGAGCTTTCAGGGCTGGCAGCTTCCTTATGGGAGAAAGAGCCTGACGTTTACCTTTTCAGAAAAAGGCTCTGCCGAGAGCGAGCACCATGAGATGCTGAGTCTCTGGGAAAGCAGAGATCCCCTGTGCTCTTGTGCCTGTGGATAGGCTGCAGGGGGATGGTGAAGACCAGCAAGATCGTTCAGGGCTGGCACCTTCCTTGTGGGAGAAGGAGCCGTAAGTTTGCCTTTTCAGAAAAAAGCTTCTGCCGAGAACGAGCACCGTGACATGCTGAGTCTCTGGGAAAGCAGGGATCCCTGTGCTGTTGTGCCTGTGGATAGGCTGCAGAGGGATAGAGAACAACAGCAAGATCTTTCAGGGCTGGCACATTCCTTTTGGGAGAAGGAGCCGTAAGTTTGCCTTTTCAGAAAAAAGCTTCTGCCGAGAACGAGCACCGTGACATGCTGAGTCTCTGGGAAAGCAGAGATCCACAATGCTCTTGCGGCTAAAGGTAGGCTGCAGAGGGATAGTGAAGACAAGCAAGATCTTTCAGGGCTGGCACCTTCCTTGTGGGAGAAGCAGCCGTAAGTTTGCCTTTTCAGAAAAAGCCTCTGCCCAGAACGAGCACCGTGACATGCTGAGTCTCTGGGAAAGCAGAGATCTCCAATCCTATTGTGCCTGTGGATAGGCTGCAGAGGGATAGTGAAGAACAGCAAGATCTTTCAGGGCTGGCACCTTCCTTGTGGGAGAAGGAGCCGTAAGTTTGCCTTTTCAGAAAAAAGCTTCTGCCGAGAACGAGCACCGTGACATGCTGAGTCTCTGGGAAAGCAGAGATCCACATTGCTCTTGCAGCTAAAGATAGGCTGCAGAGGGTTAGTGAAGACCAGCAAGATCTTTCAGGGCTGGCACCTTCCTTGTGGGAGAAGGAGCCGTAAGTTTGCCTTTTCAGAAAAAAGCTTCTGCCGAGAACGAGCACCGTGACATGCTGAGTCTCTGGGAAAGCAGAGATCCCCAATGCTGTTGCGGCTAAAGGTAGGCTGCAGAGGGATAGTGAAGACCAGTAGATCTTTCAGGGCTGGCACCTTCCTTGTGGGAGAAGGAGCCGTAAGTTTGCCTTTTCAGAAAAAGCTTCTGCCGAGAACGAGCACCGTGACATGCTGAGTCTCCGAGATAGCAGCGATCCCCAGTGCTGTTGTTCCTGTGGATAGGATGCAGAGGGATAGTGAAGACCAGCAAGATCTTTCAGGGCTGGCACCTTCCTTGTGGGAGAAGGAGCCGTAAGTTTGCCTTTTCAGAAAAAAGCTTCTGCCGAGAACGAGCACCGTGACATGCTGAGTCTCTGGGAAAGCAGAGATCCCCAATGCTGTTGCGGCTAAAGATAGGCTGCAGAGGGATAGTGAAGACCAGCAAGATCTTTCAGGGCTAGCACCTTCCTTGTGGGAGAAGGAGCCGTAAGTTTGCCTTTTCAGAAAAAAGCTTCTGCCGAGAACGAGCACCGTGACATGCTGAGTCTCTGGGAAAGCAGAGATCCCCAATGCTGTTGCGGCTAAAGATAGGCTGCAGAGGGATAGTGAAGACCAGTAAGATCTTTCAGGGCTGGCACCTTCCTTGTGGGAGAAGGAGCCGTAAGTTTGCCTTTTCAGAAAAAGCTTCTGCCCAGAACGAGCACCGTGACATGCTGAGTCTCTGGGAAAGCAGGGATCCCCAGTGCTTTTGTGCCTGTGGATAGGCTGCAGAGGGATAGAGAAGAACAGCAAGATCTTTCAGGGCTGGCACCTTCCTTGTGGGAGAAGGACCCGGCCGTTTGCCTTTTCAGAAAAAAGCTTCTGCCTAGAACGAGCACCGTGACATGCTGAGTGTCTGGGAAAGCAGAGATCCCCAATGCTGTTGCGGCTAAAGATAGGCTGCAGAGGGTTAGTGAAGACCTGCAAGATCTTTCAGGGCTGGCACCTTCCTTGTGGGAGAAGGAGCCGTTAGTTTGCCTTTTCAGAAAAAAGCTTCTGCCGAGAACGAGCACCGTGACATGCTGTGTCTCTGGGAAAGCAGAGATCCACATTGCTCTTGCGGCTAAAGGTAGACTGCAGAGGGATAGTGAAGACCAGCAAGATCTTTCAGGGCTGGCACCTTCCTTGTGGGAGAAGGAGCCGTAAGTTTGCCTTTTCAGAAAAAAGCTTCTGCCGAGAACGAGCACCGTGACATGCTGAGTCTCTGGGAAAGCTGAGATCCCCAATGCTGTTGCGGCTAAAGATAGGCTGCAGAGGGATAGTGAAGACCAGCAAGATCTTTCAGGGCTGGCACCTTCCTTGTGGGAGAAGGAGCCGTAAGTTTGCCTTTTCAGAAAAAAGCTTCTGCCGAGAACGAGCACCGTGACATGCTGAGTCTCTGGGAAAGCATGGATCCCCAGTGCTGTTGTGCCTGTGGATAGGCTGCAGAGGGATAGAGAAGAACAGCAAGATCTTTCAGGGCTGGCACCTTCCTTGTGGGAGAAGGAGCCGTAAGTTTGCCTTTTCAGAAAAAAGCTTCTGCCGAGAACGAGCACCGTGACATGCTGAGTCTCTGGGAAAGCAGGGATCCCCAATCCTGTTGTGCCTGTGGATAGGCTGCAGAAGGATAGTGAAGACCAGCAAGATCTTTCAGGGCTTGCACCTTCCTTCTGGGAGAAGGAGCCGTAAGTTTGCCTTTTCAGAAAAAAGCTTCTGCCGAGAACGAGCACCGTGACATGCTGAGTCTCTGGGAAAGCAGAGATCCCCAATGCTGTTGCGGCTAAAGGTAGGCTGCAGAGGGATAGTGAAGACCAGCAAGATCTTTCAGGGCTGGCACCTTCCTTGTGGGAGAAGGATCCGTAAGTTTGCCTTTTCAGAAAAAAGCTTCTGCCGAGAACGAGCACCGTGACATGCTGAGTCTCTGGGAAAGCAGAGATCCCCAATGCTGTTGCGGCTAAAGGTAGGCTGCAGAGGGATAGTGAAGACCAGCAATATCTTTCAGGGCTGACACCTTCCTTGTGGGAGAAGCAGACGTAAGTTTGCCTTTTCAGAAAAAAGCTTCTGCCGAGAACGAGCACCGTGACATGCTGAGTCTCTGGGAAAGCAGAGATCCCCAATGCTGTTGCGGCTAAAGGTAGGCTGCAGAGGGATAGTGAATACCAGCAAGATCTTTCAGGGCTGGCACCTTCCTTGTGGGAGAAGGAGCCGTAAGTTTGCCTTTTCAGAAAAAGGCTCTAGCGAGAGTGAGCACCGTGACATGCTGAGTCTCTGGGAAAGCAGAGATCCCCAAAGCTGTTGTGCCTGTGGATAGGCTGCAGAGGGATAGTGAAAAACTGCATTAGTTTTCAGGGCTGGCACCTTCCCTGTGGGAGAAGGAGCCGTAAGTTTGCCTTTTCAGAAAAAAGCTTCTGCCGAGAGCGAGCACCGTGACATGCTGAGTCTCTGGGAAAGCAGAGATCCCCAAAGCTGTTGTGCCTGTGGATAGGCTGCAGAGGGATAGTGAAAAACTGCATTAGTTTTCAGGGCTGGCACCTTCCCTGTGGGAGAAGGAGCCGTAAGTTTGCCTTTTCAGAAAAAAGCTTCTGCCGAGAGCGAGCACCGTGACATGCTGAGTCTCTGGGAAAGCAGAGATCCCCAAAGCTGTTGTGCCTGTGGATAGGCTGCAGAGGGATAGTGAAAAACTGCATTAGTTTTCAGGGCTGGCACCTTCCCTGTGGGAGAAGGAGCCGTAAGTTTGCCTTTTCAGAAAAAAGCTTCTGCCGAGAGCGAGCACCGTGACATGCTGAGTCTCTGGGAAAGCAGAGATCCCCAAAGCTGTTGTGCCTGTGGATAGGCTGCAGAGGGATAGTGAAAAACTGCATTAGTTTTCAGGGCTGGCACCTTCCCTGTGGGAGAAGGAGCCGTAAGTTTGCCTTTTCAGAAAAAAGCTTCTGCCGAGAGCGAGCACCGTGACATGCTGAGTCTCTGGGAAAGCAGAGATCCCCAAAGCTGTTGTGCCTGTGGATAGGCTGCAGAGGGATAGTGAAAAACTGCATTAGTTTTCAGGGCTGGCACCTTCCCTGTGGGAGAAGGAGCCGTAAGTTTGCCTTTTCAGAAAAAAGCTTCTGCCGAGAGCGAGCACCGTGACATGCTGAGTCTCTGGGAAAGCAGAGATCCCCAAAGCTGTTGTGCCTGTGGATAGGCTGCAGAGGGATAGTGAAAAACTGCATTAGTTTTCAGGGCTGGCACCTTCCCTGTGGGAGAAGGAGCCGTAAGTTTGCCTTTTCAGAAAAAAGCTTCTGCTGAGAGCGAGCACCGTGACATGCTGAGTCTCTGGGAAAGCAGAGATCCCCAAAGCTGTTGTGCCTGTGGATAGGCTGCAGAGGGATAGTGAAAAACTGCATTAGTTTTCAGGGCTGGCACCTTCCCTGTGGGAGAAGGAGCCGTAAGTTTGCCTTTTCAGAAAAAAGCTTCTGCCGAGAGCGAGCACCGTGACATGCTGAGTCTCTGGGAAAGCAGAGATCCCCAAAGCTGTTGTGCCTGTGGATAGGCTGCAGAGGGATAGTGAAAAACTGCATTAGTTTTCAGGGCTGGCACCTTCCCTGTGGGAGAAGGAGCCGTAAGTTTGCCTTTTCAGAAAAAAGCTTCTGCCGAGAGCGAGCACCGTGACATGCTGAGTCTCTGGGAAAGCAGAGATCCCCAAAGCTGTTGTGCCTGTGGATAGGCTGCAGAGGGATAGTGAAAAACTGCATTAGTTTTCAGGGCTGGCACCTTCCCTGTGGGAGAAGGAGCCGTAAGTTTGCCTTTTCAGAAAAAAGCTTCTGCCGAGAGCGAGCACCGTGACATGCTGAGTCTCTGGGAAAGCAGAGATCCCCAAAGCTGTTGTGCCTGTGGATAGGCTGCAGAGGGATAGTGAAAAACTGCATTAGTTTTCAGGGCTGGCACCTTCCCTGTGGGAGAAGGAGCCGTAAGTTTGCCTTTTCAGAAAAAAGCTTCTGCCGAGAGCGAGCACCGTGACATGCTGAGTCTCTGGGAAAGCAGAGATCCCCAAAGCTGTTGTGCCTGTGGATAGGCTGCAGAGGGATAGTGAAAAACTGCATTAGTTTTCAGGGCTGGCACCTTCCCTGTGGGAGAAGGAGCCGTAAGTTTGCCTTTTCAGAAAAAAGCTTCTGCCGAGAGCGAGCACCGTGACATGCTGAGTCTCTGGGAAAGCAGAGATCCCCAAAGCTGTTGTGCCTGTGGATAGGCTGCAGAGGGATAGTGAAAAACTGCATTAGTTTTCAGGGCTGGCACCTTCCCTGTGGGAGAAGGAGCCGTAAGTTTGCCTTTTCAGAAAAAAGCTTCTGCCGAGAGCGAGCACCGTGACATGCTGAGTCTCTGGGAAAGCAGAGATCCCAAAAGCTGTTGTGCCTGTGGATAGGCTGCAGAGGGATAGTGAAAAACTGCATTAGTTTTCAGGGCTGGCACCTTCCCTGTGGGAGAAGGAGCCGTAAGTTTGCCTTTTCAGAAAAAAGCTTCTGCCGAGAGCGAGCACCGTGACATGCTGAGTCTCTGGGAAAGCAGAGATCCCCAAAGCTGTTGTGCCTGTGGATAGGCTGCAGAGGGATAGTGAAAAACTGCATTAGTTTTCAGGGCTGGCACCTTCCCTGTGGGAGAAGGAGCCGTAAGTTTGCCTTTTCAGAAAAAAGCTTCTGCCGAGAGCGAGCACCGTGACATGCTGAGTCTCTGGGAAAGCAGAGATCCCCAAAGCTGTTGTGCCTGTGGATAGGCTGCAGAGGGATAGTGAAAAACTGCATTAGTTTTCAGGGCTGGCACCTTCCCTGTGGGAGAAGGAGCCGTAAGTTTGCCTTTTCAGAAAAAAGCTTCTGCCGAGAGCGAGCACCGTGACATGCTGAGTCTCTGGGAAAGCAGAGATCCCCAAAGCTGTTGTGCCTGTGGATAGGCTGCAGAGGGATAGTGAAAAACTGCATTAGTTTTCAGGGCTGGCACCTTCCCTGTGGGAGAAGGAGCCGTAAGTTTGCCTTTTCAGAAAAAAGCTTCTGCCGAGAGCGAGCACCGTGACATGCTGAGTCTCTGGGAAAGCAGAGATCCCCAAAGCTGTTGTGCCTGTGGATAGGCTGCAGAGGGATAGTGAAAAACTGCATTAGTTTTCAGGGCTGGCACCTTCCCTGTGGGAGAAGGAGCCGTAAGTTTGCCTTTTCAGAAAAAAGCTTCTGCCGAGAGCGAGCACCGTGACATGCTGAGTCTCTGGGAAAGCAGAGATCCCCAAAGCTGTTGTGCCTGTGGATAGGCTGCAGAGGGATAGTGAAAAACTGCATTAGTTTTCAGGGCTGGCACCTTCCCTGTGGGAGAAGGAGCCGTAAGTTTGCCTTTTCAGAAAAAAGCTTCTGCCGAGAGCGAGCACCGTGACATGCTGAGTCTCTGGGAAAGCAGAGATCCCCAAAGCTGTTGTGCCTGTGGATAGGCTGCAGAGGGATAGTGAAAAACTGCATTAGTTTTCAGGGCTGGCACCTTCCCTGTGGGAGAAGGAGCCGTAAGTTTGCCTTTTCAGAAAAAAGCTTCTGCCGAGAGCGAGCACCGTGACATGCTGAGTCTCTGGGAAAGCAGAGATCCCCAAAGCTGTTGTGCCTGTGGATAGGCTGCAGAGGGATAGTGAAAAACTGCATTAGTTTTCAGGGCTGGCACCTTCCCTGTGGGAGAAGGAGCCGTAAGTTTGCCTTTTCAGAAAAAAGCTTCTGCCGAGAGCGAGCACCGTGACATGCTGAGTCTCTGGGAAAGCAGAGATCCCCAAAGCTGTTGTGCCTGTGGATAGGCTGCAGAGGGATAGTGAAAAACTGCATTAGTTTTCAGGGCTGGCACCTTCCCTGTGGGAGAAGGAGCCGTAAGTTTGCCTTTTCAGAAAAAAGCTTCTGCCGAGAGCGAGCACCGTGACATGCTGAGTCTCTGGGAAAGCAGAGATCCCCAAAGCTGTTGTGCCTGTGGATAGGCTGCAGAGGGATAGTGAAAAACTGCATTAGTTTTCAGGGCTGGCACCTTCCCTGTGGGAGAAGGAGCCGTAAGTTTGCCTTTTCAGAAAAAAGCTTCTGCCGAGAGCGAGCACCGTGACATGCTGAGTCTCTGGGAAAGCAGAGATCCCCAAAGCTGTTGTGCCTGTGGATAGGCTGCAGAGGGATAGTGAAAAACTGCATTAGTTTTCAGGGCTGGCACCTTCCCTGTGGGAGAAGGAGCCGTAAGTTTGCCTTTTCAGAAAAAAGCTTCTGCCGAGAGCGAGCACCGTGACATGCTGAGTCTCTGGGAAAGCAGAGATCCCCAAAGCTGTTGTGCCTGTGGATAGGCTGCAGAGGGATAGTGAAAAACAGCATTAGTTTTCAGGGCTGGCACCTTCCCTGTGGGAGAAGGAGCCGTAAGTTTGCCTTTTCAGAAAAAAGCTTCTGCCGAGAGCGAGCACCGTGACATGCTGAGTCTCTGGGAAAGCAGAGATCCCCAAAGCTGTTGTGCCTGTGGATAGGCTGCAGAGGGATAGTGAATACCAGCAAGATCTTTCAGGGCTGGCACCTTCCTTGTGGGAGAAGGAGCCGTAAGTTTGCCTTTTCAGAAAAAAGCTTCTGCCGAGAGCGAGCACCGTGACATGCTGAGTCTCTGGGAAAGCAGAGATCCCCAAAGCTGTTGTGCCTGTGGATAGGCTGCAGAGGGATAGTGAAAAACTGCATTAGTTTTCAGGGCTGGCACCTTCCCTGTGGGAGAAGGAGCCGTAAGTTTGCCTTTTCAGAAAAAAGCTTCTGCCGAGAGCGAGCACCGTGACATGCTGAGTCTCTGGGAAAGCAGAGATCCCCAAAGCTGTTGTGCCTGTGGATAGGCTGCAGAGGGATAGTGAAAAACTGCATTAGTTTTCAGGGCTGGCACCTTCCCTGTGGGAGAAGGAGCCGTAAGTTTGCCTTTTCAGAAAAAAGCTTCTGCCGAGAGCGAGCACCGTGACATGCTGAGTCTCTGGGAAAGCAGAGATCCCCAAAGCTGTTGTGCCTGTGGATAGGCTGCAGAGGGATAGTGAAAAACTGCATTAGTTTTCAGGGCTGGCACCTTCCCTGTGGGAGAAGGAGCCGTAAGTTTGCCTTTTCAGAAAAAAGCTTCTGCCGAGAGCGAGCACCGTGACATGCTGAGTCTCTGGGAAAGCAGAGATCCCAAAAGCTGTTGTGCCTGTGGATAGGCTGCAGAGGGATAGTGAAAAACTGCATTAGTTTTCAGGGCTGGCACCTTCCCTGTGGGAGAAGGAGCCGTAAGTTTGCCTTTTCAGAAAAAAGCTTCTGCCGAGAGCGAGCACCGTGACATGCTGAGTCTCTGGGAAAGCAGAGATCCCCAAAGCTGTTGTGCCTGTGGATAGGCTGCAGAGGGATAGTGAAAAACTGCATTAGTTTTCAGGGCTGGCACCTTCCCTGTGAGAGAAGGAGCCGTAAGTTTGCCTTTTCAGAAAAAAGCTTCTGCCGAGAGCGAGCACCGTGACATGCTGAGTCTCTGGGAAAGCAGAGATCCCCAAAGCTGTTGTGCCTGTGGATAGGCTGCAGAGGGATAGTGAAAAACTGCATTAGTTTTCAGGGCTGGCACCTTCCCTGTGGGAGAAGGAGCCGTAAGTTTGCCTTTTCAGAAAAAAGCTTCTGCCGAGAGCGAGCACCGTGACATGCTGAGTCTCTGGGAAAGCAGAGATCCCCAAAGCTGTTGTGCCTGTGGATAGGCTGCAGAGGGATAGTGAAAAACTGCATTAGTTTTCAGGGCTGGCACCTTCCCTGTGGGAGAAGGAGCCGTAAGTTTGCCTTTTCAGAAAAAAGCTTCTGCCGAGAGCGAGCACCGTGACATGCTGAGTCTCTGGGAAAGCAGAGATCCCAAAAGCTGTTGTGCCTGTGGATAGGCTGCAGAGGGATAGTGAAAAACTGCATTAGTTTTCAGGGCTGGCACCTTCCCTGTGGGAGAAGGAGCCGTAAGTTTGCCTTTTCAGAAAAAAGCTTCTGCCGAGAACGAGCACCGTGACATGCTGAGTCTCTGGGAAAGCAGAGATCCCAAAAGCTGTTGTGCCTGTGGATAGGCTGCAGAGGGATAGTGAATACCAGCAAGATCTTTCAGGGCTGGCACCTTCCTTGTGGGAGAAGGAGCCGTAAGTTTGCCTTTTCAGAAAAAAGCTTCTGCCGAGAGCGAGCACCGTGACATGCTGAGTCTCTGGGAAAGCAGAGATCCCCAAAGCTGTTGTGCCTGTGGATAGGCTGCAGAGGGATAGTGAAAAACTGCATTAGTTTTCAGGGCTGGCACCTTCCCTGTGGGAGAAGGAGCCGTAAGTTTGCCTTTTCAGAAAAAAGCTTCTGCCGAGAGCGAGCACCGTGACATGCTGAGTCTCTGGGAAAGCAGAGATCCCCAAAGCTGTTGTGCCTGTGGATAGGCTGCAGAGGGATAGTGAAAAACTGCATTAGTTTTCAGGGCTGGCACCTTCCCTGTGGGAGAAGGAGCCGTAAGTTTGCCTTTTCAGAAAAAAGCTTCTGCCGAGAGCGAGCACCGTGACATGCTGAGTCTCTGGGAAAGCAGAGATCCCAAAAGCTGTTGTGCCTGTGGATAGGCTGCAGAGGGATAGTGAAAAACTGCATTAGTTTTCAGGGCTGGCACCTTCCCTGTGGGAGAAGGAGCCGTAAGTTTGCCTTTTCAGAAAAAAGCTTCTGCCGAGAGCGAGCACCGTGACATGCTGAGTCTCTGGGAAAGCAGAGATCCCAAAAGCTGTTGTGCCTGTGGATAGGCTGCAGAGGGATAGTGAATACCAGCAAGATCTTTCAGGGCTGGCACCTTCCTTGTGGGAGAAGGAGCCGTAAGTTTGCCTTTTCAGAAAAAGGCTCTAGCGAGAGTGAGCACCGTGACATGCTGAGTCTCTGGGAAAGCAGAGATCCCCAAAGCTGTTGTGCCTGTGGATAGGCTGCAGAGGGATAGTGAAGACCAGCAAGATCTTTCAGGGCTAGCACCTTCCTTGTGGGAGAAGGAGCCGTAAGTTTGCCTTTTCAGAAAAAAGCTTCTGCCGAGAGCGAGCACCGTGACATGCTGAGTCTCTGGGAAAGCAGAGATCCCCAAAGCTGTTGTGCGTGTGGATAGGCTGCAGAGGGATAGTGAAAAACTGCATTAGTTTTCAGGGCTGGCACCTTCCCTGTGGGAGAAGGAGCCGTAAGTTTGCCTTTTCAGAAAAAAGCTTCTGCCGAGAGCGAGCACCGTGACATGCTGAGTCTCTGGGAAAGCAGAGATCCCCAAAGCTGTTGTGCCTGTGGATAGGCTGCAGAGGGATAGTGAAAAACTGCATTAGTTTTCAGGGCTGGCACCTTCCCTGTGGGAGAAGGAGCCGTAAGTTTGCCTTTTCAGAAAAAAGCTTCTGCCGAGAGCGAGCACCGTGACATGCTGAGTCTCTGGGAAAGCAGAGATCCCCAAAGCTGTTGTGCCTGTGGATAGGCTGCAGAGGGATAGTGAAAAACTGCATTAGTTTTCAGGGCTGGCACCTTCCCTGTGGGAGAAGGAGCCGTAAGTTTGCCTTTTCAGAAAAAAGCTTCTGCCGAGAGCGAGCACCGTGACATGCTGAGTCTCTGGGAAAGCAGAGATCCCCAAAGCTGTTGTGCCTGTGGATAGGCTGCAGAGGGATAGTGAAAAACTGCATTAGTTTTCAGGGCTGGCACCTTCCCTGTGGGAGAAGGAGCCGTAAGTTTGCCTTTTCAGAAAAAAGCTTCTGCCGAGAGCGAGCACCGTGACATGCTGAGTCTCTGGGAAAGCAGAGATCCCCAAAGCTGTTGTGCCTGTGGATAGGCTGCAGAGGGATAGTGAAAAACTGCATTAGTTTTCAGGGCTGGCACCTTCCCTGTGGGAGAAGGAGCCGTAAGTTTGCCTTTTCAGAAAAAAGCTTCTGCCGAGAGCGAGCACCGTGACATGCTGAGTCTCTGGGAAAGCAGAGATCCCAAAAGCTGTTGTGCCTGTGGATAGGCTGCAGAGGGATAGTGAAAAACTGCATTAGTTTTCAGGGCTGGCACCTTCCCTGTGGGAGAAGGAGCCGTAAGTTTGCCTTTTCAGAAAAAAGCTTCTGCCGAGAGCGAGCACCGTGACATGCTGAGTCTCTGGGAAAGCAGAGATCCCAAAAGCTGTTGTGCCTGTGGATAGGCTGCAGAGGGATAGTGAATACCAGCAAGATCTTTCAGGGCTGGCACCTTCCTTGTGGGAGAAGGAGCCGTAAGTTTGCCTTTTCAGAAAAAAGCTTCTGCCGAGAGCGAGCACCGTGACATGCTGAGTCTCTGGGAAAGCAGAGATCCCCAAAGCTGTTGTGCCTGTGGATAGGCTGCAGAGGGATAGTGAAAAACTGCATTAGTTTTCAGGGCTGGCACCTTCCCTGTGGGAGAAGGAGCCGTAAGTTTGCCTTTTCAGAAAAAAGCTTCTGCCGAGAGCGAGCACCGTGACATGCTGAGTCTCTGGGAAAGCAGAGATCCCCAAAGCTGTTGTGCCTGTGGATAGGCTGCAGAGGGATAGTGAAAAACTGCATTAGTTTTCAGGGCTGGCACCTTCCCTGTGGGAGAAGGAGCCGTAAGTTTGCCTTTTCAGAAAAAAGCTTCTGCCGAGAGCGAGCACCGTGACATGCTGAGTCTCTGGGAAAGCAGAGATCCCCAAAGCTGTTGTGCCTGTGGATAGGCTGCAGAGGGATAGTGAAAAACTGCATTGGTTTTCAGGGCTGGCACCTTCCCTGTGGGAGAAGGAGCCGTAAGTTTGCCTTTTCAGAAAAAAGCTTCTGCCGAGAACGAGCACCGTGACATGCTGAGTCTCTGGGAAAGCAGAGATCCCCAAAGCTGTTGTGCCTGTGGATAGGCTGCAGAGGGATAGTGAAAAACTGCATTAGTTTTCAGGGCTGGCACCTTCCCTGTGGGAGAAGGAGCCGTAAGTTTGCCTTTTCAGAAAAAAGCTTCTGCCGAGAGCGAGCACCGTGACATGCTGAGTCTCTGGGAAAGCAGAGATCCCCAAAGCTGTTGTGCCTGTGGATAGGCTGCAGAGGGATAGTGAAAAACAGCATTAGTTTTCAGGGCTGGCACCTTCCCTGTGGGAGAAGGAGCCGTAAGTTTGCCTTTTCAGAAAAAAGCTTCTGCCGAGAGCGAGCACCGTGACATGCTGAGTCTCTGGGAAAGCAGAGATCCCCAAAGCTGTTGTGCCTGTGGATAGGCTGCAGAGGGATAGTGAATACCAGCAAGATCTTTCAGGGCTGGCACCTTCCTTGTGGGAGAAGGAGCCGTAAGTTTGCCTTTTCAGAAAAAAGCTTCTGCCGAGAGCGAGCACCGTGACATGCTGAGTCTCTGGGAAAGCAGAGATCCCCAAAGCTGTTGTGCCTGTGGATAGGCTGCAGAGGGATAGTGAAAAACTGCATTAGTTTTCAGGGCTGGCACCTTCCCTGTGGGAGAAGGAGCCGTAAGTTTGCCTTTTCAGAAAAAAGCTTCTGCCGAGAGCGAGCACCGTGACATGCTGAGTCTCTGGGAAAGCAGAGATCCCCAAAGCTGTTGTGCCTGTGGATAGGCTGCAGAGGGATAGTGAAAAACTGCATTAGTTTTCAGGGCTGGCACCTTCCCTGTGGGAGAAGGAGCCGTAAGTTTGCCTTTTCAGAAAAAAGCTTCTGCCGAGAGCGAGCACCGTGACATGCTGAGTCTCTGGGAAAGCAGAGATCCCAAAAGCTGTTGTGCCTGTGGATAGGCTGCAGAGGGATAGTGAAAAACTGCATTAGTTTTCAGGGCTGGCACCTTCCCTGTGGGAGAAGGAGCCGTAAGTTTGCCTTTTCAGAAAAAAGCTTCTGCCGAGAACGAGCACCGTGACATGCTGAGTCTCTGGGAAAGCAGAGATCCCAAAAGCTGTTGTGCCTGTGGATAGGCTGCAGAGGGATAGTGAATACCAGCAAGATCTTTCAGGGCTGGCACCTTCCTTGTGGGAGAAGGAGCCGTAAGTTTGCCTTTTCAGAAAAAAGCTTCTGCCGAGAGCGAGCACCGTGACATGCTGAGTCTCTGGGAAAGCAGAGATCCCCAAAGCTGTTGTGCCTGTGGATAGGCTGCAGAGGGATAGTGAAAAACTGCATTAGTTTTCAGGGCTGGCACCTTCCCTGTGGGAGAAGGAGCCGTAAGTTTGCCTTTTCAGAAAAAAGCTTCTGCCGAGAGCGAGCACCGTGACATGCTGAGTCTCTGGGAAAGCAGAGATCCCCAAAGCTGTTGTGCCTGTGGATAGGCTGCAGAGGGATAGTGAAAAACTGCATTAGTTTTCAGGGCTGGCACCTTCCCTGTGGGAGAAGGAGCCGTAAGTTTGCCTTTTCAGAAAAAAGCTTCTGCCGAGAGCGAGCACCGTGACATGCTGAGTCTCTGGGAAAGCAGAGATCCCCAAAGCTGTTGTGCCTGTGGATAGGCTGCAGAGGGATAGTGAAAAACTGCATTAGTTTTCAGGGCTGGCACCTTCCCTGTGGGAGAAGGAGCCGTAAGTTTGCCTTTTCAGAAAAAAGCTTCTGCCGAGAGCGAGCACCGTGACATGCTGAGTCTCTGGGAAAGCAGAGATCCCCAAAGCTGTTGTGCCTGTGGATAGGCTGCAGAGGGATAGTGAAAAACTGCATTAGTTTTCAGGGCTGGCACCTTCCCTGTGGGAGAAGGAGCCGTAAGTTTGCCTTTTCAGAAAAAAGCTTCTGCCGAGAGCGAGCACCGTGACATGCTGAGTCTCTGGGAAAGCAGAGATCCCCAAAGCTGTTGTGCCTGTGGATAGGCTGCAGAGGGATAGTGAAAAACTGCATTAGTTTTCAGGGCTGGCACCTTCCCTGTGGGAGAAGGAGCCGTAAGTTTGCCTTTTCAGAAAAAAGCTTCTGCCGAGAGCGAGCACCGTGACATGCTGAGTCTCTGGGAAAGCAGAGATCCCCAAAGCTGTTGTGCCTGTGGATAGGCTGCAGAGGGATAGTGAAAAACTGCATTAGTTTTCAGGGCTGGCACCTTCCCTGTGGGAGAAGGAGCCGTAAGTTTGCCTTTTCAGAAAAAAGCTTCTGCCGAGAGCGAGCACCGTGACATGCTGAGTCTCTGGGAAAGCAGAGATCCCAAAAGCTGTTGTGCCTGTGGATAGGCTGCAGAGGGATAGTGAATACCAGCAAGATCTTTCAGGGCTGGCACCTTCCTTGTGGGAGAAGGAGCCGTAAGTTTGCCTTTTCAGAAAAAAGCTTCTGCCGAGAGCGAGCACCGTGACATGCTGAGTCTCTGGGAAAGCAGAGATCCCCAAAGCTGTTGTGCCTGTGGATAGGCTGCAGAGGGATAGTGAAAAACTGCATTAGTTTTCATGGCTGGCACCTTCCCTGTGGGAGAAGGAGCCGTAAGTTTGCCTTTTCAGAAAAAAGCTTCTGCCGAGAGCGAGCACCGTGACATGCTGAGTCTCTGGGAAAGCAGAGATCCCCAAAGCTGTTGTGCCTGTGGATAGGCTGCAGAGGGATAGTGAAAAACTGCATTAGTTTTCAGGGCTGGCACCTTCCCTGTGGGAGAAGGAGCCGTAAGTTTGCCTTTTCAGAAAAAAGCTTCTGCCGAGAGCGAGCACCGTGACATGCTGAGTCTCTGGGAAAGCAGAGATCCCCAAAGCTGTTGTGCCTGTGGATAGGCTGCAGAGGGATAGTGAAAAACTGCATTAGTTTTCAGGGCTGGCACCTTCCCTGTGGGAGAAGGAGCCGTAAGTTTGCCTTTTCAGAAAAAAGCTTCTGCCGAGAGCGAGCACCGTGACATGCTGAGTCTCTGGGAAAGCAGAGATCCCCAAAGCTGTTGTGCCTGTGGATAGGCTGCAGAGGGATAGTGAAAAACTGCATTAGTTTTCAGGGCTGGCACCTTCCCTGTGGGAGAAGGAGCCGTAAGTTTGCCTTTTCAGAAAAAAGCTTCTGCCGAGAGCGAGCACCGTGACATGCTGAGTCTCTGGGAAAGCAGAGATCCCAAAAGCTGTTGTGCCTGTGGATAGGCTGCAGAGGGATAGTGAATACCAGCAAGATCTTTCAGGGCTGGCACCTTCCTTGTGGGAGAAGGAGCCGTAAGTTTGCCTTTTCAGAAAAAAGCTTCTGCCGAGAGCGAGCACCGTGACATGCTGAGTCTCTGGGAAAGCAGAGATCCCCAAAGCTGTTGTGCCTGTGGATAGGCTGCAGAGGGATAGTGAAAAACTGCATTAGTTTTCAGGGCTAGCACCTTCCCTGTGGGAGAAGGAGCCGTAAGTTTGCCTTTTCAGAAAAAAGCTTCTGCCGAGAGCGAGCACCGTGACATGCTGAGTCTCTGGGAAAGCAGAGATCCCCAAAGCTGTTGTGCCTGTGGATAGGCTGCAGAGGGATAGTGAAAAACTGCATTAGTTTTCAGGGCTGGCACCTTCCCTGTGGGAGAAGGAGCCGTAAGTTTGCCTTTTCAGAAAAAAGCTTCTGCCGAGAGCGAGCACCGTGACATGCTGAGTCTCTGGGAAAGCAGAGATCCCAAAAGCTGTTGTGCCTGTGGATAGGCTGCAGAGGGATAGTGAATACCAGCAAGATCTTTCAGGGCTGGCACCTTCCCTGTGGGAGAAGGAGCCGTAAGTTTGCCTTTTCAGAAAAAAGCTTCTGCCGAGAGCGAGCACCGTGACATGCTGAGTCTCTGGGAAAGCAGAGATCCCAAAAGCTGTTGTGCCTGTGGATAGGCTGCAGAGGGATAGTGAAAAACTGCATTAGTTTTCAGGGCTGGCACCTTCCCTGTGGGAGAAGGAGCCGTAAGTTTGCCTTTTCAGAAAAAAGCTTCTGCCGAGAGCGAGCACCGTGACATGCTGAGTCTCTGGGAAAGCAGAGATCCCCAAAGCTGTTGTGCCTGTGGATAGGCTGCAGAGGGATAGTGAAAAACTGCATTAGTTTTCAGGGCTGGCACCTTCCCTGTGGGAGAAGGAGCCGTAAGTTTGCCTTTTCAGAAAAAAGCTTCTGCCGAGAGCGAGCACCGTGACATGCTGAGTCTCTGGGAAAGCAGAGATCCCAAAAGCTGTTGTGCCTGTGGATAGGCTGCAGAGGGATAGTGAATACCAGCAAGATCTTTCAGGGCTGGCACCTTCCTTGTGGGAGAAGGAGCCGTAAGTTTGCCTTTTCAGAAAAAAGCTTCTGCCGAGAGCGAGCACCGTGACATGCTGAGTCTCTGGGAAATCAGAGATCCCAAAAGCTGTTGTGCCTGTGGATAGGCTGCAGAGGGATAGTGAAAAACTGCATTAGTTTTCAGGGCTGGCACCTTCCCTGTGGGAGAAGGAGCCGTAAGTTTGCCTTTTCAGAAAAAAGCTTCTGCCGAGAGCGAGCACCGTGACATGCTGAGTCTCTGGGAAAGCAGAGATCCCAAAAGCTGTTGTGCCTGTGGATAGGCTGCAGAGGGATAGTGAATACCAGCAAGATCTTTTAGGGCTGGCACCTTCCTTGTGGGAGAAGGAGCCGTAAGTTTGCCTTTTCAGAAAAAAGCTTCTGCCGAGAGCGAGCACCGTGACATGCTGAGTCTCTGGGAAAGCAGAGATCCCCAAAGCTGTTGTGCCTGTGGATAGGCTGCAGAGGGATAGTGAAAAACTGCATTAGTTTTCAGGGCTAGCACCTTCCCTGTGGGAGAAGGAGCCGTAAGTTTGCCTTTTCAGAAAAAAGCTTCTGCCGAGAGCGAGCACCGTGACATGCTGAGTCTCTGGGAAAGCAGAGATCCCCAAAGCTGTTGTGCCTGTGGATAGGCTGCAGAGGGATAGTGAAAAACTGCATTAGTTTTCAGGGCTGGCACCTTCCCTGTGGGAGAAGGAGCCGTAAGTTTGCCTTTTCAGAAAAAAGCTTCTGCCGAGAGCGAGCACCGTGACATGCTGAGTCTCTGGGAAAGCAGAGATCCCCAAAGCTGTTGTGCCTGTGGATAGGCTGCAGAGGGATAGTGAATACCAGCAAGATCTTTCAGGGCTGGCACCTTCCCTGTGGGAGAAGGAGCCGTAAGTTTGCCTTTTCAGAAAAAAGCTTCTGCCGAGAGCGAGCACCGTGACATGCTGAGTCTCTGGGAAAGCAGAGATCCCCAAAGCTGTTGTGCCTGTGGATAGGCTGCAGAGGGATAGTGAAAAACTGCATTAGTTTTCAGGGCTGGCACCTTCCCTGTGGGAGAAGGAGCCGTAAGTTTGCCTTTTCAGAAAAAAGCTTCTGCCGAGAGCGAGCACCGTGACATGCTGAGTCTCTGGGAAAGCAGAGATCCCCAAAGCTGTTGTGCCTGTGGATAGGCTGCAGAGGGATAGTGAAAAACTGCATTAGTTTTCAGGGCTGGCACCTTCCCTGTGGGAGAAGGAGCCGTAAGTTTGCCTTTTCAGAAAAAAGCTTCTGCCGAGAGCGAGCACCGTGACATGCTGAGTCTCTGGGAAAGCAGAGATCCCAAAAGCTGTTGTGCCTGTGGATAGGCTGCAGAGGGATAGTGAATACCAGCAAGATCTTTCAGGGCTGGCACCTTCCTTGTGGGAGAAGGAGCCGTAAGTTTGCCTTTTCAGAAAAAAGCTTCTGCCGAGAGCGAGCACCGTGACATGCTGAGTCTCTGGGAAAGCAGAGATCCCAAAAGCTGTTGTGCCTGTGGATAGGCTGCAGAGGGATAGTGAAAAACTGCATTAGTTTTCAGGGCTGGCACCTTCCCTGTGGGAGAAGGAGCCGTAAGTTTGCCTTTTCAGAAAAAAGCTTCTGCCGAGAGCGAGCACCGTGACATGCTGAGTCTCTGGGAAAGCAGAGATCCCAAAAGCTGTTGTGCCTGTGGATAGGCTGCAGAGGGATAGTGAAGACCAGCAAGATCTTTCAGGGCTGGCACCTTCCCTGTGGGAGAAGGAGCCAGACGTTTGCCTTCTCAGAAAAAGCTTCTGCCGAGAACGAGAACCGTGACATGCTGAGTCTCTGGGAAAGCAGAGATCCCAAAAGCTGTTGTGCCTGTGGATAGGCTGCAGAGGGATAGTGAAAAACTGCATTAGTTTTCAGGGCTGGCACCTTCCCTGTGGGAGAAGGAGCCGTAAGTTTGCCTTTTCAGAAAAAAGCTTCTGCCGAGAACGAGCACCGTGACATGCTGAGTCTCTGGGAAAGCAGAGATCCCAAAAGCTGTTGTGCCTGTGGATAGGCTGCAGAGGGATAGTGAATACCAGCAAGATCTTTCAGGGCTGGCACCTTCCTTGTGGGAGAAGGAGCCGTAAGTTTGCCTTTTCAGAAAAAAGCTTCTGCCGAGAGCGAGCACCGTGACATGCTGAGTCTCTGGGAAAGCAGAGATCCCCAAAGCTGTTGTGCCTGTGGATAGGCTGCAGAGGGATAGTGAAAAACTGCATTAGTTTTCAGGGCTGGCACCTTCCCTGTGGGAGAAGGAGCCGTAAGTTTGCCTTTTCAGAAAAAAGCTTCTGCCGAGAGCGAGCACCGTGACATGCTGAGTCTCTGGGAAAGCAGAGATCCCAAAAGCTGTTGTGCCTGTGGATAGGCTGCAGAGGGATAGTGAAAAACTGCATTAGTTTTCAGGGCTGGCACCTTCCCTGTGGGAGAAGGAGCCGTAAGTTTGCCTTTTCAGAAAAAAGCTTCTGCCGAGAGCGAGCACCGTGACATGCTGAGTCTCTGGGAAAGCAGAGATCCCCAAAGCTGTTGTGCCTGTGGATAGGCTGCAGAGGGATAGTGAAAAACTGCATTAGTTTTCAGGGCTGGCACCTTCCCTGTGGGAGAAGGAGCCGTAAGTTTGCCTTTTCAGAAAAAAGCTTCTGCCGAGAGCGAGCACCGTGACATGCTGAGTCTCTGGGAAAGCAGAGATCCCAAAAGCTGTTGTGCCTGTGGATAGGCTGCAGAGGGATAGTGAAAAACTGCATTAGTTTTCAGGGCTGGCACCTTCCCTGTGGGAGAAGGAGCCGTAAGTTTGCCTTTTCAGAAAAAAGCTTCTGCCGAGAGCGAGCACCGTGACATGCTGAGTCTCTGGGAAAGCAGAGATCCCAAAAGCTGTTGTGCCTGTGGATAGGCTGCAGAGGGATAGTGAATACCAGCAAGATCTTTCAGGGCTGGCACCTTCCTTGTGGGAGAAGGAGCCGTAAGTTTGCCTTTTCAGAAAAAGGCTCTAGCGAGAGTGAGCACCGTGACATGCTGAGTCTCTGGGAAAGCAGAGATCCCAAAAGCTGTTGTGCCTGTGGATAGGCTGCAGAGGGATAGTGAAGACCAGCAAGATCTTTCAGGGCTAGCACCTTCCTTGTGGGAGAAGGAGCCAGACGTTTGCCTTCTCAGAAAAAGCTTCTGCCAAGAACGAGCACCGTGACATGCTGAGTCTCTGGGAAAGCAGAGATCCCCAGTTCTGTTGCGGCTAAAGATAGGCTGCAGAGGGATAGTGAATACCAGCAAGATCTTTCAGAGCTGGCACCTTCCTTGTGGGAGAAGAAGCCGTAAGTTTGCCTTTTCAGAAAAAGGCTTCTGCCGAGAGCGAGCACCGTGACATGCTGAGTCTCTGGGAAAGCAGAGATCCCCAAAGCTGTTGTGCCTGTGGATAGGCTGCAGAGGGATAGTGAAAAACTGCATTAGTTTTCAGGGCTGGCACCTTCCCTGTGGGAGAAGGAGCCGTAAGTTTGCCTTTTCAGAAAAAAGCTTCTGCCGAGAGCGAGCACCGTGACATGCTGAGTCTCTGGGAAAGCAGAGGTCCCCAAAGCTGTTGTGCCTGTGGATAGGCTGCAGAGGGATAGTGAAAAACTGCATTAGTTTTCAGGGCTGGCACCTTCCCTGTGGGAGAAGGAGCCGTAAGTTTGCCTTTTCAGAAAAAAGCTTCTGCCGAGAGCGAGCACCGTGACATGCTGAGTCTCTGGGAAAGCAGAGATCCCCAAAGCTGTTGTGCCTGTGGATAGGCTGCAGAGGGATAGTGAAAAACTGCATTAGTTTTCAGGGCTGGCACCTTCCCTGTGGGAGAAGGAGCCGTAAGTTTGCCTTTTCAGAAAAAAGCTTCTGCCGAGAGCGAGCACCGTGACATGCTGAGTCTCTGGGAAAGCAGAGATCCCAAAAGCTGTTGTGCCTGTGGATAGGCTGCAGAGGGATAGTGAATACCAGCAAGATCTTTCAGGGCTGGCACCTTCCTTGTGGGAGAAGGAGCCGTAAGTTTGCCTTTTCAGAAAAAAGCTTCTGCCGAGAGCGAGCACCGTGACATGCTGAGTCTCTGGGAAAGCAGAGATCCCCAAAGCTGTTGTGCCTGTGGATAGGCTGCAGAGGGATAGTGAAAAACTGCATTAGTTTTCAGGGCTAGCACCTTCCCTGTGGGAGAAGGAGCCGTAAGTTTGCCTTTTCAGAAAAAAGCTTCTGCCGAGAGCGAGCACCGTGACATGCTGAGTCTCTGGGAAAGCAGAGATCCCCAAAGCTGTTGTGCCTGTGGATAGGCTGCAGAGGGATAGTGAAAAACTGCATTAGTTTTCAGGGCTGGCACCTTCCCTGTGGGAGAAGGAGCCGTAAGTTTGCCTTTTCAGAAAAAAGCTTCTGCCGAGAGCGAGCACCGTGACATGCTGAGTCTCTGGGAAAGCAGAGATCCCCAAAGCTGTTGTGCCTGTGGATAGGCTGCAGAGGGATAGTGAATACCAGCAAGATCTTTCAGGGCTGGCACCTTCCTTGTGGGAGAAGGAGCCGTAAGTTTGCCTTTTCAGAAAAAAGCTTCTGCCGAGAGCGAGCACCGTGACATGCTGAGTCTCTGGGAAAGCAGAGATCCCCAAAGCTGTTGTGCCTGTGGATAGGCTGCAGAGGGATAGTGAAAAACTGCATTAGTTTTCAGGGCTGGCACCTTCCCTGTGGGAGAAGGAGCCGTAAGTTTGCCTTTTCAGAAAAAAGCTTCTGCCGAGAGCGAGCACCGTGACATGCTGAGTCTCTGGGAAAGCAGAGATCCCAAAAGCTGTTGTGCCTGTGGATAGGCTGCAGAGGGATAGTGAAGACCAGCAAGATCTTTCAGGGCTGGCACCTTCCCTGTGGGAGAAGGAGCCAGACGTTTGCCTTCTCAGAAAAAGCTTCTGCCGAGAACGAGAACCGTGACATGCTGAGTCTCTGGGAAAGCAGAGATCCCAAAAGCTGTTGTGCCTGTGGATAGGCTGCAGAGGGATAGTGAAAAACTGCATTAGTTTTCAGGGCTGGCACCTTCCCTGTGGGAGAAGGAGCCGTAAGTTTGCCTTTTCAGAAAAAAGCTTCTGCCGAGAACGAGCACCGTGACATGCTGAGTCTCTGGGAAAGCAGAGATCCCAAAAGCTGTTGTGCCTGTGGATAGGCTGCAGAGGGATAGTGAATACCAGCAAGATCTTTCAGGGCTGGCACCTTCCTTGTGGGAGAAGGAGCCGTAAGTTTGCCTTTTCAGAAAAAAGCTTCTGCCGAGAGCGAGCACCGTGACATGCTGAGTCTCTGGGAAAGCAGAGATCCCCAAAGCTGTTGTGCCTGTGGATAGGCTGCAGAGGGATAGTGAAAAACTGCATTAGTTTTCAGGGCTGGCACCTTCCCTGTGGGAGAAGGAGCCGTAAGTTTGCCTTTTCAGAAAAAAGCTTCTGCCGAGAGCGAGCACCGTGACATGCTGAGTCTCTGGGAAAGCAGAGATCCCCAAAGCTGTTGTGCCTGTGGATAGGCTGCAGAGGGATAGTGAAAAACTGCATTAGTTTTCAGGGCTGGCACCTTCCCTGTGGGAGAAGGAGCCGTAAGTTTGCCTTTTCAGAAAAAAGCTTCTGCCGAGAGCGAGCACCGTGACATGCTGAGTCTCTGGGAAAGCAGAGATCCCCAAAGCTGTTGTGCCTGTGGATAGGCTGCAGAGGGATAGTGAAAAACTGCATTAGTTTTCAGGGCTGGCACCTTCCCTGTGGGAGAAGGAGCCGTAAGTTTGCCTTTTCAGAAAAAAGCTTCTGCCGAGAGCGAGCACCGTGACATGCTGAGTCTCTGGGAAAGCAGAGATCCCCAAAGCTGTTGTGCCTGTGGATAGGCTGCAGAGGGATAGTGAAAAACTGCATTAGTTTTCAGGGCTGGCACCTTCCCTGTGGGAGAAGGAGCCGTAAGTTTGCCTTTTCAGAAAAAAGCTTCTGCCGAGAGCGAGCACCGTGACATGCTGAGTCTCTGGGAAAGCAGAGATCCCCAAAGCTGTTGTGCCTGTGGATAGGCTGCAGAGGGATAGTGAAAAACTGCATTAGTTTTCAGGGCTGGCACCTTCCCTGTGGGAGAAGGAGCCGTAAGTTTGCCTTTTCAGAAAAAAGCTTCTGCCGAGAGCGAGCACCGTGACATGCTGAGTCTCTGGGAAAGCAGAGATCCCAAAAGCTGTTGTGCCTGTGGATAGGCTGCAGAGGGATAGTGAATACCAGCAAGATCTTTCAGGGCTGGCACCTTCCTTGTGGGAGAAGGAGCCGTAAGTTTGCCTTTTCAGAAAAAAGCTTCTGCCGAGAGCGAGCACCGTGACATGCTGAGTCTCTGGGAAAGCAGAGATCCCCAAAGCTGTTGTGCCTGTGGATAGGCTGCAGAGGGATAGTGAAAAACTGCATTAGTTTTCAGGGCTAGCACCTTCCCTGTGGGAGAAGGAGCCGTAAGTTTGCCTTTTCAGAAAAAAGCTTCTGCCGAGAGCGAGCACCGTGACATGCTGAGTCTCTGGGAAAGCAGAGATCCCCAAAGCTGTTGTGCCTGTGGATAGGCTGCAGAGGGATAGTGAAAAACTGCATTAGTTTTCAGGGCTGGCACCTTCCCTGTGGGAGAAGGAGCCGTAAGTTTGCCTTTTCAGAAAAAAGCTTCTGCCGAGAGCGAGCACCGTGACATGCTGAGTCTCTGGGAAAGCAGAGATCCCCAAAGCTGTTGTGCCTGTGGATAGGCTGCAGAGGGATAGTGAATACCAGCAAGATCTTTCAGGGCTGGCACCTTCCCTGTGGGAGAAGGAGCCGTAAGTTTGCCTTTTCAGAAAAAAGCTTCTGCCGAGAGCGAGCACCGTGACATGCTGAGTCTCTGGGAAAGCAGAGATCCCAAAAGCTGTTGTGCCTGTGGATAGGCTGCAGAGGGATAGTGAAAAACTGCATTAGTTTTCAGGGCTGGCACCTTCCCTGTGGGAGAAGGAGCCGTAAGTTTGCCTTTTCAGAAAAAAGCTTCTGCCGAGAGCGAGCACCGTGACATGCTGAGTCTCTGGGAAAGCAGAGATCCCCAAAGCTGTTGTGCCTGTGGATAGGCTGCAGAGGGATAGTGAAAAACTGCATTAGTTTTCAGGGCTGGCACCTTCCCTGTGGGAGAAGGAGCCGTAAGTTTGCCTTTTCAGAAAAAAGCTTCTGCCGAGAGCGAGCACCGTGACATGCTGAGTCTCTGGGAAAGCAGAGATCCCAAAAGCTGTTGTGCCTGTGGATAGGCTGCAGAGGGATAGTGAATACCAGCAAGATCTTTCAGGGCTGGCACCTTCCTTGTGGGAGAAGGAGCCGTAAGTTTGCCTTTTCAGAAAAAAGCTTCTGCCGAGAGCGAGCACCGTGACATGCTGAGTCTCTGGGAAAGCAGAGATCCCCAAAGCTGTTGTGCCTGTGGATAGGCTGCAGAGGGATAGTGAAAAACTGCATTAGTTTTCAGGGCTGGCACCTTCCCTGTGGGAGAAGGAGCCGTAAGTTTGCCTTTTCAGAAAAAAGCTTCTGCCGAGAGCGAGCACCGTGACATGCTGAGTCTCTGGGAAAGCAGAGATCCCAAAAGCTGTTGTGCCTGTGGATAGGCTGCAGAGGGATAGTGAATACCAGCAAGATCTTTCAGGGCTGGCACCTTCCTTGTGGGAGAAGGAGCCGTAAGTTTGCCTTTTCAGAAAAAAGCTTCTGCCGAGAGCGAGCACCGTGACATGCTGAGTCTCTGGGAAAGCAGAGATCCCCAAAGCTGTTGTGCCTGTGGATAGGCTGCAGAGGGATAGTGAAAAACTGCATTAGTTTTCAGGGCTAGCACCTTCCCTGTGGGAGAAGGAGCCGTAAGTTTGCCTTTTCAGAAAAAAGCTTCTGCCGAGAGCGAGCACCGTGACATGCTGAGTCTCTGGGAAAGCAGAGATCCCCAAAGCTGTTGTGCCTGTGGATAGGCTGCAGAGGGATAGTGAAAAACTGCATTAGTTTTCAGGGCTGGCACCTTCCCTGTGGGAGAAGGAGCCGTAAGTTTGCCTTTTCAGAAAAAAGCTTCTGCCGAGAGCGAGCACCGTGACATGCTGAGTCTCTGGGAAAGCAGAGATCCCAAAAGCTGTTGTGCCTGTGGATAGGCTGCAGAGGGATAGTGAATACCAGCAAGATCTTTCAGGGCTGGCACCTTCCCTGTGGGAGAAGGAGCCGTAAGTTTGCCTTTTCAGAAAAAAGCTTCTGCCGAGAGCGAGCACCGTGACATGCTGAGTCTCTGGGAAAGCAGAGATCCCAAAAGCTGTTGTGCCTGTGGATAGGCTGCAGAGGGATAGTGAAAAACTGCATTAGTTTTCAGGGCTGGCACCTTCCCTGTGGGAGAAGGAGCCGTAAGTTTGCCTTTTCAGAAAAAAGCTTCTGCCGAGAGCGAGCACCGTGACATGCTGAGTCTCTGGGAAAGCAGAGATCCCCAAAGCTGTTGTGCCTGTGGATAGGCTGCAGAGGGATAGTGAAAAACTGCATTAGTTTTCAGGGCTGGCACCTTCCCTGTGGGAGAAGGAGCCGTAAGTTTGCCTTTTCAGAAAAAAGCTTCTGCCGAGAGCGAGCACCGTGACATGCTGAGTCTCTGGGAAAGCAGAGATCCCAAAAGCTGTTGTGCCTGTGGATAGGCTGCAGAGGGATAGTGAATACCAGCAAGATCTTTCAGGGCTGGCACCTTCCTTGTGGGAGAAGGAGCCGTAAGTTTGCCTTTTCAGAAAAAAGCTTCTGCCGAGAGCGAGCACCGTGACATGCTGAGTCTCTGGGAAAGCAGAGATCCCAAAAGCTGTTGTGCCTGTGGATAGGCTGCAGAGGGATAGTGAATACCAGCAAGATCTTTCAGGGCTGGCACCTTCCTTGTGGGAGAAGGAGCCGTAAGTTTGCCTTTTCAGAAAAAAGCTTCTGCCGAGAGCGAGCACCGTGACATGCTGAGTCTCTGGGAAGGCAGAGATCCCAAAAGCTGTTGTGCCTGTGGATAGGCTGCAGAGGGATAGTGAAAAACTGCATTAGTTTTCAGGGCTGGCACCTTCCCTGTGGGAGAAGGAGCCGTAAGTTTGCCTTTTCAGAAAAAAGCTTCTGCCGAGAGCGAGCACCGTGACATGCTGAGTCTCTGGGAAAGCAGAGATCCCAAAAGCTGTTGTGCCTGTGGATAGGCTGCAGAGGGATAGTGAAGACCAGCAAGATCTTTCAGGGCTGGCACCTTCCCTGTGGGAGAAGGAGCCAGACGTTTGCCTTCTCAGAAAAAGCTTCTGCCGAGAACGAGAAGCGTGACATGCTGAGTCTCTGGGAAAGCAGAGATCCCAAAAGCTGTTGTGCCTGTGGATAGGCTGCAGAGGGATAGTGAAAAACTGCATTAGTTTTCAGGGCTGGCACCTTCCCTGTGGGAGAAGGAGCCGTAAGTTTGCCTTTTCAGAAAAAAGCTTCTGCCGAGAGCGAGCACCGTGACATGCTGAGTCTCTGGGAAAGCAGAGATCCCAAAAGCTGTTGTGCCTGTGGATAGGCTGCAGAGGGATAGTGAAGACCAGCAAGATCTTTCAGGGCTGGCACCTTCCTTGTGGGAGAAGGAGCCGTAAGTTTGCCTTTTCAGAAAAAAGCTTCTGCCGAGAGCGAGCACCGTGACATGCTGAGTCTCTGGGAAAGCAGAGATCCCCAAAGCTGTTGTGCCTGTGGATAGGCTGCAGAGGGATAGTGAAAAACTGCATTAGTTTTCAGGGCTGGCACCTTCCCTGTGGGAGAAGGAGCCGTAAGTTTGCCTTTTCAGAAAAAAGCTTCTGCCGAGAGCGAGCACCGTGACATGCTGAGTCTCTGGGAAAGCAGAGATCCCCAAAGCTGTTGTGCCTGTGGATAGGCTGCAGAGGGATAGTGAAAAACTGCATTAGTTTTCAGGGCTGGCACCTTCCCTGTGGGAGAAGGAGCCGTAAGTTTGCCTTTTCAGAAAAAAGCTTCTGCCGAGAGCGAGCACCGTGACATGCTGAGTCTCTGGGAAAGCAGAGATCCCCAAAGCTGTTGTGCCTGTGGATAGGCTGCAGAGGGATAGTGAAAAACTGCATTAGTTTTCAGGGCTAGCACCTTCCCTGTGGGAGAAGGAGCCGTAAGTTTGCCTTTTCAGAAAAAAGCTTCTGCCGAGAGCGAGCACCGTGACATGCTGAGTCTCTGGGAAAGCAGAGATCCCCAAAGCTGTTGTGCCTGTGGATAGGCTGCAGAGGGATAGTGAAAAACTGCATTAGTTTTCAGGGCTGGCACCTTCCCTGTGGGAGAAGGAGCCGTAAGTTTGCCTTTTCAGAAAAAAGCTTCTGCCGTGAGCGAGCACCGTGACATGCTGAGTCTCTGGGAAAGCAGAGATCCCAAAAGCTGTTGTGCCTGTGGATAGGCTGCAGAGGGATAGTGAATACCAGCAAGATATTTCAGGGCTGGCACCTTCCTTGTGGGAGAAGGAGCCGTAAGTTTGCCTTTTCAGAAAAAAGCTTCTGCCGAGAGCGAGCACCGTGACATGCTGAGTCTCTGGGAAAGCAGAGATCCCCAAAGCTGTTGTGCCTGTGGATAGGCTGCAGAGGGATAGTGAAAAACTGCATTAGTTTTCAGGGCTGGCACCTTCCCTGTGGGAGAAGGAGCCGTAAGTTTGCCTTTTCAGAAAAAAGCTTCTGCCGAGAGCGAGCACCGTGACATGCTGAGTCTCTGGGAAAGCAGAGATCCCAAAAGCTGTTGTGCCTGTGGATAGGCTGCAGAGGGATAGTGAAGACCAGCAAGATCTTTCAGGGCTGGCACCTTCCCTGTGGGAGAAGGAGCCAGACGTTTGCCTTCTCAGAAAAAGCTTCTGCCGAGAACGAGAACCGTGACATGCTGAGTCTCTGGGAAAGCAGAGATCCCAAAAGCTGTTGTGCCTGTGGATAGGCTGCAGAGGGATAGTGAAAAACTGCATTAGTTTTCAGGGCTGGCACCTTCCCTGTGGGAGAAGGAGCCGTAAGTTTGCCTTTTCAGAAAAAAGCTTCTGCCGAGAACGAGCACCGTGACATGCTGAGTCTCTGGGAAAGCAGAGATCCCAAAAGCTGTTGTGCCTGTGGATAGGCTGCAGAGGGATAGTGAATACCAGCAAGATCTTTCAGGGCTGGCACCTTCCTTGTGGGAGAAGGAGCCGTAAGTTTGCCTTTTCAGAAAAAAGCTTCTGCCGAGAGCGAGCACCGTGACATGCTGAGTCTCTGGGAAAGCAGAGATCCCCAAAGCTGTTGTGCCTGTGGATAGGCTGCAGAGGGATAGTGAAAAACTGCATTAGTTTTCAGGGCTGGCACCTTCCCTGTGGGAGAAGGAGCCGTAAGTTTGCCTTTTCAGAAAAAAGCTTCTGCCGAGAGCGAGCACCGTGACATGCTGAGTCTCTGGGAAAGCAGAGATCCCCAAAGCTGTTGTGCCTGTGGATAGGCTGCAGAGGGATAGTGAAAAACTGCATTAGTTTTCAGGGCTGGCACCTTCCCTGTGGGAGAAGGAGCCGTAAGTTTGCCTTTTCAGAAAAAAGCTTCTGCCGAGAGCGAGCACCGTGACATGCTGAGTCTCTGGGAAAGCAGAGATCCCCAAAGCTGTTGTGCCTGTGGATAGGCTGCAGAGGGATAGTGAAAAACTGCATTAGTTTTCAGGGCTGGCACCTTCCCTGTGGGAGAAGGAGCCGTAAGTTTGCCTTTTCAGAAAAAAGCTTCTGCCGAGAGCGAGCACCGTGACATGCTGAGTCTCTGGGAAAGCAGAGATCCCCAAAGCTGTTGTGCCTGTGGATAGGCTGCAGAGGGATAGTGAAAAACTGCATTAGTTTTCAGGGCTGGCACCTTCCCTGTGGGAGAAGGAGCCGTAAGTTTGCCTTTTCAGAAAAAAGCTTCTGCCGAGAGCGAGCACCGTGACATGCTGAGTCTCTGGGAAAGCAGAGATCCCCAAAGCTGTTGTGCCTGTGGATAGGCTGCAGAGGGATAGTGAAAAACTGCATTAGTTTTCAGGGCTGGCACCTTCCCTGTGGGAGAAGGAGCCGTAAGTTTGCCTTTTCAGAAAAAAGCTTCTGCCGAGAGCGAGCACCGTGACATGCTGAGTCTCTGGGAAAGCAGAGATCCCAAAAGCTGTTGTGCCTGTGGATAGGCTGCAGAGGGATAGTGAATACCAGCAAGATCTTTCAGGGCTGGCACCTTCCTTGTGGGAGAAGGAGCCGTAAGTTTGCCTTTTCAGAAAAAAGCTTCTGCCGAGAGCGAGCACCGTGACATGCTGAGTCTCTGGGAAAGCAGAGATCCCCAAAGCTGTTGTGCCTGTGGATAGGCTGCAGAGGGATAGTGAAAAACTGCATTAGTTTTCAGGGCTAGCACCTTCCCTGTGGGAGAAGGAGCCGTAAGTTTGCCTTTTCAGAAAAAAGCTTCTGCCGAGAGCGAGCACCGTGACATGCTGAGTCTCTGGGAAAGCAGAGATCCCCAAAGCTGTTGTGCCTGTGGATAGGCTGCAGAGGGATAGTGAAAAACTGCATTAGTTTTCAGGGCTGGCACCTTCCCTGTGGGAGAAGGAGCCGTAAGTTTGCCTTTTCAGAAAAAAGCTTCTGCCGAGAGCGAGCACCGTGACATGCTGAGTCTCTGGGAAAGCAGAGATCCCCAAAGCTGTTGTGCCTGTGGATAGGCTGCAGAGGGATAGTGAATACCAGCAATATCTTTCAGGGCTGGCACCTTCCCTGTGGGAGAAGGAGCCGTAAGTTTGCCTTTTCAGAAAAAAGCTTCTGCCGAGAGCGAGCACCGTGACATGCTGAGTCTCTGGGAAAGCAGAGATCCCAAAAGCTGTTGTGCCTGTGGATAGGCTGCAGAGGGATAGTGAAAAACTGCATTAGTTTTCAGGGCTGGCACCTTCCCTGTGGGAGAAGGAGCCGTAAGTTTGCCTTTTCAGAAAAAAGCTTCTGCCGAGAGCGAGCACCGTGACATGCTGAGTCTCTGGGAAAGCAGAGATCCCCAAAGCTGTTGTGCCTGTGGATAGGCTGCAGAGGGATAGTGAAAAACTGCATTAGTTTTCAGGGCTGGCACCTTCCCTGTGGGAGAAGGAGCCGTAAGTTTGCCTTTTCAGAAAAAAGCTTCTGCCGAGAGCGAGCACCGTGACATGCTGAGTCTCTGGGAAAGCAGAGATCCCAAAAGCTGTTGTGCCTGTGGATAGGCTGCAGAGGGATAGTGAATACCAGCAAGATCTTTCAGGGCTGGCACCTTCCTTGTGGGAGAAGGAGCCGTAAGTTTGCCTTTTCAGAAAAAAGCTTCTGCCGAGAGCGAGCACCGTGACATGCTGAGTCTCTGGGAAAGCAGAGATCCCAAAAGCTGTTGTGCCTGTGGATAGGCTGCAGAGGGATAGTGAAAAACTGCATTAGTTTTCAGGGCTGGCACCTTCCCTGTGGGAGAAGGAGCCGTAAGTTTGCCTTTTCAGAAAAAAGCTTCTGCCGAGAGCGAGCACCGTGACATGCTGAGTCTCTGGGAAAGCAGAGATCCCAAAAGCTGTTGTGCCTGTGGATAGGCTGCAGAGGGATAGTGAATACCAGCAAGATCTTTCAGGGCTGGCACCTTCCTTGTGGGAGAAGGAGCCGTAAGTTTGCCTTTTCAGAAAAAAGCTTCTGCCGAGAGCGAGCACCGTGACATGCTGAGTCTCTGGGAAAGCAGAGATCCCCAAAGCTGTTGTGCCTGTGGATAGGCTGCAGAGGGATAGTGAAAAACTGCATTAGTTTTCAGGGCTAGCACCTTCCCTGTGGGAGAAGGAGCCGTAAGTTTGCCTTTTCAGAAAAAAGCTTCTGCCGAGAGCGAGCACCGTGACATGCTGAGTCTCTGGGAAAGCAGAGATCCCCAAAGCTGTTGTGCCTGTGGATAGGCTGCAGAGGGATAGTGAAAAACTGCATTAGTTTTCAGGGCTGGCACCTTCCCTGTGGGAGAAGGAGCCGTAAGTTTGCCTTTTCAGAAAAAAGCTTCTGCCGAGAGCGAGCACCGTGACATGCTGAGTCTCTGGGAAAGCAGAGATCCCCAAAGCTGTTGTGCCTGTGGATAGGCTGCAGAGGGATAGTGAATACCAGCAAGATCTTTCAGGGCTGGCACCTTCCCTGTGGGAGAAGGAGCCGTAAGTTTGCCTTTTCAGAAAAAAGCTTCTGCCGAGAGCGAGCACCGTGACATGCTGAGTCTCTGGGAAAGCAGAGATCCCCAAAGCTGTTGTGCCTGTGGATAGGCTGCAGAGGGATAGTGAAAAACTGCATTAGTTTTCAGGGCTGGCACCTTCCCTGTGGGAGAAGGAGCCGTAAGTTTGCCTTTTCAGAAAAAAGCTTCTGCCGAGAGCGAGCACCGTGACATGCTGAGTCTCTGGGAAAGCAGAGATCCCCAAAGCTGTTGTGCCTGTGGATAGGCTGCAGAGGGATAGTGAAAAACTGCATTAGTTTTCAGGGCTGGCACCTTCCCTGTGGGAGAAGGAGCAGTAAGTTTGCCTTTTCAGAAAAAAGCTTCTGCCGAGAGCGAGCACCGTGACATGCTGAGTCTCTGGGAAAGCAGAGATCCCAAAAGCTGTTGTGCCTGTGGATAGGCTGCAGAGGGATAGTGAATACCAGCAAGATCTTTCAGGGCTGGCACCTTCCTTGTGGGAGAAGGAGCCGTAAGTTTGCCTTTTCAGAAAAAAGCTTCTGCCGAGAGCGAGCACCGTGACATGCTGAGTCTCTGGGAAAGCAGAGATCCCAAAAGCTGTTGTGCCTGTGGATAGGCTGCAGAGGGATAGTGAATACCAGCAAGATCTTTCAGGGCTGGCACCTTCCTTGTGGGAGAAGGAGCCGTAAGTTTGCCTTTTCAGAAAAAAGCTTCTGCCGAGAGCGAGCACCGTGACATGCTGAGTCTCTGGGAAGGCAGAGATCCCAAAAGCTGTTGTGCCTGTGGATAGGCTGCAGAGGGATAGTGAAAAACTGCATTAGTTTTCAGGGCTGGCACCTTCCCTGTGGGAGAAGGAGCCGTAAGTTTGCCTTTTCAGAAAAAAGCTTCTGCCGAGAGCGAGCACCGTGACATGCTGAGTCTCTGGGAAAGCAGAGATCCCAAAAGCTGTTGTGCCTGTGGATAGGCTGCAGAGGGATAGTGAAGACCAGCAAGATCTTTCAGGGCTGGCACCTTCCCTGTGGGAGAAGGAGCCAGACGTTTGCCTTCTCAGAAAAAGCTTCTGCCGAGAACGAGAACCGTGACATGCTGAGTCTCTGGGAAAGCAGAGATCCCAAAAGCTGTTGTGCCTGTGGATAGGCTGCAGAGGGATAGTGAAAAACTGCATTAGTTTTCAGGGCTGGCACCTTCCCTGTGGGAGAAGGAGCCGTAAGTTTGCCTTTTCAGAAAAAAGCTTCTGCCGAGAACGAGCACCGTGACATGCTGAGTCTCTGGGAAAGCAGAGATCCCAAAAGCTGTTGTGCCTGTGGATAGGCTGCAGAGGGATAGTGAATACCAGCAAGATCTTTCAGGGCTGGCACCTTCCTTGTGGGAGAAGGAGCCGTAAGTTTGCCTTTTCAGAAAAAAGCTTCTGCCGAGAGCGAGCACCGTGACATGCTGAGTCTCTGGGAAAGCAGAGATCCCCAAAGCTGTTGTGCCTGTGGATAGGCTGCAGAGGGATAGTGAAAAACTGCATTAGTTTTCAGGGCTGGCACCTTCCCTGTGGGAGAAGGAGCCGTAAGTTTGCCTTTTCAGAAAAAAGCTTCTGCCGAGAGCGAGCACCGTGACATGCTGAGTCTCTGGGAAAGCAGAGATCCCCAAAGCTGTTGTGCCTGTGGATAGGCTGCAGAGGGATAGTGAAAAACTGCATTAGTTTTCAGGGCTGGCACCTTCCCTGTGGGAGAAGGAGCCGTAAGTTTGCCTTTTCAGAAAAAAGCTTCTGCCGAGAGCGAGCACCGTGACATGCTGAGTCTCTGGGAAAGCAGAGATCCCCAAAGCTGTTGTGCCTGTGGATAGGCTGCAGAGGGATAGTGAAAAACTGCATTAGTTTTCAGGGCTGGCACCTTCCCTGTGGGAGAAGGAGCCGTAAGTTTGCCTTTTCAGAAAAAAGCTTCTGCCGAGAGCGAGCACCGTGACATGCTGAGTCTCTGGGAAAGCAGAGATCCCCAAAGCTGTTGTGCCTGTGGATAGGCTGCAGAGGGATAGTGAAAAACTGCATTAGTTTTCAGGGCTGGCACCTTCCCTGTGGGAGAAGGAGCCGTAAGTTTGCCTTTTCAGAAAAAAGCTTCTGCCGAGAGCGAGCACCGTGACATGCTGAGTCTCTGGGAAAGCAGAGATCCCCAAAGCTGTTGTGCCTGTGGATAGGCTGCAGAGGGATAGTGAAAAACTGCATTAGTTTTCAGGGCTGGCACCTTCCCTGTGGGAGAAGGAGCCGTAAGTTTGCCTTTTCAGAAAAAAGCTTCTGCCGAGAGCGAGCACCGTGACATGCTGAGTCTCTGGGAAAGCAGAGATCCCAAAAGCTGTTGTGCCTGTGGATAGGCTGCAGAGGGATAGTGAATACCAGCAAGATCTTTCAGGGCTGGCACCTTCCTTGTGGGAGAAGGAGCCGTAAGTTTGCCTTTTCAGAAAAAAGCTTCTGCCGAGAGCGAGCACCGTGACATGCTGAGTCTCTGGGAAAGCAGAGATCCCCAAAGCTGTTGTGCCTGTGGATAGGCTGCAGAGGGATAGTGAAAAACTGCATTAGTTTTCAGGGCTGGCACCTTCCCTGTGGGAGAAGGAGCCGTAAGTTTGCCTTTTCAGAAAAAAGCTTCTGCCGAGAGCGAGCACCGTGACATGCTGAGTCTCTGGGAAAGCAGAGATCCCCAAAGCTGTTGTGCCTGTGGATAGGCTGCAGAGGGATAGTGAAAAACTGCATTAGTTTTCAGGGCTGGCACCTTCCCTGTGGGAGAAGGAGCCGTAAGTTTGCCTTTTCAGAAAAAAGCTTCTGCCGAGAGCGAGCACCGTGACATGCTGAGTCTCTGGGAAAGCAGAGATCCCCAAAGCTGTTGTGCCTGTGGATAGGCTGCAGAGGGATAGTGAAAAACTGCATTAGTTTTCAGGGCTGGCACCTTCCCTGTGGGAGAAGGAGCCGTAAGTTTGCCTTTTCAGAAAAAAGCTTCTGCCGAGAGCGAGCACCGTGACATGCTGAGTCTCTGGGAAAGCAGAGATCCCAAAAGCTGTTGTGCCTGTGGATAGGCTGCAGAGGGATAGTGAATACCAGCAAGATCTTTCAGGGCTGGCACCTTCCTTGTGGGAGAAGGAGCCGTAAGTTTGCCTTTTCAGAAAAAAGCTTCTGCCGAGAGCGAGCACCGTGACATGCTGAGTCTCTGGGAAAGCAGAGATCCCCAAAGCTGTTGTGCCTGTGGATAGGCTGCAGAGGGATAGTGAAAAACTGCATTAGTTTTCAGGGCTGGCACCTTCCCTGTGGGAGAAGGAGCCGTAAGTTTGCCTTTTCAGAAAAAAGCTTCTGCCGAGAGCGAGCACCGTGACATGCTGAGTCTCTGGGAAAGCAGAGATCCCCAAAGCTGTTGTGCCTGTGGATAGGCTGCAGAGGGATAGTGAAAAACTGCATTAGTTTTCAGGGCTGGCACCTTCCCTGTGGGAGAAGGAGCCGTAAGTTTGCCTTTTCAGAAAAAAGCTTCTGCCGAGAGCGAGCACCGTGACATGCTGAGTCTCTGGGAAAGCAGAGATCCCAAAAGCTGTTGTGCCTGTGGATAGGCTGCAGAGGGATAGTGAATACCAGCAAGATCTTTCAGGGCTGGCACCTTCCTTGTGGGAGAAGGAGCCGTAAGTTTGCCTTTTCAGAAAAAAGCTTCTGCCGAGAGCGAGCACCGTGACATGCTGAGTCTCTGGGAAAGCAGAGATCCCAAAAGCTGTTGTGCCTGTGGATAGGCTGCAGAGGGATAGTGAAAAACTGCATTAGTTTTCAGGGCTGGCACCTTCCCTGTGGGAGAAGGAGCCGTAAGTTTGCCTTTTCAGAAAAAAGCTTCTGCCGAGAGCGATCACCGTGACATGCTGAGTCTCTGGGAAAGCAGAGATCCCCAAAGCTGTTGTGCCTGTGGATAGGCTGCAGAGGGATAGTGAAAAACTGCATTAGTTTTCAGGGCTGGCACCTTCCCTGTGGGAGAAGGAGCCGTAAGTTTGCCTTTTCAGAAAAAAGCTTCTGCCGAGAGCGAGCACCGTGACATGCTGAGTCTCTGGGAAAGCAGAGATCCCAAAAGCTGTTGTGCCTGTGGATAGGCTGCAGAGGGATAGTGAATACCAGCAAGATCTTTCAGGGCTGGCACCTTCCTTGTGGGAGAAGGAGCCGTAAGTTTGCCTTTTCAGAAAAAAGCTTCTGCCGAGAGCGAGCACCGTGACATGCTGAGTCTCTGGGAAAGCAGAGATCCCAAAAGCTGTTGTGCCTGTGGATAGGCTGCAGAGGGATAGTGAAAAACTGCATTAGTTTTCAGGGCTGGCACCTTCCCTGTGGGAGAAGGAGCCGTAAGTTTGCCTTTTCAGAAAAAAGCTTCTGCCGAGAGCGAGCACCGTGACATGCTGAGTCTCTGGGAAAGCAGAGATCCCAAAAGCTGTTGTGCCTGTGGATAGGCTGCAGAGGGATAGTGAAGACCAGCAAGATCTTTCAGGGCTGGCACCTTCCCTGTGGGAGAAGGAGCCAGACGTTTGCCTTCTCAGAAAAAGCTTCTGCCGAGAACGAGAACCGTGACATGCTGAGTCTCTGGGAAAGCAGAGATCCCAAAAGCTGTTGTGCCTGTGGATAGGCTGCAGAGGGATAGTGAAAAACTGCATTAGTTTTCAGGGCTGGCACCTTCCCTGTGGGAGAAGGAGCCGTAAGTTTGCCTTTTCAGAAAAAAGCTTCTGCCGAGAGCGAGCACCGTGACATGCTGAGTCTCTGGGAAAGCAGAGATCCCAAAAGCTGTTGTGCCTGTGGATAGGCTGCAGAGGGATAGTGAATACCAGCAAGATCTTTCAGGGCTGGCACCTTCCTTGTGGGAGAAGGAGCCGTAAGTTTGCCTTTTCAGAAAAAAGCTTCTGCCGAGAGCGAGCACCGTGACATGCTGAGTCTCTGGGAAAGCAGAGATCCCCAAAGCTGTTGTGCCTGTGGATAGGCTGCAGAGGGATAGTGAAAAACTGCATTAGTTTTCAGGGCTGGCACCTTCCCTGTGGGAGAAGGAGCCGTAAGTTTGCCTTTTCAGAAAAAAGCTTCTGCCGAGAGCGAGCACCGTGACATGCTGAGTCTCTGGGAAAGCAGAGATCCCCAAAGCTGTTGTGCCTGTGGATAGGCTACAGAGGGATAGTGAAAAACTGCATTAGTTTTCAGGGCTGGCACCTTCCCTGTGGGAGAAGGAGCCGTAAGTTTGCCTTTTCAGAAAAAAGCTTCTGCCGAGAGCGAGCACCGTGACATGCTGAGTCTCTGGGAAAGCAGAGATCCCCAAAGCTGTTGTGCCTGTGGATAGGCTGCAGAGGGATAGTGAAAAACTGCATTAGTTTTCAGGGCTGGCACCTTCCCTGTGGGAGAAGGAGCCGTAAGTTTGCCTTTTCAGAAAAAAGCTTCTGCCGAGAGCGAGCACCGTGACATGCTGAGTCTCTGGGAAAGCAGAGATCCCCAAAGCTGTTGTGCCTGTGGATAGGCTGCAGAGGGATAGTGAAAAACTGCATTAGTTTTCAGGGCTGGCACCTTCCCTGTGGGAGAAGGAGCCGTAAGTTTGCCTTTTCAGAAAAAAGCTTCTGCCGAGAGCGAGCACCGTGACATGCTGAGTCTCTGGGAAAGCAGAGATCCCCAAAGCTGTTGTGCCTGTGGATAGGCTGCAGAGGGATAGTGAAAAACTGCATTAGTTTTCAGGGCTGGCACCTTCCCTGTGGGAGAAGGAGCCGTAAGTTTGCCTTTTCAGAAAAAAGCTTCTGCCGAGAGCGAGCACCGTGACATGCTGAGTCTCTGGGAAAGCAGAGATCCCAAAAGCTGTTGTGCCTGTGGATAGGCTGCAGAGGGATAGTGAATACCAGCAAGATCTTTCAGGGCTGGCACCTTCCTTGTGGGAGAAGGAGCCGTAAGTTTGCCTTTTCAGAAAAAAGCTTCTGCCGAGAGCGAGCACCGTGACATGCTGAGTCTCTGGGAAAGCAGAGATCCCCAAAGCTGTTGTGCCTGTGGATAGGCTGCAGAGGGATAGTGAAAAACTGCATTAGTTTTCAGGGCTAGCACCTTCCCTGTGGGAGAAGGAGCCGTAAGTTTGCCTTTTCAGAAAAAAGCTTCTGCCGAGAGCGAGCACCGTGACATGCTGAGTCTCTGGGAAAGCAGAGATCCCCAAAGCTGTTGTGCCTGTGGATAGGCTGCAGAGGGATAGTGAAAAACTGCATTAGTTTTCAGGGCTGGCACCTTCCCTGTGGGAGAAGGAGCCGTAAGTTTGCCTTTTCAGAAAAAAGCTTCTGCCGAGAGCGAGCACCGTGACATGCTGAGTCTCTGGGAAAGCAGAGATCCCCAAAGCTGTTGTGCCTGTGGATAGGCTGCAGAGGGATAGTGAAAAACTGCATTAGTTTTCAGGGCTGGCACCTTCCCTGTGGGAGAAGGAGCCGTAAGTTTGCCTTTTCAGAAAAAAGCTTCTGCCGAGAGCGAGCACCGTGACATGCTGAGTCTCTGGGAAAGCAGAGATCCCCAAAGCTGTTGTGCCTGTGGATAGGCTGCAGAGGGATAGTGAAAAACTGCATTAGTTTTCAGGGCTGGCACCTTCCCTGTGGGAGAAGGAGCCGTAAGTTTGCCTTTTCAGAAAAAAGCTTCTGCCGAGAGCGAGCACCGTGACATGCTGAGTCTCTGGGAAAGCAGAGATCCCAAAAGCTGTTGTGCCTGTGGATAGGCTGCAGAGGGATAGTGAAGACCAGCAAGATCTTTCAGGGCTGGCACCTTCCCTGTGGGAGAAGGAGCCGTAAGTTTGCCTTCTCAGAAAAAGCTTCTGCCGAGAACGAGAACCGTGACATGCTGAGTCTCTGGGAAAGCAGAGATCCCAAAAGCTGTTGTGCCTGTGGATAGGCTGCAGAGGGATAGTGAAAAACTGCATTAGTTTTCAGGGCTGGCACCTTCCCTGTGGGAGAAGGAGCCGTAAGTTTGCCTTTTCAGAAAAAAGCTTCTGCCGAGAGCGAGCACCGTGACATGCTGAGTCTCTGGGAAAGCAGAGATCCCAAAAGCTGTTGTGCCTGTGGATAGGCTGCAGAGGGATAGTGAATACCAGCAAGATCTTTCAGGGCTGGCACCTTCCCTGTGGGAGAAGGAGCCGTAAGTTTGCCTTTTCAGAAAAAAGCTTCTGCCGAGAGCGAGCACCGTGACATGCTGAGTCTCTGGGAAAGCAGAGATCCCCAAAGCTGTTGTGCCTGTGGATAGGCTGCAGAGGGATAGTGAAAAACTGCATTAGTTTTCAGGGCTGGCACCTTCCCTGTGGGAGAAGGAGCCGTAAGTTTGCCTTTTCAGAAAAAAGCTTCTGCCGAGAGCGAGCACCGTGACATGCTGAGTCTCTGGGAAAGCAGAGATCCCCAAAGCTGTTGTGCCTGTGGATAGGCTACAGAGGGATAGTGAAAAACTGCATTAGTTTTCAGGGCTGGCACCTTCCCTGTGGGAGAAGGAGCCGTAAGTTTGCCTTTTCAGAAAAAAGCTTCTGCCGAGAGCGAGCACCGTGACATGCTGAGTCTCTGGGAAAGCAGAGATCCCCAAAGCTGTTGTGCCTGTGGATAGGCTGCAGAGGGATAGTGAAAAACTGCATTAGTTTTCAGGGCTGGCACCTTCCCTGTGGGAGAAGGAGCCGTAAGTTTGCCTTTTCAGAAAAAAGCTTCTGCCGAGAGCGAGCACCGTGACATGCTGAGTCTCTGGGAAAGCAGAGATCCCCAAAGCTGTTGTGCCTGTGGATAGGCTGCAGAGGGATAGTGAAAAACTGCATTAGTTTTCAGGGCTGGCACCTTCCCTGTGGGAGAAGGAGCCGTAAGTTTGCCTTTTCAGAAAAAAGCTTCTGCCGAGAGCGAGCACCGTGACATGCTGAGTCTCTGGGAAAGCAGAGATCCCCAAAGCTGTTGTGCCTGTGGATAGGCTGCAGAGGGATAGTGAAAAACTGCATTAGTTTTCAGGGCTGGCACCTTCCCTGTGGGAGAAGGAGCCGTAAGTTTGCCTTTTCAGAAAAAGGCTCTAGCGAGAGTGAGCACCGTGACATGCTGAGTCTCTGGGAAAGCAGAGATCCCCAAAGCTGTTGTGCCTGTGGATAGGCTGCAGAGGGATAGTGAAGACCAGCAAGATCTTTCAGGGCTAGCACCTTCCTTGTGGGAGAAGGAGCCAGACGTTTGCCTTCTCAGAAAAAGCTTCTGCCGAGAACGAGCACCGTGACATGCTGAGTCTCTGGGAAAGCAGAGATCCCCAGTTCTGTTGCGGCTAAAGATAGGCTGCAGAGGGATAGTGAATACCAGCAAGATCTTTCAGAGCTGGCACCTTCCTTGTGGGAGAAGAAGCCGTAAGTTTGCCTTTTCAGAAAAAAGCTTCTGCCGAGAGCGAGCACCGTGACATGCTGAGTCTCTGGGAAAGCAGAGATCCCCAAAGCTGTTGTGCCTGTGGATAGGCTGCAGAGGGATAGTGAAAAACTGCATTAGTTTTCAGGGCTGGCACCTTCCCTGTGGGAGAAGGAGCCGTAAGTTTGCCTTTTCAGAAAAAAGCTTCTGCCGAGAGCGAGCACCGTGACATGCTGAGTCTCTGGGAAAGCAGAGATCCCCAAAGCTGTTGTGCCTGTGGATAGGCTGCAGAGGGATAGTGAAAAACTGCATTAGTTTTCAGGGCTGGCACCTTCCCTGTGGGAGAAGGAGCCGTAAGTTTGCCTTTTCAGAAAAAAGCTTCTGCCGAGAGCGAGCACCGTGACATGCTGAGTCTCTGGGAAAGCAGAGATCCCCAAAGCTGTTGTGCCTGTGGATAGGCTGCAGAGGGATAGTGAAAAACTGCATTAGTTTTCAGGGCTGGCACCTTCCCTGTGGGAGAAGGAGCCGTAAGTTTGCCTTTTCAGAAAAAAGCTTCTGCCGAGAGCGAGCACCGTGACATGCTGAGTCTCTGGGAAAGCAGAGATCCCAAAAGCTGTTGTGCCTGTGGATAGGCTGCAGAGGGATAGTGAATACCAGCAAGATCTTTCAGGGCTGGCACCTTCCTTGTGGGAGAAGGAGCTGTAAGTTTGCCTTTTCAGAAAAAAGCTTCTGCCGAGAGCGAGCACCGTGACATGCTGAGTCTCTGGGAAAGCAGAGATCCCAAAAGCTGTTGTGCCTGTGGATAGGCTGCAGAGGGATAGTGAAAAACTGCATTAGTTTTCAGGGCTGGCACCTTCCCTGTGGGAGAAGGAGCCGTAAGTTTGCCTTTTCAGAAAAAAGCTTCTGCCGAGAGCGAGCACCGTGACATGCTGAGTCTCTGGGAAAGCAGAGATCCCCAGTTCTGTTGCGGCTAAAGATAGGCTGCAGAGGGATAGTGAATACCAGCAAGATCTTTCAGGGCTGGCACCTTCCCTGTGGGAGAAGAAGCCGTAAGTTTGCCTTTTCAGAAAAAGGCTCTGGCGAGAGTGAGCACCGTGACATGCTGAGTCTCTGGGAAAGCAGAGATCCCCAAAGCTGTTGTGCCTGTGGATAGGCTGCAGAGGGATAGTGAAAAACTGCATTAGTTTTCAGGGCTGGCACCTTCCCTGTGGGAGAAGGAGCCGTAAGTTTGCCTTTTCAGAAAAAAGCTTCTGCCGAGAGCGAGCACCGTGACATGCTGAGTCTCTGGGAAAGCAGAGATCCCCAAAGCTGTTGTGCCTGTGGATAGGCTGCAGAGGGATAGTGAAAAACTGCATTAGTTTTCAGGGCTGGCACCTTCCCTGTGGGAGAAGGAGCCGTAAGTTTGCCTTTTCAGAAAAAAGCTTCTGCCGAGAGCGAGCACCGTGACATGCTGAGTCTCTGGGAAAGCAGAGATCCCCAAAGCTGTTGTGCCTGTGGATAGGCTGCAGAGGGATAGTGAAAAACTGCATTAGTTTTCAGGGCTGGCACCTTCCCTGTGGGAGAAGGAGCCGTAAGTTTGCCTTTTCAGAAAAAAGCTTCTGCCGAGAGCGAGCACCGTGACATGCTGAGTCTCTGGGAAAGCAGAGATCCCCAAAGCTGTTGTGCCTGTGGATAGGCTGCAGAGGGATAGTGAAAAACTGCATTAGTTTTCAGGGCTGGCACCTTCCCTGTGGGAGAAGGAGCCGTAAGTTTGCCTTTTCAGAAAAAAGCTTCTGCCGAGAGCGAGCACCGTGACATGCTGAGTCTCTGGGAAAGCAGAGATCCCCAAAGCTGTTGTGCCTGTGGATAGGCTGCAGAGGGATAGTGAATACCAGCAAGATCTTTCAGGGCTGGCACCTTCCTTGTGGGAGAAGGAGCCGTAAGTTTGCCTTTTCAGAAAAAAGCTTCTGCCGAGAGCGAGCACCGTGACATGCTGAGTCTCTGGGAAAGCAGAGATCCCCAAAGCTGTTGTGCCTGTGGATAGGCTGCAGAGGGATAGTGAAAAACTGCATTAGTTTTCAGGGCTAGCACCTTCCCTGTGGGAGAAGGAGCCGTAAGTTTGCCTTTTCAGAAAAAAGCTTCTGCCGAGAGCGAGCACCGTGACATGCTGAGTCTCTGGGAAAGCAGAGATCCCCAAAGCTGTTGTGCCTGTGGATAGGCTGCAGAGGGATAGTGAAAAACTGCATTAGTTTTCAGGGCTGGCACCTTCCCTGTGGGAGAAGGAGCCGTAAGTTTGCCTTTTCAGAAAAAAGCTTCTGCCGAGAACGAGCACCGTGACATGCTGAGTCTCTGGGAAAGCAGAGATCCCAAAAGCTGTTGTGCCTGTGGATAGGCTGCAGAGGGATAGTGAATACCAGCAAGATCTTTCAGGGCTGGCACCTTCCTTGTGGGAGAAGGAGCCGTAAGTTTGCCTTTTCAGAAAAAAGCTTCTGCCGAGAGCGAGCACCGTGACATGCTGAGTCTCTGGGAAAGCAGAGATCCCCAAAGCTGTTGTGCCTGTGGATAGGCTGCAGAGGGATAGTGAAAAACTGCATTAGTTTTCAGGGCTGGCACCTTCCCTGTGGGAGAAGGAGCCGTAAGTTTGCCTTTTCAGAAAAAAGCTTCTGCCGAGAGCGAGCACCGTGACATGCTGAGTCTCTGGGAAAGCAGAGATCCCCAAAGCTGTTGTGCCTGTGGATAGGCTGCAGAGGGATAGTGAAAAACTGCATTAGTTTTCAGGGCTGGCACCTTCCCTGTGGGAGAAGGAGCCGTAAGTTTGCCTTTTCAGAAAAAAGCTTCTGCCGAGAGCGAGCACCGTGACATGCTGAGTCTCTGGGAAAGCAGAGATCCCCAAAGCTGTTGTGCCTGTGGATAGGCTGCAGAGGGATAGTGAAAAACTGCATTAGTTTTCAGGGCTGGCACCTTCCCTGTGGGAGAAGGAGCCGTAAGTTTGCCTTTTCAGAAAAAAGCTTCTGCCGAGAGCGAGCACCGTGACATGCTGAGTCTCTGGGAAAGCAGAGATCCCAAAAGCTGTTGTGCCTGTGGATAGGCTGCAGAGGGATAGTGAATACCAGAAAGATCTTTCAGGGCTGGCACCTTCCTTGTGGGAGAAGGAGCTGTAAGTTTGCCTTTTCAGAAAAAAGCTTCTGCCGAGAGCGAGCACCGTGACATGCTGAGTCTCTGGGAAAGCAGAGATCCCAAAAGCTGTTGTGCCTGTGGATAGGCTGCAGAGGGATAGTGAAAAACTGCATTAGTTTTCAGGGCTGGCACCTTCCCTGTGGGAGAAGGAGCCGTAAGTTTGCCTTTTCAGAAAAAAGCTTCTGCCGAGAGCGAGCACCGTGACATGCTGAGTCTCTGGGAAAGCAGAGATCCCCAGATCTGTTGCGGCTAAAGATAGGCTGCAGAGGGATAGTGAATACCAGCAAGATCTTTCAGGGCTGGCACCTTCCCTGTGGGAGAAGAAGCCGTAAGTTTGCCTTTTCAGAAAAAGGCTCTGGCGAGAGTGAGCACCGTGACATGCTGAGTCTCTGGGAAAGCAGAGATCCCCAAAGCTGTTGTGCCTGTGGATAGGCTGCAGAGGGATAGTGAAAAACTGCATTAGTTTTCAGGGCTGGCACCTTCCCTGTGGGAGAAGGAGCCGTAAGTTTGCCTTTTCAGAAAAAAGCTTCTGCCGAGAGCGAGCACCGTGACATGCTGAGTCTCTGGGAAAGCAGAGATCCCCAAAGCTGTTGTGCCTGTGGATAGGCTGCAGAGGGATAGTGAAAAACTGCATTAGTTTTCAGGGCTGGCACCTTCCCTGTGGGAGAAGGAGCCGTAAGTTTGCCTTTTCAGAAAAAAGCTTCTGCCGAGAGCGAGCACCGTGACATGCTGAGTCTCTGGGAAAGCAGAGATCCCCAAAGCTGTTGTGCCTGTGGATAGGCTGCAGAGGGATAGTGAAAAACTGCATTAGTTTTCAGGGCTGGCACCTTCCCTGTGGGAGAAGGAGCCGTAAGTTTGCCTTTTCAGAAAAAAGCTTCTGCCGAGAGCGAGCACCGTGACATGCTGAGTCTCTGGGAAAGCAGAGATCCCCAAAGCTGTTGTGCCTGTGGATAGGCTGCAGAGGGATAGTGAAAAACTGCATTAGTTTTCAGGGCTGGCACCTTCCCTGTGGGAGAAGGAGCCGTAAGTTTGCCTTTTCAGAAAAAAGCTTCTGCCGAGAGCGAGCACCGTGACATGCTGAGTCTCTGGGAAAGCAGAGATCCCCAAAGCTGTTGTGCCTGTGGATAGGCTGCAGAGGGATAGTGAATACCAGCAAGATCTTTCAGGGCTGGCACCTTCCTTGTGGGAGAAGGAGCCGTAAGTTTGCCTTTTCAGAAAAAAGCTTCTGCCGAGAGCGAGCACCGTGACATGCTGAGTCTCTGGGAAAGCAGAGATCCCCAAAGCTGTTGTGCCTGTGGATAGGCTGCAGAGGGATAGTGAAAAACTGCAATAGATTTCAGGGCTAGCACCTTCCCTGTGGGAGAAGGAGCCGTAAGTTTGCCTTTTCAGAAAAAAGCTTCTGCCGAGAGCGAGCACCGTGACATGCTGAGTCTCTGGGAAAGCAGAGATCCCCAAAGCTGTTGTGCCTGTGGATAGGCTGCAGAGGGATAGTGAAAAACTGCATTAGTTTTCAGGGCTGGCACCTTCCCTGTGGGAGAAGGAGCCGTAAGTTTGCCTTTTCAGAAAAAAGCTTCTGCCGAGAACGAGCACCGTGACATGCTGAGTCTCTGGGAAAGCAGAGATCCCAAAAGCTGTTGTGCCTGTGGATAGGCTGCAGAGGGATAGTGAATACCAGCAAGATCTTTCAGGGCTGGCACCTTCCTTGTGGGAGAAGGAGCCGTAAGTTTGCCTTTTCAGAAAAAAGCTTCTGCCGAGAGCGAGCACCGTGACATGCTGAGTCTCTGGGAAAGCAGAGATCCCCAAAGCTGTTGTGCCTGTGGATAGGCTGCAGAGGGATAGTGAAAAACTGCATTAGTTTTCAGGGCTGGCACCTTCCCTGTGGGAGAAGGAGCCGTAAGTTTGCCTTTTCAGAAAAAAGCTTCTGCCGAGAGCGAGCACCGTGACATGCTGAGTCTCTGGGAAAGCAGAGATCCCCAAAGCTGTTGTGCCTGTGGATAGGCTGCAGAGGGATAGTGAAAAACTGCATTAGTTTTCAGGGCTGGCACCTTCCCTGTGGGAGAAGGAGCCGTAAGTTTGCCTTTTCAGAAAAAAGCTTCTGCCGAGAGCGAGCACCGTGACATGCTGAGTCTCTGGGAAAGCAGAGATCCCCAAAGCTGTTGTGCCTGTGGATAGGCTGCAGAGGGATAGTGAAAAACTGCATTAGTTTTCAGGGCTGGCACCTTCCCTGTGGGAGAAGGAGCCGTAAGTTTGCCTTTTCAGAAAAAAGCTTCTGCCGAGAGCGAGCACCGTGACATGCTGAGTCTCTGGGAAAGCAGAGATCCCAAAAGCTGTTGTGCCTGTGGATAGGCTGCAGAGGGATAGTGAATAACAGAAAGATCTTTCAGGGCTGGCACCTTCCTTGTGGGAGAAGGAGCTGTAAGTTTGCCTTTTCAGAAAAAAGCTTCTGCCGAGAGCGAGCACCGTGACATGCTGAGTCTCTGGGAAAGCAGAGATCCCCAAAGCTGTTGTGCCTGTGGATAGGCTGCAGAGGGATAGTGAAAAACTGCATTAGTTTTCAGGGCTGGCACCTTCCCTGTGGGAGAAGGAGCCGTAAGTTTGCCTTTTCAGAAAAAAGCTTCTGCCGAGAGCGAGCACCGTGACATGCTGAGTCTCTGGGAAAGCAGAGATCCCCAGTTCTGTTGCGGCTAAAGATAGGCTGCAGAGGGATAGTGAATACCAGCAAGATCTTTCAGGGCTGGCACCTTCCCTGTGGGAGAAGAAGCCGTAAGTTTGCCTTTTCAGAAAAAGGCTCTGGCGAGAGTGAGCACCGTGACATGCTGAGTCTCTGGGAAAGCAGAGATCCCCAAAGCTGTTGTGCCTGTGGATAGGCTGCAGAGGGATAGTGAAAAACTGCATTAGTTTTCAGGGCTGGCACCTTCCCTGTGGGAGAAGGAGCCGTAAGTTTGCCTTTTCAGAAAAAAGCTTCTGCCGAGAGCGAGCACCGTGACATGCTGAGTCTCTGGGAAAGCAGAGATCCCCAAAGCTGTTGTGCCTGTGGATAGGCTGCAGAGGGATAGTGAAAAACTGCATTAGTTTTCAGGGCTGGCACCTTCCCTGTGGGAGAAGGAGCCGTAAGTTTGCCTTTTCAGAAAAAAGCTTCTGCCGAGAGCGAGCACCGTGACATGCTGAGTCTCTGGGAAAGCAGAGATCCCCAAAGCTGTTGTGCCTGTGGATAGGCTGCAGAGGGATAGTGAAAAACTGCATTAGTTTTCAGGGCTGGCACCTTCCCTGTGGGAGAAGGAGCCGTAAGTTTGCCTTTTCAGAAAAAAGCTTCTGCCGAGAGCGAGCACCGTGACATGCTGAGTCTCTGGGAAAGCAGAGATCCCCAAAGCTGTTGTGCCTGTGGATAGGCTGCAGAGGGATAGTGAAAAACTGCATTAGTTTTCAGGGCTGGCACCTTCCCTGTGGGAGAAGGAGCCGTAAGTTTGCCTTTTCAGAAAAAAGCTTCTGCCGAGAGCGAGCACCGTGACATGCTGAGTCTCTGGGAAAGCAGAGATCCCCAAAGCTGTTGTGCCTGTGGATAGGCTGCAGAGGGATAGTGAATACCAGCAAGATCTTTCAGGGCTGGCACCTTCCTTGTGGGAGAAGGAGCCGTAAGTTTGCCTTTTCAGAAAAAAGCTTCTGCCGAGAGCGAGCACCGTGACATGCTGAGTCTCTGGGAAAGCAGAGATCCCCAAAGCTGTTGTGCCTGTGGATAGGCTGCAGAGGGATAGTGAAAAACTGCATTAGTTTTCAGGGCTAGCACCTTCCCTGTGGGAGAAGGAGCCGTAAGTTTGCCTTTTCAGAAAAAAGCTTCTGCCGAGAGCGAGCACCGTGACATGCTGAGTCTCTGGGAAAGCAGAGATCCCCAAAGCTGTTGTGCCTGTGGATAGGCTGCAGAGGGATAGTGAAAAACTGCATTAGTTTTCAGGGCTGGCACCTTCCCTGTGGGAGAAGGAGCCGTAAGTTTGCCTTTTCAGAAAAAAGCTTCTGCCGAGAGCGAGCACCGTGACATGCTGAGTCTCTGGGAAAGCAGAGATCCCCAAAGCTGTTGTGCCTGTGGATAGGCTGCAGAGGGATAGTGAAAAACTGCATTAGTTTTCAGGGCTGGCACCTTCCCTGTGGGAGAAGGAGCCGTAAGTTTGCCTTTTCAGAAAAAAGCTTCTGCCGAGAGCGAGCACCGTGACATGCTGAGTCTCTGGGAAAGCAGAGATCCCCAAAGCTGTTGTGCCTGTGGATAGGCTGCAGAGGGATAGTGAAAAACTGCATTAGTTTTCAGGGCTGGCACCTTCCCTGTGGGAGAAGGAGCCGTAAGTTTGCCTTTTCAGAAAAAAGCTTCTGCCGAGAGCGAGCACCGTGACATGCTGAGTCTCTGGGAAAGCAGAGATCCCCAAAGCTGTTGTGCCTGTGGATAGGCTGCAGAGGGATAGTGAAAAACTGCATTAGTTTTCAGGGCTGGCACCTTCCCTGTGGGAGAAGGAGCCGTAAGTTTGCCTTTTCAGAAAAAAGCTTCTGCCGAGAGCGAGCACCGTGACATGCTGAGTCTCTGGGAAAGCAGAGATCCCCAAAGCTGTTGTGCCTGTGGATAGGCTGCAGAGGGATAGTGAATACCAGCAAGATCTTTCAGGGCTGGCACCTTCCTTGTGGGAGAAGGAGCCGTAAGTTTGCCTTTTCAGAAAAAAGCTTCTGCCGAGAGCGAGCACCGTGACATGCTGAGTCTCTGGGAAAGCAGAGATCCCCAAAGCTGTTGTGCCTGTGGATAGGCTGCAGAGGGATAGTGAAAAACTGCATTAGTTTTCAGGGCTAGCACCTTCCCTGTGGGAGAAGGAGCCGTAAGTTTGCCTTTTCAGAAAAAAGCTTCTGCCGAGAGCGAGCACCGTGACATGCTGAGTCTCTGGGAAAGCAGAGATCCCCAAAGCTGTTGTGCCTGTGGATAGGCTGCAGAGGGATAGTGAAAAACTGCATTAGTTTTCAGGGCTGGCACCTTCCCTGTGGGAGAAGGAGCCGTAAGTTTGCCTTTTCAGAAAAAAGCTTCTGCCGAGAACGAGCACCGTGACATGCTGAGTCTCTGGGAAAGCAGAGATCCCAAAAGCTGTTGTGCCTGTGGATAGGCTGCAGAGGGATAGTGAATACCAGCAAGATCTTTCAGGGCTGGCACCTTCCTTGTGGGAGAAGGAGCCGTAAGTTTGCCTTTTCAGAAAAAAGCTTCTGCCGAGAGCGAGCACCGTGACATGCTGAGTCTCTGGGAAAGCAGAGATCCCCAAAGCTGTTGTGCCTGTGGATAGGCTGCAGAGGGATAGTGAAAAACTGCATTAGTTTTCAGGGCTGGCACCTTCCCTGTGGGAGAAGGAGCCGTAAGTTTGCCTTTTCAGAAAAAAGCTTCTGCCGAGAGCGAGCACCGTGACATGCTGAGTCTCTGGGAAAGCAGAGATCCCCAAAGCTGTTGTGCCTGTGGATAGGCTACAGAGGGATAGTGAAAAACTGCATTAGTTTTCAGGGCTGGCACCTTCCCTGTGGGAGAAGGAGCCGTAAGTTTGCCTTTTCAGAAAAAAGCTTCTGCCGAGAGCGAGCACCGTGACATGCTGAGTCTCTGGGAAAGCAGAGATCCCCAAAGCTGTTGTGCCTGTGGATAGGCTGCAGAGGGATAGTGAAAAACTGCATTAGTTTTCAGGGCTGGCACCTTCCCTGTGGGAGAAGGAGCCGTAAGTTTGCCTTTTCAGAAAAAAGCTTCTGCCGAGAGCGAGCACCGTGACATGCTGAGTCTCTGGGAAAGCAGAGATCCCCAAAGCTGTTGTGCCTGTGGATAGGCTGCAGAGGGATAGTGAAAAACTGCATTAGTTTTCAGGGCTGGCACCTTCCCTGTGGGAGAAGGAGCCGTAAGTTTGCCTTTTCAGAAAAAAGCTTCTGCCGAGAGCGAGCACCGTGACATGCTGAGTCTCTGGGAAAGCAGAGATCCCCAAAGCTGTTGTGCCTGTGGATAGGCTGCAGAGGGATAGTGAAAAACTGCATTAGTTTTCAGGGCTGGCACCTTCCCTGTGGGAGAAGGAGCCGTAAGTTTGCCTTTTCAGAAAAAAGCTTCTGCCGAGAGCGAGCACCGTGACATGCTGAGTCTCTGGGAAAGCAGAGATCCCAAAAGCTGTTGTGCCTGTGGATAGGCTGCAGAGGGATAGTGAATACCAGCAAGATCTTTCAGGGCTGGCACCTTCCTTGTGGGAGAAGGAGCCGTAAGTTTGCCTTTTCAGAAAAAAGCTTCTGCCGAGAGCGAGCACCGTGACATGCTGAGTCTCTGGGAAAGCAGAGATCCCCAAAGCTGTTGTGCCTGTGGATAGGCTGCAGAGGGATAGTGAAAAACTGCATTAGTTTTCAGGGCTAGCACCTTCCCTGTGGGTGAAGGAGCCGTAAGTTTGCCTTTTCAGAAAAAAGCTTCTGCCGAGAGCGAGCACCGTGACATGCTGAGTCTCTGGGAAAGCAGAGATCCCCAAAGCTGTTGTGCCTGTGGATAGGCTGCAGAGGGATAGTGAAAAACTGCATTAGTTTTCAGGGCTGGCACCTTCCCTGTGGGAGAAGGAGCCGTAAGTTTGCCTTTTCAGAAAAAAGCTTCTGCCGAGAGCGAGCACCGTGACATGCTGAGTCTCTGGGAAAGCAGAGATCCCAAAAGCTGTTGTGCCTGTGGATAGGCTGCAGAGGGATAGTGAATACCAGCAAGATCTTTCAGGGCTGGCACCTTCCTTGTGGGAGAAGGAGCCGTAAGTTTGCCTTTTCAGAAAAAAGCTTCTGCCGAGAGCGAGCACCGTGACATGCTGAGTCTCTGGGAAAGCAGAGATCCCAAAAGCTGTTGTGCCTGTGGATAGGCTGCAGAGGGATAGTGAAAAACTGCATTAGTTTTCAGGGCTGGCACCTTCCCTGTGGGAGAAGGAGCCGTAAGTTTGCCTTTTCAGAAAAAAGCTTCTGCCGAGAGCGAGCACCGTGACATGCTGAGTCTCTGGGAAAGCAGAGATCCCAAAAGCTGTTGTGCCTGTGGATAGGCTGCAGAGGGATAGTGAAGACCAGCAAGATCTTTCAGGGCTGGCACCTTCCCTGTGGGAGAAGGAGCCGTAAGTTTGCCTTCTCAGAAAAAGCTTCTGCCGAGAACGAGAACCGTGACATGCTGAGTCTCTGGGAAAGCAGAGATCCCCAAAGCTGTTGTGCCTGTGGATAGGCTGCAGAGGGATAGTGAAAAACTGCATTAGTTTTCAGGGCTGGCACCTTCCCTGTGGGAGAAGGAGCCGTAAGTTTGCCTTTTCAGAAAAAAGCTTCTGCCGAGAGCGAGCACCGTGACATGCTGAGTCTCTGGGAAAGCAGAGATCCCAAAAGCTGTTGTGCCTGTGGATAGGCTGCAGAGGGATAGTGAATACCAGAAAGATCTTTCAGGGCTGGCACCTTCCTTGTGGGAGAAGGAGCTGTAAGTTTGCCTTTTCAGAAAAAAGCTTCTGCCGAGAGCGAGCACCGTGACATGCTGAGTCTCTGGGAAAGCAGAGATCCCCAAAGCTGTTGTGCCTGTGGATAGGCTGCAGAGGGATAGTGAAAAACTGCATTAGTTTTCAGGGCTGGCACCTTCCCTGTGGGAGAAGGAGCCGTAAGTTTGCCTTTTCAGAAAAAAGCTTCTGCCGAGAGCGAGCACCGTGACATGCTGAGTCTCTGGGAAAGCAGAGATCCCCAGTTCTGTTGCGGCTAAAGATAGGCTGCAGAGGGATAGTGAATACCAGCAAGATCTTTCAGGGCTGGCACCTTCCCTGTGGGAGAAGAAGCCGTAAGTTTGCCTTTTCAGAAAAAGGCTCTGGCGAGAGTGAGCACCGTGACATGCTGAGTCTCTGGGAAAGCAGAGATCCCCAAAGCTGTTGTGCCTGTGGATAGGCTGCAGAGGGATAGTGAAAAACTGCATTAGTTTTCAGGGCTGGCACCTTCCCTGTGGGAGAAGGAGCCGTAAGTTTGCCTTTTCAGAAAAAAGCTTCTGCCGAGAGCGAGCACCGTGACATGCTGAGTCTCTGGGAAAGCAGAGATCCCCAAAGCTGTTGTGCCTGTGGATAGGCTGCAGAGGGATAGTGAAAAACTGCATTAGTTTTCAGGGCTGGCACCTTCCCTGTGGGAGAAGGAGCCGTAAGTTTGCCTTTTCAGAAAAAAGCTTCTGCCGAGAGCGAGCACCGTGACATGCTGAGTCTCTGGGAAAGCAGAGATCCCCAAAGCTGTTGTGCCTGTGGATAGGCTGCAGAGGGATAGTGAAAAACTGCATTAGTTTTCAGGGCTGGCACCTTCCCTGTGGGAGAAGGAGCCGTAAGTTTGCCTTTTCAGAAAAAAGCTTCTGCCGAGAGCGAGCACCGTGACATGCTGAGTCTCTGGGAAAGCAGAGATCCCCAAAGCTGTTGTGCCTGTGGATAGGCTGCAGAGGGATAGTGAAAAACTGCATTAGTTTTCAGGGCTGGCACCTTCCCTGTGGGAGAAGGAGCCGTAAGTTTGCCTTTTCAGAAAAAAGCTTCTGCCGAGAGCGAGCACCGTGACATGCTGAGTCTCTGGGAAAGCAGAGATCCCCAAAGCTGTTGTGCCTGTGGATAGGCTGCAGAGGGATAGTGAATACCAGCAAGATCTTTCAGGGCTGGCACCTTCCTTGTGGGAGAAGGAGCCGTAAGTTTGCCTTTTCAGAAAAAAGCTTCTGCCGAGAGCGAGCACCGTGACATGCTGAGTCTCTGGGAAAGCAGAGATCCCCAAAGCTGTTGTGCCTGTGGATAGGCTGCAGAGGGATAGTGAAAAACTGCATTAGTTTTCAGGGCTAGCACCTTCCCTGTGGGAGAAGGAGCCGTAAGTTTGCCTTTTCAGAAAAAAGCTTCTGCCGAGAGCGAGCACCGTGACATGCTGAGTCTCTGGGAAAGCAGAGATCCCCAAAGCTGTTGTGCCTGTGGATAGGCTGCAGAGGGATAGTGAAAAACTGCATTAGTTTTCAGGGCTGGCACCTTCCCTGTGGGAGAAGGAGCCGTAAGTTTGCCTTTTCAGAAAAAAGCTTCTGCCGAGAACGAGCACCGTGACATGCTGAGTCTCTGGGAAAGCAGAGATCCCAAAAGCTGTTGTGCCTGTGGATAGGCTGCAGAGGGATAGTGAATACCAGCAAGATCTTTCAGGGCTGGCACCTTCCTTGTGGGAGAAGGAGCCGTAAGTTTGCCTTTTCAGAAAAAAGCTTCTGCCGAGAGCGAGCACCGTGACATGCTGAGTCTCTGGGAAAGCAGAGATCCCCAAAGCTGTTGTGCCTGTGGATAGGCTGCAGAGGGATAGTGAAAAACTGCATTAGTTTTCAGGGCTGGCACCTTCCCTGTGGGAGAAGGAGCCGTAAGTTTGCCTTTTCAGAAAAAAGCTTCTGCCGAGAGCGAGCACCGTGACATGCTGAGTCTCTGGGAAAGCAGAGATCCCCAAAGCTGTTGTGCCTGTGGATAGGCTGCAGAGGGATAGTGAAAAACTGCATTAGTTTTCAGGGCTGGCACCTTCCCTGTGGGAGAAGGAGCCGTAAGTTTGCCTTTTCAGAAAAAAGCTTCTGCCGAGAGCGAGCACCGTGACATGCTGAGTCTCTGGGAAAGCAGAGATCCCCAAAGCTGTTGTGCCTGTGGATAGGCTGCAGAGGGATAGTGAAAAACTGCATTAGTTTTCAGGGCTGGCACCTTCCCTGTGGGAGAAGGAGCCGTAAGTTTGCCTTTTCAGAAAAAAGCTTCTGCCGAGAGCGAGCACCGTGACATGCTGAGTCTCTGGCAAAGCAGAGATCCCAAAAGCTGTTGTGCCTGTGGATAGGCTGCAGAGGGATAGTGAATACCAGAAAGATCTTTCAGGGCTGGCACCTTCCTTGTGGGAGAAGGAGCTGTAAGTTTGCCTTTTCAGAAAAAAGCTTCTGCCGAGAGCGAGCACCGTGACATGCTGAGTCTCTGGGAAAGCAGAGATCCCAAAAGCTGTTGTGCCTGTGGATAGGCTGCAGAGGGATAGTGAAAAACTGCATTAGTTTTCAGGGCTGGCACCTTCCCTGTGGGAGAAGGAGCCGTAAGTTTGCCTTTTCAGAAAAAAGCTTCTGCCGAGAGCGAGCACCGTGACATGCTGAGTCTCTGGGAAAGCAGAGATCCCCAGTTCTGTTGCGGCTAAAGATAGGCTGCAGAGGGATAGTGAATACCAGCAAGATCTTTCAGGGCTGGCACCTTCCCTGTGGGAGAAGAAGCCGTAAGTTTGCCTTTTCAGAAAAAGGCTCTGGCGAGAGTGAGCACCGTGACATGCTGAGTCTCTGGGAAAGCAGAGATCCCCAAAGCTGTTGTGCCTGTGGATAGGCTGCAGAGGGATAGTGAAAAACTGCATTAGTTTTCAGGGCTGGCACCTTCCCTGTGGGAGAAGGAGCCGTAAGTTTGCCTTTTCAGAAAAAAGCTTCTGCCGAGAGCGAGCACCGTGACATGCTGAGTCTCTGGGAAAGCAGAGATCCCCAAAGCTGTTGTGCCTGTGGATAGGCTGCAGAGGGATAGTGAAAAACTGCATTAGTTTTCAGGGCTGGCACCTTCCCTGTGGGAGAAGGAGCCGTAAGTTTGCCTTTTCAGAAAAAAGCTTCTGCCGAGAGCGAGCACCGTGACATGCTGAGTCTCTGGGAAAGCAGAGATCCCCAAAGCTGTTGTGCCTGTGGATAGGCTGCAGAGGGATAGTGAAAAACTGCATTAGTTTTCAGGGCTGGCACCTTCCCTGTGGGAGAAGGAGCCGTAAGTTTGCCTTTTCAGAAAAAAGCTTCTGCCGAGAGCGAGCACCGTGACATGCTGAGTCTCTGGGAAAGCAGAGATCCCCAAAGCTGTTGTGCCTGTGGATAGGCTGCAGAGGGATAGTGAAAAACTGCATTAGTTTTCAGGGCTGGCACCTACCCTGTGGGAGAAGGAGCCGTAAGTTTG